>NC_090267.1:239423114-240146448 GCF_040414725.1 Anabrus simplex | reverse complement strand
ATATACAATACGCTCTATCGAAAAGAGTAAAATAGCTCATTAGTTTTTCCCGCTACCCACAATGAAGTGACATGCACTACGTGTCCCACGGGACTTGGACTAAAAATCCAAATTTTCGTAATCTTCTGCTTTATTATCCGTTGTACGATAAATAAGTACATGAAATAAACGAACAGAAATAACATATTCTTAAACGTTTGTTATATACAGTCTTTAGAGAGAGCTAATGTTAACGAAAATATCTGAGAATAGTCTTCCTATAAATACCAACTCCATGTGATAACCATGACATCATACGCACTTCATAACACAATCCTGAGTGAGTAGATTGCAAATACATAGCTTGGTTGAAGTAAGTCGAGCAGTTTTCTCCTTTTCAAAATGTACAAAGAGATAGATAACCAGACAGACAGACAGATAGACAGACAGACCAAATTGGAAAGTTGTACCTCATCTTTCCTCGGTGTTCAGTTATACTAGGTGTAGCTAATATTCAAGCCGAGCGAAATATTATGCATCCTTAGATTTTCTATTGTTATGGATCCTTCAAATAACAGTAGGTCTGCGAGGGTGTCCGTCACTGGCTAAATATAATGAAGCTCGTAGTAAATAGTAATTTTTCCCGTCGCTTAAAAAGTAAGTGAAATTGTGTACATTAATAAATATTTAAAATGAAGGGCCGTTTCATACTTAGTCCAAAGATTTTACATATAATCAGTAGTGTAAGAGAAAATTAAAAAATCTCTTCTGGTCTTAATATAAACACCTACTGTTTTCAATGATATGCATATCGAAACCTGTTTCTGGATGAGTACGCTCTAAATATGAAGTTTGGTCGAGATATACTCAACAATGTAAGAGGAAATTGAAACAAAACGCTTCTATTCTTTCTACCGCACCGTATCACTTTATAGTACGTTTGCCTTTTCTGATGTCTTCACGTTCCTAGCGAACTCTTGTATTTATGAACTGTTACTCTTTCCCATCATGTGTTGTTACCACTATGTAATCTTTCCTTATTCCGGTAGGTGGCATCTCATACGATAGCATAGGTCAAAGCATTACTTTTCTGCCCCGTCTTGTTGGGTTATCTTTCTGGGGGGTGGTGTGGAGATTTTTGACTTGAGAAGATGGAAGGATTGGATTTCCCAGTCGCCTTTGTGGCATATAAAAGATATTTTAACAGATTCAAGATGCCTTTTTACATATCACGGCCTTTCGAGAATGTGAATTGCTTATGTAATTGAGGTATTTAGTTCTCTTTAACCTTCTCTTGGTTTTATTATTGCTTCGTTTTGTGCTCACCATGGTTGGGTTAGATAGGTTTCCCTCATTACATGTGTTTCTAATTTATTTGTGTGTTAACTTTACTTTTACACGCTTCTTTCGGCATTTTCATTTACCGATCCAATATGTTTATTTTGAGAACAGAAGGTGACACGGATTCATGTGTGTGTATGAGATTGTTTGCTGTGTGCCGGCCGAGACCTTTTACTCATGTCACTTCATTAACATTCCGCTTGAGCTCATGTTGTATTATTTTATCGCGTGTTCTGTATAATTAATGTCCACTTCATAGACTTGGTATGAATACAAGCTAACAACGCGATTGGCCTGCTTCTGTGTGTTTTGGTGTTGGAGACACTCCGTCTCTTTAAAATGAACCACTTTTTGGTTCATATTGTCTGTGCTCGAGAGCGGTTGTTTATTTTATTATGTGCCGTGCGTTGACGTTCTTATACGTCCCTTTATTTCGGCGACCTAACCCCTTGGTCTCTGTGTGAGCGCGGGTGGTTCTGACGCTTGATTCGTGATACCTTTTGTGCCTAATTTATTTATTGCTCGTTTCACATTGCCGTCATTGGCTTTCTTTACATATTTTCTAGTTTAATATGTTTTATTCTTTGCTGGTTGCCTTTCCATATTTTTTGTTGTTTGGCGTGAAACCATGGTAACTTCCCCTTTTCTCTTTGCATTTATTTTAAGAGCTCGGTGCACCCTTCCCTCTTCTCCCGTTTTAAGCTCTTTTACTTAATGATATTGTGTTCTCGGGGGACGTGATTGTTATTGTTGAGAGTTTTATGTCTTATCTGAGGAATTGAAAGGGAGAGTGTTATGATTAGGTGCTGTTACTCCCTAAACTTATGGCTGTTTAGACCTGATGTGCTACAAAGAAATGCTTTGTACCCACCTGAATTCATATTCTTCAATTAATTATGATAGATGCCAAGTCCTTATACCAAACTTTTCATCACGTCTTTTATGAACGTAAGCGTATGTGAAGGTGTTATAATCAATGAATCTTGTGTATTTTGATTATAGGCTACATATTATTAATATTACCTATTTGATTTTGGCCTCCTTGTTTTACCTATGCAACCTTTTTTTCTCTCTCTACATAATAAATTTAAGTTCTTGCCCTTATTAGTGTTATATTTTTATTTCTTTGCGTCCCTTATATGTTCGCTATCTGTAAGAGGCCCGGGTCCAGATCCTGGCAGTTTTTTGCTAGTTTTGACCAAATCCACCGCACTGGGTCTTCGTCGTGTTCTTAGTGTCAGTTCATCTTCCTATAAACCCCAAGTTTATTCAGGGATTTTTAAATGATATATTTATAAAACCTGTTCCTGGATGAGTAGACTCTAAATATGAAGTTTGAGACAATATTAAATAGTGTGAGCCTCCCTTTATAACCTTTTTGGACTGGTCTTGTGCCATGGAAAATTTGTGTCAATCGGATTTTCGCCAGCATACCATTTTTAAGTACTGTATACGGCGCGCCATTTTCTGGCTCGTGTGGTTGCGCGTAACTGCGCATGCGCCTGCCTGCTACCAAGAGACTTGCCTCCACCTCGCTTCTGTCGCGAGAGCCAGTTCGCTTGGGGCAGCCATCATGAACGTGAGTGTGATTGAGTGCTACGCCATGGAGTGGTGGATCATCTTTAAACCGCCGTAATTATTTCATTAACGGGGATTTTCCCCCGTAGAACTAGTTGGAGACCTCCTACCATTTCCTCTGATTATATTTGTGAAACTATATTTCTCCGGGATACTTGCTAACAAGGTCTTGTTGCTGGCCTCGTGACTGCATTCTCTTCAACAATGGCCAGGTTTGGATTTCTCACAATTTCTTCACCACCAAAGGTATGTACCAGTGTTTGAAACATCTTAAGCGTCGTCCGGAAGAGGATTTTGATATTTTCGACGATTTCAGGAAACATAATAATAATAATAATAATAATAATAATAATAATAATAATAATAATAATAATAATAATAATAATAATAATAATTTAAACTTCGTCGTTAAATTGGTACTTTTTGGCGTGTGCGGTTATGAATGTCTGAAAAACAGTTTCGGCAACTAATCACATTAATGTGGAAGGTCCACAGTGAACTGAATTGGGATATTTAATTTAAAATTAAAATAAGTTTTTTTTGGCACCTTAAATTGTAACTTTCCTTGTGAACCAAGGTACAGTCTCCAAGATAACGGGCTTAACTTTCTTTGGGTTTCTGTTTGCTTTCCTGTGATTTGTTTTCCCCTTTGTTAGGTATGTTTTCTTCCCCCACCCGGGGTTTTCTGTGAATTAATTTCTCTTGCCGGTTTTCCTCCTTGTTTTTTGGAGGCGTTGCTTTTGTTTGGTTTTTACCTTGGCAACGGTTTTGTGTGGGTATTGTTGTCGGGAATTTGATATAGTCTGGCGTATGGAGCCTGTGTGGATCTTGAATTATATATTTCTGAGTCGAGTGTATCGTTTACTGTTTTAAAAGTTAATTAATTAATTTTGGCCACCCTTTAATGTTGTGTTACCTTTTCTTGGCCCGGGTGGTTGTGTATTTCTACGTAATATTTCTACATGTCTTGGAAACTGTCCTCGGTGGAAATTGAACGATTTAATTTTGGTAATCATGAGAAGCGGCCGCGTTGAAAATCAATTTAATTGAAAACCTTGTTAACTGAGTATGGTATTTTTAATTAATTAATTATCCGTGATCGATCGCATTTTTATTCAAGGTAGTATTTATGTAAGGAGGTCAATTTGTTTTCCGTTGTTTTCAAATCACATTAGGGTACGGAGGTCATCCTTTTCTTTTCTTTTGTTGTTTTCATAATAATTATAATTTATTATCTGTTAAAGAATATCTATTTTCCTTAACTGTTAATTACTAATGAATTAATTTTTTCAAACTATAACTGGTATTTTCTGATTCATTTTATTAATTGTTATTTACTTTTCCCCCTTTTCAACCTTATGTTGGATTTATTTACCGATTTTGGTTTTACTTCTTAAAATAAACATAGGTTTTATCAACTTAAAGATTTAATTGGTTACCTCCAATTTACCTTTCAATTAAAGTTCTTTAATTCCATTTAAGTGTTGGTTTTCATTCGCCACGTTCGGTGGAGCACTGTCACCGATTTTCTTGTGTATTAGCTTCCACGGCCTTAAGTCGTCTTCCTCCGCTGTTTCCGGTAAGTGTGGTAACTTCATCCTTTGGTAATTTCTATGGTTTCTTGTTATTTTATTGTGCTTGGACCTTTGTTGTCGTTTTTCTTGTGCCCATGGTTCTCCCTCGTGTTCGCTTAAACTCCCATTTTGGGACGGACACGCTAACAACCTTCTCACCAGGGTCTCTACCTCTCTCCTTATATCTCTCTCTCTCTTTTTCTCTCTCTCTCTGTCCCTTTTCCTCTCTCTTCTCCTCTCACTCTGGTGGGTAAGGTTATTGTCCTCATCATCCCTAGGTCGTACCGGGGACCTAGAGGGTGGTGACGGTTAGAAGTTTTGTCGATACATAATCAATAGTGTAAGAGAACATTGAAAAAACCTTCTGTTCTTGGCATAAATCCCCAGTCTGTTCAATGATTTTTAAATTATACGCATATCAAAACCTACTCCTGGTTAAGTAGACTATAAATATGAAGTTTGGTCGAAATATAATCAATATTGTAAAAGAAAGTTTAATGAAACCTCTTCTGGTCTTCCTATACATCCCCAGTCTATTCAGTGATTTTAAATGATATGCATATCGAGTCCTTGCTAATACTTCGATCAAACATCACAAACGAAGGCTGTATACGTGGACGAGTCCTGGAGACACTGGAAGGTATCAAGTAGACTTCACAGATTCAGAAACCAGGTGTTGAATTGCAAAACTTCCCCAGGAGCAGACGTGGACTCTGTAAAGAACGTGCTGGACATGCCATCTGAAGTTAAAGAAATCGAAGAATGGAAGTAACGCAAGAAGTTGATATCTAGATAAGTTGAATGAAAAGAGTGTGAGGGACTGTTTTAAGGAAGATGTTGCTCGCAAACTAAATCAAAAGGCTGAAGGAAACACAATAGAGGAAGAATGGACAGTCGTGAAGAATGAGGTATCTAGGGATGCTGAAGAAATGTTACGAAGAAAGGAGAGATCAACTAAAAATCAATGGATAACTCAGGAGATACTAGTCCTGATTGATCAACGACGAAAGTACAAGAATGCAAAAAGAAATGAAGAGGGAAGAAAGAAATATATGTGATTAAAGACTGAAGTGGATAGGAAGTGCAGGACAGCTAAGGAAGAAAGGCTGAAGGAGAAGTGCAAGGATGTGGAAGGTTGTATGGTCCTAGGAAAGGTAGATGCTGCATACAGGAGAATCAAGGAAATCTTTTGAGAAAAGATAACTAGGTGTATGAATATTAAGAGCTCAGATGGAAAACCACTTCAAGGCAAAAAGATGGCAGAAACATATCTGACAGTTGTATCAAGGTAAAGAAGTAGATGATAAGGTTCTGTAACAAAAAGTGTCTGTTGATGCTGATGAAATGGGAGACCCAATTTTGAGGTCAGAATTTGACAGAGTTTTGAGAGACCCAAATAGGAACAAGGCACATGGAATTTATGACATCCCGTCTGAATTACTGACTGCCTTAGGAGAAACCAGCGTGGCGAGTTATTCCACTTAGTGTGTAAGATGCATGAGACAGGAGGAGTGCCATCCGATTTTTGGCAGAATGTTGTAATACCTATTCAAAAGAAAGCCGGTGATGAATATTGTGAAAACTACCGCAACAATAGTTTATTGTGTCACGTCTGCAAAATTTTAACACGTAGTATTTAGAGAAGAATGGGAAGACAAGTTGAAACTGAGTTGGGAGAACATCAGTTTGACTTCAAAAGAAATGTAGGAACACGTGAAGCAAACTCGAATTTTCGTCTGATCTTAGAGGATCGAATTAACACGGACAAGCCCACATACATGGCGTTCGTAAATCTTAAAGTGGTATTTCATAATGTTGATTGGACCAAGCTTTTTGAGATTCTGAAGGTGAGCGGGATCAGATACCGAGAACGAAGAATTATCTACAGTCTATATAAAATGCAGTCTTCAGTGATAAGAATCGATGGCTTTGAGAAATAATCAGCAAACCAGAAAGGAGTGAGGCAAGATTGCATTTCACCCCCGCCCCCTATTTTTCAATATTCATATAGAACAGGAAGTAAAGGCAATCGAAGAGGTATTTGGGAAGGGAATCGCAATCCAAGGAGAAATCAAAACCCTGAGATTTTCTGATGGTATTGTTATTTTATCTGGATCTGCAGAAGATATGGAGAAATTACTGAATGGTATGGGCAGAATCTTGGGTAAGGAGTATAAAATGAAAATAAATTAGTTCAAAACAAAAGTAACGGAGCGTAGTTGAACGAAGTCATGTGTTGCAGGAGATATTAGATTAGGAAATGATGTCTTAAAGTAAGTAGATGAATATTGTTACTTTTGTAGCAAAATAACTAACGATGGCAGAAGTAAAGAGGACATAAAATGCAGACTAGCAAAGCAAAGAAGACCTTTCTTAAAAATTTACTCACTTCGAACGTTGATATATGGATTAGAAAGATGTTTTAGAAGACTTTCGTCCGGAGCGTGGCATTGTATGGAAGTGAAGCATGGACGATAACCAACTCAGAAACAAAAATAGAAACTTTTGAAATGTGGTGTTACAGAAGAATGCTGAAGGTTAGATGGATAGATCGAATCACAAATGAAGAGATACTGAATCGAATTGTTGAGAGGAGATCGATTTGGCTAAATTTAATTAGAAGAAGAGATAGCATGATATGACATGTCTCAAGGCACCCAGCACTTGTCCCGTTGGTTTCTGAGTGAAGTGTAGGCGGTAGGAACGGTAGGGGTGGACCAAGATATGAATATGAGAAGCATGTGTAGGGTGTAGTAGTTACGTTGAAATGAAATCACAAGACAGGCTGGCGTGGAGAGCTGCATCAAACCTGTCTATGGATTAATGACATAAAAACAACATGCATATCGAAACGTGGTCCTGTATGAATATACTCTAAACATGAAGTGTGGTCGAGATATAATCAATAGTGTAAAAGAAAATTGGAAAAAGTGTCTATTCTGGTCATCGTATAAATCCCAGTTTATTCAGTGATTTATAAATGATATGCATATCGAACCCTGTTCCTGGATGAGTAGACTCTAAATTTGAAGTTTGGTCGAGATCTATTCAGCTGTTTATCCGTAATGTTGGACCGAACAAACAAACAGACACACAGCCAAATAAACAAACAAACAGACACGAAAGCTAAAACTACTAATACGATCTCGAGTTGACCTAAAATGGATAAACATATCAAAATATTGAGAAGTAAGTGACATTACAGACAGCGGACCCCCTACAGCTTTATTTATAACATAGAAACTACACTATCAAAATCTCGCCACTCTGTATAAAACGAAACCACTTTCCATTACCGGCGAGGAAGGAAAGAAAACTCAGTACGGTGCCACAGTTTGTCCATTTATCGCAGAAAGTTCCCGTATGGTTGCTCACGTGACTGCGGATCTGTGCACTGATGGATGTAGCAGAACACAAAGAGTACTACATCGTTTGCTGTCTGTTCCCAGGAACATAAGTGGCCAGGTACATCAAATCTAAAATAAAATTACATTTAAGAAGTAATACTGCAGGCCCTTATAAGGCAATTTCAAGGCAAGTTGACCGTGAGGTTAGCGTCGCGAAGCTGTGAGCTCGCATTCAGAAGATGGTGGGCTCGAACCCCACCGTCGGCAGCGCTGTAGATGGTTCTCCGTGGTTTCCACTTTACAGTTTCTCATCAGTTCCATCCTTTTCCTATCCTTGCATCGCCGGAAACCTTAAATGTGTTAGTGCGACGTTAAACCACTAGCAAGAAAAGAGGCATTTATTGCCAAATAGTCGCTGTCAAGATAGGTATTTTTTGGCATAAATAAATGCATTCTATTCGTCGTAATTCGTTCCAAAACGGATTCTCTATTTTACTCTGCATATTCGGCAGTTACAGGAACGAACAGGCATTTTAGAAAATATTCTCAGCTTCGTAATGATAAACAATACAGGTTATGGCAGCTTTGTTCTTTTACTGGCAACTGGAAATAATATACTACATGCAGTCAGTTACGAGATTAGAAAAATGTGCAAGTGGGTCTCTTGTTCAGTCTTCACATTTCTGGAATATAAAATTGACAACAGGGGTAACAAAGAGGGAAGAGGCCATTAACAAGAGTTGTTAGATAACATTACTAACATAGAGAAATACTGCGCCTTAGAATTTACTACTATGACCGTCCAATGGCAAGTGAGTCAGCTGTTGAGCCGTTGAAGGTCATGCTAAAGGAATGGTTAACAGGAATTACTCGGAAATACATCCAGCTGGGTCAAATATCTAGAATAACTCGCCCATTTAGACAGGAAATTGGATGGATATAAGATGAGGAATGAAATTCCTAAGCTCAAAACCCCGTGGTCACCGCACGCTTACAGTCACGAAATATTATCTTATATGTGAGCAGAGATTAGCAAAATAATTTTACATTCTCAACAGTATTAAGAAGTAAGTCGACTATATGATATTCAGGTCCAGCGGTGTCATGAAGGAGGCCATGAATTGATGCCATATGTTACAGGATCAAGGCGGCGCTGAAGAGGTTAGGTCGATTACATACGTCACAAGACAATGGTGAAGTGTTCCTTTGTACATCTTTCCAGTCAGATGGGATCACGTTATCTTGGAATTCGCATTCGAACTGTCAAAACAGATGGAAGAGAGGTTACAAGTCAGTGAGTCGAGCCTAACGTATGGAATGCAGACCGATATTATTAGCATAACAATGGTAATGAACTTTTTGTTTTATGAGTAATGGTATGGCAGATAAAAACGGAGATTGAAGGTTGAACGGACAGTAATTAGCACGTCTTTAAAGGGAACGTCTACGTTCGCAGAACCTAAGAGAAATATTAGGGAACGTGATATGTAACATAATATTACTGTGTCGAATAGCGATCTGAGGTTTTAATACTGAACAAGGAAAGTTTCGGAAATAACTGTGAGATATTGTAAAACGCCTGTGTCACTGTGTTAATTTTGTTTTTCTAAGTTTCAGGTCCATGGACTCAAAAATGTATGAAGATTTTTCCAATGATGTAATGATGGAAATGAATATGAGTGCTTAAACATTCCGATATCCTAACAGGCCCGGGAGATAATGCCGAAGTGAGGGCCAAAACTATGACCAATGGAGCAAAGGACTGAGAGCGGTATCACATAATCTTCACGGATAAGTACCAAGATTTCATTTTCTTTACCCTATTTTCTTTTAGTTGCATAGCTGTAGAGTAGAATGTATTTTTTCTTTCATAATGAAGTGACGTAAATTTAAACAACTTGAGTGACCTAATGCGACTATCATTTAGTGCCCGGTTACTTGTGATTACGGTTATGTCCGAGGTTGTAATATTAAGATCATCCATTATACGCAAGATTTAGCTTGTAAATACGTGTCTTACCGCGAGTTACTCGGAATCTTCTTCACGTTTACGGTGAATGGAGGAATGCGGTGTCTTCATTAGTGAACCATACTTGTGTTGCACGAATACTTCGTGAGGTGACTTTATTTTAATAGTTATTTGTAGAAGGTCTTCTGCATGATAATACAATACGTGTTTATTGCGTAGTGGCGATTGTTTCGTGAAATCAGTGTTGCGTTGATTGCGATACTTTGCTGATGATAAAAGAGATTCTTCGGGAATGCTTGTGAATTCTCTTGGGTAAGTAATGTGTGAATATGTATGATGTGCTTGAATATGGTGAATAATAAGGACAGGGTCGTCCATAAAGAGTTTTATGATGAATTAATATTATTATGGTAAGTGTCTCGTTGAAAAATAGATAATGGGAGTGTGATAAATAATTATTTGAGATTTAGAGATGGATTTGAGCGCTCGTCATACAATTAAGAACCCACAATAGGCAAGCAATTGTGTCGTTGTTATTTTTGGTGGTGTAAGATGTCCGAAGGTCGAGCGTAGGGATTGTTATATGATCATCGAAACACTGTTTCGCGACGGGATACGATGCAGATACCATCTGATTTGAGGAAATGGTCACTAATTAGACGTCTTCAACATTTAATAAGCACAATACGTGTGAAGTAGAAGGTCGTATTTATTGAATTATTGTCACCTGGTAGTAGATTGTATTCTTGCGTAGTTGCTTATAGTATGTTTCCCGTAGATAGTGTGCCTTCAAGATTTTCTTTCAGGAGGGCAGTGCCGGTGGAAGCAGTTACTGTTAACCATTCTTTTGGATCATTAATGATTTTGTAGCGGCTAGATATTGTGTTCTATTTAGGTGGCTGATACGGATTCCTGGGACATGCTGTTGTTGATTGAGTTATGTCGATATGAGATCCAATTATTATGTGGGTTTTCCTACACTGTGTGCACTTTATGGATATTGATATTGAAACTGGTCACCATTAGAGAACTCAAGTTGGTTAGCAATTAGGTAATTTCTGAGATAATGGATAAATGTAGGGTACTTTGAAATGAAATCTTGGATAAGTGAAGATAAAAGCAAGTGTAGTTTATAAAAAAAAATTTGAATGAAATTTTATTCGATCCTATTATTTATTGCGGGCGGACAATTAATGATAAATAATGATGATTTGCCTTCAGCAAGTTCCATATTCGTTTCCATCAAGTTAGTATTTTCAATCAAGGTTTAAATAATGATGTTTTTTGAGTATTTAGCCAACAGAGATTTTCGTTCGTCTATCTAGCTATTATCAAATCATCATACAATGTATTATTATTGTATTAAGTTAGGTTTAGATTTCATTAAATTGGAAAAAGGTCCTTCCAAGAAACTAACATTCGTTTTCCTTATTTAAATGAGATATATTTAGCCTTACGAAGTTATTGAATACTATTATTACCATAATCATGAACGTCTTGCGTCAAATGCTAGTCCAACTGCATAAACAGTACTTGGATGTCCATGCCCTGGGTGGAGAATTATGCGTCACGACTGACTTTAGCTGAGGCTTATCACAAGAACCTACGAACCTTCTATATCCCCGGGCAATGGACGGGTGTACTACAGACTCAGTGAAATTCATGACAAATATGCTTTGGAGATAATGCTTTCAATTCTTCCACCGTATCAACAAAGCAGGGAACACAAAGGGTCCAGAACACCAACATAAAGGATTAAATAAGGTCTAGATTCAATTTTCGTTTGTCCGTTGATGTTGTAGCTCCTGATAAAATGACCGCCTGTACACTACACATTATAAAAAGGATGAACGCAGCAGCTTTGACTCTGAAGAAGACATGCGTGCTCTCTTTATCAAGTTCCTCTAAGCCATCTTATTGTGAATAACATGCACTGTAAATTCCCACTACTATTGTCCAGGCATGCAACTAGGACGAAGAAAATCCTCTAGGGACGGCTACCGTTAGCTGTGGATTACCATGAAGTACATTCAATAATTAGTTCGAATACAAACAATGAATGAATAAATTTCCATTAGTATAAACGAGAAATCGAAAGTGTACCAGTTTATAAACATATAAAATTATCTTCGGAGTCGCATCGTGTAAAGGAGGATCTTTGCTCTGCCCAGTTAAATAGAGAAGAAAACTGTTTGGCCACTATTTAGGGAGGCCGAAAGCATTGTGTCCCACGACTCTCCGAAGGCTGAAGGAACTCTTGTTCCTGGTGTTCTGCTCTATATCAGAGAGTGTGGAAAATTCCACCCTCACCTAACAAGGGAACGGCGCATACCGGGAATCGTTGATCATACGTAAACGTTGCACACACGTTAAATTGTTTAAGAATAACACAATGGCCAAAATACTTCTTTCGGAAATTAATTAATTAATCTACAGAAAGCGGTAAATTTCGTATGTTTGAACTGGTGCACTCGGCTACGCAGGCTGATACTCCATACTCTACCAGCAACTCGTACTGTCCAACGGCTGAGCTGAGGCCACGCTGACACACGTTTAATAAGGAAGGCTGTTTAATGTTGGATGAGTGGTAAGTGAGGCTGGCGTTCGTTTTCATCAGTAAAAGAAAAGTTCCATCGTGTCAAAAGCAAAAATGATTTATATTTTTTGAAAAAGCAAGTAATGAGCAGTTGGACGGGCTGCGATAAGTTGAAGAACATAGCACGTACTATCAGAAAAAGCATCGATATTGCTCATCAAAATAAGGAAATAATTGGCAATGTGACCATCCAGCAGTAAGCTATGCAAACATACCGTACAGCTGATGTCGATCCTTCCTGGTGCCACAGCTTACTGCCAACCACTAGATTTATACAGGTTTAGAGTAAGGATAGGCTTTGTACGTAGATTTTATCTGACACAGTTCGATTATTTAATTTGGATCTCGTTTTGGCGCAGAGGAATTCCATCTTGAAAATTCAATCTTTGACATACCATGTCCCATGTGGCAATACGCCTGATATCGAAGTGAGAACTTGTTCAAAAACCCGGGAACTTTTGAACTTCCTACGCAATATTGTTTGGACGGAAGTAATTTAAAATGATCCACATGCTCTCATCCTCGCTTTGTTAGGTCTCGTTGGTGTAAAACTGCTTTGTGCTTTCAACATTTCTACCACGAGCATCATTGTTGCAAAAACTATAAGGAGTAACTTGCTTTCGTGTGTAACGTCTCTTGTTATACTGTTTACATTTATTTTCACCATAACAATACTTTATTGCCTTTATTGTCCCACAATCAATGCAGGAATTCTCGTAATGCCGCTACATCATCTTCGTGACGTGCTACGTAATTGCTAACGGAATAAGTACGAAGATCAGTGTCGCGGTCCGTCGGCGATTGAACCCAGCAGCGCCACATTCCTGCGTAGCAAAGTGCGCCAATTCACACGTGTGATATTTAACGCTTTCTGTAGCTCACATAAATTAATTTCCGAAAGAAATGTTTTGGTATTTGTGTTATTCGTGGCTATTTTAACGTATGTGCAAAATTTACGAAAGATCCGTGATTCCACAGTACGCGACCTTCCCTGGTAAAAAGATTCGAAACTTGTTCTGGTCGAAATCTGTACGTGATTCTTCGTTTAGTTCTCTTGTTATGGAAGAATGACGCGTGAAAACTGGGGGTTTATATCTCAAGGCGCGAAGTTAGCGTCCGAAAATTATCATCTTGGTCTCGTTCAGAGCGGACGTCTTTCGTCGATCTTACATTCGAAAAGGTCAGTAACACCAAGAGTATCAGAAAATACATCAGGAAAGGACTGACACAATTTATGAATACGTTCAGCCTGCTCCTCAGGTAGATGTCTAAGATCTAACAACATCTCATCATGGGTAGGCGAAACAGAAAAACATGATTCAGAACTACATTTTAAAGGAGGAATCATTATTAGCAAATTTGAAGGTGCACGACTAGCTCTGAATGTCGAGCACCAGGCCAGTAGAAGGCATGAAATCGCCGCCCAATATTACACGGCAAGACAAGTGTTTAACAACAAATAACTTCACCTTCCAAGTAAACTTCGAAATACGAATTTTAACAAAAATGAAACCTAAAATTTCTAATGGAGAAGAGTCAGCCGAAACGCATTTAACAGAAGAGGAGCAATAGTCCTGAAACTTACAAACAGTTTTTAATTTAGGGTACCATTCTTCCGAGATTATAGAACACACGCTCCATGAGTCTAATAGAGCAGTGACGGGTTCATTATTCACCTCAATTATAAGGAATGGCACATATGTGGGGGTCTCTGTCGCTATTCTGAGGCGTTCACTGGGGCCAACAAATGATAAATTAGTAGAAACTTTACCCTTACTAGAACCTTCACTGGGTTTAACAGGGGCTGAGCCTCGGATAGATGAACATGCCGACTCAGCCGATGACACTAGTCATTTTCTATTATCAGAGTTCGCGGAGATTGCACCAGAAGTTGAGCAGGACGGGGTGCAATTGACATTAGTGCAATTCTTGGCGAGGTGAGTAAACGAGCCACATTTAATATAACCTTGAGATGACCCTGCTCCATTCTTTGTCCCACTCGATTTTAACAATAGGCATTTATTGCGCAAGTGTTCCGTTGAACCACAAGCATAACATTTGCGGGTGGTGAAAGTTCGGCGAGGTGGAGGCCGAGAACTATTAGAAGACTCCTTCGGCTGATACAGCCATAGCCTCTAACTCTGAAAAGGTTTGAGGACGAAACGCGAAACATATATAAGACCTATAGGGCGAAGAGATACCTTCGACAATAGTTTGCACTATCTAGTATTCGAAAAAATGGAGTGCGAACACCCTGGTGTGAAATGTAATGTCTTGGATGAAGTCTGCAAGATTCTCATCCACTCACTGCACTCTTAAATAAAACTTTTGTATCAAGGATGATATGGCTCGAGCCGGAATGAAATTTGCCAGGAGGTGGGCATAGAAGTCTTCTATGGATGATCTTTCCGCTATAGCTTTGACTAATTTGTCCGATAAGACGCATACGGATACGTAATTTGAAGTATTTGAGAATGAGAGAGGGAAAACACTAGTGCGTGATCTTGAAATTCAACTAAGAACCTGAAAAATGAAATGACTTCGTTACTGAAGTTAACTGAAAATTTAGAAATTCCCTTAAGCAACATGGCCAATGGATGAGGCAAACTACTGAAACCGGATGACATAACAGGAGACGGCATAGAAGGTTGAGAGATCTCGAACACAGAATTATTCCAAAAGAAAGGTGGAATTTGCCTAGGATGATTAGACTCAGTTTCCAATGGGGCAGAAATTTGTTGAGTTGTCACAGATTTCCTACTTTCTACAGCCTTTTAAGAATCATCCTCCGTAACCAAGTTTATCGCAGGGGCTTGGTCGGATTTGGGAGCAGTTTCCCCAGTCAACAATTGACTAACTCTATTAGACATGTCTGACAGATGTTCGACCAGATTACTGGCCTCCGTAGTATGATCATCCTTCAGCTATACAGACAATAGGTCCATAGCCCTACTATAGAAATGAAAGAGTCTAGCCTGGACTCTCTCAAGTTGGTTAGCCGATGGATCGCTCACTTAAAAAACTCACTACAGACTTTAACTCGGTGGTATTTTCAGTAATGGTGGATAGAGCCTCATCAATTTCTTTTTCCCCAAAGACTGGGATACAAATAGGCAGTTGTAATGACTCTTTAAATTTGGCAATATTTACCACAACCGTGCCTCCAGATTGGACCTTTCTAATTGAGGAGTTCATGGATCAATTCCTACTTGCGCAAGTATCCTGGGGCGAGGACTTAGCGAGGACCAGACATGTTGACAGAAAAGTTAATAATTTAGAAAAATTCCCAGCAACCGTGAAAATTCTTAAAATTCGGCGCGGATCCTACGTTTAGCTGTCAAAAGGGCTTAATTTTGACCCATTAAACCACGCTCTGCTACCACTTGTTACAGAGATTCCGTGGAACAGAAAGAGGCGAAATAAGGTGCTAGTGTGAAAGGTCTATCTACAATATCAAAAATTAATTTAAACCTTTAACACAGGTTATATTTCTTTTCAAAAACCAACTTAACAATTTTTCACTTAGTCAAATAACAATGGCAAATTTGGATATTAAAATAGAGAAACCCAGAATAGGGAATTTAACAATTTTGGGCTTCAAGCCCCTAGTTCACAAATTTACAATTTCGCAAAAGTGGTATTATTTAGACAAGGACAGAAATTTCCCAAATTCAAGAGCACTTTACTCCAAAGGTTACAAATCTATAGCCTTCCAGAGGAACCCCTCACTATTACAGGAAATTCACAATCTCAGAAAAGAGCTTACCGGTACATGCTCTCCAATATGCTCTCCAAGGAGACTGTGCTCTCAATTTCTTACCGCCTACTCAAGACAACATTACACACTATCTAACACCTTCCGGCCTCTCTAGGCCCAAACTAACATTTACAATTTGTACACAGGGGTATCTATTACCTAACTACTGGGCCTTCGTGGAAACAAAAACAGGTTAAATTACTGGCCCGAACACAAAATGAATGGAGGCGTACACTTGCACTCATAGAAAATTTAAAAACCCTAATGGGGCTCTCGGTCCGATGATGCAGAGGCTAATCCCAAGCTACTGAGGTGATTAGAATGGAGGTTAATTTAACACTTTACAGAAAAGAGGAAAGGTTACAAAATCATAGTCAGCTCAAACTAAGTTGAAGGGGAACTCGAGAGGGTAACGCACTCTCTGTCCCCGATTTACAATTTAAGATTTTATGAAATTTTTACATTAGCCGAAAGAGGGTTTACATTAAAAAAGCAGGTGGTTACATAGTTAGAAATTAGAACCTTCCCCTCGTGTAAGTCTGCGGAGGTAGCTAGAGAAAAATAAGACAGTTGGCCATTACCTTGGCGGTTGAACTGCCTTGTGAAGAATGAGGCGCCCCGCCTCCTGACTTAACACACACACACACTCAGAAATTCGTTGATCCAAAGACAAGGTAGCCTGAAAGACCGCAGCTTATATACCAGAGGGGATCGTTCTAGAGGGTTTTGGACTAATCCGGACACACCCTCTCAATTTTATTGGGGGAATCAAAAGTTACACCCAAAAACCAACAAGAAGCCTTTGATAGGCTGAAAAATAATTACAGAAAAATTTTGATTGGCCAGACACCAAAGCTGGCAGGAAGATAAGGAAGTGTTGCAAACCTTAAAATATATTAAAAAAATGAAAGTACATTTGCTTGAGAAAACCTATAAACACAAAATTTCTTTCAATAACAAATGATTCCACTTTGCACCAGAGTGCGTGACCTCAGTTTTGTAGAGACATCTATGGAGAAAAGTTCAAACTTCTTAATGTGCACCAAAACAAAACAAAACAAAACAAAACAAAACAAAACAAAACAAAACAAAACAAAACAAAACAAAACAAAACAAAACAAAACAAAACAAAACAAAACAAAACAAAACAAAACAAAACGAATCCAATAAGTTTAGGAAACTAGAAATGACACACATCTCAGTTATTCAGTAGTGATATCTTCTGATTAATGTCCCAGCTTCATGCAGATCAGTTTCACGTTTTGTTTGATAGATACAGTTCTTTAAGGCGCTTCTTTTGAATTGCGGAGTTGAGGTGTACCTCCCGGTACAATTATTATTATTATTATTATTATTATTATTATTATTATTATTATTATTATTATTATTATTATTATTATTATTATTATTATTGTTGTTGTAACATATCACCGTGCGGTTACAACGCACATAACACTCTCCCCCACCACAATAACACTCAGTTACCTACACATGGCAGATGCCGCCCACCCTCATCGGAGGGTCTGCCTTACAAGGGCTGCACTCGTCTAGAAATAGCCACATAAAATTATCATTACCGTGCGGTTACTACAGCAACCCGCCTGTCCGCTGCTCTCTTCTCACGCGGCTGCCAGTCGTCCAGAGTGGAGCAAATAGCGCATGCTCCCTAGAACAACTACTTGATGACGTCTAGACCAGCATACGTATTCGAGCAACACTTCCATTTGCTACAGGAACTGGTATCTTATTATTCCTGAGTTTCTGAACACTAACCCACATGTTTCCGTTATGAGCGTGTTTGAAAACTGGCACGCTCACTCGCACCACTTTCAAGACTAAAGTCCCTGATGAACTCAAGCATTAGTTTGCAGTGCGATTGAATGATGGCTTGCTCTGAGCAATGCACTTCAGTTTCGTGGTTGTAGTGTTTCTTGTAGTGGCTGTTTACGATGGGATTACTGACAACCCATTTCGGAGATGGGCACTTTACGATAAGATGCAGCTTGTTCTTGCAAAATATTGACGGTCCCAAGTAGTAACATTGTAACTAACTCTTTTTGGGTTTTGTGTTAAGTCAACCACTGAACTAACATGGAAATTGTCTATCATTTGAACCAAAAAAAATTGTATGTTTGCAATTGAAAGAAAAAAGAAGTCATTCCCAAAATATTAATATTGTAACAGTAACTAGATTCTTTGTTACAGGTGTTAACATTGTATCTTGAATTACAATTATACTACTCGGAGCTTTTCATTGTTGTGTAACATTGTCTAGTTTTCAAATACCATTGGTAGGTTTCTTTTATCGTGTTTTCTTCACTGCTAAAACATAAGAATCATGCTTCTCTTGTGTTGGCACCATTTCGCAGGTCTAAAAATTGGTGCTAAAGGAGCCTGCATTGCTTCTTCATAGTTACGTTATTACTAAGCTTACTATAAGTGAAAGGATGAGGAATTCTTTTCTGTACAAGGAAAATGGTGCAAATGACACTCAATATCATCAAAAAATAAAGAAATAATTTGTTTGGCTATGTGTTTTGGTATAATTATAATAAAACATTTTTATTATTTAACTGCCCGACTCGTTGGCTGAATGGTCAACGTACTGGCCTTCGGTGCAGAGGGTCCCGGGTTCTATTTCCGGCCGGGTCGGGGATTTCAACCTTCATTGGTTAATTCCATTGGCCTGGGGGCTGGGTGTTTGTTCTGTCCCCAACATCCCTGCAACTCACACAACACACATAACACTATTCTAAACCACATTAACACGCAGTTACCTACACATGGCAGATGCCGCCCACCCTCGTCGGAGGGTCTGCCTTACAAGGGCTGCACTCGACTAGAAATAGCCACACGAAATTATTATTATTATATTATTTTACTTTCAATTATAGGAATTAATATTTGACTGAACTACTTACCGATTCATTGCTTGTGTATTTTATTTGCAGTCGTCACTCTATATGATTAATCCGTTCCCCGTTATGGACGATAAATTCTCGTCCAACAGGAAATATACGCCGCACGTTATGAATGTAGATTTATTGTAAATTATTTTGATCAAACGTGCATTGTATTTTACTGAACGTTTTGGAAAAATAATTTCCTTGAACACTAAATAATGTGTTTGTATCTTACCGTTACATGTTGAGTTTAGTATGGTGCCTTGAAGCAGGAGATGAAGCACAAGGGCACATTTCCGTAGGCAGCGCATATTGTTCTTACACCTATATTCTGACACAACACAAATCTTCCACTAGCATATGTTTTCTTGTCTGTGGATGATGAAATGGCTCTCTTTTACAGGGCGTAGCCAGGGAGGAAGGTTAGTTACTGGGTGTTAGAACCCCTCCCTCCTACCCGCGTGACATTATTACAAAAGAAAATAAACAGAAACCGACAATAAACAAGTGGAAGTCGACTCAAAGTGTTGGCCCTTTTGAATATTCACAGAGACAAAATTTTAAAAACAAGAGGTCTCTTGCATCTATTTTTTAAGAAGCCTCGAATGTTGGATTTTAGATTGTAATCTACCGGGCGAGTTGGCCGTGCGCGTAGAGGCGCGCGGCTGTGAGCTAGCATCCGGGAGATAATAGGTTCGAATCCCACTATCGGCAGCCTTGAAAATGGTTTTCCGTGGTTTCCCATTTTCACACCAGACAAATGCTGGGGCTGTACCATAATTAAGGCCACGGCCGCTTCCTCCCAACTCCTAGGCCTTTCCTATCCCATCGTCGCCATAAGACCTATCTGTGTCGGCGCGACGTAAAACCCCTAGCAAAAAAAAAAAAAAAAAAGATTGTAATCTGACCATAGCATTCGGCGTAAAACTATTCGCTTTGATCATAGTTTTCTTATTCTGTATTATAATGTAAGATTTTGTAATGTACCGGTAATGCAATCGGAATATCAACATAATTTACTTGTATCAGTGTCCTTATAATGACACTCATGCATGCGTGCACCATACACTCACAGGCATTTGGCGACTATAACCCCTCCTCCCCATCGATTGATCTTGGCTACGCTACCGCTCTATCAGCCTATCACCAAAGCTGAAATCAATATCATTGTCATTTTCTAGTACATCTTCACCAAAATACGTCATAATTTCCGCTCCACTATCACTCGCCATACTTTGCGAACCGCTCGACTCGTATTGACGTACTGAAACCATACTAATAAGTGATCGTGATCAAACCTCAAACATCTACGGCATATCATTTGTATATTTGTATTTGTATGTTGGTATTCATTCTTCATCATTCTTCCTTTCTTTCTTTCTTTCTTAATCCGTTTACCCTCCAGGGTTGCTTTTCCCTCGGACTTAGCGAGGGATCCCACCTTTACCGCCTCTAGGGCAGTGTCCTGTAGCGTGAAACTTTGGGTCGGGGGTTACAACTGGGTAGGAGGACCAGTACCTCGCCCAGACCGCCTCACCTGCTATGCTGAACAGGGGCCTTGTGGGGGATGGGAAGATTGGAACGGACAGACAAGGAAGAGGGAAGGAAGCGCCCGTGCCCTGAAGTTAGGTACCATCCCGCATTTGCCTGGAGGAGAAGTGCGAAACCACGGAAAACCTCTTCGAGGATGGTTGAGGAAGGAATTGAACCCCCTCTACTCAGATGACATCCCAAGGCTGAGTGGACGCCGTTCCTCCCCTCTTACTACTTTTCAACTTTCGTGACAGAGCTGGGAATCGAACCCAGGCCTCTGGGGTGACAACTAATCACACTAACCACTACGCCACAGAGGCGGACATAATTATCATTACGTGTAATTTCATAGCGTTTTCAATTTAAATCTATTTATCTCTTTTCTGTTAGGCATTTAAAAATTGAATGCCAAACAAGTACCTATTCAAAATTAAATAATATAAAGCGTATGTTAGATAAGGATAAATAAATAATGTTACTTATGTTGGAACAGGATGAACAATGAAACATGCTAAATGATCGTCATATTCTTGTACATTTTACAAGTATTATCATTGTATCTCAACATACAATGTTCTTACTTTCTATAATTCAAAATCTAATTATTGTGAAAAATGAAAACTTACAACCTGTTTTCCAGTCTTTGACCGGGTCAGGAATGAAATGAATGTATCAGATATAGGCTATTAGTACGATGGGGTCGCCACTCCCATAGTGATTTATTAATGACTGATAGATGGTATGAAATGAGAATGGAGAGTGTTGCTGGAATGAAAGATGACAGGGAAAACCGGAGTACCCGGATAAAAACCTGTCCCGCCTCCGCTTTGTCCAGCACAAATCTCACATGGAGATTTGAACCACGGTATCCAGCGGTGAGAGGCCGACGCGCTGCCGCCTGAGCCACGGAGGCCTAATTATTGTATCTCATGTAATTCTGTAATAAATACGTAAAATAAGTCAAAATGTGTATATAGTGTTGTTTTCTGTTCCACGTCCACATTAAATTGTAGAGAAAAGTACTTTCCCTAATTTGTGAGGAATGCGCAAACATTACAAGTGCCATATTTCTAAACATAGAGTTTTGAGAACGAAAATATCCCAGCAGATTTGGGTCACTAGTTGGCAACCTGGACTTAAGTGTCAGGGGTTCAAACCTCATTTCTTGTTTGCAGATAATGTTTATATTAATCCTTCGAGTCAGTGATTTTGGGAGGATTTATGACTTCCAGTGGCTTTGTTAGATTAACCTTTATTGTCGGATTCAAAAGTATGGATACTCGAGTTTAAGCTTCTATAAAAAATGAATGGGTCCACCAATTTTATGCCTTAGTTTTCTCGTTCATAGGTCGAATCTGTTTACAAGTTTAAGAAAATTTTGAACATCCCAAGAGTGAATACGCTGTTCCAGTTTGAGGGGAGTAGGGAGAAGAATCCATTGTGGAGCTTCTAAACAGAGACCATATCGATTTTCTGTCACATTACCGCACTTCTCCTCCGGCAGGTGAGTTGGCACTGAACACTGTGCTATCATAACATTCAATGTGAGGAATATATCAAGAGCATGAAAAGTTTCGTATTTTTTTCACTTAATTTTATTAAATAAAGAGCTACTGTGATGTGTCTCTATACCTTGGCATTTAAGTTTCCGCGTAACTTGTTAAGCGAGCCCGTTAGTCGTCTTTCTTTATCCAAAATAACAGATTCGACCCTAGATGAGGATGGTGTCATTTGAAAATGTGGAACAATATTGTGCCATTGTCTTCCAGCACGTTAAAAACGTCTGTGGAATAAAACTCCTACACCGTGGCATCATTCTATGTCAATTAGAGTAACATTGAACAATTATTATTATTATTATTATTATTATTATTATTATTATTATTATTATTATTATTATTATTACGGGGATACCCGTGGAGCAGAAAGAGGTTAAAGAAGGTGCCGGGGTGATTGGGTCTACCTACAATTTCAAGAATTTAATTTAAAACTTAAACTGAAGGTTATATTTTCAGAACTTCAAACTGAACATTTTATTTTCATGACAGTATTACAGGTACAAGTAGCAAACATTAAACAAGATTGGGAAAAATTCCAAGATTCAGAACCTTAACACTTTGGGATTTAAACCCCTAGCTTTACATTTCCTGAGCTACAAGCTCAAATTTACAAAAGAGTACAAATTATTCTGAGGCAGGAATCCCCTAATTCAATAGCACTTGCTCTCCAAAATCTAAATATCCAGCCGTCCAGAGGCACTCTTTACAAAATTTTGGAAAAGAGCTAACAGGCTCTCAGTTTCTTACTGCCCACTCATGGCAACATCAAATTACAACCGCTGGCCTCTCAAGGCACAACTTGCGATATGAGAACTGTTTAATACAAGGGTATTTAATACCCGACCTACGGGGGCCTTCATAGAAAAGGAACAGGTTAATTAGTTGGCCCAAACACATACTGACTGGAGGCGTACCCTGCACTCCAAAATCATAAACACTAAAAACCTAAAGGGCTCTAGGCCGATGAAACAGGGGCTATTCCCAAACTACTGAGGTGACTCGTATAGAAATTACTTTACCACATTACAGAATGAAAGTTATGAAACGTAGTCACCTCAAACCAAGATGAAGGGGAGCTCAAGAGAGTACATCACTCTCTATCCCCGATTTACAGTTAAAGATTTATGAAGTTTTTACATTAGGCGGCAGAAAGCTTTTTTTTTTTTAGAAAAGTAGGTTACACAGTTAATGATTGGGACCTTTTCCTTGGGTTAAACTGCGGAGTTAGCAAAAGAGAAAGATGTTATGTAGCCATTACCTTGTAGATGTACTGCTGACCGATGAAAGAGGCCACCCGCCTCCTGCTTTGACACACACACTCAATAAGATGACGATCAATCGGCCAAGAAAGTGAAAATCCGCAGTTTATAAACCCTCAGGGAAGGTTCGAGACCATTCAAGATTAAACTAGCCACACCCTCTCAATTTAATTGGTCAATATCAAAGTTACACTCAGAATCGAAGAAGAAGTCTGTGATAGGCGGAAAATTAATTACAGAAATTGAGGTTTGGCTGGATTCAAAACTGGCGGAAATAAAAACGAAATATTGCCAACCCAAAAATAAATGAACATCATTCAGTTACAAAAACCTAGAAATACAAAACTTCTTTAAATTATAACTTCTTACAATTTGCACCAGGTTGCGTGATCAGTTTTTGGTAGTGTCATCTATGGGAGAATGTCCAAACTTCTTGATGAATGGCAAACAAAACAAGTAGAAAATCACTGATTAGGAAACTGCACAATAACAAAATTACATCATATTTCTGTGGTGACATCTTCTGAGTAAAGTTCTAAGTTGGTGTAGTTTCAGTTTGACTGTTTTGCCAATAGAGGAGTTCGTGTAGGCGCTGAATTTAAACGCGCGGCGTTGGGTTGTACCTCCCGGTACAATTATTATTATTATTATTGTTATTATTATTATTATTATTATTATTATTATTATAAGGAAATAATTAAGGTAATTTCTGCGGTCTATCTTTGTAGTTAATAATCATATTATTAATAGTTTTATGCCCTACTATATACTCAGAGGTTTTCCAGAGATACCGGGATCGAACCCCCAATCTGGTTTCAGAACGTCAGTGCTTCTCTGTCTGATTTTTTCCGCTCGTCTATTTATGAATGTATTTGGATCCTTGAACGAAAGGTCAGCGTATTGACCGTTGGTTCAGACGGTCCAGGGTTCCAATCCCATCTGCGCCGGGAATTTTATCTCTGTAAGGTTAATTCCTCTGGCAAGGGAGCTGGATGTTTTCGTTCTTCCTTGCACTCGAATGCATCATTTCTATTTTAAAATTTTAAGTTTGTTTTTCCTGGAAGGTTTGTAAAGAGTGAGATAATTTTTTTTACATCATTTACACAATATTGTTCCATTGTCTTCCAGCACGTTCAAGAACGTTTCAAAAGTGGAGAGGTTGCTTTGCACGTTATATATGCTATATCATAGATAAATATTCGCTGTAAAACTCATACGCTACTATATGCAATATACCCTCATTTTAAAAAATCCGCTCCATGAAGGAGCCATCGCAGATAATACAGACATCTCTCTGGAGAGATTGAATGCTCATTTTTCTAAAATAAAAATTAAACCGGAAATACACACAATATCACATACTATAAAATCTCTTCTGAACCAGCCACCACCAAATAGGCCATTCTTTGAATTTCGCGAAGTCACAGAGATTGACGTGAAACGCGAGGTATTATCAATCACATTATCTGCTGTAGGAGCTGATGAAATACCCATACTCATAATACAACACATCATTGACATTATTCTTCCCGCCATTACTCATATATACAACACGTGCCTCACAAGTGGCCTCTTTCCAAAAATGTGGAAAAATGCTATTATAAATCCTGTTCCCAAAACTTCCTCACCTGTACTTATAACAGATTATCGACCTGTTTGCATACTTTCATCTTTCTCCAAGCCTCTTGAACGCACAGTACACGTGCAATTAACCGACTATTTAAATAAATACAAACTACTTGACCCTTTACAATCGGGTTTCAAAAAGGGACACAGTACGGCCACTGCCCTGCTGAAAGATACAGACGACATGAGACGTGCTATGGACGAAAGGCAGGTGACATTACTTACACTTCTTGATTTTAGCAGCGCTTTTGACACAGTAAATATAGACGTACTGGTTGCTAAATTGAAATCGCTTCACCTTGGACAGACAGCTATAGAATTCTTTCTCTCATATCTTACGGAACGAAAACAACGCGTAATTCTTCAGAATAGGTCATCCGAATGGGTAATGAAATATTCAGGAGTACCACAAGGCTCTGTACTTGGACCACTTCTCTTTGTTATCTATATTAACGATATATCGACACAGCTAAGACACTGTAAATACAACTTGTATGCTGACGATATACAGATCTATTATCATTCCAAAATTTCAGACATCAATCAAGCAATAGGTTATATGAACTCTGACTTAAATAACACCTGCGCATACGCTCATGAAAACTGTATTTTAATTAATCCATCAAAATCTAAAGCTATTATTTTTGGGCAGACGAAACAAATCAGTGCGGCAAAAAAACCAAAAAAAATTCCCCCACTAACTTTATCTGGTTAAATTATTCCGTCCGAAAAATCGGTAAGAAATCTTGGTGTAATTACAAACGAGAATCTTAACTGGTGAAAGCACATTACAAATATCTGTAGAAAAGTGTATGCGTCCCTTCACCCACTAAAATATCATCAAAATATGCTGCCACTAAACATGAGAATTAGGCTTATAAATACTCTTATTCTCCCTATATTTTCCTACTGTGACTTAGTACTAATTGATGCCACGAGAGAACAACTAAACCGATTACAACGTGCTATGAACTCATGTATTAGATTTATCTTTTCCTTACGCTATGATGTTCATGTTATCCCTTATCATCGAAAACATTCCCTTCTAAAATTTGAACATTATAGAAACCTCCACGTGGCAGTATTAATCCTTCGAGTATTAAAAGAGAATATCCCATACTACTTATCTTCACAACTCAATTTCCTATCCTCTTTCCACCAGCATAACACACGCTCCGGCAGTACACTCGCTATCCCTCTCAGCAGGTCAGCAGCATTTAGTCGTTCCTTTGTTGCAAATGGAGCTGGAATATGGAATTCTCTCCCCCACAACATTAGAGCCATAAAATCCTTAAATTCCTTCAAGTTGTCTTGTCATGAGCTTCTCCTCGATGTGTGCCGCCAGGCTGAATGAACCTGGTAGAGTGAATGTGCGTATGAATGTACGTTTACTGCGCTTATGGTATTTTGTGTCATTCAACTTTTAATTTGTAACGATAGTTTTAAGACATGACTAAGAATGTTTCATAGTTTGTAATGGTAGCTTTAAGATTATTAATATTGCTCTCAGATGTACAATGTTACAATGTTAATGAAGTGTGGTTAAGTGTAAGAGAGGACCATGAGTCCTAACTTCGCCACTACAAATAAAAGCAAATATAATAATAATAATAATAATAATAATAATAATAATAATAATAATACCTTACCGAAAACGTAAGTACGATATTATACGGCAGGACAAAATATCGGAGGTAGAAACAATATAATTATGTTATTCTTGGATACCTCACCAAATGCCCAGAGCATTCCTTCAATCAATTGAACGTTGTAGATGTTGAACTAGGACATGCGTTGTTCTACTGCACAACAAGATATACAGCCGAACATGTACATTATGCCATATTTACATAAATGTATAGGTCTACACAACAAAACTTTATTGTAACATAAACTAAGGAACGTGTGGATACAGGTGCTTATGTACCACAATATCGCGTACTCACAGTCCGGCTCCATGGTTAAATTGTTAGCGTGCTGGTCCTTGGTCCCAGGGGTCCCGGATTCGATACGTGGCAGGGTCGTGAATTATAACCACGGTTGCTGGGTGTTTGTGTTGTCGTCATCATTTCATCCTCATTACGACGCGCATTACGGGAGTCAAATCGAACGACCTGCTTCTGGCGAGCCGAACATGTCCTCGGACACTCCCGGCACTAAAAGCCGTACGCCATTTCATTTTACCGGCGCACAGTGTGAAATTTTGGAGATCAGGCAGGACGAAAGTACATTTTCGACTAATCTATTTCTATTATAAAGGGCATTATTTTACGCTCTTGACTTCCTTTGAACCGCCTCTGTGTAGTGGTTAGTGTGATTAGCTGCCACTCCCAAAGGCCCGGGTTCGATTCCCGCCTCTGCCACGAAATTTGAAAAGTGGTACGAGGGATGGAACGGGGTCCACTCAACCTCGGGAGGTCAACTGAGTAGAGGTGAGTTCGATTCCTACCTCAGCCAACCTCGAAGTGGTTTTCCGTAGTTTCTCACTTCTCCTCCAGGCAAATGCCGGGATGGTACCTAACTTAAGGCCACGGCCTCTTCCTTCCCTCTTCCTTGTCTATCCCTTCCAATCCTACCATTGCCCACCAAGGCGCCTGTTCAGCATAGCAGGTGAGGCCGCCTGGGTGAGGTACTGGTCACTCTCCCCAGTTGGATCCCCCGACCCAATGTCTCACGCTCCAGGACACTGCTCTTGAGGCGGTAGAGGTGGGATCCCTCGCTGAGTTCGAGGGAAAAACGAACCCTGGAGGGTAAGCGGATTAAGAAAGAGAAGAAAAAAGACTTCCTTCTGCCAATACCTTAATGTTTCGACGTTTCGGATCCCTTGCGTTCTTTCTCCCTCATTAGTGTTATACAGAGGATGATTGCCTAGGTGTACTTCCTCTTAAAACAATCGCCACCACCACCACCACCACCACCCTGGCGGAAGTATGTAATACCTACAATGAATAGTTAAATTATGTTCCTAATCTTCACTCCGTATCTCAAGTTACCAGAGGCTAACCTAATGGGCAAAAATGCAAACACATGTCTTCATCCCGAGGTAGTGCAGCTCCTTTCAGGAAAACCTCCATTGCAGGTGAGCTGCATGTACCATTTCAACCACATACACGCCTTCCCGACAGTCTAAAATGTATGGCGGTACCCGGAATCGAACCCAGGCCCCGAAGGACGGCAGATAATATCACTAACCGTTACGCTACAGAAGGGCTATAATGAAAGAGCCCAACTAAATATAGACGAAATAATAATAATGTTATTTGTTTTACGTCCCACTAACTACTCTTTTACGGTTTTCGGGACGCCGATGTGCCGGAATTTAGTCCCGCAGGAGTTCTTTTACGTGCCAGTAAATCTACCGATACGAGGCTGACGTATTTGAGCACCTTCAAATACCACCGGACTGAGCCAGGATTGAACCTGCCAAGTTGGGGTCAGAAGGCCAGCGCCTCAACCGTCTGAGCCACTCAGCCCGGCAAATATAGACGAAAAAAAGAAGAATGGCATTGTGTGACAACCTAAACGAATGTCATTTCGAAACAAATATGTTACGGTCTTACACTCGCGTGTTTCACGTTCTGGCCATCATTTACTTAGCTGTTGTAATAGTACTTAATGATTGGAGTATTTGTTGCGACTGCTCGGCAAGAGGTCGCAGTTACGGACGTGACGTCACCGTGGGGACTCAAGTACTTCGCATGGGTTACACGGAGACGCTCGGACTCGCCAGACTCGATTCTCGCGAGTCCAAGCGTCACTTGCGCACATCACTAATAATGTCTTGCAGAGTAACAAACACGCACAGTAAGGTTTGGGACCGCCTGTAGCATCGAGACTGTCGGCGATACCGTTGGGTGTGGAGGTATACAGACATGGAATGTTTTCCTGAGGAGGGTCGTGCCACGGCTGGTACAGTACACTAGTGTTCATTTAAATCTTGGGGAAGAAATATTCATTTCAGGCATGGAAATCAGTACAGCCCTCAGAACCGCCCAGTACCAGCTTACACTCTCTCTCTTTCATTTGTCAAATTCTCCTATTTCTTTGTAATTCTTTTGTGCGAAGGCTGGCTGAAATGTTAGTGGTCTCGACCATGACCTTATTGTCAAATGACTTCGCACCCGACCATTGTAGGAAAAAATGGCGCTTATTTTCGTCAATATAGATCCTATTAAACTACTCTACATTAATAACTCTGCAAGTATCCAGTATTCAAGCGATAGTAGGTTCGAGCCCCACTGTCGGCAGCCCTGAAAATGGTTTTCCGTGGTTTCCCATTTTCACACCAGGCAAATGCTGGGGCTGTACCTTAATTTAGGCCACGGCCGCTTCCTTCCCACTCCTAGCTCTTTCCTGTCCCATCGTCGCTATAAGACCTATCTGTATCGGTGCGACGTAAAGCAACTAGCAAAAAAAAAAAAAAAAAAAAAAAACTCTGCAAGCAAGAAGAATTGATGTATTTTGCAGTAAAATATGAAGAGATATCAAATTTGGACGCAAGAAATTAAGATGAAGGACTAAGAACTTAGTAAGACGATTCGCATTTCATTTAAAGACATACTCTTTTACTGAAATATCAAACGATGCTTTTTCTTAATATAATTAAGGGAAATGGGAGAGAAATGAAATGGGTAGTTGTAATAAATAAAAATAACATATCCCCATGACATCTTAGTAAAATGCGTTAAAGAAACAAAGGAGTGCATTTTGTGAGAAAAACTTAAATAAATAAAATGAACGTTGCCTGCACACGAAAATAATTGTACAAAGTGAAAAGTAGGGTATAATCTTAAAAATGTTCTACCCATTCAATGATTGGAGGAAACTAATGAGGGAAAAGGAAAACAAACCAAACGAAACCCCATGGCACTACAGCCCTTGAAGGGTCTTGGCCTACCAAGCGACCGCTGTTCAGCCCGAAGGCCTGCAGATTACGAGGTGTCGTGTGGTCAGCACGACGAATCCTCTCGGCCGTTATTCTCGGCCTTCGAGACCGCGGCCGCTATCTCACCGTCAGACAGCTGCTCAATTCTGATCACGTAGGCTGAGTGGACCTCGAACCAGCCCTCAGGTCCAGGTAAAAATCCCCGACCTGGCCTGGAATCGAACCCGGGGCCTGCGGGTAAGAGGCAGGCACGCTACCCCTACACCACGGGGCCGGCAAAAAGGAAAACAGTGTTACTTAATTATATTGTTAATAGGAAAGGATTTTCATTTCTGACTTCTAAAAGAGCTGTCTTTCACTCTGATTGCCTTCTCAAGTTACCCAGATTTTCTGTGAGTTTTAAGGACCTCCGTTCCCTCTCCCTGGTATCATCTTATCTAAAACCAAACTGTGTGTTGTAGTAAGACTGTAGAGTAAAAGCACTGATAACTTTTAACACTCGCCGACTTCTGAAGTATTTTAACGTCTGTATGCAACTCCATTCTTTTAGCAGTTTGGAAACACTGAATTACACGAGATATCCGTATTCTTGCGAGCCTGATCATGGTCAGTATTCGAATGGGTCGAGGTTCTGTGTGCTATTCTATTTCGTCGAAAATACATTACATGTCCATTAGTTATTCACAAGGGAATACGTGCTGAGTATAACTGTCATATGGTATCAAAATATTCCTTCATTTTATGACCATTTTTTCTACCTTTATTAAACCGTTGAATTTTTAACAGGCCTAACTGCTGAGTTTACTTCACATAGGGTGTGTTAATAATAATAATAATAATAATAATAATAATAATAATAATAATAATAATAATAATAATAATAATAATAATAATAATAATAATAATAATAATAATAATAATAATTTATTTCATCACCAATAACCAAAGACCGAGCTCGATAGCTGCAGTCGCTTAAGTGCGGCCAGTATTCGGGAGATAGTAGGTTCGAACCCCACTGTCGACAGCCCTGAAAATGGTTTTCCGTGGTTTCCCATTTTCACACCAGGCAAATGCTGGGGCTGTACCTTCATTAAGGCTACGGCCGCTTCCTTTCCACTCCTAGCCCTTCCCTGTCCCATCGTCACCATAAAACCTATCTGTGTCGGTGCGACGTAAAGCAACTAGCAAAACAAAAAACAATAACCAAAGTGAAATAATCTGGCATTAATATTTATGATCATCAGAGACGTAAGGGTGTTTGGAAAACCGTTCCTATGGAGTTAATGTCAGCGCTGATAAAACACTTAAATGCCATACTTATTGGGGCGGGATTACATCTTGCACATTTCTTAACAATTAAATTTCGTCGCCGTAAGACCTATCTGTGTCGGTGCGACGTAAAACAACTAGCAAAAAAAAAAAAAAAAAAAAAAACAATTAAATTACAAATAATTGTTTTCCTTGTTTAGGAGAAGCCATTATAGCCAGAATGTTTCATCATAGACGCATCTTAATAAATTTCCGAGAAAATTGTGTTGGGAGTGATCTCTGAGTGGGTAACGTTATAGGCCACACCTGGAAGACGAAAACCTGTGACGTTGTCTGGTTTACTTCCCCTTTATCCTCAGGTTTGGCCAAATTCAACGCCCAAACATATCATATTTTCCTTTCCATGCGGAATTCTTGTGACCACGAGTTTACAACTGACCCTGGGAATCTGCCGCATTTGCCACAGGCAAAAGTTGCCGTCTAACCTCGTTCCTAACGTCTGTAGACCTTTCTGGACAAAAATAAATGTTGACACCACGAAGGCAGACATCTGTGTCAGGCCGGGTATTATTCTGCTGGAAAGTGGGATTTGTCGAGCTGTGCCGGGAAAGGAAGCACACACGGTCACATAATTCCTTATACATATCGCTACGCCGTCGTGAAAGTGCCCTCAATCACCACCAGTGGGGAGCAAAAATCGTACAAAATTGTACCCCATACCATGACACATCTCGTTGGGGCAGTGTGCTGCTCTTCAATGAAGGGTAGATCTCTGCGCAGGCTGGGACGTCTCCAGACTCGAATTCGGTCATTATCTGTATCCAGACAGAACTGTCATTCGTCGATCGATGACACTCGTCACCATTCTGCAAGCAAACAAGTCCGTTCTTGGCTGAAGATCAAACGTGCTCGGCAATGCTCAGGTCGCAGTATAGTCGTCGTAAGGAATGCCGCGATGACAGCTCCTCCTCTGCTACCCGCCTAGATATGGTACCGATGGGTGGAGGCTTATCCGTAGGTGCCCCGACATGTCCCAGGATGGTGCTCAGTGACGCCCGTGGAGTGCTTACAGCCTGTCTCTCGACGGAATACTTCCTGCTGGTGGTCCGCTGGGATCGATTTGAGCCCTATCGACGCGTGTGTTTACCCTCACGTTTCCAGTGCGTCCAACACCAACGCACATGTAGTCAGAATGGTTCAAGTGGCGAGAAGTGCGCCGAAACATCTAGCCTTCCACTCTTAGTCTGACGATGCGATTTCTCTCAAACCTGGTCAGAGTTTCGTCGAATGTGTCATCGGGGTTTGCTACATGTTCATTCATCTTAGCTCCTTGGCTCACACTGCTACTAAGAGTCTATTTGGTGTCTTGCATCTGTGAATGAGAGAGGGACAAGTACACCTCGCAATAACACTTCCACGTAAGCTATCAGCAACGCAAATGGGACACATGCCAACACAAGACGGCAGCCACAGTCGTACTCGCATAATTCTTTCCTGGTACGCATCTTTTTTATGGAGATATATATATATATATAAGTGTTCTCTCACTTTTCCACCCATTTATTTTCTATAAATTAGTTGCATACAAGGTATGTGTTCATTCACTGATAACTCGGTGAATGAACCCGCGATTCAGCCTGCGTTCTTGGTGTGGGTTTAACATAGTGCTTCCCTCACTGTGATCATATCCATAAATGCAAGAGAGATTACTCTAGGCTACTGGCAGGAAACCTGACAAGTAGTCCTTTGTTTCAACGAAGAAATTTAAACATCTTGTGCAATAAACCATCGTAAACGTACTGCATCCAGGAAATTCGCATTGGTTTTGTTCGGTGACCTACTCAGGCTAGTAATCAGCTGAGTCTCGAGTTTTCGAAAAGTAGCGTTTAATGAGGCAAAATGACTTCCAACTTCAATTCCATGTAGTATGTATCATGTAACCCACTATGAGAGTTGGCCGTGTGGCTTGGGTCACGTAGCTGTAAGGTTACATTCGGGAGATAGTGAGTTCGAACCCGACCGTCGGCAGACCTGAAGATGGTTATCTGTGGTCTTCCATTTTAAAAACAGGCAAAATCTGAAGCTACATCTTAATGAAGGTCACGGCCGGAATCTTCCCTACCCTAGCCCATTCCCATACTTCTGTTGCCGAGAACCTTTGAAGTGTTAGTGCGACGTTAAACCACTGGCTAAAAAAATAGCTTTTTCCCACTTATCAATAAATACGACTGAAAATCCACAACGCAGGCAGCCACTGAGCAACCATTGGCATATATATAGAAGGCCTCGTTCAAACTCAGTGAGCTATTGATACTGCCTCCTTCGTCTCCATAAAGGCATGTTTGATTCACGCCTACCTCACAACGTCAACACAGGACGATGACTAACGCTCACAAAGTGTACAGTGCATATTTGAATCAAACTTGCTTTGAAAGGTCATAGTAGCGCTCCTAGTACTACTCTTCGTCAACTAGCGCGCAAATTTGAACAGGCGTCATCTTTCATATGTGCAAACACGCCTCTCAAATTTCGTTTACCCTCCTTGGTGTTGGGATTTCATTTTCCGCATTACAGTTAGTTTATCTCTTGTAACATTAAATATTATTTTCAAGCCTAATAAATGTTTAGACCCATTTTCCAAACTATCAATTTTCTTTGTCCTAAAAGTTAAATAACGTTCTAGGATTACATGTACCCTACCCTTCATTAGATGAATTAGTTTTTCCTCTTATTATCTTTCGCCATGTAATTTTAATATATAAAGAATCGAAGATGACGGCCGGTAAGCAGGCACACGCTAATGCCGTTTCGTTACTTTCTTGTCTCCTCTCAGCACTGGTGTTGTTTGCATTGACTTTTCTTTTTTGCTTCGGACTCTATCCTTTGGTTTGAGTGAAAATTTTTGTACAACATCTCTCGATCTAAGTGAGTGTTGCTTCGCAAAACGTGAACTAGTATTTTCTGTGCTTGAAGTTTGTGCTCGATCTACTCCAATCCGGCTGCCAAGCGAGATAACTGTGACCATGTCTTAACCACTTCTTCACTTCAAATACTTCACCTAGTACGAGGAGCTGGTGATAAACATTTAAAACCTGGGCAACTGAATATCTATTACCACCAAGTTTTCAAAACTAAGTATCTGACATACATACGCATGCACCTGAACTAAATAACTTGTTTATCTTCACTGAAACTGGTTGAACAACACAATATTGAGTCCAGAAATGCGTTTCTGTAAAGAATTTCAAATACACTGAAGAAATAGTGTATAGTTGCAATGTAGCACCACCCTGAAAGAGTGGTGCTACATTGCTGCAATTGAACAAGCAGGATAAGTGTTCGGTTGTGGTTCGATGATTACACTTTCAGGTCCCTCTGATCGCGAGTTTGGACAACAATCAATACGAACCAGATGTGCCCACCACGAGCTGCAATACATTGATGAATTCGTCGAGGCATGGAGTCAATAAGGCCCTGGATCGCTTCTTCAGGAATTGTGGCCCATGCTTGCTGCACTGCAGGGGTCAGTTGTTCCAGAGTTGTGGGTGGCTGAGGACAGTTGGCCAGTTGCCGACCCATCATGGCCCACACATGCTCAATAGGACTGAGGTCCGGAGATCTGGCGGGCCATTCTCAGGTTGTGATGTCGTGGAGAGCTTCTCTGGAGATGTGTGCAGTGTGAACCCGGGCATTGTCCTGCTGAAACATCCCATTAGCACTGTTCGCCATCATAGGGACAACCACTGGATTGAGTACCCTATCAGCGTACCGTCGAGCAGTCATAGTGCCCTCAACAAGCACTAATTGTGATTTCACATTAAAGCCAATAGCTCCCCAGACCATAACGCTTGGTGTTGGCCCTGTGTGCCTGTCGACAATAAGATCTGGGGGGGCCCTCTCCCCGGTACGTCGGCGCACACGATTCCGGCGATCACTTCGGGCAAGACAGAAGCACGATTCATCACTAAAGACGACCCTATGCCATTCGTCGACCCATGTCGATCTTTCTCGACACCAGGCCAGCCTTACACGTCGCTGTTGTGGGGTCAATAGAACACCTTCTGCAGGGACACGGGTTCGTAAGCCAGCTGCATGCAGGCGATTACCAACTGTTTGTTGTGTAACGTGGGGTGCCACAGCTGCTCGAATTTGCGCTGCTATTGCATGGGGTTCCATCCGTGCCATCCGAATTATGCAGCGATCCTCTCTGACAGTTGTCTGTCGCGCTGGGCCTGGGCCAGGTCTACAAGTGTGGGTACCTTCATTTGACCACTGCTGCCATACACGTTGTACCGTAGATGCCTGTCGGCCAACACGTGCAGTGACCGTCCTTATCTATAATCCTGCCTCACACAGCCCAATTATCCGAGCCCTCTCAAATGGCGACAGTTGTTGATAGCGTGCTCTTCTCTGTCGTCGAGGCATGTCTGACGGGGAACACTTCACTGCACAGACTGCAAGTCAACTACGCTACACCACAGTCCGTATACTGGAGTTGATTCCTCCGTGACCAATCATGTGGGGAGACCTGTAGCAACAGTCCAATTGGTCTGAAACTTCGATCGTTTACATCCCTATATGGTATCGTTCCACATCTTGAAAATCAACACAAACGACCAATGCCTTCATGGTGTTGCAATTTCCATTTTCTTAAGTGTATTTCGCCGAGACAGACCACAACATGGCAGACTAAAGCGTGTTTTTTATATATCAATTGCCGCTAAGAAAAGGTTAAAAGCCAAGCATAGGGCAGAACTGGAAACTAACTACGAAATTATATCGTCACTCCTATGCCAAAACCACGAATGTAACAATGATCTTACTATCCATTATTTCCCTTAAGACTGGTTACGCCTCCCAGCCACATATTGATTTGCACTCCATCACAACAAATTTCCTTGAGTTCATTTTCCTATGCTAATGTGTAAAGGGAAATGAACCTTATCGTTCCTTACTGTAGGAATGTATGTTCAACTATCTCAGCACTTAACAAACACTATGAAATAATTCTTCTTGGCGATTTCAAAACCTCTATCAAATGGTCATCAAACATTACAGGTACTACAAACTCCCATCTGAACACTTACGTTTTATCAAACTTTATTAATGGTCTTTCAACATAACATGAATTCCCACCAGGAAGAATGCTACTTTGGACCTAGTTTTTTCTAGCCTCAGTGACGTCAGTGTAACAGTCGACCACAAAATATTTTAGTCTGACCATGATTTCCTGGTCGTGTCTACTCCACCCTAGAGTCTCCACCTGGAGTCTGAGTTTGAACCCCTGTGGGTGGGGGCGGTAGAATAACACCCCTGGTATCCCCTGCCTGTCGTAAGAGGCTACTGAGTGATATACGTATACTATACATTTTTGATTAGTCGTAATTAATCGTATTATTGTTTTACTCCTTTATTTGACTTACATGTTCTTCTCATTAATAGTAATTGATTACCCTGATACTTTAAAATAATGCAGAAAAAATCTAAACTGTCGGTGGTTAGCTGCAAGGGAGGATCAAGAGCATTTTTGCCACGTTATAAATTTAATTGTCCGCCTCTGTGGTGTAGTGGTTAGCGTGATTAGCTGCCACCCCCGGAGGCCCGGGTTCGATTCCCGGCTCTGCCACAAAATTTGAAAAGTGGTACGAGGGCTGTAACGGGGTCCACTCAGCCTCGGGAGGTCAACTGAGTAGAGGTGGGTTCGATTCCCACCTCAGCCATCCTGGAAGCGGTTTTCCGTGGTTTCCCACTTCTCCTCCAGGCGAATGCCGGGATGGTACCTAACTTAAGGCCACGGCCGCTTCCTTCACTCTTCCTTGCCTATCCCTTCCAATCTTCCCATCCCTCCACAAGGCCCCTGTTCAGCATAGCAGGTGAGGCCGCCTGGGCGAGGTACTGGTCATACTCCCCAGTTGTATCCCCCGACCAAGAGTCTGAAGCTCCAGGACACTGCCCCTGAGGCGGTAGAGGTGGGATCCCTCGCTAAGTCCGAGGGGAAAACCGAACCTGGAGGGTAAACAGATGATGATGATGATGATGATGATGATGATGATGATGATAAATTTAATTAATTAATTAATTAATTAATTAATTAATTAATTAATAAGTCATAGAAGCAGTGAAACCCGATGTATTACCAAGACATTTTAAGCCGACTAGGAGCGAATGTAGGTGATCAGGACAGATTAATTTTATAATGAAGCTTTCCTCTGGTGACTTAAGGAAGCGGTGATCCCACCATCCCTTAACCCTTCCAGAAACTCAGAGTCTACAAGATTAGAACTCAAGAAATTACAAATGTTATTTGTCTGCTCATGAAATGTTCGGCTCTTAGAACGAATGGTCTGAGTAGTGGCCTTTCAATCAGGGAGTCCTGGGTTCAGTTCCAGGCCTCGTCAGGGATCTTAGCCGTGTCTGCTTAATGTTCCTAGATTGGGGCGAGGGATTTCGTGTTTGTCTTAGTACACCTCCTCAAACGCATACCACAGTACAAACACCACAGAAAGATGTCACAGAGAAACATGGTGGAATGATGGTATACAAAGGTTCATGTACATGAAGCATAGAACGCAAAGAAAGGACACTACAAGACGCTGTGACTAACGTGAGGAAAGTAACACTGGTATAATCTCTCGATGTCCGGCTCCATGGCTAAATGTTTTAGAGTGCTGGCCTTTGCTCCAGGGGACCCTGGGTTCGATTCCCGGCCGCGTCTGGGATTTTCACTTTCATTGGTTAATTCCGATGGCTCGGAGGCTGGGTGTGTGGTGCCGTATTTATCATTCGAATGCATCGTAGATAGGGCCCTTCCTCATAGATGCGCAAGTCGCCTATACGACGTCAACTCGAAAGACCTCCACCAGGCTTCTTCGGAAACAACGAATTTCCTATCGAGGAATGATACCAGCATTGGCGCACTTTCTTTGCAGCGGAGTGTAGTTCGATGACGGTCAACTGCAAGCACATAGACAAATCATAATGATGTATGTTGGAAGGGCGGCATTGAAACTGAAAGGAATAGAGGTGGAATCTCTCCACACAAGAAAAGAAATAATCCAGGATTTGGACAACAGAATATTAAGGTTTACTGTGCATTTAATGAGTAAACAGTTATATATTTATGTATGTACCAATATCACGTGGCCTTGGGAGCCAGGAGCGGTTCGGAAGAGATGTGGGTCGTGTTTAATGCAATTTACGACAGAGTTAAAGGCAGAAAGCGTACATTTTAATTCACGAACAAAACTCGCCTTTTCACCAGCATCTGTTCCCTTGTTTTGTTTTTCTAATTAAACCTTTTTGCTCAACATCAAAGCGAAAACGGGACTTTATCGGAGAGACAGAAATATGCATTTTAACCGCAGTTGCACTGGGTTATGCATCACACAACGGTACAAAATAAATTGAGATTGTATTTTAATGTTATAACTAGGTCAATAAGAGGTCTGGTGAATATAAGTACCTTATCTACTACCACAACAACATCTAGCCCTTTATCTAAACAGTTTTTGTGTTTGAAAAGTAGGCCAAATTTTTGACACTGGAAACCTTGCTTCAAATTGTATCAGGTATTTCTTGGGCTGCAGGAACCACCTAGCTCATTTTTGGTTTTAGCCGAGGAATTCAGGCCGGGTTATTATTGGAATTAGTCTGAATTTCCAGCGGTCTTTATTTATAAACGGCATGCAACATCCAGGTCTTCCTTGGCATCTCGGTTGAGTTCCTTTTTCCAATACTGTTTACTGAAAGTGAAAGATTGGAAGTTTGCAATATAATTACAAATCTATATCCCAAGAGTGAAGACGGATACGGACTGAACTTCGGTAAAGCAACGCAGGAACTGTCCAACCTGCCAGCAGATATTAGAAAACGAAGAATGAAATTTTATGGACACGTTCAAAGACTCCCAACAACAAGCCTTTCACACAAGATCATGGCATATAGCAGACAGCTGAAGAGTATACCATGGATCCAAGAAGTCAAAAGGGACCACGAGAAATCCCGGATAGATATATCAGAAATATTAGACAGAAATATATTCCATAAAAATGTAAACAGATGTGTATTACAGTCAGAGAAATAAGTTTCAAGGAGACCAGGAACCATGTGGACTGAAGAAAGGAAGAGAACCCATGGAGAAAAAATGAAATCCGTATAGAAGACCAGAAAGGTGAATCGTAAACGCGCTGCGTGATCCAATAGAGTCCATACCAAATATTATTATTATTAATAATAATAATAATAATAATAATAATAATAATAATAATAATAATAACAAATGAATTCTGCATTATAACATTCAAATTACATAATAATTTAACTGTGTAATACCTAAAAGTGGCTGAATTAAAGGGAAGCATAAAATCAAAATAAAATTAAAATGTTAGTAAATAAATGCTTCATCTACATAAATAAAGTTGTAGGGGGTCCGCTGTCCGTAATTCCGTTTGTTTTGCCAATTTTTCAGATATTTATCCCTTTGGGTCAACTCAAGACCCAATCGGTGGTTTTTATTTTTCGTGTTTGTCTGTTTGTCTGTTTGTTCCACCATCACGGTGAAACGGCTGGACATATCTCAACCAAACTTCACATTTAGATTATACTCATCCCGATGAAGGCTTCGATATGCATATCATATTAAAATCTTTGAATAGACGGGGGTTTATAGGAAAACCAGAACGGTTTTCCTCCATTTTCTCTTGTACCATTGATTTTCTGTAAACTCCGTGGACCGTATGTGAAACGCATCTTCATTATAAACAACTTTCGTTATGTTCATAATTTACCTTACTCTTCAAATGACGCAGAAATTTACTATTTTCTGCGGGTATCATGCTCTGCATTGAGTGACCGACAGACCGACAACGAACCTATAGATTACCATGGCAACGTCTCTGACTTCATGCCAGCAGGGAAGTAACGTATTGCCATTTTCCTCATCATGCTTTTAAATCCGCGGTTGTTCCTTGGGTAGAAGGCAAGAGAGGCGTCAATCGGCCATTCTGTGGGATATTGGCGGAATATCGTTGGAGGTTATAACCGTCCTCAAATAGCTTAAGTAATAACACCATTACTCATCTTCTTATCTGTTTAACTAAGAATCCCTGCGCCTAAATTTCTCTTCTGTTACCGCTTTCTTATATGCATAACTCACACCAGCATAATTTATTGAGGGCATTTGATTTTTCCAATACATTCACTTGGTATTTACATATTTGTCGTCATCCGGCTATCCTCAGTTATAATCCATTTTCTATTAATGTCAGCTTTCTTAGATGTATTATTTTGCTTCATTAATTACTCCGTATGTATGCGAGTGCTAATCCCTAAACCTGGACAATCTTTTCTTGGAGGAAATACATCTTCCAGGCCATGCAAATGTATAACGTTTGGCCCCGGAAAATATCGAAATATGGATGCAATTTTAACGACGGTGCAGACCTTCCTTTCGGAATAATTGGTGGCTAAACCGTAAGTCGTATCACAAAAGATCTCGTTTCAATTTGGAGAGATCTACAACTTTGGGCCTATGAAATGTTGTCGTATCTCTATCCCTTATTCGTTGAATAGTAATGCATTTCTTGAGTTCAATTAATGTTGTATTTTTTACACGTATATGTTATTGTTTGGCACACTTATAGGAAAGATGCAATCATGTCACTGGGCAGGCACATTGACATGACCAGTGGCCATGTGATTGCCAAATTTTATGATTTTAGCTGTCACATGAGTATCAAAAATATAAAGTAGTATGAGAAAACTGTTCAAAATTTCACCGCATTCAATGACTCTAACTCAATCAAACCATAAATATAGGAAATACGGGAAAATGTCACAGGACCAACCATGTAGAACACTGAACGAGTCCTTTAATGGTGAAGTCCGTTTGTAGGTGCAATTTAATATAGTCTTACTCACTGCATTCACAGTAATTTACGGAGAAATCCGTATACAATGTAGAATACCGTAGCGAAGCACGGCTACATTTGCTAGTCCAATTAATAAGCACCTCGAACATAGTATAAATATATGTGCTCAAATTGTAAAGAATCACCAATCACGAATGATCTGCATTTAGGGCTGTCGCCCAGGTGCCAGACTCCCAAACAGTTCCTTACCTATTCTCTTCTGGAATTATTCCAAAGAAGTTAGAAATTTTCAAACATCCCCTTGATAAATTATTCCAGTCCCTAATTCCTCTTCCTATAAACGAATGTTTGTCCCAGTTTTTCCTTTTCAATTCCAACCTTATCTTCATTTTATAATTGACAGATGCTTATTGGTCTACTAATGTCATTCCAATCCATCTCAGAACTGACAGATCGAAACATTACGCTTACTCAAGCAGCTAGCCTCCCTACTTCCAAGTCTTCCCAGCCCAAAGTTTGCAACAATTTTGTAACATTACTGTTTTGTCGGAAATCACTCTGAAAAAATCGTGCTGCTTTCCTTTGGGCCTTATCAGTACCGAGCGATTTGGCCGTACGGTTTGGGACTCAAAGCAGTGTGCTTGAATTCGGGAGATATTTGGTTCGAACCCCACTGTCGGCAGCTCTGAAGATGGTTATCCGTAGGTTCCTATGTTTACACCAGGTAAATGCTGGAGCTGTACCTTAATTAAGGCCACGGCCGCTTACTTTCCACTTCTAACCCTTTTTCTATCCTGTCTGCGTCGGTGCGACGTCAAGCAAATTGAAAAAAAAGGGGGGGGGGGAAGAACACCTTATACAGTTCTCGTTTCGAAATTCCGCCGCGGGCATAAAATTCGCTCGTTACGTATAAGATTACTTTCAGAGACTATTGAGAACAATACATTATTTCATACTATGGTATCCGACTCGTTGGATGAATGGTCAGCGTACTGGCCTTCGGTTAAAATGGTCGCGGTTTCGATTCCCGGCCGGGTCGGGGATTATTACCTTCATTGGTTAATTCCAATTGCTCGGGGGCTGGGAGTTTGGCTGTCCCCAACATCCCTGCAACTCACACACCACATATAATACTACTCTCCACCACAATAACACGCAGTTACCTACACATGGCAGATGCCGTCCACCCTCATCGGAGAGTCTGCCTTACGAGGGCTGCACCCGGCTAGAAATAGCCACAGGAATTTATTATTACACTATCGAGAATTTACTTATTCTAAAATTACTTAAATTGAATTGTAAATAAGTTTGATTCATGGTGATGCAAATCGTCCATGTTTGATCCATACTTTGACGTTTCCTTATTTTGTTGTTCGTGTCTTGCAACGAAAGAAGTAAGAGTTGTTTACATGTGGTTATGTTGTAATGAAACCTAAACATTAATGCTATTTTTTTACAACGTGCTTTACGTCCCGCCTACACAGATAGGTTTTATAGTGACGATGCGATAGGAAAGGGCAAGGAGTGGGAAGGAAGTAGTACTGGCCTTAATTAAGGTACAGCCCCAACATATGCCTCGTGTGAAGCGGCAAACAGTCCACTAAGCTATCAGAGTCGTAAATATGATGCTCTGTGCTGGATTAACGAGGGAAATGCGAACTTGATGATATACGCTATATTTATCTGTTAGAAATGTATTAGTCAGTACTGTGATGGCGGTATATTACATGAGCTGGGAATGCAGAGACGCCATTTTTTGTGTGGATGGGTATGGAATCACAGAGCTGCAATCAGGCGAAGAAACATCAACAAGGTTAAGTTTGGTGTTCCTTGATTCATGATCTCTCTGACTATCGGCGTTTACTACATTACTGTGAGGTGGAGTTCAACCGATCAAAGACGATTTCTAGTAATACAATGTGGAAAATAATTACAGTACGGTAAAGTGTAATTTTCCGTACTCTTTTGAGTACGGGAAGAAGGCAATTACGTCATACTATGAAATAAAATAACTACCGGGCGAGTTGGCCGTGCGGTTAGGGGCACGCAGCTGTGAGCTTGCATCCGAGAGATACTGGGTTCGAACCCCACTGACTGCAGCCCTGAAGGTGGTTTTTTTGTGGTTTCCCATTTTCACACCAGGCACACCTTAATTAAGGCCTCGGTCACTTCCTTCACACTCCTAGACCTTTCCCATCCCATCGTCACCATAAGGCATATCTGAGCCGGTGGGACGTAAAACAAATTATAAAGGAAGTAATAATTTCACACTTCATGGCTTATTACAGCATATTACAACACTGTCTTCACAATGTACCTACATTAGGAAGTTAGCGATTATTTCCTATTCAAATACAAAGAAAAAATAACACAAAATAATATGGCAATTTTTCATTTCTATATCATAAAGGGAAATATTAAAAAACTATTATACTTTGTACACAACCTTATTCAAGTTATTTTAAAGAGGCCTATGTTCAGTATTGTATTCTATAGAATACATCATAATATTTGTGTTCCTCTAGATACTTTATGGTTTGCTATACATCATAGCTTCCCGTATGTGCTTCAAAAGACGCGCAGTTGTGATACATAATACCAAAGAGAATATATTTACTCTGCCTTTGGTGGCATGAGTTAGTGTTCTTCTAGTGTGTGCTATAACAAATTTGTCTCAATCTCACCCTTGACTTTGACAATATGAAAGTGACTGAGATATGACCGACGCTAGTAACACCATTAACTAATGCAGCCAGGCCCTGTTATGAATAGTGTCAAAATCCCACCCGTCGGTTTGGTTGGTGCATGCATGTCAGTGGTCTTGGCAGATTGATATACAGGGTGTTAGGTGTATACGTGCAGATATTTATTGTAGCAATATAGAACGATGTGACGAACCACTATATATCAAACTTTTAGTAATCCTCGGAAGTTATTTTCGAGAGCAAAGGGGTACGATGTTTTTAGAATAGGTAGTATGCCTTGTTCTTGTGAATGAATAGCTTTCCTTTGATAACAGGCAAGTCACGCGCCATCCCTGCCAAACTGGTTTCTGTTCTGTTTATGTTTAAGAGCAGCTACTGTGACAGCTGAGCGCTCCCTAATCAATGCCACGAGATGTTACGTAATATACTTGCCAAACTGGTTTTATGTTTACGAGCAACTGACCTACGGTAACAGCTGAAAGCTACCAGTCTACAACATGTTACGTTACATTATCGCCAGACTTGTTTGTTGTTGTTAGTATTTAGTTTCCGTCTTAGGGGTTTCAGACAACACTAGTTATCGGTTTCGGACCCTGGAGATGTATTGAATTCTCAGCGTTAATACTGGTCCATTTGCTGTTACGTCCTTTAGGGGATAGGGATATCGTGGTCGTCAGCCCTGTGGTCTAGTGAGTATGGAAATGACCTGAAAACCTGTGTCGGTGCGCGACCTGTACGAGCGTGTGATATAATTATTGGTTGGGATACGCACGCCGGGACGTGAAATGCGGTACGATCCCCGTTGTGCATTGCGTAAAGGTAGAAGGAAGACAGTTCCTTGCGCCAACGAACAAATGCATGGCATAGGATATCAATATGAGTAGAATCAGAATTGAATTATCGAAGCACATCGAACGTTTTGTTTCAAACGAAAAATGGACATATTATACAACTAAGTAAATTAAACGTACCTACATTTCGTGCTTCCTGCCTGGTTGAGTGGCTAAAACGGTTGAGGTGCCAGCCTTTTGACTCCAACTTCGCATGTTCGAACCTGGCCCCGTGCAGTGGTATTTGAAGGTGCTCAAATACGTCAGCCTCGTGTCGGTATATTTACTGGTACACCGAGCTCGATAGCTGCAGTCGCTTAAGTGCTACCAGTATCCAGTATTCGGGAGATAGTGGGTTCGTACCCCACTGCCGGTAGCCCTGAAGATGGTTTTCCGTGGTTTCCCATTTTCACACGAGGCAAATGCTGGGGCTGTACCTTAATTAAGGCCATGGTTGCTTCCTTCCCACTCCTAACCCTTACCTGCCCCGTCATCGCTATAATACCTATCTGTGTCGGTGCGACGTAAAGCAACTTGTCATTCGAGCCAAGACACCACTGTGGTTCAGAATATACTCTGGTGTTTAAACATACGTTCACGGAGGTCATCCGAAGTGGTTACCTCAGTTCGGTATACTTTGTTTCTCATGTCCCCCTAGGCATAACAATCCACTGGAATAAGGGCTGGCCAATTGATAGTTCCACATCGTCCTGTCTACCGTTGAGGAAATGTCTGCACCATCGTGTAAAATCCACGTGGTTCGGCGTAGTCGAAGCGACACGTCCTCTGAAAGCTCCAGTAACGTACTGTATCTACTGTACAGGAGCAAGATAACATTAATAAAAAGATGTAACCGACCTCCAACTACACCCATCCTGATATTAATTAGAACCGGTGCTGGAAACTGCCTTGTCCTATTGAATGGGGATATTCCACAGCTCATGAGTGGGATATAGTGGGTTCCAACCCCTCTGTCGGCAGCCCTAAAGGTGGTTTACCGTGGTTTTCCATGTTCACACCAGGCAAATGCTGGGGCTGTAACGTCATGAATGCCACGATCGCTTCCTTTCCGATACTAGCCCTTTCCCGTCCCATCGTCACCATAAGGAAAGCTACACCGATCAAATTTATGCAAGTAAGGTGATTGGTACCGGTCTGAGTGTCTGAGACCGTTGAGGTCCTTATCTTCCGACCTCCAACTTGGCAGGTTCAATCTTGGTTCAGTCTGATGATATTTGATGGGGCACACATACGTCAGTCTCGTGGCGTAGAAATACTGGCACGTAAATGAACTCCTGCGATATGACATTTCGTCACCTCAGCGTCTCAGAAAACGGTATAAATAGTATGTGGGACGTAAAGCAAAATAACGCTAATAAAAAGACGATTGGTCAAAGAGACAGACTTCCCACTGCATCCATCCAGATATTAATTGAGAGCCGGTGCTAGAGGTTGCCTTGGTATACTAAATATTAAACACTCCTTCTATAAAAATTGCCTCATGTGTCACTAATACACTTGACAGAAATTCTGGATTAAGTGCTTGATCAATTAACCAGCGGCAGAAATCCACTCTTAAATCATCACCGAGCTTGATAGTAGCAGTCGCTAAAGTTCGAACAGTATCCAATATTCGGGATGTACTGGCTTCGAATCCCTCTGTGGGCAGCTTTAAAGATGATTTTCCGTGGTTTTTCATGTTCACACCAGGCAAATGCTAGGGCTGTACCTTAATTAAGACCACGGTTGCTTCCTTCCCGATCCTAGTCCTTATATCTGTCGCCATAAAACCTATCTGTGTCGGTGCAACGCACCGATACAGATAGGTCTTATAGGACGATGGGATAGCAAAGGCCTAGGAGTTGGAAGGAGGCGGCCGTGGCCTTAATTAAGGTACAGCCCTAGCATTTGCCTGGTGTGAAAATGGGAAACCACGGAAAACCATCTTCTGGGCTGCCGACAGTGGGATTCGAACCCATTATCTCCGGGATGCAAGCTCTCAGCCATGCGTCTCTAACCGCACGGCCAACTCGCCCGGTAATAATAATAATAATAATAATAATAATAATAATAATAATAATTTTTGCTGCCGGGCAGAGTGGCTCAGACGGTTGAGGCGCTGGCCTTCTGACCCAAACTTGGCAGGCTCGATCTTGGCTCAGTCCGATGGTATTCGAAGATGCTCAAATAAGTCAGCCTCGTGTCGGTAGATTTACTGGCGCGTAAAAAGAACTCCTGCGAGACTAAATTACAACACCTCAGCGCCTCCAGAAACAGTAAGAGTAGTTAGTGGGACGTAAAGCAAATAACATTACCGGTATTATTATTAACAAGTCATTAGGAGCTGAAAGGCAGGGAAGAAAATATGCGTGGTGTAGGAGGAAACAAGATGAAATGTACTTCACCCGTGCCTACATCGCTCGCAGTAGTTTACTACAGGATAGTATGCGTAAGACCAGAACCAGGTCTCTTTGCGATGAGTCAGGTGTATCTTCGTATTGTGGTTAGCACTAGAGGACAAAGTGTGACAAACAGGTTTTGTGTATAAACATCAAACATGCACATCAACAGACACACACACGCAATGTACCCAAACCAGTACAGTGTAGAATGAAGAACTGCCATGCTGTGTTCAAGGTCAATATCTAGCGTTTTAACAAGCACGTCTTCCGTGTGTTGTGTTCAGCTTGCGCCACGTACAAGGCAATCGCGAACTGAAACTCTAGATTTATAATTTTTGTTACCGGTACTTCAATTTTTCTGCTCGGATTTATGAGAATATCGAACTATCGAGACTCAAAACACTACATCGATTGAGAAATGAACTCCCAACTCAATACGCTGCAGAAATGGTGTAACATCTGACATACCAATGTGAAACACGTAGCAATTGTTCAAGTGACCTCCCTGGACTACTCTGCAGGCTTCACTTCTCCGTACCCGGCGAGTTGGCCATGCGGTTAGGAGCGCACAGCTGTGAGCTCGCATCCGGGAGATTGGGGCTTCGAACCCCAATGTCGGCAGCCCTGAAGATGGTTTTCCGTGGTTTCCCAAGTTCACACCAGGCATTGCGGGGGTTGAACCTTAATTAAGGCCACGACCACTTTCTTACCATTCCTAGGCCTTCCTTGTCCGATTGTCGCCATAAGACCTCTCTGTGTTGGTGCGACGTAAAGCAACTAACAAAAGAAAATCACTTCTCCGAATCCAGTCTTCCGTAATATCCATTGGAGATCTGGCGGGCCAATTGATGGGTCCATGTCGTCCTATTCGCTATAGACCAAAGGACTGATCCAAATGATCACGCAGTAAGCGGCTTATATCAGGTGGTGGACCATCGTGTAAAAACCACATGTTTCGGCGTAGTCAAAACGGAGCGTCCTCTGAAAGCTCTAATAACGTACCTATGAGGAACTCCAGGTAAGATACCCCTATGAACTGTGCAGGTAAGATGATGATAATAATGTCATTGGCTTTACGTCCCACTAACTACTTTTCACGGTTTTCGGAGACGTGGATTTGCAGGAATTTAGTACCATAGGAGTTCTTCACGTACCAGTAAATCTACTGACACAAGGCTGACGTATTTGAGCACCTTGTCAAGACTGGACTCAGAAGGCCAGTGCCTCAACCGTCTGAGCCACTCAGCCCGGCAAGATGATTGGTGCAGCACTGCGTAAAGTGCTGGCCTTCTGAACCCAACTTGGGGGGCTTGGTCTTGGCTCAGTCCGGTGGTATTTGAAGGTGCTCAAATACGTCAGTCTCGTGTCTGTAGATTTATTTGCATTAAAAAATACTGCGATAAAAAAATTCTGGCATTTCAGCGTCTCCAAAAACCGTGAAACGTAACGTAAAGATATTATTATTATTATTATTATTATTATTATTATTATTATTATTATTATTAGTAGTAGTAGTAGTAGTAGTAATAGTAGTAGTAGTAGTAGTAGTAGTAGTAGTAGTAGTAGTAGTAATATTATTTTTACGGAAGTTCTAATTAAACGGGTCCATTACAGTCATCATTTTACCTATCGGTACTTACTGTTCAGTAATAAGCCTTCCGTCCGCCTCTGTGGTGCAGTGGTTAGTGTGATTAGCTGCCACCCCCGAAGCTCGGGTTCGATTTCCAGCTCTGACAAGAAATTTGAAAAGTGGTACGAGGGCTGGAACGGGGTCCACTTAGCCTCGGGAGGTCAAATGAGTAGAGGTGGTCCGATTCCCACCTCAGCCATCCTGAAAGTTGTTTCCCGTAGTTCCCCCCTTCTCCAGGCAAATGCCGGGATGGTACCTAACTTAAGGCCACGGCCGCTTCCTTCCCTCTTCCTTGTCTATCCTTTTTAATCTTCCCATACCCCCGCAAGGCCCCTGTTCAGCATAGCAGGTGAGGCCGCCTGGGTGAGGTACTGGTCATTCTCCCCAGTTGTATCCCCAATCCAATGTCTCACGCTCCAGGACACTACCCTTGAGGCGGTAGAGGTGGGATCCCTTGCTGAGTCCCATGAAAAACCAACCCTGGAAGGTAAACAGATTAGGAAAAAGAAGAATAAGCCTTCTATTAGAAATGCCCGGCGGCAATTCCACAGTAGGTCTTTTTCCTTCGAGCAATGTTCACGATGGATGCAACTACGGTTTTTGAAATTTGTCTCATTAATAAAAATTTCACTGAATACTTATAGCCTTTTCTTTCAGTGTCCACCGTCCTTTCAATGACCTAAAAAGTTTATGAATAAGCATAGACAACCCGCATTGTCTATTGCCAGAAATTCATTGTAGACTGTCGCAATAACAGCACAGAAATGTTGCGCCCATATTTCATTTACTTATTAACCATTTCCTTTCATTTTGTCAGCTTGGATCACTGAGTAATGCCATTGACGTCTTAAAAATCGCACACAAATACACAACACTTGATTCGCACGTATGTGCTTGTACGGATCTTCGACGTCACTGTAAGGATTCTGTGTACTTTTCACACAGAGTACCCTACACCGGTTTTCGAGTACAGCAAGTGACCTGGCACGTGAGTCATCCTCTTCTACTTGCCAAGCCTTCAGGGGAAGTGCACAACAACATGTGTTGGCCTGCGATAAGAAACAGGTTCAACAAGCCCTATACTCGGCTACTGTACTTCCGCTACGCGTGGACAGAATGACATCACCGGCGTATCCTGCTACGGCCGTTCAAAACACATTAGGTCCTGAAATATTTGGCTCAGTTATGGGCAAACTAATAGGACAAGGTAAAAAGTACATAGCATATATTATGAGATGTATTTTTCTTAGCCGACTAGCTTAATATCTGCACGTATACACCTAACACCCTGTATAATAGCAACTTTTGGCTCGCTGAGGAAAGCGACGGTAAACTACCTCATTCCTCATTTCTTGAATAAGCCTCTTCGGTGACGCCTAGGCCATCTCTGAGACCTGGTGACAGAACGGTTGAATATCCAAACCAGCCTTCGAGCTTAATACACAAATAGCTTACTTACATACTTACCGACTTACTGACTGACTACAAAGATGTAAACGAATAAATAACACCATTAATACATTACACCTTTTAAATATGTTGATTTTCATAGAAGTGATGTTTCTATAACGGTAAAAGACAAAATTACATACACAACTTTTGTGGAATGAAGTTTTTACACTCGTGTAATTTAAGCGTTCAGCTAAGGCCTCTGGCTTAAATCCTTCTAATCAAACAATAAAGGTCCAATTTACGTACGAATTGCATAAATAACTATTCAACGAAAGGAAGTAAAATGTATGTTTCTCTATTTACTTGTAGGTGAATGGACAAAGATATGTAAAGAAAGAGTGACGTTTGTAAATTTCCACACAGTCGCGTAAATTGCTGCTCCGATCCGGATTGTTCCTCAAATGTTTTATATGCAAGTTTCTTCACCGTAAACTACTAACACGGTGGACGTGCGATTAATTTTCCCTACCACTTTATGCAGACATTTAAAAAAAAATGTTCAGTGGTTTCCTCATGAGGTCATTTCCGGCACTTGCATTTCGTCCGCTCGTGTCTTTGTTGCGTTTTTTAACGAGAATTTCTAGTTCTATATGAAACTGGCTTAATAGAGCTCACACACTTTCCACCATGAAAAATCAGACCATTTTATTCTTCCGTCCAATTATATCACATTGAAATTCAGTATGCCTAATTTTTTTATTTATTTTTTTGCTAGTTGCTTTACGTCGGACCGACACCGATAAGTCTTATGGAGACGATGGGACAGGAAAGGGATAGGAGTAGGAAGGAAGCGGTCGTGACCTTAATTAAGGTACAGCCCCAGCATTTGCCTGTGTGAAAATGGGAAACCACGGAAAACCATCTTCAGGGCTGCCGACAGTGGGGTTCGAAGGTACTATCTCCCGAATACTGGATACTGGCCGCACTTAAGAGACTGCAGCTATCGAGCTCGGTGCCTAATTTTTAAAACTTGCTTTTCAATACAAAGGTAAGTGTGATCTACTATTTTGAAAAGTTCTTGATTGCAAAATTGTTTAAACTCCTCATTGTAAAATCTGCTTTAAACAATCGTTTCCAAAATTACTTCCAAAATTTGGTCTTGATAAAAGCATTCTTACACCACTTAATCAGACACGAAATCATACACAACATATGTGTGTGTACAACGTTATTAATACCCTCTTAAACAAAATTGAAGGGTCTGTCCACGTAACAGTAAGAAGCAGTACAGAAACAAGCAACAGCTTAACAACTATAAACAAACGAAGCTAATGACTGAAGCAGTGCACAACTGTAAGAATATTTTAACTAGATCTACTTATTGTATACAATTCCAATGTGACAAATTGGGAATGAAAAATATGATGCATATGGGATTCAACGCACTGCTTCGGAGCCAACTCATATGTAACCCGGGAGCCAATTTAGAAGTGAATTGCTTTCTGTTGTAGTGTTCTCCGCCTTGCAGCTATGCCGCCCGCTCTCGCATTCAAGCTCCGGAAAGTTCGGGGTGTATCCAGCTAGCATGCTGACTCATGGCTGGTATAAAATAATAGGAGTATAAATAGGAGGCCAACTCGGCAACCCGCACACCAACCTCATCAAAGTCAGAGAATATAACTTCACGACTGGGCATTCAAGACCTACAGAGGTCAACGAGGCACAAACTCTGCGGCTCTAGGGGCTCCGCTCCAGAGCCGATGATAGAACGGGTGTGTCTTTAGCAGTAGGCAGTCAGCTGTGTCCAGCGATCAGCTCTATGCCGTAATTCAGACACGGAGGTACCCCTCTTAAAAATGTGGGCTGAATAGGCGGACTGAATTCTGATCGAGAGGTCTCACCTCCAGACTCACTACCGCCTCATAATTCCCGCCTTCCTCATAACCTGACCTACACACATAGGCTATAGCATTCTGATAGGAAGAACTTTGTATTGCATTCCAGCCAGACTTCCAAACAATGGATAGCCATTAGCTATCAGGGACATTCATATGCTCGTGATATTCCACATTGTCAGTGTAGATCCAATTGTAAATAAAAGGGCAAAATTTTATAAATGCAAATACTTCTCATTCGAACAGAAAGATTACTCACTGTATTATTTAGTGTGTGCTCCAAATAAGAAGCAAGTCCCAAGATCATTTATTTTGTGTATTGTGTGAAAGATTTCGCGAAAATAAACTTTTAAGTTGTGTTCTGTACATAGTTCATCTTGTATACAACACTTCTCTTGGCAGGCAATTCAGAAAATAATGTGGGTACCGATTCGGATGCAGTCAATAATAATTCTGTCCGGTTAGAAACTGCGTTCTTGAAATCTTTACACCTGATACACAAAGGGACACTTGATATACGTAGGTCCACCCACGCTCCAAGGCAAGTATAAATGTGTTACGAGAAGACTGACAACGTTGAAAGTTCAGTATCACTTTCCAGACAGTAGCACAGTTGAAACGATGGGAGGGTTTCCAAGAGAAAACGAACGCAATCCGTGGCTCACCGGTGTCACAGCAATCTCGTTTCCCACGTTGTAAAGATGAAATCTTCTCGTAGAGTGCTGGTACTCTCTGTGTCCCTGAAGTGGCCAGGTTTCTTCGGAGACAGATCGTTCGAGGGTACAAGAGGAAATCAAACATGTCTATGCAGAGAAAGTGGATGATATGGCCCATGTAGGGAGACACGATACTTCGGTTGATTAACTAGGCATGGTGGGAAGAGAATCTGTATCCCTCCCAGTTACTTATGAGGACTACACATTATCAAAACCTAAATGTAACTTTATTACAAGAGATGTGAATTGAAAGCAGTGTCATATATCTTCCGGGTTCAAAAAAAAAATAACTGGGACTGACAGCGGAATCTCGCCTGAACACTATAGGGTTAGGCAGCCGACAGCTTTGATCTCAGGAGATAGCAAACGACAGTGTTTATGTACAAAAGTTCAATAATTCCGGGACATGATTCCGAAAACCAGGTGTCTTAAAATCGTTAGCAATTGAACAGTCATCAAACAAATCTGCACAAAATCTTTGTTTCACGCGGGGAGATGGAGTTATCTGTTAGCCCAAGAGACAGCGCTCTCTAGATCGAACTGAAGTAAATAATTTTAGACAGAACCCGAGCTGAGTTGAAGTTCGAAACTACAATTATGACTGACGATTGGGATTTAAATCCACTTTTACATAAGTCGACTTGCTAGAATAAGTGCAAACTGTTACAGCGCACATGGTAGGACTTCAGATACCTGGCAGAGCCGGAATTCGAACTGGACCAGAATCTTAATACATACCCCGTGGCTGTAAAATATCCTTCACTGCAATTTTTCCTCTTTAATATAGTAGTAGGCTTAGTAGTAGTATTTATTTCTGTTTAGTTTCATTAACACAGATAAATTTTCTATGGCGTCGGAAAAGGAATGGACCGATACTGAGAATACACAAGTCATATTATTTATTAAGGCGCAACGCCATCATGTGTATGGTGTGAAATAAGTAATAATAGAATTTCTTCTACAGAATCACCGATGACGGGTATGGAACCTATCACCTCCTGAATTCAATAGTACATTCACTATACCCACATAGGCAATTCATTCGGTGTAATATTAATGGAAATGTTTGTGATAGCTAAGGCAAAATGATAAGATATGGAACAGAAGATACATCGCACATTAGCACATTGATATACGTAGTTATAACAAAAATAAGACAAGTTAAGACAGCAACAAGTTCAAAATTCGTTGATGTACCCGTTTACAATACCGTATAAGTTGATCAATTTGCTTCTTACTTTTAATGTGAGTTAAAGAAGATGAATGTGTTCACTTGACTTGATGACTTGACGACACATGCCATTATCGACCTAATAACATTTTCATTTCGGCTCCTATATCTTACTTCTTTGTCTTTCCATGACTTTTAATTCATCTGAAATCCTTAGTAAAAGTGTTATTTTCAATCCAGGGTAAGGAACTTCAATAATGTACGTTATTCCAGAAGCTGGTCTAGTGTGACTTAGAAAAATGGGATGGGTGCCTACGCCAGGAGTTCAAATAACTTTCCGTCTCATAATTCTCCATGCATATGAAATTTGAAATCGAAACTCAGATCCGTAAATAATGCAATGTTTTTATATTGTGTCTCCGACGGTGGCTGTTTTCCTATTTTGTGAAATATATTTATAATTCCACAATGTTCAGCACCATGAGGCAAATATTTATCTTTCGTTTGAGTCAACTTAGTGGTGCTTTTGTGCCTAAAATTATTCTTGTGATAACAATTTCCTATGTCTAAAATGTATGTTTTGTTCCAAATTACGCCTTTATTATTCTCCATTTAAAATAAGCCTAAATTAAAATATGAGGTAAATTAATTCGGAAACTTAAATATTTCAAAGCAACGTAGTTTTTTTAAATCAAGAGCTTACAGGAATAACAAATCAGAACAGCGCTTGGACGGCGGAAATACGCGGCAGGCTGCCAACGAAGCAGTGCAGCGATTTGGGGCTACAAGAAAGAATTCTAAAGATGTGTACCAGTTATTTAACGAAGTCTTCATTGGCCCTAAAAGAAAAATTATTATTATTATTATTATTATTATTATTATTATTATTATTATTATTATTATTATTGTACCGGGCGGTACACCTCCACTCCGCTAATTTAAAATGTGCGCCAGTTGAAACTCCTCTGCTGGAGGAAGTCTGAACTTTATCTACGCTATTAATTCTCTACTTTCTCAGAAGATGTCACCACGTGGAAAATTTTGAGTTTTTGAACTGTGTCATTTTTGATGTGGTTTTGTTTCGCTTGAAGTAAGAAGTGTGAACTTTCTCTTCTAGAGGACACTACTGAAGATCAACAATAGTGCAACCTAGTGCGGAGTCAAAGAACTATTTTGTTGGAGAAATTTTTATTTCAAATGTTTGTTCTTTGCTAAAAAATTTTTTAGTTATTGTTTAAGTTGGCTGTATACCCCTCTCTTTCCCCTTGTTTTAAATCTAGCCTATCCCGAATTTCTTGAATTAATTTTCCACCAATGATGTGTTTCTTCTTAGTATTGTGTAGGGGGTTTATTGATCTACCAATAAAATCATCGCGGGAGGGTGTTTTCATTCCCCTAACGCCTAGAACCTTCTGCGAGAGTATTTAAACTGCTGATTTTAGGGTCTCCGGGCCACTTCTGTTCCATCTTTCAGTGTATAAAGTACATAGCAGGAGGCGGGAAGCGCCTCTTTCCTCGGCAGCGGTCATCAATAAGGTAATGGCCGATTAATAAATTCTTTCTTTGCTAGCTCAGCAGTTTAACTCTCGGGGCGGGTGCGAAGCGTTCCTCCATGTAACCTTTTCCTAAAATGTAACGATCTTTTCTTCTATTTTCTTTTAAGCTGCATATTGGGATAGAGAGTGCTAACCCTCTCGAGCTCCCACTCACATTGTCTTGAGGTGAACTTATTTTCTCAACCTATTCTTCGTTAATGTAAAACAAATTGCTCTTTTCTAAAGTCACCTCGGTAGTATGGGATTAGCCCTTGCATTAGTGGCCTAGAGCCAGATTAGGGTTTTAAAAACAAGTGTATTAGGAGTGCAAGATCGCCTCCTCTCAAATTGTTATTTTAGAGGTCATGTAATTGCCCATTTTTATTTAATAGACCTCAGTAGGTTGGGTATTTTACCCCTGTGTCTATGTCCAGTGAGGACAACTTGAAGGTGGAGTTTGGTGTGGCCTGGGAGAGGCTTAAATTTTGAGAGCGAGTGGCTCTTTTGAAAATGGAGTGTTGTATGCCTCGTGGAGGCTTTTCTGTGTAATTTGGAGCAAGGGCTCCTAGGTATGAATGGGGTTTTCTGCCCCTCTGTTAAAACTCGTGTTTGGGGTAAAACTGAGCTGATTGCCCAAGCAGTGTAAAATCAGGGCGCGAAGCCCAATTCCTGTAAATATTGTAACTACCCTTTTTGATTTGCTACTTTGTACCTGCCATGCTTGTTATTTCTTTGTTTTTGAAAAGAAAATATAACCTTGTTAAATTTTAAATTAATTTTGCTTTCGTAGCTGGAGACCTATTCACACCCGCACCTTCTTTCACCTCTACCTACCACGGAAAAACTCCGTAACAATTATTATTATTAGTGGCGCGCTGCTGTGAGTTTGCATCCGGGAGATAGTGGGTTCAAATCCCACTGTCGGCAGCCCTGAAGATGGTTTTCCGTGGTTTCCCATTTTCACACCAGGCAAATGCTGGGGCTGTACCTTAATTAATGCCGCGGCCGCTTCCTTCCAACTCCTAGGCCTATCTCATCGTCGCCATAAAACCGATCTGTGTCGGTGCGACGTAAAACCACTAGCCAAAATTATTATTATTATTACTATTATTATTACATGTATTATTACTAGGAAAAGGATTTTAAGGTGAAAAGTATGGTCAGAAAAGGGGGAAGAAAAGTTCTGAAAATACATACAAAATGGTGCAAAAAAAGGTGTTAATGAAATCACATCATTAATGTTTAAAACAGTTATATGAAATTTCCTTAACCCATTTACGGGGTTTTAAGAATTAATATCGTTATAGAGGATTGCACACAACATATCAATGTTTTTAACAGTAAGTCGTTGGCCCTTGAGCTCAGCAGATTCTTATAGAGGGAGAGAAACTTCGTTCGACATCTACAACAACCAATAAAATATATGTTGTCGGCACTCGTAAAGGGAGTTCAGTCAAAGTTGCAAAGGTCTCCACATCTCAATTGTTCCTTTTTTTTCTAATGGCTTTACGTCACACCGACACAGGTCTTATGGCGACGATGGGATAGGAAAAGCCTAGGAGTAGGAAGGAAGTGGCCGACAACCCCAGCATTTGTCTGGTGTGAAAATGGGAATCCACGGAAAACCATCTTCAGTGCTGCCGAAAGTGGGATTCGAACCCACTATCTCCCGAATGCAAGCTCACAGATGCGCGCTCCTAACCGCACGACCAACTCGCCCAATCCGATTGTTCTTCAAATTTAATTCGAATTTGTCTTTAGCAAATCCATCAAGGTTCTCCCAAACTTGCATCAGCTTGTTCCAAACTGTGAATCGCATCAGGCAAATATTTGTAGCCATGTACTGCATAAAAATCCAACACTAGGTCTTTGTTGTTGATTAATTGTTGGCCTGCTTGATGGCTTCGGCGTCCATTGAGTCTAGGGCACATATGAATCATTTGATTTTATGACAATTTTCGCCCAAGAAAATCTGTTGAAGCTTAGAAAGAGATTGTATAATATTTAAAAACTCAGATAAAAGTTCAGAAGCATGAAAAAGACGGGAGAAGTAATCTCACAAAAAGCGTGAGAAAGGTGCAACAAATGTGTATATTTCGCTTCATTCCATGTCTCCAAATACATATCTGTACGAAAATAGCCATATTTTTGAATATTGCTCTACTTTAAAATCCTCTCAATAATTATTAGTATTGTATGTTTAATGTCATATTAAAACAGGTACGTAAGACGCTGGGATAGGAAATGATAAGAACTGAGAAGTTCGGACAATGTCTTGAAATGGCGTATGGCTGTTAGTGCCAGGAGTGTCCGAGGACATGCTCGGCTCGCCAAGTGCAGGTCTTTTGATGCGACGCCTATAGGCGACCTGCGCGTCGTGATGAGGATGAAATGATGATGAAGACGGCACATACACCCAGCCCCCGTACCAGCGAAATTAACCAATGATGGTTAAAATTCTCGACCCTGCCGGGAATCGAACAGGGACCCCTGTGACCAAAGGCCAGCACGCTAATCATTTAGCCATGGAGCTTAGTTAAGGATCAGTCCCTGCATTTATACAGTGAGAAAACTGGAAAATGATAGAAAAGCATGTTGTTGTATTTTTTTTTATTTTTTTATTTTTTTTGCTTTACGTCTCACCGACACAGATAGGTCTTATGGCGACGATGGGATGGTAAATGCCTAGGAAGTGGAAGGATTCGGCCGTGCCCTTAATTAAGGTACAGCCCCAGCATTTGCCTGGTGTGAAAATGGGAAACCACGGAAAACCATCTTCAGGGCTGCCGACAGTGGGGCTCGAACCCACGGTCTCCCGATTACTGGATACTGGCCGCACTTAAGCGACTGCAGCTATCGAGCTCGGTAAAAAAAAGGCATGTTTAGAGCCACCGATGATGTGTTACAATATTACAATTACACGACTCAGCTGATATCATCATTATAACTAGCACAATCCGGCTCCCTGGTTGAGTGGTCAGCTAAGTGCTCTCCGGTTCGGAGGACCATGGATTTGATTCGCGGATGGATCAGGGATTTTAACAGTATATTGCTAATTCCTCTGGCTCGGGGACTCGACATTTGTGCTCGTCTTAATATACATACCTTAATCTACATACAATACACCACACAACCTGCTGCCACAGAAACATGCAATAGTGAATACATCCCGCCATGTATTGTTGGTGACAGAAATACAGCTATCAGGTTGGTACACAGAGTAGTCTGTAATTTAATGGTTGTATTTATATTTTAAAAACACAGGGTGTTAGCCTATCACAACTATGTGTGTGCGTTCAGTCCTCGGCCCTAAGGCTGGCTGGATCTTCAACGGCTCCGCCCTCAGCTGTCATAGATGGCCTAAGAATCACTGAAGAGGCGTACTAGGGAAATGAGGAGTGAGATAGTTTCCCGTTGCTTTTCTCACCAATCCAGAAGTTGCTATAACAGATCAGTCTGCCAATCCCACTGAAATGAATGTATGAACCTACCCTTTGAGCAACATTTTCACACCATTCACAGCAGGGACTGTCTGAATCAGGAATGGCATTACTAGCATCGCTCATACCTCAGTCACTTTCATATTGTCAAAGCCAAGGATGAAACTGAAAGAGGTCAATGAAAATAACAAAATTGTTCTAGCCTATACCAGCATACTTAGTGGACTGTAAACACTAGGTCCCGCCAGCAAAGGCATATCTCAACTATACCGACAAAATATGAGGGATGCTCTTCCTGTTATAAGTACGATGGTGCAATCGGATTAGCGGAGAAAATGTTTACGTTGTTACTTCCGGGCGCGCGATTCAAATTGACGAACTCGCCGTATTTGCTATGCCAGAGCACAAGCCGCAGACGAGCTTCAGGGAAGAAGTGGGGAGCGATGGAAATTGGTGTGTATTATGGAGACAGTTATTGAATGCTCTGCGTGTGTGCACAAGTTTCCTCGTTCGACTCGCACAGGATAGTCCTTGTGTGTCCACAGTTCGTTTATTAAACAGACGTAACTGCACACACAGTACAAGGACATACTGTAATTAAGACACACTTGTCATTCAAGAAATGTACCAAATCGTTTGTCCTCTCGTCTGTTGGTCGCAGTAACCTTCTTTATTATTTAACATGCTCGAAGACGCGACGCTGCCGACCCACGATCGTGTATTCCTTCACTTACAACATTGTAATTGGAATGAAATTCTGGAAAAAAAAGAAACAATACGCCCAATAGTTTGTTTACAGTAGAAGTTCAATATGCCTCCCTCTCACTTCGATGCACAGTTCACAACATTATAGTAGTGACCATTGGACTCCGTTCAGGATGTGTAGTGTGTCGCGAACGACCTGGTAAGCTACCTGTATTCTTGGTACAATTTCATCTTCTCTTTCTACGGGGTTCGCATAGTAGTCAATTTGAGCAGAACAAACTGTCTACTGGGGATGGGAAGCGACTATGCCAAACGAACGATAAACTTATGCATTCACACCGAGCATTACCTATGTCTCCCACTTCCCCTCCATTCCCTTCCCTCCCCTGACAGCAGCAACAGGCAACACCTGGCTCTCTGGCATAGCAAACACGGCGAGTTGGTCAATTTGAATTGCGCACCTAGAAGTAAAAAAAGCAACCTCATTTTCTCCGCCAGTGATTGCACCATCGTACTTAAAACAAAGAGCATTTATGATTTTTTTCGGTATAGTTCTCATACATCCTGTAATTAATTAATTAATTTCGTGTGGCTATTTCCAGCCGCGTGCAGCTCTTGTTATTGTGGTGGAGGATAGTGTTATGTGTGGTGTGTGAGCTGCAGGGATGTTGGGGACAGCACAAACACCCATCCCCCGGGCTACTGGAATTGACCAATTAAGGTTAAAATCCCCGACCCGGCCGGGAATCGAACCCGGGACCCTCTGAACCGAAGGCCAGTACGCTGACCATTCAGCCAACGAGTCGGACATACATCCTGTATAATAAGTGTACTTTTCATACACAGCCGTAAGAACACCTTAGCACCTTGTGTACGGGGTAAAGAAATAGATCTAGAGTCAATGTCTACCCCTTAGACCCATTTCTTGATACAGAGTTGGGGATGATGTGAGAAGAAATTATATGGCATGTTTCTATGGCCGAATGCCCTTTCCGACGTCAACCAACGTATAAGAGCTAATGGAGGTTAAATGAACGATGGTGAATGGTGTTGGAAGGAATCGTCTTAGGCCTAAAAAGAGGAACTGTCCCAGCATTTGCCTGGAAGTAAAAATGGGAAACCACACAAAACCATTCTCAGGACAGACGACGGTGGAGTTCGAACCCACTTGTCTCCCGAATGCTCCATAGCCGTAGCGCCCTTAACACGCGTGGCTACTCCGCTCGGAAGAACAGGAATCCATAAATGTTGTTATATAAAACTATGATTGCCCATCATACTCTGGTGTTGATTCAAACATGTATAAACAAGAGAGATGGTCGGAAAGGCAATGAAATCCACCACAGTTATTTAACCAGTCTCTCTCTGGAATGTCAGAATGCAGCCAATAAAAGCTAATAAAGGTTCCCCTACGTGCCACATATTAATGTGTCGCCTGTGGTCGTACAATGTAAATGTGGCATTAAAATTAAACTACGGAATAGATAACCTTTTGTTTGAACTAAAAGCAATGAACATAGAAGGTTAGGTCGATAAGTATGTATTCCTATTTCGTAATTCAGAAACAAAGGAATGGAGCTTGCTATAACACGTGTGTCCACTAGCTTGTAGTCAGACCGTTAGATGGCACACAGCAGGTGCACAAGTCTGTGAAACAGAGCCTTGGCGAAGGGGGTGTGTGTGTGTATTTTTTGGTGTTTTTGTGTTTTTTTTCTCAGCTCGAAGGCTGGTTGAATCCCCAACAGCTGTTTACACATAGCTTACGGGTCACTAAAGAGTCCTACTAGGGAATAAGGTGATTATGTCATCATGTAGAGAGAGGGGATGAAACCTAGTGTCGGCACATAGCCTACATCTGTCAAATAATACCAAGGGTGTCTGCTCAAAGCTAAAAGTATGCATTAGACGCACGAATCACCATCAACAGCATCATATGCCCTTACTCCATATGAACACTGTTGAGAGGTTTGTACTTTAATCCAGGCTTTTGGAACTCACCGGTATAGAAAGCCAAGAATAACGGCCGAGCGCAATCTGCAGGCCTTCGGGCTGAGCAGCGATCGCTTGGTGGGCCAAGGCCCGTAAAGAGCTGTAGTGCCCTGGGGTTTGGGTTTGGTTTTTTGGAACGCAATCTAGTGATTAGAAATTATATACCACCACCACTCCTACCCTGTCCTCCAACATTCTGATGGTGACCATTTTTTCTTCCACCAACAGGATTCGAACCAGCTAACCACGGTGTCAGATTATAGCCACCAGGTTGACTATTTCAGATGTAGAAAGAATGCATTTATTGTTGGAGAATATCTCAAATTGAATGCAAAATTTCAGTTGCAAATAGCCATGTCTCATCATCCACGGCTACTCACAAACGCGGCCGCGGCTCGAATTCCAACCAATACATGAGGAAACTTTTGAAGTGAAATCACGTTCCTATGGTTTGGATTCCACGTTCAAACCTGAGATCGCGGAACTAGAATAAAGATATCGACAGCCATGTAAAACTTAAAGTATGTTTTTGTTTCCTATGCCACTTCTCTTGTTATTTGCTTTACGTCACACCGACACAGGCAGGTCTTATGGCGACGATAGGATAGAAGAGGGTTAGGAATGGGAAAAAAGTGGCCGTGACCTTAATTAAGGTACGGCTCTAACATTTTCCTGGTGTGAAAATGAGAAACCATGGAAAGCCGCCTTCAGGGGTGCCGCCAGTGGGGTTCTAACCCACTATCTCCCGAATCCAAGCTCATAGCCGCGCGCCCCTAACTGCACGGCCAACACGGTTGGTGCTACTGGTTTAACGTTGCAATAACTCAGCGATATAAAAGTGCTAGAACTGTAAAGGAAGTGGTCTTAGCCTTAATTAAAGTACAGCCCTAGCATTTGCCTTGTGCGAAAACGGGAAACCAAGGAAAAGCATTTTCAGGACTGCCGGTTGAGTTAAACGGACCATTTCCCGAATGCAAGCTTACAGCTACACGACACGAAATATGCAGCCAAATTGCTCGGTCATTAACGACGGTATGGAGTAGAGTGGAATTAAAACGTATCTCAATGTATGGAAAGCTAGTGGCAGCAACCTGCGTATGGATCTTGAAATCTTACGACCTTATATTTGTCTATGTTCATGGAAATTACGGTATCAAATACAATGCACTACTAATATTTCGTAAGAGAGCTTTAATAAATAACTTTCTAACTTGTATCTTTCTGATAATTTACATGGTTCACAATTATTGCGTGAATTTTGTATATCTCGTACGTCCAATCCCTTAATGAATAGTCGCAAACCTAACACGTCAAAATCACAAATACTTGGCAGAGGAATTCGATTCTCATTGACTATTCCATACCTAGATGCTAAAAGTAATCCGCATTGCAATTTCGTCTCCAGTGTTCGACTCAGCAAACTTACCTAACTCTCTCCCTGTGAATGCTTCAGCTAAAGAACCCTGGTCCAGTAAGCTGCTGTGAGTTTCGTGTACTGTACCTTCCGGTGCAGCATCGACAAAGATACATCTACCTGCTGCCAGACACTTCATGTGTGCTACTATAAGCAAGGCAGAACCATGAGGGCCCTTGGAGGAGTGGACGGTAAAGACTTCAGTAACTGGGATAGAGTGGTTAGTTCTACGCCTGACCGTCTTTGAAGCCAGGAATTTAGCTGGTAGTCATTTTGATGTAGGCTGAGTGAACCTCAAAGCCATTTTTCTCACCAGAAGTGGAAATCTCATTTCAAAATTTGTAGATTTCTGACGAGGAATTCAACCCACGTCCTTCAATGTTATTCGAGCACGCATTTACATTCTCGGATAGGAAGACCCCCATGTCTACTACTACTACTACTACTACTACCTCTACCACCACTGCTTTTCTCACACCTGCGGGGGGAGGCAGAACATGTGAGTTTGGCCATGTTTTACAGCTGGAAACCCTATCCAACGCAACGCCAACTCTACATGGTGGGATGTAATCCTATGTCATGGTTGTTTGGTGGTTGGTAGTATGGTCTGTTGTCTGAATATGAAGAGGAGAGTGTTGGAAGCTACACGAACAGTCAGCCACCGAGTCAGAAGATTTTATCAGACGCAATGAAAAGAGCCGACCCGGCCAAAATCGACCTCGGGACCATCTGAAACGAAGGCCTCAATTCTGACCATTCATCTAAGGAGTTGGATACTACTATTACTACTACTACTACTAAAATAATAATAATAATAATAATAATAATAATAATAATAATAATAATAATAATAATGGACAAACAAAATGATATCTCCAAAAATTCCACCACACTACAATTCTCTTGGGTGATTTCAATGCATATCTGAGAACGAATCAAAATGAAGAGCGTTTATATTGAACTCTGTGGGAGAAACAATCTTCTACTGAAATCCACGATTTTTAAGCACGTTCCGTGGTAGCGGAATATCTGGACATCTCCAAACCCATTACTCGGATAATTCGAAATTGACCACGTAACCATCTCTGCAGGGTACTCCAAAGAAATTCAGAATGTCAAAGTCCTTCGAGGCGTCAACCTCGACATTGACCATAAACTCTCCAAGTAAAGATGAAGTTCATCCCGAGGAACACATGTAAAAACCGACCTCAATTAATCCTTCGATCTGACACCGAGAAACTTCAAGTACTTCAAACCGAATTCTTAGAGCAAATCTCCCCTCTTTCACCACTAGACCTCAGACATTTGGAATTTTCTCTTGTTAATACAGCTCTTAAAATCGTACCTCAAACGAGAAAACCCAGACACACTTGGTGGAATTCGCAGTGCAATGCAGCTCTCAATGACAGACAGAGCGCCTGGGTATTTTGGAAATCTCACAAGACAAAGCGGACATATTATACGGTCCTCGAAACCCTCAAAAATACCGCCCGAGATCATTAGGAACATCAAAAGAACTTTCTACCCGAATGAACTGGCCAACATTGAATCCAATTTCCGGAATAAGAACTCGGGAAATTTCTACCAAGCATTCCAACGGAACCTAGCCAAAAAAGCCCCCAAACCTAAGTTTCCGTGCCCCAACCACTAACCAGATCACCCACAATGACAGACAAAACTGTCAGATCTTAGCAAAATACGTCGAGTCCCTTCTCAACTGTGATTCATCAAAATTGACTTTTATCCCTATCCTGAATCCAGTTCCAACCAATCCTGATTATTCTCCACCGGACAGTTCTGAACTTCGAGAGAACATCACTTTTCTCATAAATAATAAAGCTTCGGGTGAAGACTCAGTGATAGTAGAATACTGGAAATTACTGGTCGACAACACGCTACAACCTCTCCTACAACTAACATATTTGGAAGACCTCTCAGATACCCTATAAATTGGTTACAACTCTTATTCATCCCCTCCATTAAAAATAGGTAAAAATCGTATGTTAATAATTATAGCGGCATCTCTCTTCCTCCTGTTACTTATAAAATCATCTCCAAAGCCTCACTCACTAGAGCTGTCGAACAACAAATAGATGAATACCAAGCCGACTTCCGAAAATCCATATCCTACGCAGAACAGATTCAGAATCTAAAAAATTATGACTATCGCTTACCTGAAACACAGATCCAGAACATTTGTCATTACATTTGGAGATTTCCAGAATACGTATGACTCCATTGACCAAACAACCCTTTTCCAAGTTCTCCAAGAACTTGGCGTAGACAGCACGACTCATTCATCCAAAGTACACTCCCTGGTACGTCTTTCAAAGTGAAATTCAGATCTGAGATGCCTGAAGCCTTCCAAGTCCAAATAGTAGTTCGGCAAGGAAATGGATTTTCACCAATACTTTTAAACTGTGCTCTGGAGAGGGTCATCCGGGAATGGAGACATGTTCTCTAGTCTAAAGGAATTCCTAATGTAGTTCAAATAGGACGAACTCATAATGGTATCAATATTGATTGCCTTGCTTTTTCAGATTACCTCGTTCTCCTTACTTTCCCTCCTAAACTAGCTAGTCTGCAAATCAATTATCTGTAGTTGCGCAGTTAAGATTGGCCTCAAAATCTCCTACACCAAAACCCACTTCAGTTCTAACATCATACACGCTCCAATATATCGTCGCTGCCGAGATAAAATCTCCTATGTGATAATATTGTTGGAGATATACTGACCCGCAGGACATACATTACAAAGAGTGAGAATGCCTTGACAATATTCAAACAATATTGCACCTTAGATGACAAAACCTTACCGGCCGAAGTTCTAAGCTAAAATATTTCACATAGAAGGTTTTGTTCCGACAGCGACGATATTTTGTGACTAGCCACGGTAGAATATTTTAAGTGGAAAGATTCAAATATTTTGGTCTTAACACGTGTCAACAATTCTGTAACAGCCTTCCGACTAGAAGGAACTGACTGTGCCTATGAATATGAACTGCCCAGGTATTTGCCTAGAATTGAAAATGGGAAACCAGAGAGAACCATCGCTTTTGTGTCGGATGCCGAAGTCTGTCACACTCCTCTGGGGCAATGATTAATGACTGACAGATGAAATGAAATGTCAATGAGGAGAGTGTGTTGCTCGAATGAAAGTTTCCGAGAAAAAGAGTTACGATAAACATGTAGCATTATGACCTACGTTCAAAAACATGGCAGATGATCTCGCACACAACATTTCCATGCAATGTCAGAAAACAAACCCACTTATAACATCTACGTCCAACAATATGGCAGATGATCTCGCACACAACATTTCCACGCAATGTCAGAAAACAAACCCACTTATAACATCTACGTCCAACAATATGGCAGATCATCTCGTACACAACATTTCCATGCAATGTCAGAAGACAAACCCACTTATAATATCTATGTCCAACAATATGGCAGATGATCTCGAACAAAACATTTCCAAGCAATGTCAGAAGACAAACCCACTTATAATATCTACGTCCAACAATATGGCAGATGATCTCGCACACAACATTTCCAAGCAATGTCAGAAGACAAACCCACTTATAATATCTACGTCCAACAATATGGCAGATGATCTCACGCACATTTCCATGCAATGTCAGAAAACAAATCCACTTATAATATCTACGTCCAACAATATGGCAGATGATCTCGCACACAACATTTCAAAGCAATGTCAGAAGACAAACCCACTTATAATATCTACGTCCAACAATATGGCAGATGACCTAACACACATTTCCATGCAATGTCAGAAAACAAACCCACTTATAATATCTACGTCCAACAATATGGAAGATGATCTCACACACATTTCCATGCAATGTCAGAAAACAAACCCACTTATAATATCTACGTCCAACAATATGGCAGATGATCTCGCACACAACATTTCCACGCAATGTCAGAAAACAAACCCACTTATAATATCTACATACAACAATATGGCAGATGATCTCGCACACAACACTTCCAAGCAATGTCAGAAGACAAACCCACTTATAATATCTACGTCCAACAATATAGCAGATGACCGAACACACATTTCCATGCAATGTCAGAAAACAAACCCACTTATAATATCTACGTCCAACAATATGGCAGATGATCTCGCACACAACATTTCCAAGCAATGTCAGAAGACAAACCCACTTATAATATCTACGTCCAACAATATGGCAGATGATCTCACGCACATTTCCATGCAATGTCAGAAAACAAACCCATTTATAATATCTACGTCCAACAATATGGCAGATGATCTCGCACACAACATTTCCAAGCAATTTCAGAAGACAAACCCACTTATAATATCTACGTCCAACAATATGGCAGATGACCGAACACACATTTCCATGCAATGTCAGAAAACAAACCCACTTATAATATCTACGTCCAACAATATGGCAGATGATCTCGCACACAACATTTCCACGCAATGTCAGAAAACAAACCCACTTATAATATCTACATACAACAATATGGCAGATGATCTCGCACACAACATTTCCAAGCAATGTCAGAAGACAAACCCACTAATAATATCTATGTCCAACAATATGGCAGATGATCTCACACACATTTCCATGCAATGTCAGAAAATAAACCCAATTATAATATCTACGTCCAACAATATGGCAGATGATCTCGCACACAACATTTCCAAGCAATGTCAGAAGACAAACCCACTTATAATATCTACGTCCAACAATATGGCAGATGATCTCACACACATTTCCATGCAATGTCAGAAAACAAACCCACTTATAATGTCGACGTCCAACGATATGGAAGATGATCTCACACACATTTCCATGCAATGTCAGAAAACAAACCCACTTATAATATCTACGTCCAACAATATGGCAGATGATCTCACACACATTTCGATGCAATGTCAAAAAACAAACCCACAATGATATCTACGTCCAACAATATGGAAGATGATCTCACACACAACATTTATGTCCAATGTCACAAGATAACCCCACTTATAATATCTACGTCCAACAATACGGCAAATGACCTCGCACACAACATTTATGTGCAATGTCACAAGACAACCCCACGATCTACGCCCAACAATATGGCAAATGATCTCGCACACAACATTTATGTGCAATGTCACAAGACAACCCCACTTATAATATCTACGTCCAACAATTTGGCAGACGATCTCACACACATTTCGATGCAATGTCAGAAAACAAACCCACTTATGATATCTACGTCCAACAATATGGAAGATGATCTCACACACAACATTTATGTCCAATGTCACAAGATAACCCCACTTATAATATCTACGTCCAACAATACGGCAAATGACCTCGCACACAACATTTATGTGCAATGTCACAAGACAGCCCCACTTAAGATCTACGTCCAAAAATATGGTAAATGATCTCGCACACAACAGTTATGTGCAATATCACAAGACAAACCCACGATCTACGCCCAACAATATGGCAGATGATCTCGCACAAAACATTTCCATGCAATGTTTACAGGAAACTCCCACTTATAAGATCTACGTTCAACAAAATGGTTGCTGATATAGCCAAAATTTTGTGGTCATAAATGGAAATGAAAATCCACAGCCAGCACTAGTTTTAAGACAGTCTTCCATTAAAACCCAGTGATAGGCATAGTACAAATTGCTCACAATATATTCACCCTTCCTTTTATGTCATACTTGTCTGTCTGTTAGGTCATCAGCCCAGAGGCTGGTTGGATACTCAAATAGCACCACCAAAGGTTATGCGGTTATAAGGAAACCGCAAAAACCAATAGCAGCACCTAAATGAGGCGTACTAGGCAAGAGGAGGAGTGAGGTAGTTTGCCATTGCTTTCCTCACTGGGTGAGAAAGTGCTATTGCAGTACGACTGACTCTATGAGCAACACCTTTCATAACACTCAGATGCACTAGTCGTGCTCTGAATGTCATTACTCAGCACCACCCATACCCCAGCAGCTTCCATATTGTCACAGCCATGGATGAGACTGGGACTTCGGTGGAAGCTACACTTTACTCTGGCCTGTGCCAAGAGGTGGATACAAAAGTACTGTATCCATCATGAAATGGCAGCAGGCAAAATTTCATACTTATTTTCGTAAACAATCGCTCTAAACAATGAACAATTTGAGGAATCACAGTAGGCCTACATCATTTTCTAATTCCTGTCAACTACTTTGAACCAAGTGAACCAAGACTCATTCTACCATCAGTTCTCATTACGGACTGATTAGTGACACACATGTCTTTAATGACAGTTAATGGTCTATCAAGCTTATAGCTACGTGACTCAAATCGCACAGCCACTTGCTTAATTGCACCGTGCGTTAGAGCACCCCCACCGTCCATTTCACAATCCTTCAGTATGGCCAATATTATCTCCCTTGGTACTCTGACATGCACCTTTTCTGTATGTACGAAACATAATTGTAACGATATATGTGATACGGAACTGTACTAATTAATCCTTTCACTCCAGTCGACTCTTCTACTAGTCAGGAGGGAACTGTGCTCCACACCCGGTGGACTGCTATATAGTGATGGGACATTCCACTCATTTTACTGAATCGATTCATTTCATTTCGTTCACGTTACTGAATACATACAGTGATCCGATTCACGGCACATTCGAGTCACCGCTCCTACTGCATCTGTGTAGTATGTACTGGTAAGACAGCAGGAACAGTATTCAGTGCTAGCTGCTGCCATCTGGTCTTCATACTATGAATTCATTTCTTAGAAAAAGAAATGCTATTCACTCTAATACATCGAAGGTTTCCGGCGACGCAGGATGAGAAAGGTGTGAGATTAGGAACGTAGCAGCCATGGCCTTAATTCAGGTACAGTCCCAGGATTTCCTGGTGTAAAAATGGGGAAACTACGGTAAACCATCTTAACGGCTGCCGATGGTGGGATTCGAACCCACCATCCCCCGAATGCAAGCGCATAGCTACGCGATACTAACCGCACGTCCAACTCGCTCAGTCATTTTTGAAAATATGTATTTTTCTATCAGCAGAGGATATTTTTAAATCATCGTATTTTGTATAGGCTACCCGAGATGTACAGTAGCCCACTGGTTTTCTGATTCAACATACTGTTGATTAAGTTATTGCGTCAGTCGGCTCACTTACTGTCCACACATTATTGAAGTCTTGTGCAACGATGTGACATACGAACTGAGAGAATACTGAGTCGTTTTTTCCCATTATAAAACAGGTACTTTTGATTGGTCATGAGCATGACTCATAGCCATACGGCAGGCTAGAGTCGAGTTTAATTAATTGTCAAATGTCAACTAAGTTATAATACTAAGCCTACCTACTTACTAGCTACTTTAGAATTATGTTTAGACTACCTTTTTAAAACTGCAAATAAATCCACCTATTATTTAACCCTCCCTGTATGAAGAGGACAGTGAATGCAATGGACCGTGTGTGTGTTGAGTCTCACTGATCCGTGACTGCATACGATTCTTTCGGTGTGCCATGGCTCATTGTATGACTCGCTGTAGCGGAAGCTCGGCTCTCGGCCAATGTCCAGTGTGCCGATAAGGAGCCGTGTGTATCTTGTGTCTCACTGAGCCGTGCTGTGCGCACGATTCTTTCGGTGTGCCATGATTTACTGTCTCGCTGCAACGGAAGCTCGGCTCCCCGCCAGCACTCTCCGCTGGGAGTAAGCTGAATCGTGTGCCGTGAGCTCGCCGTTCCTGTGAATCGATTCACTCGGACACTTGAATGAATCGATACACTGCTTCGAATCGTGCATTCAGTAGCCAACACTACTGCTGTAGCAGTCGTGCTTGAGCTGTGTCTCATAGCCTGTTGACTGCTGTAGAATTCGCATGTCTTTCGGCTGTTTTCGGGTTCACTACGATAGACTGCTGGCGAAGTTCGTCCTTGGAGGTCTCTCTTGGCTGTGTTGGGAATCCATAGTTATAGCTAAGATCACCAGATGAAAGGAGCAACGAGCTCAAAGACGAAAGCAATGGGTCCGGAATGCTACTCACTTCGCACCTAGTTGCTCCCCTGTGCTGACGTGCTTGTGCTTCTTGACTTAGCTCTCAATCGCTTTTAAATTGTGCAAGGCCTGATGACGGATGAAAGATGTACTGCAGAGGAAGCTCTTGCCCTCATATTGGGTAATGACTTTGAAGATGACGACGATAGTAGTTTATCATTTGAATCTGGTGACAGAACGACTTCAATCACACCATCTACTTCAGGCACGTTTTCTACTTCAGTTACCGCTTCGTCGTCTAAACGGTTGGCCTACTTCGACGATTTGACTGAAGATGAAATTAGTGAGGATGTAGACCAGGTGCCTGAATCACCGAGCAGAAAACGAAATTGGAAAAAGAAGTACCTGAATCCGAAGAAACATGACTTCGACACACCTAATTCCGAACTGAAATGTTTAGTGTACAATGCTAACTTATTGAGATTCCTTCAGCTGTTGATTAACACGAGTACCATAACTGTTCTGTGCGAGAAGACTAATAGATACTTTTCTCATTAGGTGCAGTTCTGCATTAAAAATAAAATACATTTAACCTCTTCCTGTTCCCTTCTCACGTCGTGAGCTGTATGCGGACGGGAGACCGGGGAGAGACAAGTATCCCGTACAGCGGACTCGGTGAGCCACTCGCTGCTCGCGTTCAGACGGTCACGCCACCTTACTCGCTACACCGGAGTAAAAGGGTTAAATCAACTATTTACCGCACTCTCAGTTCTAAAAACATGTTAATATTTTGCCTAATACAGTGATTAATGAAATAGTTCTTAATAATTCTTTTCGTTATTTTTCTTATAGATTGGTACAAGTTTTGCGTTGCGTTAGTCGTTTAGTTGATTCCGACTCTCTGTGACTCCATATACCAATTCGTGCCATTTCCTTCTGTCCTGTACTATTTCCCGAAGACTTCCAAGATTGAGATCCGAACTTCCTTAATTTCATCAATCCACCGCATCCGTTGTCGCCCTGTTCTACTATCACCATCAGTCTTCCCCAGCATTAAGGCCTTTTCCAGTCAATCATGTCTTCTCAGTATATGATCAAAGTACGGTACCTCAGTTTTTGTTTCAGTATTTATCCTTCCAACGACCATCTGGGTTGATTTCCTGTTACTGTATTGCAGTCCACGGAACTCGAAGGTGTTTTTACCAACACCACAGTTCGAATGTTTTCAGGCTTCCTTATTGACCAGGTCTCGCAACTGGGAAGACCACTGCCTTTACTATTGGGATCTTTGTTCTTAAAGTTATGTCATTACTCTTGAAAACACTGTCGAGATTGGCCATTACCTTTCTACCAATGATGCAATTATTACGTTCATCCAATCAGAGGTTATCTGCATTCAAAGCATAAATTCATATTTAAATGTGATATGCAAGGTGATCTTTTTCATACTACAGATGTAACCTATTCTAACCACAGGAAGCATTTTTCAGCACTTTCAAATATTCATAATACTGAACAGAATTGAATCACCGTCATAGGTATCCATTCATTGGTGAGGGTAATTATTGTCTTCTGAGCCCATCATTGTTGCCAATTACTGTTTATGAGATTGCTGAAGAGACCAGTTATTCTAGAACAACTCTAGTACAATGCTGGTGCTTAAAAACGCCTAGTAGTTGAACCTGGTTGTCAATTGGGAACATGCATCATTTTCAATTATTTTTTTTAAAGTGCACCAATGAAATAGTACGTAAACGTATTACATTGTGGTATGTTGCCTTGTTTTCTACCATTAAAAATATTTAATAGTGCCTTTCCGCAAGGCGAGTGAAACGGCCTCTGACGTAAGCGGCGCGCTGTGACGTCACGATCCAGTACCGCATGGAGCTCTACCAGCCGTTGTGCATCAGCCGTTGCTAAAAGCCGATTGTTTATTATTCATGATCGCGAATAACTTCGAAATGACAGAAGAAACGTTCAAAACAGCACAGTCAGACAATCTACCATGTGTAAATGTCATCATTCTTGAAAAATGTGACTTTTGTGGCCGCAGAAATTCGCGGATAACAAGCAAGTTTGTAAGTGGCGTCTTTTATATACTTGCAATGTACTGTAACCCATAGTATTAGAATAACAACGAACCTGGATAGATATCACATCACTTTCAACATTTCCTTCTAGACTGATTCCCCTATTAAAGAATAACATTACATTTTTGGGCTTTCAGCATTAGTAAAGTAAGAAATCGGATTTCAGCACTAACATAAACATATAGGTAGCATTATAGTACTAGTCCGCTTCCGTGGTGTAGTGGTTAATGTGTGCCACTCCCGGAGGCCCGGTTTCGATTCCCGGCTCTGCCATGAAAGTTGAAAACAAATAGTACGAGGGCTGGAACGGGCTCTACTCAGCCTCGGGAGGTCAACTGAGTAGAACGGTTTCGAATCCCACCTCAGCCATCCTCGAAGTGGTTTTTCGTATTTTCCTACTTCTCCTCCAGGCACCTAAGGCCACGGCCGTTTCCTTCCCTCTTCCTTGTCTATCCCTTCCGATCCTACCATCCTCCAACAAGGCCCCTGTTGAGCATAACAGGTGAGGCCGCCTGGGCGAGGTAATGGCCCTCCTCATCAGTTTCATCACCATACTCAAAGTCTCACGTTCCAGGACACTGCCCTTGAAGCGGTAGAGGTGAAATCCCTCGCTGAGTCCGAGAGAAAACCAACCCTGAAGGATAAACTGATTAAGAAAGAAAGAAAGAAGGAAAGAAAGAAAGATCATAGTACTATAGGGCTATAATCTATCATTCCCCAAAAAAATAATATTTATGGTTGGGACAACTGGCCTACCCACTTCCTGGGCCCATGAAAGAGAATTAAATATCTTTGTGGAGGGAAAAAATTAAACATGATAAAGATAAATATGACTTCATCTAGTTTTCACAAGTCGGGCTGAGTGGTTCAGACGGTTGAGGTGCTGGCCTTCTGACCCCAACTTGGCAGGTTCGATCCTGGTTCAGTCCGGTGGTAGTTGAAGGTGATCAAATACGTCAGCCTCGTGTCGGTAGATTTACTGGCACGTAAAAGAACTCCTGCAGGACTAAATTCCTGCACATCGGCGTCTCCCAAAAATCGTAGAAGTAGTTAGCGGGGCGTGAAGACAATAACATTAATTACATTTGGTTTTTAACAAGCTGAGCATATCAGGAAAGAAAAGTGTCCTGGTGACATTTTAGTCGCTCAATACAGGAATGTCTTTGGGTGCTGTGACTTTTACTTTTTTTTTTTTTTTTTTTTTTTTTTTGCTGTTTGCTTTACGTCACACCGTCACATATAGGTCTTATGGCGACGATGGGACAGGAAAGGCCTAGGAATGGGAACAAAGAGGCCGTGGCCTTAGGTACAGCCTCAGCATTTGCCTGGTGTGAAAATGGGAAACCACGCAAAACCATCTTCAGGGCTGCCGACAGTGGGGTTCAAAACCCACTATCTCCCGGATGCGAGCTCACAGCTGCGCGCTCCTAACCGCACGGCCAACTCGCGCGGTATTTTTACCCTTCGGTTTATTGACTTGGCTTGTATAACCTAAAACTTAGGCTAAGTTGGATACTATTTTAAACACCTATTTTCACCTGTGTGCAATTATGTTATTTATTTCATTAATATTATGATAATTATTATAATTGAGCATTGTTAACTTATAAGACCCCAACAGACAAGCATTGCTTTTGTGTAGAGTTATACATTTGTTAAATTCACGTTGTTTCCTTTCATGATGTACACGCCTATTCTTTGTTACATTATAGAGTATTTAGATATAGCCTAAATTTCTTTACCAATTAAGCTCTTCAATAAAGACATACATAACTGTCCCATGCCAAGATATATTGGTAGAATTAGAGCTGTCAAAATGGTTCATAACCCCTTTGATTTATTATCTTGACATGGATCACCCAAAACATAGGTTAGGTTTGGAGAATACTTTAATAATCAGCATTATTTAATGCACTGTTTATTACTTTCATATTCCAAGATGTAATTGAAGCATTTAAATAAAGCATCATACATTAAAATTTAAAGTTTTACCACTAGAACAGCTGACATGGAAAAGTGATTTGAAAATTCAAACAAATTCATCTTACGTTAAAATCTTCAAAAAAATAAACTGTAGACTTTTCCGATATATCACCAGCATTTCTCCGGCTCGCCAAAATCCATTTCTGCCTAGTTTTAGCGTCTTTGGAACATTTATAAACAATTTGTTTGGTATGGTATGCGATGTGCTATTGCATATCGGAACTCTACACCATTTATAAGTTTTCTGCTTCACTGTCTGCGCAGGATTCATTTTAAGTCTAAAATATACCACTCAGATTATTATCCAATGTATAGACCTCGAATTTAACCATACCAGACACTAACATAAAGTAGAAATACGCGAAGTGTATCCTGCTTCTCATAGCACACTATGTGTTATTTCGTCTGCTAATTCAGTCAACCTGTACGATGACGTCAGACCAATGAGATCGCGTACTTGCGTGACGTGACATTTTCGTAGATTTTTATCATGTTTGGAGTTATTATTTGTACATTCTGATCACAATTTTGAATTCTGCATGAAATTTTGAATCAGATTAGCATATTTTTAATTAAAACCCCGGATCATGCATGTTCCCTATTCTTTCGTAATTTTCTCGTTGTGTTTAGCGATCGTTTTATGGAACTCTTGCATTCGTCACTGTTGTTCAAAATTATGTAGACTCTCGAGGACAATACCTCACTACATCGGCCGATCAGACGCTGCACCTTCCCTTGTTGCCAATGCCAATTTGATACTTTTGTCATAAATTCCAATGGTTGGGGGTCATCTGACAATCTGCGTTACGGAAGTTAGCGTGACGGAAACTAGTGTGACGGAAGTGTAACCCTATAAATCGTACAGGCAGTGATGCAAGGTATGAAGGGATGGCCAGACAATGTTACCTAGTCACCGTTCAGGCTATGTCTTATGTCTGGTGGTGATCTGAAATTAGTAGCCGTCGATGGATGGCCATTGCCGACAGACATATTGATGATCATTTGATTCTCGCAAATGGAAAAGTACTTTCTTCTTGTTTTATGTATACAAGACATTACAACATCCTTGCATCGCATGTTCTGTCCTCACTGATTACATTGTCCATGTACAAGTACAGAACTGAATATAACCTATTGACACCATAATGATGAAATATAAACGGCGGTAAAGATTTGCTGTTAACTCGTAACAATGTCATGAAGATGAGCAATTCAGAAACACATCTAGAGAATCAGATCGCACTAACTATCAATCATTGTCAACGACATAAATAGGTGCTCTGCTCTATAGCAAAATATTCCAAAGAGCTCCGGGTTTGATTTCAAACTGGATCGGAGATTTTAATCTTCAGTGTTTAAATCCTCTGGCTCGGGGACGGAGTGTGCGTGCAGCTTTCAGCATTAAAGTTTATCATAGGTAAGGCCCCATCGTCACAGACACGCAGGTCACCTATGTACATCAGTTGTAAGGACCGGAACCAAGTCCCTACGGGGAATATACGTCATTAAAGTAACCATAAAGAGGTACCAGTTTAATCCATGACTATAATGGCAGCTGCTTAACGAGCTAACCACTCTTAGTGCCGACATCACGAATATGGGAAGCCTTCATGCTCCACACCTTCAGACGTAACAATAACTCAGTAGATCTTACACAAGATCTACCTGGGACTTATGTTAGGTTCCCTCTCATTGCAAAAATGTTATTTTAGAAGTACAGGTTTGCTACTCGTAGGTGCATTTATGTGATGTAGAAGATAATTTAGCTCCTTCCTCGTTCACGTATTTAATAAATGAATCACAGTAAGCCGTACAGTGACCTTAAAAATACCTGCAGCTCAGTAAACTGGCCCGTGCGTAAAATAACAGTGTTTAGAAGTAGATTTTCAGTCCAAACTCCCAATGTTTGAGAGCAACCTATCTGCTTTACCTGTGTAGCGGGTCAGTCTACCCTAACTAAGGCTGAATTCTGCGTACTCCTATGGGAAGGTCCATAATATTATTCCTCTTCAACTTTGCTTCCAGCTGTCAGTTCCAAATTCAACACCAAGTTAGTCTGGAGCACGTTTTCTATCAAATAGTTGGACACATGCCTTCTGCTGTTCACGCCGGCGCGTCATTAGTTTGCAATTTATCAGCAGCGTAGACGTGCGACTCCAACGGACGAAACAGAAACAACCGTATTCTCAAGAAATGATCGGTCCTATAATTCGTTCACCACTGATGACACACCATACACCGATTTATTCATCACGGAGAGGCACTTCATGTACGAAGTCAGGTTTAACAGCACTCCAGTAACGATTTTTTCATGTACACACACAACCATTGGAGTGGAATCACGCCTAGTCTGAGAATAATAATATGTGGGTCTATTTGTCCATTGTTTGCATATTTCGGACTCCACTCACAAAATGTGCGTCTAAGCACAGGGTAACTTTGTTGAAGAGAATGTCGACAGTTATTTAATACGGCTTTAGGTGTATTGATTTAGGAGCCTTTGCACACACCCATATGAAATTCCCACTTATACAACACGACATAGTGATTTCTTACCAGAATTCCCCAAACGATGACCAATGCCATCTAATTTTCCTTCGATGAGAACCATAAGCTCCTTTCTTTTTTTAATTTCATTATTTCTTATTCTGAACATATCAAGTTTTATTAATTATTTAGGTCATGGACTGTTTTACGACTTGGAACTTCTTGGAATCTTCGCATCTTTCTTGAAAATGTCTTTTAACTTCTCGAGCTGAGTTAACACATACGAATCGTATAAAAATACACGCTGTGACATTGAAAACGCACGAGCCATAATCCGCCTTACGACTAATTACACAGTTAATAAAATAATTAAAACACACACACACACACTTGAGATCAACTGAAATATGACTGTGACTTCGGCCACGTGTCAGCTAACTGGGATACGCGCGCACACGAGATTAAAGCCGGAGTTAGGGAATAAAACATGTGATGGCATGTCGCGTCATTCCCTTCCTACTCACAATGAATGAGTGGGGAGCTCGCTCACAGGAATAGACGGCGCGCGCTGGAGTAAAGCGTACGTGATCATTCTGTACCAACGCTGGATTTCAACGTTCCTTTCCATAATTTTGACAGTCATGCCACACTTCGTGGTCAGATCTTTTTAAATATGTTTCTCTTCATTTTGTGTGTACAACATTTGTCTGTAAAGTTCTATAAGGCAGATATGTGATCATCAGCGAAGAACATCGGACTTCTTCTAACGGCGTGATGTATACAATAATAATAGAAACTTGGAAAGTTGCATGAATGATCCTCTACTGGTGGAAACATGTGCACACCAGTACGAACATGATCCATTAAAAGAAAGTCTACGATCCACTAGATGGGAGTTAAAGCGTGGTGCGCGATGAGAGAGGTATTTTTCAAGTGAGTTGGTGCGCCGTTTGAGTCACATAGCTGTGAGCTTCAATTCGAGGGATAGTGGGTTCGATCCTCGCTGTCGGCTGTCCTAAAGATGGATTTCAGTGGTTTCCCACTTTTATACATATCAAATTATGAGTATGTGCCTTAGGAAATGCTGCGGTCACTTTATTCCCATTGCTAGCTTGTCCTATCTCATCATCGTCATAAGACCTGCCCGTGTCCGCACCGCAGAAAAAAAATTGAGAAACAAAAAATGTAAATTTCCCGGCCACACAGAAAAGCATAGAATTGTGGATATGGTTTTGAGCTTAGAAGACGATGGGGCGAGTACAGATTCTTGGTAGCCTGTTACAATATGCAAGGGCCTACGGATATTGCATCCTTTTGCTCCACCCACATGGGAGATGAAGAGTTCCGATAAATCGAAAGAAATATGTAGCATCATGACCTACGTCCAACAATATGGCATATGATCTTGCACTCCACGGAATGTCACAAGACAAGCCCACTTATCAAGATCTACGTCCAACAAAATGGCCACTGATTTAGCCACAATTTTATGGCCGTAAATGAAATGAAAATCCACAACATTGATTTTTGTCGCATTGGGTATTGAAGTGTCTCGCCATATTTTGGTCAGCTGAAACGTAGCAATGCGCCTCAGATGCATGCGTCTACGTATCTCCGGCTCACAGTTGCAGTAATTCCATTTTTTATTAATACGATTTGTATTTATATTCTCCATGAGATGTTGCATAAAAATAACATATGAATATACAAACATTAAATACAGAATATAGACAGCAATATGATGTTTGAAAGAGAAATATTTGTGGTTCTTACACATGTATCATTACCACAGAAAGCAAATATTTGATTAGGATAAACAAGTTCAAATTTATTCCGCTATCATAACGTTTATACTTTTGCGTCTAAAATAAATTAAAAATGAATACAGGAGAACATCAAGTTGTTCGCATCGCACATTTACAGTTTAAACACTAAAAGTTCTTCACATTAACACAAAATGTGATATGTGTTACAACACATAACAGGAAGGCACTTGAGAAAATGTTTTCCAGAACTTCTTGAAGACACTTCTGTCTGATCATCTTCCACCTTTTTTCACTCGGGCAATCCACAAACCCAGTTAATGTCGCACTTGTAATCTGAGAGTTCACCTTGATATTGTAGTGAATGGCTCCTTCTCCATGGCTGACCGATGACATCACACAAATGATGTCCCACCACGACGCGTTACACCGGCTCTACAGACGCACACTCCCTCCCAGAGCGCTTGAAGAGTATCGGACACTCCCCAATAGAATTAAAATAATAATCCGAAATTTAAAATGTCTTTTTCGACAAAATTTTGCTGGAGATTTAAATGTGTGAGTCACTTGGAAACAACTTCGATCCATTGGAAATGGGAAAGCTTTACCCCAGCCATGTAACCCAGACACCTCTCTGGAGAAATTAAATGCCTATTTTTCTGAAATAAAAATTAAACCGGAAATACAAACAATATATCAGACTATAAATAACTCTTCTGAACCAGCCACCACCAAAACACATCATTGATATTATTCTTCCCGCCATTACTCATATGTACAGCACCTGCCTCACAAGTGGCCTCTCTCCAAATTGTGGAAAAATACCACTACAAAACCTGTTCCCAAAACTTCCTCACCTGTACTTGTAACAGATTGTCAACCTGTTTGTATGCCTTCTTCTCTCTCTTAGCCTCTTGAACGTATAGTACACGTGCAATTAACCGACTATTAAAATAAATATAAACTATTTGACCCTTTAGAGTCGGGTTTCAAAAAAGGAACACAGTACGGCCACTGCCCTACTTGAGGTGACAGACGATATGAAACGTGCCATGGAAGAAAGGCAGGTGACGTTACTTACAATTCTCGATTTTAGCAGCGCCTTTGATTTAGTAAATATAAAAGTACTGGTTGCTAAACTGAAATAACTTCACCTTGGACAGACAACTCTAGAATTCTTTCTCTCATATCTTACCGAAGGGAAACGTTGTATAATTCTTCAGAATAGCTTATCTCAATGTGTAACGAAATATTCAGGACTGCCACAAGGCTCAGAACTTGGACCAGTTATCCTTGTTATCTATATTAAGAATATATCGACACGGCAAAGACACTGTAAATACCTTTTGTATGCTGACGATCTGCAAATCTTATCACTCCAAATTCCAGACATCAATCAAGCAATAGATTATAGGAACACTGACTTAAATAAGGTATGTACATACGCTCGTGAAAACTATATTTTTATCCATCAGACGTAAAGCTATTATTGTTGGACAGATGAAACAAATCAGCGTGGTAAGAAAACAACATCATTCCTCCACTAAATTTATCTGGTAAAATTATTCCGTACGAAAACTTAGTAAGAAATATTGGTGTAATTATAAACGAGAATCTTAACTGGGGGAGCACATTACCAATGGCTGTATAAAAGTTTACGCCTCCCTTCTCCCACTAAAATATCACTAAAATGCCACTAAACATGAGAATTAGGCTTATAAATACTCTTATCCTCCCTATATTTTCCTATTGTGAAGTAGTTCTAATTGAGGCCAGCAGAGAACAACTAAATCGATTACAACGTGCTATGAACTTGAACATGGCAGTATTAACCTTTCGAATATTAAACTAGAATATCCCATACTATTTATATTCACAGCTGAATTTCCTATCCTCTTTCCACCACCATAACACACGCTCCGGCAGTACACTTGCTATCCCTCTCAGCAGGTCAGCAGGATTTAGCCATTCCTTCGTTGCGAATGGAGCTAGAATATGGAATTCTCTTCCCCATAACATTACAGTCATCAAAAGCTGAAATTCCTATAACTCGTCTTGCCATGGGCACCCCTTCGATGTGTGTGAATGAACCTTCTGGAGTGAACGTGTGTGAATACACGTTTACTGTGCTTATATTATTTTGTCTCATGTTACTTTTAGTGTGTAGCGGCAGTTTTTAAGATTATGAATATTTTTCTCAGATGTAGGCCTACACTGTTACAGAAGGGTGGTTAAGTGCAAGAGACGACCATGAGTCCTATCTTCACCACTACGAATAAAGGCAAATATAATAATAAGAAGAAGAATGCATGCGCTATTGTTTCTATGACACTGCTTTTACAAAACTTCCTAAAGATAAGCGTGCACCATCATACCGAATTCTTTGCTGAAGTCAAAGCTACCCGGTGCTCCTGAAGCACTGTCTCACATTTTTATTGGCAGAATAAAAATCGAAAAGAACCCTCTGATTGGCTGAAAAGTAAATACAGAAAATTTCTTATTGGCCAGACTCAAAAACTGGCGAGATGAGCAGGAAGGGTCGCAAACCTTGAAGTACCAAAATAAATGAAAATTAATTTAGTTGAGAAAACCTATAAACACAAAACGTCTTTAACTCATTAATTATTCCACCTTGGACCAGAATTCTTGACCTCAGTTTTTGTAGAGACATCTATGGAGAAAAGTTCAAACTTCTTCATATACACCAAAACAAAACAAGGAAATCCAAATACTGTATACGACCTGGTTGACCATCTCATATCTGCCAATCGTATCAATTAATTAATTAAGGAATTACCAAGAGAGTTGGCCGTGCGTTTAGGACCACGTAGGTGTGAATTTGCATTCAGGAGATGGTGGTTCGAATCCTACCGCCGGCAACCCTGAAAATAGTTTTCCGTAGTTTCCCATTTTCACACTTTCATTACCTTAATTAAGGACACGGCCGCTACCTTTTCAACCCCAGCCCATTCCCATTCTTGTGTCGCTGAAAACCTGCGATGTGTTAGTTCGACGTTAAACCACTAGCGAGAAATTAATTTATCAATTAAAAATTATTATTTGAGTACATTCAAATACCACTGGACTGAAGTAGGATTTAACCTGGCAACTTGGGCTCAGAAAGCCAGCGCACAGTGGGTAATTTCTAGCATCCAGCCGGCCAAAAATAAGATTTTCAACCCTTGTCTTCGGTGCGCATTTTCTGTGAGTCGTGTTTATAAGACTCTTGGGTACAGTAATTAAGTATTGAAAAGTCGCGCTGTCTGATTATCTAGTCTCACCGAAGGCCTAAAGTGGCTCTCCTCCGGTAGGGCATCATATTCTGGCGAGGCGAGCACGCAGTTATTGTTATGTGAGGGCTCAGTAAAGACGTCAGAACTAAATATTTCTTTAGTTTGCAATGTGATTACGTTAAATGAAGGTATGTATTTTATATAGTATGTAGCATTTTCTGAAAGTTACTATATTTTTGTCCGGAATATGCACTTAAAATTCAGGTACAGGGTGTCCAAGAGCTATATAATTATATAAATTTGAGTTGTCTTTCAAAATGGATTGCCTTTGATTTCCGCAATGAAAGTATTTGGAGGAGTTATCTATATTTTAATGAATAGAAAACTGTAACTTTTTGCTGCGACCAGGCGCGACTATGAGAGTAATTAATTTTTTCAGAAGCCATGTACTCTGTAACCCGGAGGTCGATTTTCGAGCTGTTGAGGAACAGCAGGGAATATAAACAGAACGAAGATATTGCGAATGTTGTAATTGAACATGTAGGCTTTGAGGATTGTTCCGAGGATATATCCAAGTCAATAAGGAAGTTTGTCAATATTTTGTGTGCAAAAATTCGATCACGCTAGACAAAATATAGTAGAAAAAGGGACAAATTGCTGAAGTACAATAAAAGTTGGTTCGACCGGAGAATTAGCCTGGCAGAAGGACGTGCATCACAGCAATGTCAGGATGAGCCTGCCACTACTATAGCTCATTCCATGTTAAGAAAACAGTATTGCTCTTATGACAACAGGGTTGCCATATAAAACGGCTTTTCTCAACGCCATCACGGGAAAACGGCAGCACATAAATTTGTGAAATTCGGTATTTAAGTTCAAGACAAAAAGCTGAAGAAACTACACTACAAATTCTTTTTATTAACTAAAGGGGACGCGAGGTTTACAGGAGCCACTTTTGGTTTGTACAGAATCAGACGAAAACTACGGCACATAAGAAACCTCAGCACTGAAATATAAGGCAAATTGAGGGAGAAAATAGACAAATAATTTTATGGGCTCGAGGAACGGGGGATGTATTTAATTGCATTTAATAAATGTATGCAGACAATAAAAGCTAGAAGAAAGACGCAATAAATAAATACTGCAGATGATTATAAAAGATCACAGTATTAATATTAAAGAAATAAATCGTACACGTAGGCTTATCGCATAACTCTCATTCAACACAATACAATTACGCACTGATTTAAAGCCTAAAATACACACGCAATGCATAAATACTGTAGATGACTTCACTAGAGAAGTGAGCTGCCAGCGGTTCACAGGGCGGTTTAACAGGAGGTACATTTCACTGTGGTGGAAGGAAAAGTCTGCAGTGCATTGATTTCCTATCAGTCTTATCAAAGGTGCTGGATGTGTGGCGCGTCCCCCAAAGGGATGAATAATATTCCTGGAGTGACTGAAAGAGTAATTAACCCAACACCACTTAAGTTTGGGTTATGACCACTTCATGCATGGATTCGAAGTTTCGAAAGCCTTTTACATATAGCGTATACACTTGACGTAAGAAAGTAGCAAATAAGAGATGCCGAGGAGAAGAAACTGGTTGAAGAAAGAAGAATATACAGGTTCGGTTCAGGGAGGAAACGGGTCTATTGGTTGATATTCGAAGCAAAGTGCTGGCAATACCAATGATGGAAACCGCTAGAATATTCTTCAGAGAGGCTTCCACTTCTGTGGATATTATTGGAGTAGATCTAAATTCAATGAACCATTTACGTGTCATCTTAGAAACTCTTTCGTGTGGGTATGCCATTGATAAAGTGACATTTGGAATGTACTAAAGGAAACTATACAATTGTACTTACAAAAATACAAATCGTACTACATGCCTGTAACTTTGCACAAACTCTTGGTTCATGGAGATGAGGTAATTAGGCACTGTATTATACCTATTGGACAACACTCTGTGGAAGCCCGGGAGACCAGGAATAAAGATAACAGTAAACCTTCCAGAAAGGACACAAGTACTGACCTTTTCCATAGGCTGCTTATATCATCCGACCCTTACATTACCAGATTAAGGAAATCAGGGAGGAGGAAGTTGATTCCGCTTTCACGAGAAGTGCTCAACTTACTGTCTGAGTCCCCTGTATCTGGTTCTGCCGAAGGAGATAATGACAGTGAAGTTAGCGATTCTGATGTTACTGCATCTAGTAACTAAGTACATGTATTCCTATATCTGTTTTTAAACATTCTAAACGGCATGTCCCACTATTAACATCTATTTAATTTCTTAAAGCCATAACGAAAAATGATTAAAATTACAAAGATTACTAATTCTATTCCTGGCGTAGTAATTTGTTCTTTGTACTTGATTGACCACACACTTAATTATCTCCAATAATAGCAGTTACATACTAAGTTTCGTGTAAATCGGTCCATTAGTTTCCGAGGTACGATTTTTGGCCGGCTAGATTCCTGAAATTACACACTGTGCAGCGCCTTAACCGTCAGAGCCTCTGAGTCTAGCATTTGTGAAATGAAATCGTGTGAATATACTGATAATAAAATAGCCACATTTCGTAAGTAAACGGGGAACAACGGTTAAATAATCTACATTGCACTTTAATAACAATAATAATAATATCAATAATACAGTAATAATAATAATAATAATAATAATAATAATAATAATAATAATAATAATAATAATAATAATAATAATAATAATAATGTCACATGGTAGAGTAAACCGGAATGGTAAATGACGCCGAACAGTTATCTGTATATTAAAGGAGTTTACTAAAAACAGCTTTGGCAAATCCGGCCGTCCGTTCTACTGGACCGATTTGCTTCATTCCAGCGTTAGTCTCTCCGGAATTACCTGCCGGTGAATCATGAGGTATTGATAGGTCTCCGTGGTGTAGGAGTAGTAAGCAAGCCTCTTATCCTCAGGCGGCAGCCAGCTGGCCTCTCACCGCTAGGTTCCGCGGTTCAAATCCCGCTCGTCCATGTGACATTTGTGCTGGGCACAGCGAAGGCGGGTCAGGTTTACCTCCAGTACTCCAGTTTTCTCTGTCACATTTTATTCCAACAACAAACTCTAATATCATTTCAATTCATCTCTAAATCATTAACCATTGCTCCACAGGAGTGCGACAAGCTTCAGCAGCCGGCACAGTCAGTATCCTCGCCACTAGGGGGGAACTTTTCATCCCATTCCCGACCCGATCAAGTGACTCGAAACAGAATGTGGATTTTCAAGATCATGGTACGTGTATACGCTATACTGCTGATGATAACGTTGTCCGTATGCCAATTTTGATAAAGTAAGTCCTCCGATTGAACGTATTCTACGTCAAAATTAGACCGCCGCATCTTGATGAAGTCCTGTAGAACAAAATTCAACATTCTGGCGTCTTTTAAACTATACAACAATTGAAGGAACGTTGAAACAAATAAACACCGTCTTATGTTGTGAAAACGAGACAGCTCTAAACAAATTCGTGACAACGTGAGCTCCGGCCTCAGAGTCCAGCACTCACCACATGCACGTCTTAGAAGATTGATGGTGGTGATTGTTGTTTTAAAAGGAAACATAACTGGACAACTATGTTCTATTAACACTAATCAGAGGAAGGAAAGTAGAAAAATTCTATCCTCCGAATAATGAAAGTGTCGTCAGAGAAGGGACGGTCCTCGAAGGGCTTGCAAATTACATACTTCGCAGGCCTCGCAAAACTAATATCTTCGGGGTCGGAAGAGAGTAAGTTTTGTCCAGAAGATGTTGGATAGCACAGTTTAAATTCATGAACATGGCACAAGTAAACGAAAACAATAAAACCTCAATTAAAGGCCCCGTGATCGCCAAGACACGCTCTGAAGTTGAAGGCTTCTGGGATTTCCTATTCAGTCACCTCTTGCGGTGGGCGGGTGAGAGTATGGATGTACAGTATTCTACCCGCAGGGGTACTTCTTATCAGATAGGAACAGAAAATCTCTAGAAATTATCACACAGTACGCTCTTCTAATTCAGAAACTACTAGATTTTAACTCAAACAAAATGAAGCACTCATTTCAAGTAACGGACACATGATGTTGCTTGGCGAATTGCAGCCGAGGCTTTTACTCTGATTAAAATGGACCAGCGCCTGGACAGAGATAACCCCACCCGCTACAGAAGATGGTAGCATAATTATAACGAAATTCTGCTCTTTAATATGTCCATATATTACAGGGAACATAAGAAATACTATATTATTTGTAATATTCATTCTATGATTCACTCAGTGTTAGGGCTACTCATAACTAGGTTTCGTTATTCGTAATTTGTTTATAGTAAAAATGTGAAATTCCTTTTAAAAACCATTGTGCTTGATTCCCACTATCTACTTGTCATTTTCACATAGGAAAAAGTCATTGTTGACTGACTATTATGTATTAACTGCGTATTTTTCAGTTCCATTTATAACAATCAAGATGATTATGACTATGGTGGCAATAATAACGTTACAGGTGTTATAACCGAATGACATCGTCTCTGCTTCCCAAACAGAACAGCCGTGGTTCGAATGTGGGATATTTTAAATAAAATGTCTAGACAAAGGATTCCTAGTTATACATTCCCTTAAAGCAATAGTCAGCACCACTAGCAAACGATTCCATGGGATTCCATGATTCGGATTCCAAGTAAGACTACAGTTCCCATAGCTAGGCTATGGCTGCGATAAAAACTGTGATGTAAAAATACACGTTTTTTTTTAATTTATAAATAATAATTGGAGGCTTCTGCAGCAAACGCTGGCCAAAAAATATTGTATCCAAGGCAACTAGGTAAAATTGCAGTCAGATTTCTTTGTGATATAGCTGTTGCCATTGACTCTCTAGGTTAATTTTTTCCCAGATAAGTCACTGTAGGATCATTCGCGTTAAGAGGACGTCACCTCGTAAACATAGCAGCATATTGATTCGCACAATAGGACTGACGCGAGATTGATCCTTGTTAATGAACATCACAGGAGATGCTGCGTTGTGCTCGATTTATCAAACTGTGCGACACGCGCAGCAACTCATCCTGAGGGATAGCAGCAACAGCGTTTTCAATATTCTGCTGTAGCTCTTCCAGTGTGTGAGGTTTATTGGAATACACCTGATCTTTCAATTTTCCTCGCAGCGAGAGAGATCAGGCGATCGAGGTGGCCAGTTGATTGCACTGCCTCTGCTGATTGTTCTCTCCTCACAGAACACCTCATGAATTCGTGACAAGGTTGTCAAGGCGATGTGTGTTGTTGCTCCAACTTGCTGAAAATATCCATACAGTCGTTCATCTTCTGTGAGTTGATCCCCATATGGGTTAAACAGTGCCTGGACACACCAGTTAGTATTAACATCAAGCATCATCATATTAACGTTTTGGCAAAAGAACCGTGTTACGATGCGGACACCAGACATTGCACACCACACACAAATCTTGAGATTCTGCAACGTATTTTCGACGTACTCATGGTGGTGGTGGTGATTATTGTTTTAAGAGGAAGTACAACTAGGCAACCATCCTCTATATAACACTAATCAGAGAGAAGAAATGGAAGGGGTCCGACACTTCGAAAAATGAAGGTATCGGCCAAAGGGAGACAAAGGCCACGAAGGGCATGAAAATGAGAGACTCCCTAGCCCTCGAAAACCTAATAGCGTCGGGGTCGGAAAAGAACAAGAGTTGACTAAGAGAGGTCGGATAGGATAGATGAAAGTGAGGAACCTGGCACAAGTAAGTGGAAGCAATGCCAGGACTCAGCCGAGGGCCCCTTGATCGCCCACCCTCGCTCCGAAGTTCAGAGCCCCTGAGGCCCCTTTTAGTCGCCTCTTACGACAGGTAGGAGATACCGTGGGTGTTATTCTACTGCCCCCACCCACAGGGGATCGTACTCATGGGGATTCCTAATGACTTCACATTCCCTGACAGGCTGAACCAGGCCTCATTTGAAGAAATGAGAAACTGAGGATCCAAATGTCCTGTCTCCACTTCACTCTGAAATCACCTGCAGAACTCAACACGCGAAAGTTCGTCTGAACACATGCACAATACTAGATTTGTAAGGATACAGATGCATATCCTGTTTGATGTTTCGGCACGATGATCTCTCAATTTCCACTTGCACAGATATCGCCGGTCTCCGTTGTCTTTTCTTATAAGTTGGTCTACGTCGCACCACACAGATAGGTCTAATGGCGACGATGGGAGAGGAAAGGGCTAGGAGTGGGGAGGAGCCAACTGTGACCTTAATTGAGGTACAGCCACAGCATTTGCTGGGTGTAAAAATGCGAAAAGACTGAAAACTGTCTTCAGGACTGCAGACAGTGTGGTTCAAACCCACTATCTCCTGAATACTGGATACTGGCCGCACTGAAGAGACTGCCAGCCATCGAGCTCGGTTTCGGACTTCGTTCCAGGCTTTCCTTCACTCGAACAATGTTTTCTGATGTTCAAACCCTTTTCAGACAGTTACAGGTTTTATTCGCTTCAGAGCCCGATACGCACCATTTTTGCCACTAAGTTTCGCATTGCAGACTTTGCTGGAGGTTTTTCCAAAACACTCCCAGTCTTAAACTCTTGCGCAAACAGTTCCACACAGGTTTTCTACGAATCGTACTTCGCATAGCAATCGACAATAACACGCGCTGTTAAATCTTAAGCATCATTTTGTGTCGCATTCAAATGGTCAATAAACACGTCTGCTCCTCTCACTTTTTTCACATCTAATGACACAGCGACGCACTCCGAACAGAGCATGCGGGAGATGCGCACGCGCAGACATGTGACAGCAACAGATTAGTACATCGAAATCACGGTTTCCAGACTTTCCCGTGAAGGGCAGTTCTCCTGTTTATTAATAAGGGTCAATTCCACGTCAGTCTTATCAATATTTTCGGGCCAGGATTTTTTCGGTCCATCCGGTATATTAAATGCTGCATTGCAGAGGTAACTTCGTAAGTTTGGAGACGACAAAGCTTCGAGCCACCGCTCAAACTCACGCTACTGTCTTAACAGTATGTTACTGATTGAAACTGGTCATTCTCCCGCTAATGAGCTAGTAACGATGATACCAGCTGTCACATGGTACATAGCGACGGACCTTGAAAATACGCTTGCATCCATACGATATCTAGTATAAGACCTTGGAAGAGCTTGAAGATGATAAGAAAATAACAATATCGGCAATCCTTTATATACTACTTCCTCTGTCCCAAAATAATTGTCGCATTCTTGTAATGAGCTATTAGTATTTAAAAATAAACCTCAATAGCCATTTAAGCAAAGAACATTGACGTTTTTGTCCGTCACACAGCATATGAAACTGGTTTAGCCTTCTGAGCAATATGCATGGCCATGGTAGGTTGTCGTATAAAATGGGCCGTTCGGTTCAAAGCAAGTTATCTGTGAATGCAGTGGTTGTTATTTCAGTCATGATTTGTTGACATAGTAGAATTAACTAATTACTAGCGAATGTACCCGTGCTTCGCTACGGTAGTCTACATTGTATTCGGTTATCGAAGTAAATAGTGTACATGCAGTAAATAAGATTGTTTTAAAATTGCATGTCTCTTAGCGTTATCCGAGAAAGAGCATGGGGAGTTCCCCGTACGTTGTTTCCAATGTAAAGTGTTTGTTACGGATTTGTGATATAGCGGCAGACTCACTTGCCTACTGCCATTCACAATCGAGTTGGGATGATTACGTAATAATTGCAGGCCCCATTGCCTACTACGCGGACAAAATCGATTTGGGGAGTTTTCGTTAATATGGCAGCCCCCTTCCTACTTCCAGACAGATTTCAGTTGAGGAGTTTTTATTATAATGGCAGGCAATTACCCTACTATCACTCGAAATTGAGTTGTGCAGTTATCATTATAATGCCAGGCCCATTTTCCTACTGCCAGCCAGCTTACTGCCAGTCACACCAAGTTGGTGAGTTTCCATCAAAATAGCAGGCCACTATGCCTAATGCCAGTCACATTTTAGATGAGGACATTTCTTTATAATGATAGGCACCCTTGCCTACTGCCAAACACAATCGGGTAGGGGAGTTTTAAACAAAACTGCATGCTCACTTGCCTTCTGCAAGTCAAATCGAGAAGGGAACTATTCATTATAATTGTAGGCTTTCCTTACTAATGACAGTTACACAGGAGTTGGAGAAGGAACCCTTTCCTACTGCCAGTCAAAGTCGGTGTGGGGAGTACTTATTACAATAGCAGACCCGCCCTTTCTCGATCGCTAAAAATCGACATCAGTGAATATATATAGATCGACATACGAAAGTATATGCGTATTTACAATATTGAAGACCTTCATTTACAGATTAACTGCTACTAAACGTACGTCATATCGACAAAGGATTATACCATCAGATACGCCGGATTTAGTGGCCTAAATGGCTGGTCCTATGATATGTCATCTATTCTTGGGTCAGATTGAATTAGAAACGTGTAACAGGGTAAAGGTTTTGTAAGATTATCTCACATTACATTACTTTTCGGATACATACATAGCATTTGGCTCACATATGGCTACTGTGTGGGCCAATTTTCGTGAAGAGTTTAATGATTCTGTATTTCATATAAGTAATTGAAAGTATGAATTATGCATGTGAAAATTCCAAATTGACTTAATATCGATTAAAGAGAAAAATCAAACGTAAAAGGGATACAGATACGGCAAAAAGTCATAAGACCACGGTTGTAGATCATTCCAAATTGAACGGAGATTGTGCAATCCGTTATAGGATAGGAATTTCCGAAGGTCTGCACCATCATTAAAATTGCCTGCGTATTTCGATATTCTTCGGGGATTCAAAGTGAAAAATTTAATGATCTAGGAAGTTTTCCGTTCGTTACAGGCTTAAACGTATAATTTTGTCAAATTTCAATTATCTTCTTTTTCTTCTGCCAGATTATGGCGCAATTTGGATTTTGGGCGAGGCGGGTAAAAATTAGTACTTTCAGGAAACTAAACCAAAAATTATGGAGATGGTCATTATTACCCCTTAAACGGAAAGCTGTACGAAAATTTCGCCAAAATAGTCAGTGTAGAGGCACACAGTCGTTACGATTTGATTTATATAGATAAGGAATCTGCTCCATGTAAAACACCTTTTGGGCTATGTCCGCTGGACTTAACCTGCAAAAGTGACCATTCATGATATCTCCCTTAGTAATCGTCCTGACGAAAGAATGCACATGAAAAAAAGGTTTAGAGGTGGAATTCTATCACGTTTGGTCGATTTCCAGTCAGGTTGGTCTTGTTCTGTATATGTTGTGGAAGAGTAAAGTCACCATTTCGGTTCCCTATAAACCGCCAGTCCATTCCGGAACATGAAATGTTATTTACGTTTAAAACCTACCTTTGGACAGGCGGATGCTAAATATAAATTTTGGTTCGAATGTCTTCAGTAGTTTTCAAATTGTAAGGAGTACGCTTTACACGCACCCGCTCGGGAGTTAAGTCCGATGGGACTTGTACAGAAAAACGGTCCGTTAATGATATCTCCCTTATTAATCCTCGTATCGAAATGATGCACATGAGAAAAAAGGTTTAGAAATTATTATCTACCAAGGTAGGTAGATTTCCATTAAGTTTGGTTGTGTATATTTTGTGGAAGTGCAAAATCACTGTTTCGGTTTCGTATAAACCCCCAGTCAGTTCAGGGATTTAGAAACAATATTTGCCCTAAAACCTATCAAGGACAGGTGTATTCTAAATATGAGTCTTGGTGGAAATACATCCAGTAGTTTGTAGCACTCGCGTACATACGGCGTAATTAAGGAAGAAATAATACAGTTAAGAAAGTTGAAAGTAATAGAAAATGGATTATAACTGCGGACAGCCGGATAACGACAAATATGTAAATGCCAAGTGAATGTATTGGAAAATCAAATGCCCCTCAATAAATTATGCTAGTGTGAGTAATGGATATAATAAAGCGGTAACAGAGGAGAAATTTAGGTCAGTGATTCTTAGGTAAACAAATAATAAGAAGATGACTAATGGTGTTATTACTTAATCTATTCGAGGGCGGTTATAATATCCAACGATATTCCGCCAATATCCCGCAGATAGGCCGATTGACGCCTCTCTTGCCTTCTACCCAAGGAACAACCACGAATTTAAAAGCATGATGAGGAAAATGGCAATACGTTACTTCCCTGCTGGCATGCAGTCAGAGACGTTGCCATGGTAACCTGTAGTTTCGTTGTCGGTCTGTCGGTCACTCAATGCAGAGCATGATACCAGCGGAAAATTGTAAATTTCTCCGTCATGTGAAGAGTAAGGTAAATTATGAACATAACGAAAGTTGTTTATAATGAAGAGACGTTTCACTTACGGTAAACGAAGTTTACAGAAAATCAATAGTATAAGAGAAAATGGAGGAAACCCATTCTGGTTTTCCTATAAACCACCCGTCTATTCGAAGATTGTAAAATAATATGCATATAGAAACCTTCCCCGAGATGAGTATTCTCTAAATATGAAGTTTGGTTGAGATCTATCCAGCCGTTTCGAAGTGATGGTGAAAAAACCATTCTGGTTTTCCTATAAACCCCCGGTCTATTCAAAGATTTTAAAATAATATGCATATCGAAACCTTCCCCGAGATGAGTATACTCTAGATATGAAGTTTAGTTGAGATCTATCCAGCCGTTTCGAAGTGATGGTGAAAAAACCATTCTGGTTTTCCTATAAACCCCCGGTCTATTCAAAGATTTTAAAATGATATGCATATCGAAACCATCCCCGGGATGAGTTTACTCTAGATATGAAGTTTAGTTGAGATCTATCCAGCCGTTTCAACGTGATGGTGGAAAAACCATTCTGGTTTTCCTATAAACCCCCCGAGTATTGAAAGATTTTAAAATGATATGCATATCGAAACCATCCCCGGGATGAGTTTACTCTAAATATGAAGTTTGGTTGAGATCTATCCAGCCGTTTCGACGTGATGGTGGAACAGACAAACAAACAGACAGACAAACAGACAGACAAACAGACAAACAGACAAACAGACAAACAAACAGACACGAAACGTAAAAACCACCGATTCGGTCTTGAGTTGACCTAAAACGGATAAATATCTGAAAAATTGGCAAAACAAAAGAAATTACAGACAGCGGACCCCCTACAATTTTATTTATATAGATTACATAGTGTAGTTTTTGTGGCTAGGTAACATTGGAATAATGGAAACAGTATACAATATTGGAGATCAGCGGCGGGCCAGTTAGGAGCATTTATTTCGCATAAGAAATAATGGCGTCTTGCGAAGAGGTGCTGTGAAATTTGCTGTTAATAGGCGTTCCATAGAGCACATATGGAAACAAGGTGAGAACTCCTTAATGAATGACACCATTGTGATGTCTTCCCTAGAATGAAAGGGAGAGTTGGCAGAATCCATAGATCAGGAATTCCATTGCGTCAAGGAAATGCTATGAGATCAACTGGCTGTCATTTTGGTATCGCAAAACCAAAGAAAAAGACGTAGGACGAACGGACTGAAGCAACCATTTTCAATTCCGAACCCTAGCGAAACTATCAAGTGCACTTAAATTTTGAACAGCGGTGGGTTTGTAATGCTTGGCCGTTTGTTCTTGTTATGTTACTCTGTGGGCAGAAGACAATGACACATTAGCGAGACGCGGTAGGGATTTTAACAGAATAATGCTTCGCATAGTACAACATAAAGGAAACACGCTGTTCTACTGAATAAGTCACTCACTAAACAGTCATAGCTCTTGTATTCGTACAGAAATTACGCTATTCAAAGAATAGATGACGAAGGGAGTAATGGTCACTTTATGCATGACAATGCGACGGCACACACTGCTGAGGTATAGTAGTATGTCACCTTTCCCTTAGGTTCACTTTCTGTATCTTTTTTCTCACAGGCTCTCTTACATGACTTCCGTTTAATCAGACTGGATCTCCAGATTATATCCCTGTGATCACCTGTGGGGGATACTGAAGGGAAAAGTGAATGAGTGAACGAGTGAATGAGAACAACCCTCTCATGCACCTCTTGACCTATAAACCAAGACATATGTATTAACAATGTTTACATACAATAACAGGCAATGAGTTGCCTAGTTGCATGAAAGCTTCCATGAAAGTACATCTCGATCACGGCATGCTGGATTGCTATTTCCAAATAACTGCCAATGACTTGCCTAGTTGCATGGCTTCCTATCAAGAAAGATACTTTATAAAACATGGCGCCGTGTTCCCATCCTTCTATATACAGCATTTCTTACCGGACTATCATGATGCAGAGCTAGTTGCTGTCGCCTAGCGACAATCTGTCCATCAATGTCGATCCAATCTTGGTGCGGATTTATAATTAAATTAATTATATAAAATTATTCATCATAAGAAATATCCGTCGGATTTCGTTCAGACACTTCCTGAACCGTCTCTGGGTTAATAAGAAATTTTGTAAGTTGTAATTTTGAAATTTTAAAATCCTACAAAACAATTTTCTTTTTCAATATGAGCTAGTTTGTAACACTCACACCACTTAACATTAGCCTTTTCATTCTTCACTGTGCACTTACATCCTTCACCCATTGTCTTAGCTGGCACAAGTTCCTTAGTTTTATCACTTATAAAAGCTTCACCACTATTTCTCAATCTTTTAGCTACGGACCTATTTTCGCATTTATTCACATTAAAACCACAGTTTGTGCCACCACAAGACATTTTACTCACACTAACACTACTGTTTGTACCTAGAAAAGTAACTACAGTATGTGTCACTCTCACCCCTCCGCTCCGTTCCAGTTGACTGAGGCATGTGGGTTAGTCCCTTCTCTTACTAACTGTACAGCTTATTCCCAAGACCCCTCAGATTTCTGTGTGTATTTGCATATACAAGGAACTATCCCACTACCACAAGTATTGCATAGGATTGCTAAAAGATACCAGCAGTGTGCAAAAACACGATATAACGAATTTCTGAACTTTTTGGGTTAGTCTCTTCTGTTACTCAGGCACTCAGTTGTATTTACTCTTTCCTTCGTCATTACAATGATTTTCAACGATAGAATTCAGCATCTTTCATCATGCTATTCCACGGCGACTTTCTTTGTTATCTCCGGGCGAGTGTTCGGGGAGCTACACGGGATGTCGATGGCATGGCCGGGAGACTCATTTGCCGAGACACATGATGCTTTATGTCGCGATGATCTAATGTAACGCAATAGCGATTAAGCGGTAAGTCCCACGTCTTCACCGCAATAGTTTACTTTAATATCCCTGGTACTGATAGTGTGTTCAATGTGTTCAATTTGAAATAGCGTAGTTTCTGTATGAATACAAAAGTGTTCGTTTGTGTAATGAGTGATTTATACAGTAGAACAGCGTGTATTAGCTGTGTTGTGCCATGTGAAGCATTCTTACTGTAGAGGGTGCCGATGTAAAATATCAGTCAACGTTACAATAACGAAATCTACGAACATTCGCTTCACACTTAATCAAGAGGTAATAACACGCTTAGAATTAAACATTCAATGAAGTGCCCAGGCAGCGCCGGGTAATATACTGTAGCTAGCATCCGCCACAGCTGTTTTTAGCGAACTCTTTTAATACATAGATTATATTAATGGTGGTTTTTAGCTGCTTTTACGTCGCACCCACAATGATAGGTCTTATGACGACAATGGAACAGGAAAGGGTTGGGAGTGCGTAGGAAGCGATCATGGCTTTAAATAAGGTACAGTCCCAGCATTTTCCTGGTTTGGGGAAACCACGGAAAACCACTTTCAGGGCTGCCGACAGTGGGGTTCAAACCCGCTATCTCCCGAATACTGGATACTGGCAGCACTTAAGCGACTGCAACTATCAAGATCGGCGTATTAATGGTGTTATCAGTTCCTACTTATTTTCATTCTGATAAGAGACTTGCCTGGGACAAATGATTAAAAAAAAGTAATAATCTCCCTTTCACCACATGAACAACAACACCCGTAATGTGCACCGGCCTACGCATCGACTAGGCTGCTCATACATATTCATATTGAATACATCGACTACACAGACTGTAATTAAAATATACGACACAAAATTGATTGAAGACCATCATTCAGGTGTCGAAGCATTATTACTCCATCAGTGGTTCTTCCATCATTTCTCTCGTGTTTCCACACAGCGAAATCAAAATTACTCTTCACAGCCATCGTGGTCTACAATTATTGTTGTTGCTGTATTTTGGGTCGCCAGTCCATAAACTGATTTGATGAAGCCCCGATGCCAGCCTATCCTGTGCTAACATTTTCATTTCTATGTAAATACCACATCTTACATCTACTCGAATCTGCTTGTCATATTCATACCTTGATCTACCCCTACCGTTCTTACCGCCTACACTTCCCTCAAAACCTACTGAACAAGTCCTTAGTGCCTTAAGATGTGTCCTTTGATTCTATCTATCCGTCCACCTCCAGCATTATTCTGTAACACCACATTTCAAAAGCTTCTATTCTCTTTCGTTCATAGCTAGTTATCGTCCGTGTTTAACTTCCATGCTATGTCATGCTCCACGCGAAAGTTTTCGAAAGTACTTTTTCTAATTCTCATATCAACGTTCAAAGTGAGTAAATTATTTTATTTTCATCAGAAAGTCCTTTCTTGCTTGTGGTATTTTGAATTTTATGTCCACCTTACTTTTGATATCCTTAGTTATTCTACTACTTCCTTTAGGATTTCTAATCGCATATTCCCTGCATCTCGACTGCACTCCATTAATTTTGTTTTTGATCTATTTATTTTCATCTTCAACTCCTTCCCCAAGATTGTGTCTATACCATTCAGCCATTTCTCCACATCTTCTGCTGACTCAGGTAAAATAACAATATCATTGGCAAGTCTCAGAGATTTGATTTCCTCTCCTTGGATTGCGATTCCTTTTATGGTTCGTAAAATCATGTTATCGTTCAAAATTATAACCTTTGATTTCAAAACATCCAAGTTCACTCACTTTGCATAACAACCGTGGTCACACATGAGACAAATATTCAGTTACCAGGTACGTTGACTGATTGGATCATTGATACAGAAACATCGAGGATTCTCGCCTTCGCATCAATTTTAAATGAAATTTATTTGTTGATCCTGAAAACTTTTAATGTCTGGACTTAGGAAATTTTTGAAATCACGTTGCATATCCTACTGAGACCGGTGATATTTCAGGTTGATCATACGTAAATATACAGTGTCCTTAGCCTTCAACATGTTAATGAACTCATGTGGAACGAAATAACTTCCTAGTTATAATTATTACTGGAGATGACGAGGAAGAGTGTCCCTGACGGGTGTTAAAAAGGCGGAGTGTGGGGTAGGACTGTTCATCACGAATACTACTGCACGCAACATAGCTTCTGTTAGGCACATACATCAGCGAATGATGTGGTTGGATTTGACAGTTGGCGGAATTAGGACGAGAATTGTCTCAGTCTATTGAACATGTGAGGGTGCAGGTGATGAGGGGCGATTTCAATGCCAGAGTTGAAAATAGAACAAAGGGTATCAGCAGGCGATGAGTAAATGCGGAGAAGATATGGAAGTTAATAATAATGTGGAGCGATTATTGGACTTCCGTGCTAGTATGCGGTTAGCAGTTACGAATCCATTCTTCAAGCATAAGGCTATTCGTTCTACACATGTGAGGGTATGGTCACCACATTCGTAATAGAAAAAATCCAAACCAAACTTCATGATGCAATAGCCCCGAATGGCCTTGACCTACCAAGTAACCGCTGCTCATCCCAAAGGCCTGAAAATTTCGAGACGTCATGTGGTCGGCACGACGAATCCCGTCGGTCGTTATTCTTGGCGTTCTAGACCAGGGTCCTCTGAGCGCCGGATAGCTCCTCAATTGTAATCACGTAGGCTAAGTCGACCTCAAGCCAGCCTTCAGATCCAAGGAAAATCCCCGATCTTACCCGAAATCGAACTCGGGGCCTCCAGACAGGTGTAAACACGCTCTCTCTTTCCCACGAGGCCGGCATATCCATAATATACTATATCATAACCGAATATGAATTCAAGAAATCTGTTAGAAAGGTGCGGGTATTCCGGAAATTTCTTGGTATTACAGACCCCGGTATGATCTGTAGCGAAGTATCTCTAGGCCCAGGACAGAGAAATTGTAATCTGTCTGGAGAAGAATAAGGGCAGAAAATCTCCAGGATGAGGGAATTAGACAGAAGTTCATGGGCATGATTAATGGAAAACTCTAGACAATGGACAGTAGGCAGGTTCAGGATTTAGGAAGAGAATAGGTGGCATATATGGATGCTGTAGTAGAAATAGCAAGGGAATGCCTAGGAACAACTGTGTGTAAGAATGGGAAAAAGCTAATATCATGGTGGAATGATAAAGTGAGAACAGCTTGTAAACTTAAAAAGAAGGTTTATCAGAAATGGCTCCAAAGAAGGACTGATGCAGACGCGCACACTAAAAAGCAGAACAAAGCAAATAATTGTGGAATCTAAGAAGAAGTCATGGGAAGATTTCAGTAAAAGCCTGGAAGTTCAAGTCAAGCGGCAGGGAAACCTTTGCGGACGTTAATGAGGAATCGTACAAATGGAGAGAGGGAAAAGGAAATGAGTGTTTTTGGATGAATCAGTTGAACTCATAATAAATCCCTGCGGATCACTGAGCAGGTGGAAGGAATATTTTGAAAATATTATAAAAGTAAAAGGAAATCTTTTTGGTGACGCCACCAACAACCGAGGTCATTGGGAGGAAATTACTCTTGAGGAAGTAGAACGGTTGGTAAGTAAACTCCATTGTCATAAAGCATCAAGAATCGATGGAATTAGACCTGAAATGGTGAAAGTCAGGGATGATACTGAACTATTGAACTTACCGTTCAATCGTCTGTCGTCAGCCTCGGCTGCTTCGGTAGAACAATTCTGATTCTTAGACCTTGGATTCGCGTCAGATTCTTTTCAGTCACATCATTGACCGACCGACCGGGTTAAAGGAGAGAATAACTACTTTAAATGAGGCACAAAAATGTGCTTATTAAAATGGTATTGAACAAAATCACGATAATCATATTTTCTGAATAACCTAAGAAAAAACATTTAAATTTTACACAATATTTTATAACGCAGCCACATTGCATATTCTGAATGATGAAGATATCATGAAATTATTTACATTACTGCCTTCCAAAATGCGAAAATGCAATGTAAGATTTGTGGACAGCAAAACCCGATGGGAACAGAAAACCTGAAATTCGGGCAGCATTGACCCAAACGATAACTGAGAGTTAACCGACATGATCCATGGAAAAGATGACTTTAAACAAATAGTATACTATGCTATCTGCATACCTCTAACAATAATTATGTACATGCGGTATCCCGAACCTATCGTTGAGACTGGTGGATAAACTTAATTGCAAAGATTTCATGTTGCTTGTTTTATATTGTAGAATTATACTTAAATTAATTTAACGACGTAACTTTTTCATAACCTGAAAGTTGATTTAGTAAGAAGACTCTATACTATATGTTGTTCGCTGATTTCTCCGGCTTCTTTCACGGGCGTAATTGAATATATTTTTCTCTATGAACTAAGCTTCATCAAATGATTCCAAAATTCTTAATTAATTACTTCCTCGCTAATGACACTGCCGAAATCTCTCCAATCGGGGTTATTAGACGGAATTGTATTATTAATTTCCCAAGGTATTCCGAAATGTTCGAATCTCGCTCCTTCTGTGAGTAACAAACCACGGACTTGAGGCCAGCCATATTATAAAGATGAATGCACGATTTTTCCCTTTTGCATCTAGCCCTGCATAGTCGTGCGCTGGTTCTTTCAGCAATGTAGAATTATGGGCTCAATATGGCTTCATAGATTAATAAGGTTAGGTCCATGAAACACGAACTTATTCCATCATCAATTCTCACCTCAGCCCAATTGTCAACTGAATGCCTTTGATTGCTTTTAATAATCTACGTTTAATTTCATACTCGCCCAGTACGCCTAAAATGGAAAACCACGGAAAACCATCTTCAGGGCAGTCGGCAGTGGGGATCGAACCTGCTATCTCCCGATTGCAAATGTAAACTATTTAAATGTATGTAGAAAGAAACTGAAATAGCGTATCCATCAACACTACTGCAACTGCGCACTTATAACAAAACACGCCAACTCCATTTTCCTGTGATATTTGTGTAACTGTCACTAAGATTTCATTTTTTTACAACTAGCTTTACTTAGCACCAACACAAGTAGGTCTTATGGCGATGACGGGATAGGAAAGGCCTAGGAATGAAAAGAAAGCGGCCGTCGCCTTAATTATTGTACATCCCCAGCATTTGCCTGTTATGAAAATGGGAAACCACGGAAAACCATTTTCAGGGCTATCAACAGTGGGGTTCGAACCCACTATCTCCCGATTTCAAGATCGCAGCTGCGCGCCCCTAGCCGCACGGCCAACTCGTCCGGTACTGAGATTTCTGACAATAATCTCATCAGGACTATGATACTATCACACCTCATTTGCCAAAAATAACGAATGCGTACGAATTATAAAATGACCTGTTCCTTTGGTGAATGGTCAGCGATGAAGTCTTGGGTTCGAGGTTCAGAGGGTCCTGAGTTCGATTCCTGGCCAGGACAGGGATTTAATCCTGTCTGATTTATCCCTGCCCCAAAACACTCCTCTGTATATTCACACAACGTACTGCACTACCAACCACTACAGGAATACACAAAGGTGAATACATCCCTCCACATAGGGATGGCCTCAGGAAGGGTATAAGTCCGTAAAACAAGAAAAACCTGGCGAGTTGGCCGTGCGGTTTGGGCCGCGCGGCTGTGAGCTTGCATCCAGGAGATAGTGGGGTCGAACCCCACTGTCGGCAACCCTGAAGATGATTTTCCGTGGTTTTCCATTTACATACCAGGCAAATGCTGGGGCTGTACCTTAATTAAGGCCACGGTCGCTTCCTTTCCACTCCTAGGCCTTTCCTATTCCATCGTCGCCATAAGACCAATCTGCGTCGGAGGGACGTAAAGCAAATTGAAAAAAAGGCAAAATCCACATGTGCGACACAGTTCGCACTATATTCACACCAGGGTGTGGAAAAAGTGGCAGAGACAGAAGAAGAGAAAATAAGTCACATTATTGAATGCATTTCCGGTAGGTGTCTCTCTGTGTTTACGCGGAGTAATCTCGAGAACCGTTATCACCTTTGGAAAGGGAATTAATTGAAGAAGCTTCAGGTGTGCGAATTATTAATCTGCAATGAAAGGGAGCCAAGATGTGGTTAAATAATAAGTGATGACCTATGGCTTTCTTATAGGGCTGGTGCTGGTCTTTCGGCTTGACGCCCTATAGGCGATCAGTGCGTCTGTAGAGTTGTGGCCCTACCTAGAATGAATTCTAATGTTGAAAACGACTAAAATACCCATCCCCCCAGGCTAGGAGAATTAACCAATGGCGGTTAAACTTTTCAGACTGGCCGAGAATTGAACCCGAAACCCCTTGGATTATGCCAACCATTTAGCCATAGAGCCGGACCAAACAATTGCGATTTTCGTGAAGGGAGTCGGAGTAAAATAAACGGCCATCCGAGCGTTTTCTCAGTTTACGCTGCCTAAACCGTCAGCAATAGATCCCAGGTACGTGTGGAAGAAATTACAGAACATAGGAGATTGCACAAAAACTAAAAAGGTCCACCACAGTGTATACCTGTCTGTACTTTGCAGTAGATATCAATCTTAAAATTAGGAACATTATTTTTAATCACGTAATACTTATCAGTATGAATTGTTCGTTCACCTCAATATTCTTGTAAATATAAAAATACCCTTTACCAGTACATACTTTATATGAATAATCTAAAAATCATCGCTGATATGTTCGAAAAGCAAGAATGGTTTAAATATTGCATGGGGGAGGGGGAGAGAAACGAGGTGGTCAGAAAGTTCGTGGAAAAACTTCCATAACTCAGGAGGAAAACAATTCATGTTGTGTCAAGTCTTATAATGTCTATCACTATAAATTCAAAATTGCTCCCGTGTGAAACCGAAGTGCGTTGCTAGTTAAAATACTCATCAAAAATTAATCACATACCAGATTTCGGAACCGATATCATATTATTTAATGTGAAACTCAGAATAGTAAATAAAACGAAAATCCCCTGTAACTTTGGACCCAGTATGAAAAGAAAAACATCCAGTGTGCGGCAGAACATCACAAATTAAAGAAACTTTTGAATGCAGTCACATGAGTTAATAACGTGCTGGGTCTCTATGAACCCTGAGGAATTGCTTACTGCTCAGTACCAAACCACTGAGTATTTCTTGAGGCAAACGGTCGCAAAGCTAGAAATCAGCATGTTTTAGGGCCTGAATCGTTAGTGGTGGATGTTGATGTTTGGAAATTGCTCTTTTAAGAAAGGTTCGCGCATGCTGCATGCAGACGCTGGCCAGTTCATTCTGCGGATCCCACATACCTCGACGAGGGACGAGATTTATCACCCTGTACAGTAAACTCATCTCCTATCGTTTATGCAAAAACCATTTAGTATGGGTCGCAGAATGTGTTCGTACACTGCGATCGTCATATTTTCTTGAATGTGAACCAGTGGTGTACGATGGCCGAGCATGATACCTGCCCAAACTAGTGCAGTGCTGAACTTACAAGCTGTTGTTGACATTCTACTCAGAGTGATACGTTGTAACGTTCCCTTTTCCCCTCCATATGCGCAGAGAATTGCCAACAGGCGGTAAACTAATTCGCACTCCATCAGTGAACAACGTTCTGGACCATTGATCTCATGTCCAAGTCTGATTTGCTTCATCGCATTGAACGCGAACCACCCTGTGATGACGTCGAAGTGGAAAAGTCCTGAGGGGTCTTCTTAAGTCGAGAATCCCCATCATGGAATCGATTGCGCACAAACTGGGTACTTACAGCAACGCCTGTGGTGTCTTGAAGCTCCTGGCAAAGTGTCTGCATGCAGATATGCACATATACCGATCTTAAGCTGCTATCGCTTCGCCCCGCGCTATGTTGATTTGCTACCGATTGGGTGTCATTGACCTTTTCCACAACCGTGAGACACCACTTTGATTCATGTGAACAGTGTCGGCAACGTCAACCTGTTGTCTCGAAGTGATGACTTCGTTGCCATCTACCAAAAACAGCGTATGACGAGGCAGTTTGATGCACAGCGCATAGAAGCCAGGCAAACTGACAAGATTACTTGGACGTCACCTCAGCTCCAGTGCACCGGATTTGTTTACAAGTCGCGAGTCGAATGTTCCTAGCAGCTGTGAATAAGGCATTGTTGTCATGATTTATACGAAGTTCTTACTATCTAATCATAAATGAAACATAAACATCATACTTTTCTTTTTTTTGCTATTTGCTTTACGTCGCACCGACACAGATGTGTCTTATGGCGACGATGGGATAGGAAAGGCCCAGGAAGTGGAAGGAAGCGGCCGTGGCCTTAATTAAGGTACAGACCCGGCATTTGTCTGGTGTGAAAATGGAAACCACGGAAAACCATCTTCAGGGCTGCCGGCAGTGGGGCTCGAACCCACTATCTCTCGATTACTGGATACTGGCCGCACTTAAGCGACTGCAGCTATCTAGCACGGTAAATATCATACATTGATATCATCATCATATTCTAAAGGCTAAGGCTTATCGCTGCAGCCACAGATGTCTATCTTGAGGCAGTCTTTTCAACTCAGCGTAGGTCTTGCACTTCATCCTCAGAAGCAGGTTCTTGAAGTAAGACACTCTGGATCGTCCTCTTCCTCTTTTTCCAGCAATTTTTCCTTCAATGATATTACAAAGGAACTCTTCATGTCGCAGAATGTGACCAATAAATTTAATTTTCCATTTTTCAGTTTCAGTTATCAGATACCGTTCTTGATGAGAGTATAAATCGGACGGTCGCAACAGAATTATTGCATTCTCACTTTTCGCTACAAATGAATCGGCCGGTTTCGCTACGAAGTTACCAATTTTATGGTTGCCATACTTCTAGCAGTAGAACATGAAGGCCATTTTCCATATATCTGCAAATTCTAACGAACTAGGAATCTCGTTTCTTCTGCCTTTCAAATCAGTAGTCACCACTATCATGGAATTACATTTTAAAAATGATCATGAAATGTATATAGAGTTAAATTAATCTGCAAGCACATTCAGGTTGGATAGTTGTCACTTTATTTGATGTGACAAGGTACATTCTATCAAACATAGTAAACTCCGTTTCAAATTATTGTGCAGTTAAATATGACTGCGATGTTCCCTGTGACATTCTCTAATAACAAACTTGATTGGAATAGACATGACAAATTGTCTGCGTTCACTGATAACAGAACCTTTCACGCTCACACGTTGGGGATGACCATACAATCGGCACATGTTTATTTGTTCTATGTAACTGTACCGGACAATAGTGACAAGCTTCGGCCGACATACGCATTCCAATAGTACTATTCCCATTGTAAAGTACGTATTTAGCATTTTTCAGTCTATATATCTATACCAAAATTCACCTGTCTGCTTTCGGAATAACATCTAGAACTCCCAGCGGACCTTGATAAAATTTTGCAGAAATATTCTGATAGAAAATTGTCACATGATGAACTGTTTTATGTATGTACGCCACCTATTTAGTATTTTTCCATTTTGAGCTCCCGATTCGCCCTAGTATTAGTGATTAATTAGACCCTCCAATCTTTTTCGCGTAAGAGAGGCATTGACGAATAAGGTATGTAAAAAAAATTATAATTTCAAAATTCGCCATCCAACGTCGTACCGCTCCAACATGAGTAACATCGTAGTCAGTGGTAACAGCAAGAATAGCAAAGTGCTAAAGAAGATTTCAATACGAGAATTTGAAATAGATCTGAAATATATCAGAAGGTGGTGGAAAAATTTCGGGATCATATCGAACAGGAATGCGAAGTGTTTATTGGACTTCTAGTATGGGATTATCAGCTGCGAATTCATTCTTCAAGCACAAGGTTATTCGCCGATGCACATGATAGGGTAAGGGTACCAGATCCATAATAGGCTACCTCATATCTGATAGTGAATTCAAGAAGTCTGTTAGGAATGTGCGGTGATCAGTACTAGGCCTAAGATAGAGGAGGTGAAGTCTGTCTACAGGCGGAAAACGACATATCTGGGAATTTAGACAGAAGTACAGGGATATGATTAGTGAAAAGATTCAAAGAACAGAGAGTCAGCTGGTTCGGGATATATCAATCAATCAATACTGATCTGCATTTAGGGCAGTCGCCCAGGTGGCAGATTCCCTATCTGTTGCTTTCCTAGCCTTTTCCTAAATGATTTCAAAGAAATTGGAAATTTATTGAACATCTCCCTTGGTAAGTTATTCCAATCCCGAACTCCCCTTCCTATAAACGAATATTTGCCCCACTTTGTCCTCTTGAATTCCAACTTTATCTTCATATTGTGATCTTTCCTACTTTTATAAACGCCATTCAAACTTATTCGTCTACTAATGTCATTCCACGCCATCTCTCCGTTGACAGCTCGGAACATACCACTTAGTCGAGCAGCTCTTCTTCTTTCTCTCAATTCTTCCCAACCCAAACATTGCAACATTTTTGTAACGCTACTCTTTTGTCGTAAATCACCCAGAACAAATCGAGCTGCTTTTCTTTGGATTTTTTCCAGTTCTTGAATCAGGTACTCCTGGAATACACAGGAACCATACTCTAGTTGGGGTCTTACCAGAGACTTATATGCACTCTCCTTTACATCCTTACTACAACCCCTAAGAATATGTGGCATACATGGATGCCATAGCAGAAACGGCAAGAGAATGCCTAGCAACAACCGTGTGTAAAAAAGGGAAAAAATAAATCATATTTCTGGAATGATAAAACTAGAGTGAGGGCCCTCGTACCGAGACAAATAAGGTCTGATGTAGATAGGGAATTAATTACGCGTATACAAAAGGGAACGATCGAAGTAAATCATTGAAGAAGCTAAGAAAAAATCATGGGAAGCACTTCATAATATCCTGGAAAGGCTTGGTATAGCAGCAGAGAAACCTTTCTGGACTGTAATAAGGAATCTTGGAAAGTGATGGAGATGGGAAATGAATAATATGTTGGGCAAATCAGGTGGACTCATTGTAGATCCACAGAAATCAATGTACAGATGAAATGGGTTACAATATGATGAAATATTTCTGTTGAAGTCGAAAACAATGGGTTCATTGTGGAGGATATATGCAATGGTATCAGATATGAATTACAAGAACAATGCAATGATGACTATCATACTTCAACTGTTCAGTGAAAAATGCTATCTTTCAGGAAAATGATTGAATCTTCTTTTTTCATTCTGATGCTAGTCTCTATGAATAAGCTCGAAGTAGACCAGCCCGCCTAGTGGCCGCAGTCGTTAACGCGTAAAGTCTACAGTATATCGTAGGACTCCGTGGCTACACTTGAGTTCCATTCGTTAAAAATATTTTTATTTTCAGAATGTTGGCTGGCAGGATAGGGGAAGTGGTGGCATAACACTTCTAATCACTATAATGCGTGCCAAAAGCCTGGTTTAAATTCCAAACCTCTCCGCAGTTCTCAAATAGAGTGAGGGCATATGACACTATTGATGGTGATTCATCTGTCGGGTGGTGACGTAAAGCCTTGAACAGACCCCTTGGCGCTATTCGACAGGAGCAGGTTATGTGCCCGGCACCGGGCTTCACTCTTTCACTTCCTATTATCTTTTATCACGTCATTCATTTCATCTCATAAACTCCTCTGATGAGATTGACGTCAGGAAGAGCATCCGGTCTTAAAAACTCGCTACGAAGATTCATCGCACTTCATACCCGACCCCGTAGAGAATCGGGATAAGTGTTGGACATACAAACATGAGATAGAAAGCCTTCCGCTGAATTTTACGAATGGCATCTTAACAAATGGTGATCTTGCATGCTACTTTGTAGGTGTTTCTATAGTAGCGATATGATTCGGTTGACATGGAATTTCGTATGCTTGGTTCTTACTCGACAAAATGCCTCTCATTCAACGAGTCGCGAATGTCGTTCTCTTGCATGTAATAACATTAACGTCATTTACTCGGATAGGACTGAACCTTTGCTTTGATGTTTTCGCGTAATGAATGTGATAACAGACAACAATCGTTGATGGCTCTAATTCAGTGCAGTGAGGTTGTCATTTTAAAATAATCTAATGTCATTAGACTGAACCAAGTCCTGCTGTCCGTTTCGACGTCTTAGCATTACAGATAAACGTATTATCAAACAGCAATAATTCAATATTAAATATATTTGTATTTTGTGGATTTAAGTGTTTGGGTAGTAGACATCGTCTCCATTTGCTCGCTCTATAATGACAGATTTAATGAGTGAATTATAATCTGGTCATTATTTACTAGGAGATAATAGTAATTAATTTTTCATGATATTGTCTCCAGAAGTACATAGTTTAGACCACAAAATGCTTTTTTTAAAATAATTTTCATTGGAGCATGAAGCTTTGGACTTAGTACAACCGACTATACTTCCAGACATACTGCTAACAATTACAGGAAATATCAAAACATTGATTACGCATTGCATACGTGTTTTAATGATGGATTCAACATTAATATTACGATAGTTTAAACGCTAATACTTCGTTCTGGTAACAGCAGGATTTTATAGTTAAGCTGTTTATGACACCTGTCTCAGTGTTTACTACCGAGTAGATCATTTGCCAAACATAATCAATTGTGGATTTTACGCCATCGCTTTTTCTGCATCCGCCATTTTATCAGAAATCCTTATTACAAATCCTTCGGGAGAACACGACATCCATGAAGGTATAAGATATCATTTGAATGACTTTTCGATCGTTAAAGTCTGTATTAATTACGTGTGTTAAATCAACAAATGTTTAAATTAGGCGTCAATCTAACGTACTAAAACCCACGAGGAGCACCAAAATAGTGAATAAAAGCAGAAGTGACAAAGACAAAACACGCAGTGACAGAGGTAAATACCTGAATCTCAAACTGTACGTTTCGAGAAAGATGAATTGGGGAAGTTAAGTCACAGGAAAGAGAGAATAATTCGCAGACCCCTACGTCTAACATAAGAATGGCAGAAGACGCGGAGTAAACGAGACAGGTTAAATGAATCATACGAGACGAAGTAACCATGGCTCCCCTTCACGCTCTTTCAGCAATAGGTCAGCTATTCATAATAATCAACAAATCACCATTCGCTAGAAAAATGATCTTACGAAGTACAGACTTCACACAGTGCCCGGCAGTAATTCCTCACTGTTACAGAACAGGTGATATTCAACCAAGTTTAAAGTATTCTACTTTATAGCCTTAAACTAAGATTTAACTTCACTGAATGGCTTCTAAAACCTCGAGAACTGTGAACTAGGCCAAATGACACTATTGAGATTCAACAAAACAGCATTTCAAAAAATATTTTACATTATTCAATTGGTTCTATATTTCCATCCAAGTCAAAGTACAATGTTTTCCAAAGAGGCATTTTTTTCGCAAGAAACGAACAAGTTAACATCATCTGAATAGTTTTATAGGAGAACAAACAACGTACATTAGCATTTCCTCCATAATATGCGATGATGATAATGAAATTAATAAAGCAGTTTTGTGTAATGGAACGAGATTGAATCCACGGGAGATAAACAAAAAATATCGTTCATGCATAAATTCAGACGGACTCAGCTTCAGGAAGAAAGTGTTTTATACCAAGAATATATTTAGAGATGGTTCATGGTGTGGGCTACTGTAATATCGTCCTAGTTCGTGAACCATTGGCGACAGCTGAGAGGCCTAGTAAGTGGTCCTGAGAGTCTGGGTACCAGTTGTTATGGAATGGGAGTGGGCATCTCGGTCATATTCTGAGTCATGGCCCTCCTTGTGCTCAGGAAGCTGGGACTATACAATCCACCAGCGGTCCCTAACTCGTTAGAGGAGAGATCCTCACTTCGACTATGTGTAAGTAGGGTAGCATCTTGCTTTATGAATTTACCGAGCTCAGAACATTTTAAGCAAGCCTCGGACCTATGAGAGAAACGGACTTCCACTCCCATTTGACAGGCGAGGGAGTCCTTGGAAACAACCTGGCGAACGAATGGAATTCGGTGGGAAGCTATCAATATTAATGGGGCTTAAGGAAGAAGGAAAGTAGAACTGGCTGATTCAGCAACGAGGATGCATCTGGATGTACTAGGAGTAAGTGATATTCGGGTAAGTGGAGATAGGAGGAAGAGAGAGGAGATTATGAAGTGCACCTTACGGGTGTCAAAAAGGGAAGGACTGAGTGTGGGATAGGGCTGTTTATCAGCAATACTATTGCACGCAACGTAGTTTCTGTTAGGCCGTAAATGAGCGAATGATGTGGGTAGATTTAACAGTTGGAGGAATTAGGACGAGAATTCTCTCAGTGTATTCACAATGTGAGGGTACAGATCAGGATGAAGTTGACAAGTTTTATGAAGCATTAAGTGACATCGTAGTCAGTGTCAACAGCAATGACAGGATAGTGCTAATCGGCGATTCCAATGCGAGAGATGGAAATAGAACTGAAGGATACGGAAGGATGATTCGTAAATATGGGAAAGATATGCAAGCTAATGGGATGGGAACGTTTGCTGGACTTCTGTGCTAGTATGGGTTTAGCAGTTACGAATACATTCTTCAAGCAAAAGGCTGTTTACCGCTACACATGGGAGGCTAGCGGTAGCAGATCCATAATAGACTATATCTTAACTGACTTCGAATTCAGGAATTCTGTTAGGAAATTACGGGTTTTTCGGGGATTTTTCCATGATACAGACCACTATCCAATCTGTAGTGAATTAAGTATCTCTAGGCATAGGATAGTGAAAGTGAAATCTGTCTTCAAATGAATAAGGGTAGAAAACTTCCTAGACGACGAAATTAGACAGAAGTACTGCACCCGACAGGGGCATGATCCAAGGACCTTTGGTTAATACTGGTCTTTGAAATTACGGACGCAATGATATTTGAGGGAATAAAACCGAAACTAATAAATATCCATATCATCAAGACAGGTAAAATGAGTCTTTTAAATTTTTTCTACAGGATTTCATTATTTGCGATCTATTGCGCAATACCTTCCTTTGTGTAGCGGGATCCCGCAGCAGAAGTCAAGCCCATCTAGACTCGGGTGGGGCAGCAATCGGTGGTTCATCATCACGCAACTCGAGAGAAGACATCCCTTCTTCGCGACTAAGAGAATGAGGGGAAGCAAACATTTTCGAAACGGAATATGGGAGCCATCCTTAATTCAGACTAGCCAACTTAATTATCTACGATGTAAAATTTAATGAAATCCGAATACTGGAGTCGTCTTCCGATTTAAAAGAGATGACTATAATTGGGACATATATTTAGAGTGTCTAATGCCCTCTTACTTGATAATTTTCGGATGGTATTTCTGCGTGGAAAAGTACCAGGGGCCATCTGGTTTTTGTCATCACGCCTCTTTGAAGCGGGAGTTCACCCTAGTGTGGAAGGGGAAGCAGGAACGTTTTTAATTAATTGCAGGAGATCCTACGAAGAATAATCGTACGGAGATGTCTGAATCCCATCAGGTGAGTAATGGTCACCTGATGGTCATACTATTTGACCTCTAGTGGGCCGTGGATAGGCGATATGCAGATTTGGAGTAGGAGAAATTGCCTCCTTGTAAAAACACTACCAAGGGCGAAGCGCGTCCTTCTGGACTCTCAGCTTACCAAGGGCGGAGCTATGTTTAGCCAAGTTCCCATTAATCCCTTGCTTAAATGACTTTAAACTTAGATTTCAAGTGAAATAGTGTACCCGATGCATTTACTGGACGTATTCCAAAATGACGCCTACGGAAGGTAGAGACCAGCCAAGGCAAAGGGATGTATAGCAGAGTATCGAAATTTATGTATGTTAGAAGGCCATGACTGATTTAAATCTACCACTATGAAGGCAATGTACAACAGAGTAGAATCGATTGGATTGTTTTTAAAAAAATAAGAAGGATCGAACGGATTATTATAAAAACTTCGTAACGACAAGACGTGCTGAACATAGCTCTCAAGAATTAAGCAAGATTGATAGTCTCTAACGAGAATATTAAGTTGAGACGACGATAATATTAAAGGAAACGAAGTGCTAAACCCTGAAATACAGTAAGGAGGATATAAACTCCGGAAATTCGGAAACGTTCGTCCGGATATTTATACGCTAATCGTCTTGAAGCAAAAGGTTGACTGAGACGCAAGAGCTGGAGATTGAACTACAGCAGGAGAAAATAACAGCAACGATATCGTAAATAAAAACGCGATCATTGAAAAATTATACTTCCCAAAGGAAAATAAGCTAACTTTGAATATACGATTAGACGAAGCAAATAATCTTCTACTGACCTCAAGGAATAAAAAAAGATTTCTGCAGAGGAAGAATAGCAAATATATAAACAGTTATCAACGATAAATACTAAAACTTCACGGAATCATGATGAATACATATGTTTCAGAATTGATGTATATCTACAGTATTCCTGAGGACCTCCTCTGCGAACCATGTGACCTTGCCGCGGTGGGGAGGCTTGCGTGTCCCAATGATGCAGATAGCCGAGCCGCAGGTGCAACCATATCGGATGGGTATCTGTTGAAAGACCAGACTAACGAATGGTTCATCGAAAGGGCGGTAGCAGCCTTTCGGTAGTTGCAAGGGCGGCAGTCTGGATGATTGACTGATACGGCCTTGTAATAATACTCAACAGGGCTTAGCTGTGTTGATACTGCTACACGGCTGAAAGCAACGGGAAACTACAGCCGTAACTAACTCCCGAGGACATGCAGCTTTCTCTGTATGAATGATGTACTGATGATGGCTTCCTCCCGGGTAAAATATTCCGGAGGTAAACTAGTCCCCCATTCGGATCTCCGGGTGGGGACTACACGAGAGGAGGCGATCATCAGGAAGATGGATACTGACATTCTGCGAGTCGGAGCGTGGAATGTTAGAAGTTTGAATCGTTGTGGTAGGTTAGAGAATCTGAAAAGGGAGATGGATAGGCTAAAGTTAGATGTAGTTGGCATAAGTGAAGTACGTTGGCAGGAAGAAAAAGATTTTTGGTCAGGCGACTACCGAATTATCAACACAAAAGCAAACAGAGGAAATGCAGGAGTTGGTTTAATAATGAATAAGAAAATAGGGCAGCGGGTAAGCTACTACGACCAGCATGGTGAAAGAATTATTGTCGTCAAGATAGACACCAAACCAATGCCCACCACAATAGTGCAGGTCTATATGCCTACTAGTTCAGCGGATGATGAAGAAATCGAAAGAATATATGAGGAGATAGAAGATTTAATACAATATGTAAAAGGTGACGAGAATCTAATTGTGATGGGAGACTGGAATGCAGTGGTAGGCCAAGGAAGAGAAGGTAGTACAGTAGGAGAATTTGGATTGGGACGAAGGAACGAAAGAGGAAGTCGTCTGGTTGAATTCTGCACTGATCATAATTTAGTCCTTGCCAATACTTGGTTCAAACACCACAAACGACGGCTGTATACGTGGACGAGACCTGGAGACACTGGAAGGTATCAAATAGACTTCATTATGATTAGGCAGAGATTCAGAAACCAGGTGTTGGATTGCAAAACTTTCCCAGGAGCAGACGTGGACTCTGACCACAACTTGTTGGTCACGAAATGCCATCTGAAGTTGAAGAAATTGAAGAAAGGAAAGAATGCAAAAAGATGGGATCTAGACAAGTTGAAAGAAAAGAATGTGAGGGATTGTTTCAAGGAACATGTTGCACAAGGACTAAATGAAAAGGCTGAAGGAAACACTATAGAGGAAGAGTGGAGAGTCATGAAAAATGAAGTCAGTAGGGCTGCTGAAGAAATGTAAGGAAGGAAGAAAAGATCAACTAAGAATCAGTGGATAACTCAGGAGATACTAGACCTGATTGATGAACGACGAAAATACAAGAATGCTAGAAATGAAGAGGGCAGAAAAGAATACAGGCGATTAAAGAATGAAGTGGATAGAAAGTGCAAGGCAGCTAAGGAAGAATGGCTGAAGGAGAAATGCAAGGATGTCGAAGACTGTATGGTCCTGGGAAAGGTAGATGCTGCATACAGGAAAATCAAGGAAACCTTTGGAGAAAGGAGATCTAGGTGTATGAATATTAAGAGCTCAGATGGAAAACCACTCGTAGGGAAAGAAGACAAAGCAGAAAGGTGGCAGGAGCATATCCAACAGGTGTATCAAGGTAAAGATGTAGATAATTTGGTTCTGGAACATGAAGAGGCTGTTGATGCTGATGAAAAGGGAGACCCAATTTTGAGGTCAGAGTTTGACAGAGCTGTGAGTGACCTCAATAGGAACAAGGCACCTGGAATTTATGACATTCCCTCTGAATTACTGACTGCCTTAGGAGAAACCAGCATGGCAAGGTTATTTCATTTAGTCTGCAAGATGTATGAGACAGGAGAAGTCCCATCAGATTTTCAGCAGAATGTTGTTATACCTATTCCCAAGAAAGCCGGTGCTGACAGGTGTGAAAACTACCGCACCATTAGTTTAGTATCTCATGCCTGCAAAATTTTAACACGTATTATTTACAGAAGAATGGAAAAACAAGTTGAAGCTGAGTTGGGAGAAGATCAATTTGGCTTCAGAAGAAATGTAGGAACACGTGAAGCTATCCTGACTTTACGTCTGATCTTAGAGGATCGAATCAAGAAGGACAAGCCCACGTACATGGCATTTGTAGATCTAGAAAAGGCATTCGATAATGTTGATTGGACCAAGCTATTTATGATTCTGAAGATGATAGGGATCAGATATCGAGAACGAAGAATTATCTACAATCTGTATAAAAATCAGTCTGCAGTGATAAGAATCGAGGGCTTTGAAAAAGAAGCAGCAATCCAGAAAGGAGTGAGGCAAGGCTGCAGTTCGTCCCCTCTCCTTTTCAATGTTTACATAGAACAGGCAGTAAAGGAAATCAAAGAGAAATTTGGAAAGGGAATCACAGTCCAAGGAGCGGAAATCAAAACCTTGAGATTTGCCGATGATATTGTTATTTTATCTGAGACTGCAGAAGATCTCGAGAAGTTGCTGAATGGTATGGATGAAGTCTTGGGTAAGGAGTACAAGATGAAAATAAATAAGGGCAAAACAAAAGTAATGGAGTGCAGTCGAACGAAGGCAGGTGATGCAGGAAATATTAGATTAGGAAATGAAGTCTTAAAGGAAGTAGAAGAATATTGTTACTTGGGTAGTAAAATAACTAACGATGGCAGAAGTAAGGAGGACATAAAATGCAGACTAGCACAAGCAAGGAAGAGCTTTCTTAAGAAAAGAAATTTGCTCACTTCAAACATTGATATCGGAATTAGAAAGATGTTTTTGAAGACTTTCGTGTGGAGCGTGGCATTGTATGGAAGTGAAACATGGACGATAACTGGCTCAGAAAGAAAGAGAATAGAAGCTTTTGAAATGTGGTGTTACAGAAGAATGTTGAAGGTGAGATGGGTAGATCGAATCACGAATGAAGAGGTACTGAATCGAATTGGTGAGAGGAGATCGATTTGGCTAAATTTGACGAGAAGAAGAGATAGAATGATAGGACACATCTTAAGACACCCAGGACTTGTTCAGTTGGTTTTTGAAGGAAGTGTAGGGGGTAAGAACGGTAGGGGTAGACCAAGATATGAATATGACAAGCAGATTAGAGCAGATGTAGGATGCAATAGTTACGTAGAAATGAAAAGGTTAGCACAAAATAGGGTGGCATGGAGAGCTGCATCAAACCAGTCTATGTACTGATGACTCAAACAACAACATTCCTGAGGAAATGATGGCTTGCTAAATCGGCATAGACCAACCTGGAGTGAGATGTCGTCCTGGCAGTTAAAACCACCCGACCCGAGAGGAGGAGGTCACTCAACCTGAGCTACCAGAGATGAAGGATCCGTCCAGTTCTCGATCCATGGCCTGTGACCAGACCGTGGAGCAGTTGAAGAAGAGCAACTAAGGCCCGAGATATTGAATGACGAGCTAAGTAATAGTAATAAATAGTATAATTTCTTATGTAAAGTATTACCAGTATATGCAATAGAACTGAATAGCCTAAGCGTGAAATAATTAAGTGTGCAATTAATATAAGGAAATGCAGTGTGAAATATTTAAGATGGTATTAACATGTATTAAGTCAGTGTGAACATAAGACGATATCTCGTGATATAATGGTTACGTATTTACTATATTATCTTAACCAGAGGAGTGAGAATACGATTTTAAAAGTGACATAGTGTAACAGATGTTTGCAAAGAATCCCGGTTAGCTAAAAAGATCCATGAGCGATATAGTACCATCCGAACCCAGATTACGTCATAGAGGGACGCATGTTTTGAATTGTTTAATTTAAGTTACCATACTCTTTGCTGAATGATTATATTGGAAGAGTAGATACCGTATTTGGGGTTATGTGTTGAATTGTACGATAAAACGTGTTATAAGGAATGAATTCTGCGCTAAAGGAATGTCACGTCTCGTTATATTTAATGAATATTGGAGGTTAATCGCGTTAATTGTAGATGTTGAATGAGTTAAATATAGGTTGAAATGAAGGTTATAGATGAAATAATGGAAGTGTATATGGTGTTTTAAGTGAAATATTGCGCAGATTAATAAGAAATGAGACGTATATGATATAAACAATGAGCGATATAAGGGCACAAGTAAAGCAACTACGGAAAGGAAATATGCCCCAGGGAAGAACTATAGCAAGGTATGGATAGTAAAATTATGTCTATTTAGATGAAGTTTGAGAATGGTTTGACAGTAGTAACAACTGGTGATGGGTAGATTTATGCATGATTATGTCGTATTCTGAGTGAATGTTGATTGCATGGAAGATGAAACTAGTATGTAACCAGTATGTTAATATAATATTGAGATATCGTAATGCAGGCACTTGCTCATGTATATATGATAAATGCTTATTGGCTGTGTGCATATTGAGCTGGAATACGTTACATAAGATATTATCTAGCTAAAGTAGGGAAATAATATGAGATTTACGTAGGATATCATCGATGTTTTTAAATTGAAATACTATAAGAGCGAATATTAAGCTAGGAGCCGTATTTTAAGTGGCGGTCGGTCCAGGAAACTTAGTACGTCATTCGATTTCTCATTTTTTCACTTTATTCAGCACCAACGAACTCAGATAATGTTTAATATAATTCAGATCACTGATATTAGAATTCAGGACACTTTATTGAAATTCAGATCATTCCTACAATAATATGAATACTGTAATGTTAGCATTTTTGATGATGGTGAATAGTTAACACCGCAAGTGATAGAATTATTTATTGAAATACTGAACTTTGACTGTGGTCAGAAGATTATGATATATTTGTGTACATAAATGACCAGACTTAAGTTTTGATAAGAAGATGAAACAAAATGTGGATTCATTTCAGGAATACTCAACCCAAAATGTTGTGATATGCAAACTTAGATTAGAAATAAGCCAGCACTGACTTAAAATAATTGATTCAGAAGTTAAAATACTTGTTTTTATTAGGGTAATGACTGAAAGTTTACGAACTTGATATTTAACCATTTCTTTCGCGATTCTCAGTAATTTAATAAATATGTTTCTTGATTATGTTTTATATAATTGAAGGAGTTCTCATTTGTAGTGATAGACGGTAGTTGTATTTAGTGAATAAGGTACTCGACAAGCGGATATGTCTTAGGAAATGTTGATTGAAGTATACGTATGCGGAGTTCACAATTGAGCATTGAATTACGGAATTTTGAACTGCGTAGGGTGTCGCTATTTCTCTTTGGACGCACGTTAAACGGAATTATAGAAAAATTAACCATTTTTCTGGAAACATGGATACCCTGAGATGTTTATCTGACTAGTTGGGAAAATAACTGTGGTCACCCTGACCCGAAGGGTGTAATAGTTTAATTCATGTAAATACTGCATAGATTTTGTATACATGACGCCAGTGATTAAACTTTAAAAACACTCAGTGCGAATCGTAATATTTTTATTATTATTACTACAGCATTACTGTGTCGGGTAGTAACAAAGATATAGTGGCTGAGAGGTACACTGAATCCGATACTGAACCGAAGTAATATCCGAAATCGTGGCCGGACGTTCATGCTGAACGCAATTAATCAGATTTTGAAAGTAAATAGTGACGTGTTGTGTGCTCAGGAGCTTCATCGACCAGGAAATATAGACTTCCATCTTGAAGGAGGAATTGAACTACCAGCGATCACCTTGGTGCCAATGGGTCAGCAGTAAAACCTGAAATGATCTCCCGAGTAGACCAAAGTGTCGTCAATTGATGGCGTTGAGTCTTTTTCATATTTATATGGCATGATTAGAGGGGACGGGAATTATTTATCATAAGCTGACGCTATCATGTTATGGATGTAATTTTATTTAAATGTAGAAGTACCAAAGTGGGGCACGTAGTTTCTATTTCTTATTTTATTTAATTAATAACACGTCTGAGTGATTTAATTGTAAATAAGGGAAACCATAGTCTAATAGGTTTGTATGCGGTAGAAGATTTACTTATTTACTTTATTTTGGGATACTTGTGGTCAGTTAATGCGTCAGGAGACCAGTATTTTAAGAAATTCAGTGTAATTCAAGCTAGGTTGTAGTTGATCCAGTATTGATAAATGCATGACTGGTAAGTAATATAAGTAGGCTACGTGAGGTCCCAGAGTCACTAGAGATGTATACGGAACTGATACCCATGCCTCCTCTGAATATTTAGCTAGGGAGTGTTACAATTTAAGTTGGATCATTTGATCAGGATAACCATAATTTAATTACAATTTCAGTATGAGTTAATTACCGTGTGAATATTTAATTGAGTTAATAACCGTGTGAGTATTTAATTAGAAGTTTATTACAGTGTGAATATTTGATTGAGCTGATTACCGTGTGAATATTTAATTCATTATTGTATTACCGTGTGACGATTTAGACAGAAATTAATTATGTGTTAATCATAAATTAATTAGGGTTTAATTATGAAATAATTGCCGTTGGGTTATTTAATTACATCGTAATTACGAGGAAGTTTCCGTGTGATGATTCAGTATAATCTAATTACCAGGTAAATCACGTAGGAAGACAATGTAAACATCAAACCAATAATAATAATAATAATAATAATAATAATAATAATAATAACAATCGTGATGGCAGTAATCATGCAAATATTGGTATCATAGAAACCGGTGTCATGTTGTAAGATAGGCGTTATATTTAAAGTCATGGCTTGGCCATGAGAAATATATGTGTTGAATCGAGATGATTTATTGGAAGCCGATGCGATTTGATTAATGAGGGATAGACCTCAGTTTATTGAGAACGTACCTCGGGACGAGGTGGTTTTGTTTAAAGAAATGGCTTGTTATGCCTGTAGAGGGCAAGGCTATTGACCGCCCGTGGTAGGAGGTGGAAGCGCTTGACCTTGCAACCAGACGTGTTTTGTGTGTGTGTCCTGCCTCTATAGGAGGGGGCTTTTAGCTATGAAAAGAAGGCCTGTATGAATCAGCTAATATTGGGAAATATTCAACACGCCAGAGTGAAGTATTCGCTGATAAATGACACGGTGATTGGTACTAGTATTTGCTAGATTACTATTACTCATTTGATTATAATTTAGCTAGGGATTTCCGTGCCATATTTTCATTCCAGGGGTCGTCAGTTCAGTCCCCTACGCAGGCATTCGTGTTCCACAATGCTAAAATGAAGAATGGGGTGCCTCACGTGTTTATTGTATATAATGTGTGATTTTTATGTTGTTTTATGTGACATGTTGTGACTATAATTAGCGTCGGTGATGGTTCTACCCCATCGGCGCGGCTAATTGTATTCCAGTGAGGGTCGGTTCAAACCCGCGTGTTTGTTCCACATTTGTATAATTTCCTTGATGGTATTTCGTTGGGAAATAATTGTGTGCCTTTAGAATAGGGATCGCTCCGACTTGCTGCATGAATGTTAATTTCATTTTTTAATAATGTGATATAGCCTCAGTGTTTATGGTAAATGTTTCCGTTCACGTCATGGCAAATCACTTTGCGATAAACAATACTCGGATCTATCACACACGACTACTAGTCAATAAATAATCCACAACTATTGTTAATAATTAATGTAATTCACTTGTGAAGATAGATGCGTCATTCCCATCAACATCAAGGTTTAATAAACCGGATGTATTAACTTAAACTTTAATTTGAATGTGTTATCATTGCAGTTACGTATGCCATTAAGGTAATGTTAGATAAGCGACTATTTTATTATATTTTCCACCCGTGAACGCCCTGTAGATATCTTGCCGGAGTCCTTTTGGGTAGGGGGCGGGTACAGTACAAGGAATGGATTAGTGAGAAGATTCGAACAGTGGACAGTACGCAGATTCAGAACATAGAAAAATAATGGGGTTACATACAGGTTTGCTGTGGTAGAAACAGCAAGAAAATTCCTAAGAACGACTCTGTGTAAAGGTGGGAAAAGGCGAACATCTTGGTGGAATTATGGAGGGAGGGCAGCTTGTAAACGTAAAAAGGAGGCTTACCAGAAATGGCTCCAAACAAGGGCCGAGGCAGACAGGGTTTTCTACGTAGATGAGTTGTTGAATCCAAAAACAAGTCGTGGTAGTATTTTGGTAATAACCTGGAAAGTCTAGGTCAGGCAGCATGGAAACCTTTATGGACAGTAACACAGAATATTAGGAAGTTTTGGGTTAATTCAGGTGAACTCATATAAGATCCCAGGCAGTCACTAGACAGGTGGAGGAAATATTTTGAAAATGTTTTCAACGTAAAAGGGAATCTTCCTTGTGGTGTCGCGAACAACCGAGGTCACGGGGAGCAGGAAAATGATGTTGGTGAAATTACGCTTGAGGAAGAGGGAAAGGTGGTAAATAAACTTCATTGTCATAAATCAGCTGAATAAATGAAATGTTGAAGTATAGTGGGAAGGCAGGGATGAAATGGCTTCATAGAGTAGTAAGATTAGCATGAAGTGTTAGTAAGTTGCCTTCAGGTTGGACAAAAGCAGTAATTGCACCTATCTATAAGCAAGGGAAGAGGAAGGATTGCAACAACTGTCCAGATATCTTATTGATTAGTATACCAGGCAAAGTATTCACTGGCATCTTGGAAGGGAGGGTGCGATCCGTGGTTGATAGGAAGTTGGATGAAAACGAGTGTGGTTTCAGACCACAGAGGTGGTCTCAGGAACATATTTTCAGTATGCGCCAGGGAACTGAAAAATGGTACGAGAGGAATAGACAGTTATGTTTATGTTTCGAAGATCTAGAGCAAGCATATGACAGGGTACCGAGGGAAAGGATGTTAGCGATACTGGGGGCTACGGAATTAAGGATAGATTATTAAAATCAATCAAAAGCATTTATGTTGACAGTTGGACTGCAGTGAGAATTGATGGCAGAATGAGTTCTTGGTTCCGAGTAGTTGCAGCGTTCAGACAAGACTGTAATCTTTCACCTTCGCTGTTCGTAGTTTATATGGATTATCTGCTGAAAGGTTTAACTTGGTAGGGAGGGATTCAATTAGGTGGAAATGTAGTAAACAATCTGGCCTGTACTGGCGACTTGGTCTTAATGGAAGATTGTGCCTAAAGTCTGCTGTCTAATATCATGGAACCTGAAAATAGGTGCAATGGGTATGGTATGAAAATTAGCCCTTCGAAAACTAAAATGATATCGGTAGGTAATAAATTCAACAGAACTGAATGTCAGATTGGTGATACAAAGCTGGAACTGCTGGATAATTTTAAGTAGTTAGGTTATGTGTTCTCCCAGGATGGTAATATAGTAAGTGAGATTGAATCAAGGTGTAGAAATGCTAATACATTCTGTAAAAAGGAAGTCAGCTTCCGAGCGAAACTCTCTTTACATCGGTCTGTTTTCAGACCAACGTTGCTTTACGGGAATGAAAGCCGGGTGGACTGAGGATATGTTATTCATAAACTAGAAGTAACAGACATGAAACTAGCGAGAATGATGAATGGAATGAGGAGATAAAAGCTAAGCTAGGAATGAACTCGATGGATTAAGCTGTAGGCATAAACTGGATTCAGTGGTGGGGTCATATGAGGCGAATAGAGGAGGATAGGTTGCCTAGGAAAATAATGGTCTCTGTGATGGAGAGCAAGAGAGGTGGAGGGAGGCAAAGACGACGATGGTTATACTCAGCTTCTAACGATTTAAAAAGGTATGGAACTAAATGTGGCCACAGCACTAGCTGCAAATAGAGGATTATGGCGACGTTTAGTAAATTCAGAGGGGCTGCAGACTGAACACTGAAAGGCATAACGGTCTATCATGATAATGTATATATTTAGAACCAGCAAATTAGGGTATACCATTCGCTCTGAAATGCTCGCAATTTCCTCTAAATTTAGCCAACTCTGTCACAATGAATAAGTCACCAGCATAAATTTTAAAGTTGGTATAAATACCCCCATTCCAGCGTTTTGGACAGTTGTATGTAGCTTTCTCATGAGTAAGCAGATCCATAGACGTCAAAGTACAACTCTGGGCTACAATTTCACTCAATGTAATTTGTAAGGAAATACTGCAATACCAGTTTTTATTCCATCCGAATGCCGTATACAACTGGAAAAAAGTATATCTTTTATTCATGATACATCGACAGTCCATTTAGAATTACTTCATAGATAGTCATTTCAACTGTAGAAGACAGGCTTATGTACTAGTGGTGTACAAACTGCAATGATATAAAACAGCAGATATGGATGAAATTAGACCTGAAATCGTGAAATGTAGTGGAACTGCAGGGATGAAACGATTTCATGGATTATTAGGATTAGCGTGGAATGTGAATACGGTACCTTATGATTGGATGAAAGCAGTAATTGATCCTATCTCCCTGTACTATAAACAAGGGAAGATAAAAGATAGCAGCAGTTATCAAGGTACTTCATTGAACAGTACACCAGGCAATTTGGAAAGTACGGTAGGGTCAATGATGGAGAATAAGTTATATGGAAACCAATGTAGCTGTGAGGACTACATTTATTCTGCATCGAGTAATTAAAAAATGCTACGAAGGGAATGGACAGTTATGTTTGTGTCTCTTAAATCTCGAGTAGCGTTGATGTTGGCATTGAGACCAAAGTGAGACATGATGGTAGAATGAGTTCTTGGTTCAAAGTGGATACAGCGGTTGTTGAAAATGTTACGGGCCAGCACATTAGTAGACCCTTTTGGTACTTCCAGAAAGGGGCTAGTGAGTCAACCTGGGAGCTCTCGGTCTGAGGGCATGGCCGGCCCTCCTTTGTATTGTTCTCTTCGTACGGTTTACACGTGCGCTTTCTGGGAGGTGCAATAGAATGTTCCGTCTCCAGCCGCATCACGAATATCCCGGTACTCATCACCCGAGCTACAAAAATGAGGCTAGCCACGGTCAGTCATTGTGGGAGTCAGTGTTGGAGTCACTGGTCAAGTAGGAGTTGGACTCATTGTATTGGGGTTTGGTGGCTGGGCTGAGGGTGACAGTGGCATTGGCTGTTGTTAGTGTCCCGCCGGAGTCAGATTATCGTAGCGTACGGAACGGAAGACTGTGTGTACTACCTTAGAGTACAGTGTGTGCGTGTGCGTGTGTTTCTGTGGGCCGAGGACCGTCGTAAAGTCAGCGATTGGAGCAGCTGCAGCTATCGTGAGTTGATCATTATTGTGAGGAGTTGTTACTGATGAGGTGTTGCTGTTTAGTTGTTCATTGTGTTTGACTGAATTATTGGACGACGGAAAGCAAGCAGGCGTGGAGCGCTCTTCAAGGAATCCTATCTACGTTTGTATGTATGTGTGTATGTATGTATGTATGTATGTATGTATGTATGTATGTATGTATGTATGTATGTATGTATGTATTATACAGGAACACGGTTCTAACTTAAAGTCCCCGATGTACGTGGAGTTATGTTACCCGCCGAGACCGCTTCCCCTGCGAGCATGTCAGCTGTGAGCAGCGGGAAGTGAGACGTCACAACTGGGGAACTTGGTCAAGGTTGTATTACGTCGGACGATGAAATGTTCTATTCTTTTCCATCATTAATTTCTTCTAAATGAATTAAGATATGAAGAAATGAACTACATCACCGTGTAGCTTAACTTTTTATAATCATTATTCCCAAGTTTCAAGGAGATCTGTCACCGAGCTCGATAGCTGCAGTCGTTTAAGTGCGGCCAATATCCAGTATTCGGTGCTGGGGCTGTACCTTAATTAAGGCCACGGCCGTTTCCTTCCCACTCCTAGGCATTTCCTGTCCCATCGTCGCCATAAGACCTATCTGTGTCGGTGCGACGTAAAGCAACTAGCAAAAGAAAAGGATATCTCTCGAAAATTACGGAAGATATTAGCCATTACAATTTCTTGGGGATACTGAATAAATAGGCAGGCATTTCGCTTGTCAAGCCAGTTCACCTTGTACGACAGCCGAGATCGAACGGCCGGCTGTTGGGTATTCTGCGGTCACAATGTGAGTCGTCAGTTCGACTCTCTGCGAAAGTTTCAGTCCACGTATTACGACGCACTGCAAGACTTAGAATATTTTCAGTGCCGTGTGTATGGTAACAGAAACTGTGTCTTAGAGGAAATGTGAACAGTTGAGGAATGTTATCATTTACGAGAACAGAGTGATTGAAACTTACATTTTTCACCAATAAGATGTTACGCTACTATATTTCGATGTTCGTATTTGAATGAAAGTTATTAACTTTACGTTGAATATTGAAAGAATTGAAACGTGATCGTCAGTGAGACGTCAAACTGTCCATGATTTTCTATTTGATCTTGACAAATGATAAACTGTGCTAGTAGTGGAACATAATCTAATATTTTCAGACTGTTCAGCTTACTGAATTTACGGTAGCAAAGCATTACAGTGCATAGTTGTTCTACCAAAGGTATTGGAACATTTTTCAAACTGTACGTCTATGTTACGAATGACTGATATAACTAATCATATTTAACAGTATCGTCGAACTTTGATTCTCTTTTACAAGTGTCCAGATTCTTAAGTGAGCATAAACTCAGTACGGTATTTAAACAAACTGGTGCATTTAACATTCCATAATCATCCCGATGAGACTTGTGTCGAACCCAGGACGGTCCCAGGAAGGACAATGTTTTCTTTTTCCATTTTGATAGTGAACGGGACTAAATTCATGGAACCTATTCTTTTCATTTGATGTTGTGTGAAGTATTAAAACGGAATACTTTGTTTTCTACATCGTTATTCGAACAATATTCTCATACTTAACTTTAAGAAGGTGACCTTTCTTTTACGTGATTAATACATCACGAGTTTAATGTTGAGTTCAGTTTAATCCATCAGCAAGGACTGTGTTTGTTTAACTAATTAGTGAAATCCCACTGTGAAGCCAATTGAGTGCAGCTTTTGACTCGTTAAAGATCGCTACTAACTACAATCTCATTTGTGCAGACCAATTACTTTGAATCCATTTCATACCCCAGTGCCACGTTACAACTAAGACTACGAGTGCTCCTAGACCATCCAGACCTCCGAGATATTCGAGACCTTCTAGATATTCGAGACCGGCACGGAAGATGGTGGCACCATGAGCAAACATTGCGACCCCGTAATGTATCAGGGCCAGTTCAACCCAAGGAGAAGTATGTACTCATTGTAACGGCTGTGCTGAGGTGATGTTAAATTCTGACTTTATTTCATGAATAAACTTTTTAAAATTAGTGTTCCATTATACTTATCTTACTTCCCTCTCCTTATCCAGATAAGGACCGGTCATCCCTGTGCCCAGTCTTGTGTTCAGCTAGCCATCGAAAAAAAACTTTTACGGTTACAGTATGTATGTATGTGTGTATGTATGTATGTATGTATGTATGTATGTATGTATGTATGTATGTATGTATAAACGGTAAAAGGACGTCCTACGGTATAACATAAAGACGTGTCAAATTGCCATCGGCAACTTGGGGGTTGTAGAGTCTAATCCGCTAATATGGCGACGTACCGTCCACGAGTTCCAAAGGGTTTTCAACTACAACAACAACAACAACAAGAAATAGCTTACAAGAGTCCAATAAAAGAGGTCACAGAAAAGAACGAGTACATCATAAGGTAAGGGTAAGGGTGTATTCTGCCCGAAGGCAGGTCCGAACCTCCGCAAAGGTGCGCGTGAGCCGGAGTTTACGTACGGTATGGTGGCCAGTTCCTTTCCGCTCCACCATTCCCTTACCCCTACCAACAGCACTTGACCACGCCCAATGTTGCTTACCTTCGAAGATCTCACGGGATTCCGTGTTTGAACACGGCTACGGCCAATGGCAGTACATCGTAGAGGAATTCTATAACAACAATATGTTTTGGCAGAATTGAAGTGCCAGATTTGGGGCAGAGTTTGTGTTTCTAAAATTGGTCTCTTCAGTCATCCAAGAATATTGACACACATAGAAGAAAATATTTATACTTCCTAGCAGGTTTATGACTGTAATAATGAATGCATGTACTAGTACGTACGCATGTCCATCGTACCTTCCCCATTAAATGAACTCATCAGATATAACACAACGTTCAAAGATGTTATACATCTCAACTAGGAAGGAATTCCAGCGATGTTATGTACATTGTAATATCAAGAAACTACACACACGTTGAATACTTCCGCTCTGTGCATTTCAATTAATGTTCAATGTACCAAATGCTGGCTCGTCTGCTATGCCTTTATCGTGCTGATACGACAGTATTCTTTTTCAAACCACGTCTTTCTTATTCGTAAAAGCTCCTTTTATCTCTGTCCTCCCCTTTGGGACCATCGTGCGCTCTGGCACGCCCGATATTTGTTCATCTGAAATTCCTTCACGTTCTTTATCTCCCTAAGACGGAATACGAAGGGTTGGCAGTAAACATAACATCTCAGACACTGATCTCCAATGTAAATCACAGCCAGGGCTGCTTTCAACCTATAGATTCATTTTAAAACTCACCAAGGGAACAAACAAATATGTTACACACACAGAAATATCATTCTAGTTGAAAGGAAAGATACAGGTACTTAGTAAATTATCATAAGAACCAACCAAACTTGTATGAATTTTCTGCACGATAAGAGTACATAAGAATAAAGAATACAAGAAAAAGGGAACATCAATGCATTTTATGCATTGAAGATATCGAAGTGGCATACCTCCTAAAAGACTGCAAGGAAACAAGAACAATCAGATAAAAATAAATAGATAGGAAAGAGATAAGTAAAGCCCAAAATTAACTTGAAAATGTACACTATTATTAATTAAACAAAAAATGGAAGAAATCAGGGAGAACAGCAAAACAGAGTAATGTGTGGGGGGGAATATAAGGACGGTGAAAACAGTGTGTGGTTAGTAGTATGGATACGCGTGAGGAGGAATCCTGGACTCTATGACTTTGTTGAGATCTAGGAAATACCAAAAAAGTCTAATTAAGATAAGCCCAAAGGGATTTATGGCATATTACAAAAGTAATTTATTTTTAAACTATTTTAAAATCATTAGCAATACAATAAATGAATGAGATCTGTTCAGATGGTGGTCACACGTGACCATTTATTTTCATTCATTCATTCATTCATTCATTCATTCATTCATTCATTCATTCATTCACTTTTTCTTATTCTTTGAAGAGAAAATAGACGAATGATTCTCAATGACCATTTCTTCATACTATGTCAACTACTTTATCATGGTCCCCAACAAAGAAACATAGAGGAGTGAGAAAAGGATTCGATTCGCACAAAGAAATACGAACGTCCAGAAGGCCATATTTCACAGGTTCTTTCCTCTACCGTTGCAGAACACATTGCCAATTTTAAACTTGAGTCTGTTCCAAGAACACAAAAAGCTAACTTTTAGAGAAGACAATAGGTGAGGTGATAACAGCTATATATTGAGAGAAGTCTTGGCTGAACACCAGGAACAAAACCCTTGGGCTAATTTGCTAGTATATGAGGCAGATATTCTTTCCTTGTATGGACTAAAGGTTGTTCGAGTGAAACGTAGACTAATTGATGTGTGTGTTATATGTTATTTAACCACTTCGTAAACTAACTTTGAAAGTGATCAAGAATTAATTAAGGGCACTCGCCCCTTGTTCTGTTTCTGTTATAGGTGAAGCAGTAGAGAAGTTCATATAAAAATGCTCCCTATCACACACTACAATATTATTATTGTTGTTGTTGTTGTTCTTTTGATCTTTAATTCAGGTTGCATCCACAATAGCTCCACCATAAGCTGTCACAGATAGGGAATGAGTAAGGTTGCTTCCCATTGCTCTTCTCACTGAGCAAAATATCCTACTTTAGGTAACAGTCAACCAAGCCCACTAATACCCACACACCAACCTACCCTATGAGCGACACTTTAATACTTTAATTCACAGGAACTGATTATCTAAGGCAGTTATAGCAAGTTAAAATGCCACCAGAATACGCGGAGTGCAAGCGTGAAACTTCAGGCCTAATGCTTAAATAACAGCAGGTTCAGCGAGTAGAGACATCTCATGTATGAATTGAAATGGATCTTTTTAGCGAGCGTTTCCCACCAGATGCCCTTCCTGACGTCAACCTCATCATAGGAGTGAGTAAATAAGATAAAATGATTGACGTAATGTATGATAGTATGAAGGGATAGAGGCGAATTGCACCGAGAGATCTTCTCGAGGCTTAAAATTCCAATCCGACGAACGAATCGTCATCAATATTGCGTACCCCCACCTCTATTACCCTGCCGGCTAATTTTCTGATGGTGAAAGGTTTTCAACTAACGGGCCTCGAACCGGCTAACCACGGTGTCAGATCATTACGGACTTAACGCCTTAACGGACATGGTCTCCCAGCGGGCGTGAATGTACCAGTTACACCTATTAAGATTGGGTACTTAGTACGCCCTCCTTCATTTCCTTTTTAGTATTCCTTATTGCTCTGGGAGCATAACGTGTTGACAGGTATCTATTCCCCTGCTGAGTATGGATCTCCAAATTTGTTAATAGAACTAGCAAGTGACTGCGTGGTTTGGGTAAGGTAGCTAATTGCTTGCATTCGCGACATAGTGGGTTTCAACTCCCCTGTCGGCAGACCTGAAGATGGTTTCCAGTTGTTTCTCATTTTTATATCGGGAAAATGCTGGCGATGTACTTTCATTAAGGTCACGGTCGCTTTCTTCCCACTCCTAGCCCTTTCCTATCCCATTGTCGCCATAAGGCATATTTGTGTCGGTGTGACGTAAAACCAAATTCTGTATGCGGTATGTGCCTTGTAAGATCCATTACAACTCTGTTAGGTGAAGTACGTGTACAGAAATCTAGCGGCTATTTGGAAACTCGTGCGCATGTCGTCTGCGTGCTTCGACTGCATTAAAATCAGATTCTCCGTAGATTAAAATTGTGCCTGTGTGTACGTCATTGCTGAATACACCAGCCATTGACGATATGTTGACACAAACTGTAGTGCTACTGTACCAAATAACAGTCACTACTGAAAATCCACAGCCTGTTTCCAGTCATTCGACCGGGTCAGGGATGGAATGAATGAAGCACCTATCTAGCGGCGAAGGTAGGAATCGTGCCGGCTGCCGAAGCCTGTCGCACTCCTCTGGGGCGATGATTAATGAATGACAGACGAAATGAAATGCTATTGGAGAGTGTTGCTGGAATGAATTATGACAGGGAAAACCGGAGTACCCGGAGAAAAACCTGTCCCGCCTCCGCTTCGTCCAGCACAAATCTCACATGGAGTGACCGGGATTTGAACCACGGAACCCAGCGGTGAGAGGCCGGCGCGCTGCCGCCTGAGCCACGGAGGCTTAACCGTCACTACTATGAGTTCGAAAATGAGGCTTACTAGCGCAAGGAGGTGCATTAGACGGTTAGCGCTGAGAACATGCAGCGAGCGTCCGTCCGCTCGTTCTCTCTTCGTATTCTGACGTAACCGGCCTGCAACCTATTACCCCCGTGAAAATCAGTTACGAGACTTCCCATTCATCACTCGTACATGCAGCACACTCGTAAGTAGAAAGTACGGCGTTGCCGGGCCACCTGGTATATTTTATTTTGTTAACTATTTTAAGACCCTTTCCTTTCTTGTAACCAAACATAAATATAATATTATTCGTTGAAAGGAAAAATAAAGTTAAATTAGTCATACACTAGCTATATTTTGGATTTTGTTTCTTGTCATACAAACCCCATTCGGTCTTGATGCTCGGCCATTTCCTTCAAGCTACCCTCTGCTCAAAAAATTATTATTATTATTATTATTATTATTATTATTATTATTATTATGCAAGGAGCTTTACGTCGCACCGACACAGATAGGTCTTACGGCGACGATGGTACAGGAAAGGGCTAGAAGTGGGAAGGAAGTGGCCATGGCCTTATTTAAGGTACAGCCCTAGAATTTTCCTGGTGTGAAATTTAGAAACCACTGAAAAACATCTTCATGGCTGCCGACAGTGGGGCTTGAACCCACTATCTTCCGAATACTGAATACTGACCGCACTTAAGCGACTGCACTTATCGAGCTCGGTATTATTATTATTATTATTATTATTATTATTATTATTATTATTATTATTATTATTATTATTATTATTATTATTATTATTATTATTATTGTTATTGTTGTTGTTACAGTAATAATAAACACATTCTCTTTTTCTCTTTATATCAGAACAAAATACAGAAATGCGTACTGATCATTTCTGAGTTATACAATTTTTTAAAGTTGTAATACACTGACTGACAGAGCAAATGCAACACCAAGAAGGAGTGGTCAGAACTTTATGCCAATTGCAGGGTAGACTGACGTCACTGAGGTATGCTCATGATGTGCAATGCGCCGCTATGCTGCGCACGTAGCGAACGATAAATGGGACACGGCGTTGGCGAATGGCCCACTTCGTACCGTGATTTCTCAGCCGACAGTCATTGTAGAACGTGTTGTCGTGTGCCACAGGACACGTGTATAGCTAAGAATGCCATGCCGCCGTCAACGGAGGCATTTCCAGCAGACAGACGACTTTACGAGGGGTATGGTGATCGGGCTGAGAAGGGCAGGTTGGTCGCTTCGTCAAATCGCAGCCGATACCCATAGGGATGTGTCCACGGTGCAGCGCCTGTGGCGAAGATGGTTGGCGCAGGGACATGTGGCACGTGCGAGGGGTCCAGGCGCAGCCCGAGTGACGTCAGCACGCGAGGATCGGCGCATCCGACGCCAAGCGGTGGCAGCCCCGCTTGCCACGTCAACCGCCATTCTTCAGCATGTGCAAGACACCCTGGCTGTTCCAATATCGACCAGAACAATTTCCCGTCGATTGGTTGAAGGAGGCCTGCACTCCCGGCGTCCGCTCAGAAGACTACCATTGACTCCACAGCATAGACGTGCACGCCTGGCATGGTGCCGGGCTAGAGCGACTTGGATGAGGGAATGGCGGAACGTCGTGTTCTCCGATGAGTCACGCTTCTGTTCTGTCAGTGATAGTCACCGCAGACGCGTGTGGCGTCGGCGTGGAGAAAGGTCAAATCCGGCCGTAACTGTGGAGCGCCCTACCGCTAGACAACGCGGCATCATGTTTTGGGGCGCTATTGCGTATGATTCCACGTCACCTCTAGTGCGTATTCAAGGCACGTTAAATGCCCACCGATACGTGCAGCATGTGCTGCGGCCGGTGGCACTCCCGTACCTTCAGGGGCTGCCCAATGCTCTGTTTCAGCAGGATAATGCCCGCCCACACACTGCTCGCATCTCCCAACAGGCTCTACGAGGTGTACAGATGCTTCCGTGGCCAGCGTACTCTCCGGATCTCTCACCAATCGAACACGTGTGGGATCTCATTGGACGCCGTTTGCAAACTCTGCCCCAGCCTCGTACGGACGACCAACTGTGGCAAATGGTTGACAGAGAATGGAGAACCATCCCTCAGGACACCATCCGCACTCTTATTGACTGTGTACCTCGACGTGTTTCTGCGTGCATCGCCGCTCGCGGTGGTCCTACATCCTACTGAGTCGATGCCGTGCGCATTGTGTAACCTGCATATCGGTTTGAAATAAACATCAATTATTCGTCCGTGCCGTCTCTGTTTTTTCCCCAACTTTCATCCCTTTCGAACCACTCCTCCTTGGCGTTGCATTTGCTCTGTCAGTCAGTGTAAAAATGAAAATTGGGTATTGAAATAGAGAAATAATTACTGATCTTTTCTGTTTCATAACAGTATACAACTATTTTAACAATAATAATAATAATAAACATAGTAATAATAATAATAATAATAATAATACACGTAAAGCGTATCATCTGTTGTGCGGAAAAATGCACCACAGAAATATATGTGATGATGCTGATGATGCTTGTTGTTTCAAGGGGCCTAACATCTAGGTCATCGGCCTCTGGAATATAGTATATCACCTCTGTTCCATAATTTAAGTTATTGTCGTTATGTGGTGATGGGACTGTCAGTTTTCTTGAAGTCTCCTTTCGCATATCCTGGAAGGGATGAGTGAGTCAGGCTGGAGAGCTACCGATCAATTTGAGGCCGTGTGACGATCTACAATTGTATCGTATTTTTCGTTTGCTGTCTCCGTTAATTTTCTGGACAGCGAAACTAGAAAATTCTTATTTTAGCCGTGCCCCAAAAATACTAGAAATTAAACATCAGATATATAAAAGTAAGCTCGCCTCGAAGAGTGGTGGTTGTGTTCAGTTGTCTTGCTGAGTGATATGTGTAGTTCGGTGTGTGGAGCGATCACGTGAGTTGAATGTGTGAGTTATCGGTCTTGTCTGGAGTCAAGCCAAGTTTACAGCTGTTATACGTTGTGATAGCTAACGAACGTGCGTTAGAACTTGACTACAGGGAACCGCACTGTGAAGTGGATGTACAGCGAAGTGAAAGTGAAAGATTATAGAAGATCGCGCCGTTCCAAGTAAAGACTGACTCCGGCAGATCCGGTGTGAAGACAAGAGACTGTTGTAAATTGCCAGTAATTATTGAAGTGTTGTTATTTTTTTCATTTTCGAGTATAACTGTATGTGAGTGTGTGTGATGACATGATCATATCATATTCTCTTTAGTGCGTGAAACCGAAAAATCATATTGTCAATCTTCACTCGCTGACTTACAACTGTTGTGGTCCTTACTTCATTAATTTTCATATTGTCAAAGCAAAGAATGAGAATAAGCTAGGCCAGTCAAGGAACAGCACTTTTTCTTGCCCACACCAGAATATACTATGCACGGCAAAACTACCTCTTACCAAGAACTGGTCTGAGCTTAACATGCTATAAAGGCCCATTTACATGGACAACAACTGTCTGGAAAGTTTGGGAAATACGTAATCTTAACATGCCTCAATATTTCCCGGCAAGACATCTTCTGGCTATACTAGCCAAGAAAGATTGTGGAAACTTCCTCGGAAATGTTGATCAAGTGAATGGATGGGCAAGAAGGTATTTAGACGAGCAAGAAATTCTCACTATGTTGCCTGCCGGTTCGCAGCATGGATATCACAGTTGGGCCAGCGTTGTACGTAACATTTCACAAAGCAATTACCAACCGACAGAAACGTAGGAAGAGGCATTTGTGGATAAGTTCGTATTTAGATACAAGACATTGGAATACGGATTTGTGTCGTGAAGACTTGACAATGATCTGTTTGAAAAACGCACAACATTGTTATAAAATCCAAACTCTAGGTGTTTGTAGAGAAACCAGGAACACTCTGGTACACCACCTCCACTGCCATTTTTCTTCTTGGCGGATAATTTATTTTTTCGTTTCTACGATAGGTCCTTAAACTTTTAAATTTCGAACGGGCAACGTCTATCGAAACACCAAACTTATTTGCGAATTCAGGCCATTCGTCATGTTTTAAATTAATGTATCTTTACTCTAAGATATTTTGTCTTTAAAACCACAAAACGGAATAACACAATCACATATATAGCGTCTGCAGACTCACACCAATCAGGCAGCAATGTCGTATTTCCCACCTCCGTTGGAACACTCGGCAACCATCGGAAATTCGATTGCCGGAAACAGTGTCAGCAATATACAGCAACACTTGCTGGCATTCGAAACATATTTCTCAACGTTGCTCCACATTTCCTGGCCACACTCGGCAACTATTTTCCCGCCATACATTTCAGCAAAAATATTGCCCGTCTAAACGCGCCTTAAAATCAAGTGAAATTATCTTTCTTTGAAAAATGTGAAGACAAACGTGGCTGAAATGGAACTAAAACACGACCACGCCTAACGAAAAAAATAAAGATGTTTAAGCAGTACAATGCCGTTTGCACACTGCATGCATCTCCACAACATGAAGACTTGACGGTAACTCGCCATGATTCCGCACATGAGCCCTATAAAACACGAGTAGGCATGACGGGTAGTCAATTGAGCAACTTTCCTTAACCACTGCGAACCACATAAGAACCTAAACCGCGTTGTAGGAATAATGGGCCGTAATCTCATAGTAAACCTTCCAGGGCCTTATTGACTACATGACTAGAAGAATTAAGCAATGTGTTGCAGATCAAGGTGGGCACGCTCGTACTGACTTCTGTCCAAACGTGAGCATAGAATCATCGCAGCACTGTCCAACACCCATCCTGCATTCACATTCCAACTAGACGGACAACAACGCAGGTAGGTCCCTAGATCAACACCACCGTGACCACTCTTAAATTAGCGCAAATTCAAGCAACTGTGGTACCACACGTTACGCGACAATTAGCAATTTTTTGTGTTTCAATGACATACCGAGTGGAGTGGATGAACCTATCTTATTTTAAAGACGCTAACGTCACGTACTGGCTTTGGAAGTTATTGGCTTCAAGGTAAAATCACAATTGGTGATTGCTGAGGCAATACAACGGATAAAAGTATGTTGACAAGATATTCAATTCAAAGAATGCCAAAGAAATCTAGTATGAATATCATTATACCTCTTACTATACAAAGCATTTGGAAGATGGCCTAGATGTTAGGCAACTTTACAAGAAGCATCGCCATCATTTATTAAAACTCATCTGTCAGAAAAGTGTATTGTTGTATTTCCTTTTAATACGGATCACTTCTTATACCAAGCTACATTACCTATGCAAACTCGAGGAACAAGCTGAAGCAGGTTGTTGCTGGCTAGAATATAATGTACGGAAACATGTCTCTCATTGCATGCACAGACTGATGGATTGCACTTGGTTCATGACGGATCATTTAGAAAGCACTTTATGCTGTACAATGAGTTCATATTCAACGTCAAGTACTGTATTATGTCATGCTGAGCTGGCAGAAAATCTAAACCTCAGAGGCAGGCCTGTTCCTCAAACACAACATAGAGAATATCATCCGGACCCCTCGTCATAGGGGAGAAGGGAAAAAGAATATTAGTGATTTTCATCACAGACCACAGAATCTACTGTGAATGAAAGCTACACCAAAGGCCAAAGAAATGTACTATGAATAATATTATACCGGGATTATGTAGTCGTAATTACTAGTCAATTTCCTATCATATTGGATTTTCTCTACAGTTGCAGTTGCAGGAAATACTTCTTCTTCTTAATCTGTTTACACTACAGGGTCGGTTTTCCCCTCGGACTCAGCGAGGGATCCCACCTCTACCACCTCGAGGGCAGTGTCCTGGAACTTCAGACCCTGAGTCGGGGATACAACTGGGGATACAACTCGCCCAGGCGACCTCACCTGCTATGCTGAACAGGGGCCTCGCGGGGGATGGGAAAATTGGAAGGGATAGACAAGGAAATGGGAAGGAAGCGGCCGTGGCTTTAAATTAGGTACCATCCCGGCATTTGCCTGGAGGAGAAGTAGGAAACCACGGAAAACCACCTCCAGGATGGCTGAGGTGGGGATCGAACCCATCTCTACTCAGTTGACCTCCCGAGGCTGAGCGGACCCCGCTCCAGCCCTCGTACCACTTTTCAAATTTCGTGGCAGAGCCGGGAATCGAACCCGGGCCTCTTGGGGTGGCAGCTAATCACACTAACCACTACACCACAGAGACGGACTGCAGGAAATACTTCCACTTCTATCCGTCAGTTTTCTTCCTCCAGAAAGTGAACGTATTTTTTTTCTGTGGTGAATAACGATGGCGGCGGGGGCAAATTTGTGATGAGCAATTCCAGAAGAGGCAGTCATTCTTCCTTTATCAGCTCTAAAATATAACTGATGACACAATAGTGTTGGTTGAAAAGACTCAAAAATAAGTCCATAGCTTCGTTTACGCGTGACACAGGTGTACTCATGTTGTGGATAAAGCGTGCCACCATTAAAATTTCAGAGAGGATAATCCCATGATCGCCTTCATGTAACTATTCTCATATACGAACTTGGAATGAGGCTTATGAAGTCTCAGTACTAGACTTCCACGTCCTCGAATGTCTTGTATGTCCGGATTTACCACTTTGTTTCAGTATGGATACAAATAACCCTGTACGTTCTCTGCGTGTTTTAAAAATACGAAATTCAGGAAGCGAGGTGAGGTGTTTTGCTTTCTTACTTATTATATACGTTTTAACGTTACTAAATTTGGTATTTGTATATTAATTTTTTGGAGTTTAATGTTTAATTTAATATAATATTTTGGTGTTTGTATTTTATTTTTTTTAATTTTAATGTTTAATATAATATTTTAATATTACAAAAAATTAGTTTGTGCGTTCATAAACCTGTATATTATCATATGAAGACGCTACATAAAGGGGCTTTTCAGCCTCAGTGGCATGTAAATTAGCAATAAATTCAATTCAATTATCTCTCTTGCCCCCCCCCCTTCAAAGTACTTTTCCCGTCGTACGGGGCTCGTTGTTCTGTTAGATCGCCTCCATATCTCATGTTGGTGTCTTTATAATTCCAACCGATATTCCAATCTTTTCCTTCACCGGCCTTCCACATGTCTGGTGTCTTATTGGTTCGAAATGGAGGGCCATGTTTGCCGCAGAGCAGTCCTTCTCTTACTACCGAAGTCTCGCCTCCCTCACTCTCTTAACAACTGGGTCTACGCCAAGTCCCTGCCGATCATGTTCATTTCTGCCGGTGTTCGTGACCAGTCAGTCCCGGTGTCGAGCTGAATGTGGAGGACCTTCCCGTGTCTCCCAGTTACAGGATGACATTCTTCCCCTTCGTTCCGGTTTCATCAACGTGGGTTAAACCTTAACCACGTGTTACACAGTTTTAACTCTGAATTCGACTATCCATTCTGTTTCATCAAGAAGGATTAGTTTTAACTCTAGGTTAAGGTCGTAGTTACGTTAACCTCTCATTTCGGCTGGGTTAAACGGTTAACTCGAGGCTTAAAGCAAAATGGCCGTTGTAAATCATGCGTTGGATACAGAGTTGCTGTATTTTACAGGGGCGGTGCGTGGTATTGTTGCAGGGTTGCATAACTCCCAATAATTCAGCACTTCATTTGTCCTCTTTTCTTCTAATGTTTTAGTTTAATAAACTTAACATATGCCGGTATTCGAAAACATGTTAAAATCAACCACCTTTGGTCGTTCGCTGTACTAATGCTTCGTAACAGACCAATAAATGCCGCTGGCTTCGAATCAAACTCAGGGGCTTTGTTTTCCTACGTCAACTCCCTAGCGAACAGCGCGGCGCAATGTACCTCAGCAGAGACGAGCCTAAGCCTGTATAGCATGCTCGCCAGTATCGGTCTCAGGGAGTTGCACGAGACCAGCAAGCCACTGTCGAAAAACAGTTCCAAATGTCCCCGTTAGATTGCGCCACTCTGCGGAGATTACTTCGTTCCCACTTTCTCTCCTCTTGCAAAGGTAATTTCATTTCCATTTTTTTATTTACAAATTTCGCTTTACGTTGTACCGACGCAGATAGGTCTTACGGTGACGATGGAATAGGAAAGGGCTAAGGAAGCGACCGTGACTTTAATTAAGGCATAGCCACAGCATTTGCCTGGTGTGAAAATGGGAAACCGCAGAAAACCATCTTCAGGGCTTCCGACAGTGGTGTTCGAACCCACTATCCCCCGAATGCAAGCTCACAGCTACGCAACCCTAACCCCACAGCCAACTTGCTGGGTAATTTATTTTCCACGCCATAGAAGACTACCCACAATATTACTAACATCTTGCTTCAATGAAAAACTGGCGGCAAATTTTCAATTCAACTAATGAAAAAATAACTGTGCCAGACTGAGTGGCTCAGACGGTTGAAGCGCTGGCCTTCTCACCCCAACGTGGTAGGTCCGATCCTGGCTCAGTCCGGTGGTATTTGAAGGTGCTCAAATACGTCAGCCTCGTGTCAGTAGATTTACTGGCATGTAAAAGAACTCCGGCACCTCGGCGTCTCCAAGAACCGTAAAAAGTCGTTATTCGGACGTAAAGCCAATAACATTATTACTAAGAGTAACTGTATTTACAATGTAAAATTAGCCTCTTATTTCCTGGATTGTAATTGCCAGATATATTACAATTGTAGTAGGAATGTAGTTTATTACTTAACGATAATAGAGTTTCTTGTTGTTTCTGTAAGCTATACAAATTTGACACTGAAACTTTTGGTGCAACACCCAGCTTCAGATACTACCGGACGCCACTGGTATTTTAGATATGTTAAACGGCGTTCCTAACAGAAATAGGCTAAGAAGGGGAAAATATTTTCAAAATCTAACCGAGTAACGATTTCTGAAGAGGTGCAGACTGTCATAAACCGTTCGCCAAAGAAAGTACAAAAATATGTACCTCTGTTCCTCTTCTGAATCTCTTCAATTTTGTCAACCACTGTTATCAGGGCTATTACGAAAGAAGAATTCAGGTTACCATGAAGCCGTGGAAGAAAACAAAATACCGTGCAAGAAGGAAATAAAGGAATTGCGCAATAAGTGAGTGTGCTCCTAACCTCCGATGTTCAGTCACAGCCTTCTTGATTGGTAAGGTAGCTACATCCAGCGAGGGTCAATTCGGTGTTAGTTAACGATCTGCCTAAATAGCTTGGTGAAACGCGTTACGCGCAAGAACGAGTTAAAACATTAACGCGAAGTTAACAAACCAAGGGTTTGAATATATTTAACTCTCGTTGATGAAACCGGGCCATAGAGGGCTACCGGGCTCACAGAGATGTCATAAATCTCTGCCGTGAGGTGTTCACATATCCTTTTATCGCAGAGGACACTCCATTTGAGCCGTGCTGCAGTGACTCTCGTGTTTACAAATGTTTTATACGCACACAGGACAATGAAACAGTGTAATTTTCTACTCACTTTGCTGATATATGAGGTTGGCTCAGAATGGCTAGTCTCGTATTCAATGACAGTACGCCTCTTTGACATATATTTCACGGCACACGCACACAATGCAATAGCTCAAGTTACCACTACACAACGATCAAAAGCCACAGCTAAATGACAAATGAAATGAAATATATCATTTACGATGGTTTATTCAAAAGTCAGTTCGCCTCTGTGGTGTAGTGGTTAGTGTGATTATCTGCCACCCTCGGAGGCCCGGGTTCGATTCCCATCTCTGCCACGAAAATTTAAAAGTGGTACGAGGGCTGGCGCAGGGTCCACTATGCCTCGGGAGGTCAAATGAGTAGAGATGAGTTCGATTCCCACCTCAGCCAACCTGAAAGTGGTTTTCCGTGGTTTCCCGATTCTCCTCCAGGCAAATTCCGGGATGGTTCCTAACTTTAGGCCACGGCCGCTTCCCTCACTCTTCCTTATCTACCCTTCCAATCTTCCCTTCCCCCCGCAAGGCCCCTGTTCAACATAGCAGGTGAGGCCGCCTGTGCAAGGTACTGGTCATCCTCCCCAGTTGTATCCCCGACCCAGAGTCTGAAGCTCCATGACGCTGCCCTTTAGGCAGTAGAGGTAGGGTCCTTCTCTGAGTCCGAGGGAAAAACCAACCCTGGAGGGTAAACAGATAAAGAAGGAGATGTAAAATTCATGACAACGATTTTTTATTTCGCGAAAATTTGCCGATGCCAAACATGTGCAGCTTTAGAAGTGGAAATCTCGTTTGTTAAATTTTTCTACTTCCTGATGGGAAATAGAACCCACATCCTCTTGCGTAAGCCGAGTCCGCCTTTACTACCTATAAAATTTGGACCATTCTCAAAATGTCCCCGGTTCAACAACTTGTGATTTATTATTTTGAAACTTATTTGTACATGGTAGGGACATTAAAGTAATTAATTCTGTTCATCAGAGGTCAAGAGTCGTAACTCACAAATCTCATACTTTTCATAAGAGGAGAAAAGCAATTCATTGTGCTCTTATTACTGGTGCATAGTGTTACCGAGGTAACGTGTTTGGAGCCCTATCCATTAACATTTTAGACCTGGCAAACTCGCCGTAGAAATTTGTGTCGCTGAGCATTTATTGCCAATGTGCTTTCTACTGTTATTTCCTATGTGACTTGATGTCAAATTTTGAATATTATATCCTCTACGTCTTAAGCGCCAAGCTCCTATTCCTTTAAAAACTGTATTATGTCTTTCAAAAACTAAGTATGGTATGAACGTATTCGCTTCTGCTTGGTGTTGCTCTCTCCGGCAGCCACTCTAACCTCTCTCTCTCTCGCTCGTGTTGACCAATCAGCGCACGGCATCTTCCTGGCTCCGGAGGCAACGGCTCCGCTAAGGAATCCTTGTGAGCTCTAGTCCGCCATAACTCGCTCGACTATGATGGAGGAAGGACGTGTTTTGAGTCCACGCCGCGTCCTGGCTTTGCGCTTTATAATGGATCCAGGATAAAACTCTATAGTTTCTAGGATGTTAGGGCCCTCAGAAGATTTGTTTTAATTCTTAAAATTATCCTCGTTTACAATTTGAAGTATGTGGTGTGTCTTCTGGTATGCCTAGTCTGTTATGAGGAACGCCATGTGGTAAGACATGCTAATATGTTTCTACAAGATGAACCGGAAACTGTAACTGTTCTTCAGTCTTTTCTTATTTGGATTTCTTTCCCGGCATGTGAATTTGACTTCTAAATGAAATATTAATCCTTACCGTAATATTTCGTGTGTTTTATATGACGCGTCGAAATTACGTCCATGAACTTTTATCTTTATTTTCCCCTGTTTTGAAAAGGATATCGGGTTGTTGAAATGTAATATCAGTCTATGTTACCAAAATAGTCTTGCGTTGATTGTCTGACTAAATAGTCTACTGCTTTATATTTGAAACATGTAACATGTCATTATTATTATTAGTTTTATGAGGCATCTTGCCCCCTTAGGTATTTCTTAAACTAATCGTGTTAAAATAGGGCTAATAAACAAGTGAGTTGCCGCAAGGTTTTTAGAATTTGAGCTTTGTCCCATTCTTAATATCTACCTTCTGTTTACCTTTTAATTTTAATTTATCTTAATATTTTCGGTTTTTTGGGGTTGACCTCATTTTATTTTGTTCTCTCCATGTAAACTACTGCTGTTGTGTTTTAGCTTCGGGATTGGCCCTCCTCTTTAATTTTAACGTGTATTCGTTACCATGAAGATGTTGAGGATGATTTGAGGATTGTTGATTGACCGGTTGGGGGAAGCTGACTCTCTTGAATAGATTGGGATCTTGGTGTTGTAATTCCAGTTTCATTTCCCCTTTTATGATTTTTGGTGAATTTTAATCCCTCCTCTGTGTTGGTTTTCCTTCTCCTTTCTGTTGGTTTTTCAACCTATTCATTTTTAAACTTGTGACCAAGATTAAATATTTTATTGCGGGAACTCCCTGGGTGAAACCTAACTCTAAAGATGTGTAACGATATCAAGAAAAAAGAATTATCTCTTTCAAAATTATAAACAGTTTGGAATAACTGTAACTAAATTGAGGAAAAACAAATACTAATATTTTAAAAGGGTAATCCGAATTGAGTAAGAAAAGGTTAATAAAATCTCAGAGATGAAATTTGATCTTGTAGGAAAGGTAGTGGTCCGCCTCTATGGTGTACTGGTTAGTGTGATCAGCTACCACCCCCCGGAGGCCCGGGTTCGATTTCCGACTCTGCCACGAATTTTGAAAAATGGTACGAGGGCTGGAACAGGGTCCACTCGGCCTCGGGAGGTTAACTGAATAGAGGTGGGTTCGATTCGCACCTCAGCCATCTTGGAAGTTGCTTTCCGTGGTTTCCCACTTCTCCTCCAGGCAAATTCCAGGATGGTATCTCACTTAAGGCCACGACCGCTTCCTTCCCTCTTCCTTGTCTATCCGTTCCAATCTTCCCATCCCCACGCAAGGCCCCTGTTCAGCACAGCAGGTGAGGCCGCCTGGGCGAGGTACTGGTCATCCTCCCCAGTTGTATCCCCAACCCAATGTCTCACGCTCCAGTACACTGCCAATAAGGCGGTAGAGGTGGGATCCCTCGCTGAGTCCGAGGGTAAAGCCAAGCCTGGAGGCTAAGTAGATTAAGAAAGGAGAAAGAAAGAAAGAGAAGGTAGTGTCCGCCTCTATGGTGTAGTGATTAGTGCGATTAGCTACCATCCCCGGAGGCCCGGGTTCGATTTCCGGCTCTGTCACGAAATTTGAAAAGTGGTACGAGGGCTGGAACGGGCTCCACTCAGCCTCGGGAGGTCAACTGAGTAGAGGTGGGTTTGATTCCCACCTCAGCCATCCTCGAAGTGGTTTTCCGTGGTTTCCCACTTCTCCTCCAGGCAAATGCCGGTATGGTACCTAACTTAAGGCCACGACTGTTTCTTTCCCTCTTCTTTGTCTATCCCTTCCAAACTTCCCACCCCCTCCCCCCACAAGATCCCTGTTCAGTATAGCAGGTGAGGCCACCTGGGCGAGGTATTGGTCATCCTCCCCAGTTTCATCCTCCGACCCAGAGTCTGCAACTCCAGTACACTCCCCTTGGGGCGGTAAAGGTGGGATCCCTCACTGAGTCCGAGGGAAAAACAGACCCTGGAGGGTAAACAGATAAAGAAGAAGAAGGAAAGGTAGTAATTTAAATGTAAATTGTTCGGGCGGCCACGATTAAAGACGTTGGTTTATTGAACAGCAATTTTAACAAGCTGCTGTTTTTTCAAACTAGGATGATAAATTTCTCCTGTTAACTTTAATTTACACTTGTTTCCAGAATTAAAATTTGTTTCACTTTATTTAAATGTATGTTTTTTTTTTTTTGTTTGTTTTTTTTGATAACTTCTATCAGTTCGATACCGTGACAGGTTTTATTTGGATCAACGGATTTTCCATGGCACCCCTCCCTGCTTAAGGTAAGTTCTCGTCTATTTTATTATGCTGTGATTTTGGGGATGATTTTTTGCTGCTTCCAGGTCCATTTATACTGTATTGGTTCATTGGCGGTACCAGGCCAGTACAATAGTCAGAACTTGTTTACGCTTACCTGTTTGTTCCTGTATTGCCTTAATTAATTAATTTTTAATATACTATATTGTATAATAATTCTATACCACTAAGTGATATGATACGTATGGCTTCTTTTTTACAACCTGTGATTAAAGCTTGGAGGTACTTCGGCAAACCTTCAAACATATTTCCATCTAACAATATTTACGATAACAGAATCTCAAAGTAACTAAATATGGAGTTACGATTCTTGACCTCTGAGGTACAGTATTGTAGTATTATTTATAGTTCCAGTTAATTACTTGTCTTCTTTTTTAAATATTTCTATGAATGTGTAGTGTTGCATTATAAAATGTATGTGTCATACCTTAACATAACTTTTTCTGAAATATACGAACTATTATTATAATGGATAGTATAAATTGAAAATTCTTACATGAATGCTCAAGTGTGCAAACTTTTAAGGCAGTTATACTAAAAGAGTTCCGTGGGGAGAAGTTTGAGTGAAGAAAAATAATACTTCCTAGTAATTTACCACGAAAGAAAGTCCCGTATTATAATTCATACCAGATACAGAATTAAGATTATTGAAGTTATGTGTCTCATCACATCGTTTCTCAATATGCAGCGTGACTCAGCCGCCCCTTCCAATGTAGTTTCATCCAACCCACAATATTCATTCCGACCTGAAAACACCTGTCCTGCTGGTATGTTCAGACAACACAACCGGGTAGCTTGGTATTTACCGCCTCACCATGAGAGGACGCCGTGATGTTATACTCGTATTAAACACTGGAAAACATGCGTGTGTCTTCTAGGTCATATGATCCTGACACGCCGGCGAAACACTAAATTGGTATTGTGAACGCAGTAAACCTAATACTTGCTATAAACTGCCCAGTGTGCCGTACGGAACCGTAGTGTAGTTGGTAAAGGCGTGGCGGAGCGGGCTTGCATGTCAGGTGGGAGGTTTGAGTCCTGGGCGAAGATTGCACGTTTCTGAAATATTTGTTTAATACATAGCGCACGCAATGTATGTTCAATACCCCCTTTCATGCAAATTGTGTGTGAATGAATGTGTTTGTGGCCCTAAGAAGGGCCGATTAATTAGCAGGCTGGACACATACAGACCGGAAATAATAGGAACACAACTGCCCTAACAATGTTTTATCGTAGCAAATGGTCGATGTGATGACCGTTTTGGTTTATGCACATTCGGCCCGGTGTACAATAGATCGTCTTACGCGCTGAAGTATTCCAGTTATAATTGCCCGGCAGGCGTCCGTGATGAGTTGCCGGAGCTGGTCTGGGTTTTCCGGCGCTTGACTGTAAACGACGTTCTTCAAATGTTCCCACAAGAAGTCTAACGGCGTTAATTCCGGTGATTTGACGGGGAAAGAAAGGGCTTCCTATCAATCTCCCTGGCAGTTCCTCCTTCAGATAGTTACGAACGGGCAAAGTCGAATGTGGTGAAGCTCCATCGTGTTGCAACCACATCGACAAACTATCGTTCATGGGTACACCTTCCAGCAGCAGTGGGAGATCCTGACGCAAAGAGTGCAGATATCGTGGGCCCGTCCAATGGCCCTCAAAGAAATAAGGTCCAATCAGGCAATCCCCCAATATTCTACACCAAACACTCACTCCCCATCGTACTTGATGGGCAGCCTGTCGCACTCAGTGAGGATTGTTCAGACTCCAATACTGCATGTTGTGGCGAATGACGTTCTCATTTTTGTGGAAGCGCGATTCGTCCGAGAACAAGATTTGCGATACGAATGCTGCATAATTGTCCAGCCTGCCTAATAGTCACCGACAGAACTCCATTAGAGCTTCGAAATCCCGCCCAGGGAGCTGTTGGTGTAGCTCAAGATGGTATGAGTGAAATTTATATCCATGCAGTATTCGCCAGACGGACGCTGGCTGATGTTCACCTGACGTGCAATCGCCCTTGTACTGATATGAGGATTATTACGAGCCTTCTCCAGAACGGCCTCTTCTGTTTCACCCAATGTAACGGGCCTATCGCGGACTGGTAGCTGGCTGTAAGTCACGCCTGTCGTCATCAGGCGTCTTTCAACACGGCGGAATTTCGTAGCAGCCATGTGTCGCCTGTCGGTATACCGTTCCTGGTACAGACGTAGTACCTCGCACGCGTTTTGTCTTGCTTCCCCATAAATGAGGAGCATGCCAACGTATTCCACTGTGGAAGACATACCGAATGACAGCAGGGATAACAGTACTTTCAGGCCCTAATCAGCGGAGTATGCGTAGGGCACAAGATGAATAACAGCGTCATTCTTCTGTTTCAATGTGGCTAACGCGCGCCCGTGCTTACGTATTCAAACATCATACCGATGCATAAATATGTGAATGATGCAAGATTCGAACCGCCGCTGGGACATTCCGTCGATTGCTAGGCGAACGCCGAACCACATCCGCTACGCTACACTGCCGGGCCCGTGCGAGTTGGCCGTACGGTTAGAGGCCCGCAGCTGTGAGCTTGTATGCGGGAGATAGTGTGTTCGAATCCCACTGTCGGTAGATGGTTTTCCGTGGTTTCCCATTTTCACACCATTTTCACTGTACCTTAATTAAAGCCACGGCCACTTCCTTGCAAGTCCTAGCTCTTTCCTATCCCATCGTCGCCATAAGACCTATCTGTGGCGGTGCGACGTAAAGCCACTAGCAAAAAGAACACTGCTGGAAACATGCTGGTAGTTCGACGAGAACAGAGTACATATGCCCTCCGGTTCGGTGTTTAAGACATTAATTACTGCACTGTTGTCCAGCTCCATGGCTAAATGGTTAGCGTGCTGGCATTTGGCCACAGGGTTCCGAGTTCGATTCCCGGCAGCGTCGGGAATTTTAACCATCATTGGTTAATTTCGCCGGCACGGGGACTGGGTGTATGTGTCGTCTTCATCATCACTTCATCCTCATTACGACGCGCAGGTCGCCCACGGGAGTCATATCAAAAGACCTGCACCTGGTGAGCTGAACGTGTCCTCGGGCACTCCCGGCACTAAACAAAGCCATACGCCATTTAATTTCATTACTGCACTGTTACCTAGTTCTATGCATTGATTCGTATCTTCGTAACACCAGGCACGAGTTATGACACATTAACATAGTCACTTGGTAAAAGGACGTTGCTACATGATTTCAAGGCGTCATGTTTTGCGAACAGATGATATAACATTTTGCTAGGGTTCAGAATCGTGTGCAAAATTTGCTCAGTAAACATTAGTATCATACAGTACGCCTGCAGGGGAATAGCACCCCTATAACCATATGAACGTTAGTTGGGCTGCAGCAAACGATATTGGATGGGGCTGCTGAATCACACTGTATATAAACGAGCTCATTTGCTCCATTTTCTTTTGATATTATCGAACAATTATTACTAAAACCCATTTTGCTTAGATATTAGGCTTAGTAGTACAGCACTGAAAAGTGTGGAAAGACGTGAAGCGAATATGATATGAAGAGGATCATTTCAAAGACTAATGTGATGTCAATATGGAGAAACCTAGGTTCCGTACCTAGTGGTACGACGGCTGGAACGGGGTTCACTCAGCCTCAGGAGGTCAACCGAGTAGAGCTGGGTTCAGTTCCCACCTCAGCCATCGTGGAAGTGGTTTTCCGTGGTTTCTCACATCTCCTTCAGGCAAATGCCAGGATGGTATCTAACGTAAGGCCACAGCCGCTTCCTTCCCTCTTCCTTGTCTATCCCTTTCAATATTTCCATCCTCCCGCAAGGCCCCTGTTCAGCATAGTAGGTGAGGCCGCCTGTGCGAGGTACTGGTCATCCTCCCCAGTTGTATCCCCCGATGCAGAGTCTGAAGCTCCAGGACACTGACCTTGTGGCGGTAGAGGTGGGATCCCTCGCTGAGTCTGAGGGAAAGACCGACCCTGGAGGGTAAAACGATTAAGAATAATAAGAAGAAAAACCTAGGAGGATTGAATTTTATGTAGGAAATACGAAACTGGAACAGGAGAATCGTTTCATGTAATTATAACCTGTGTTCTCGCAGAGTAGTCGTATACTGAAAGAAATTGAATCAAGGTGCAGAAAAACTAATATGTAAGCACATAGTTGTGATAAACGGTATTCTGCAAGAAAGAAGTCGGCTCTCGGACAAATTTTGTTTACATCGGTCTGTTCTCACACCGCCTTTTCCTTACGGGAGTGAAAGCCGAGTGAGCTCATGTTATCATAAGTTGGAAGTAACTAATAGGAAAGGATCAAGAATGACTGCTGGTAAAAACAGATGGGAGCAACGGTAGAAGAGTACTCGGCGTGGGGAGATAAGAGCTAAGTTAATGAAGTCGATGGGTAAAGCAATGCATATAAATCAGCTTCTGTGGTGGGGTCAAGTGAGAGAGGACGTGTTACCTCGGATAATAACAGACTCGGCTATGAAGGGTAAAAGACGTAGAGGGAGACCCAGTTGACGATGGTTGGACTCAGTTTTTAATAAGAGATGTTGAACTAATCGAGACTACAGAGCCAATTGCAAATAAAGGATTGTTAAGGCTCGTAGTTAATTCATTTATTGCTATTTGCTTTACGTCGCAGCTACACAGATAGGTTTTATGGAGACCATGGGACAGGAAAGGCCTAGGAATGGGAAGGGAGCAACCGTGGCCTTAATTAAGGTACATCCCCAGCATTTTCCTGGTTTGAAAATGGGAAACCACGGAAAACCACCATCAGGTCTGCCGACAGTGGGGTTCGAACCCACTACCTCCCGGATGCGAGCTCATAGCTGCGTGCCCCTAACCGCACGGCCACCTCGCCCGGTCGTAGTTAATTCATAGAGGCTTGCAGAATGAATACTGAAAGATATAAAAGTCCGTGATGGAGACATATGTATAAAAACTACCCCGTTCTGTGAAAGATTCAGCAATTACATACAGTACATGTAATGTGTAATTCAAGTTACGTTAATCGTGCAGTTTAAGGAGCCACTTCGTGAGATTCTCTTTAATGCACAAAATGCGTCTTACTGGTCGAAGACTGAACAATTCTAAAGCCACAAATCTCCCTGGAGCGGTAGATGAGGCCAGTCGAGTAAGAAATTGGGTTTCAATCACCGCAAGTAAGACGGTCTCTGTTCTCTCAAGATAGCGAATTGGCATTCAAGCTCGCGAATCGTGTTAATTCCCAAGAACAAAGCCCACAGGAAACTATATTATTCGTTTTCAAATCCACCCTGACAAATACATGCTTTTCACTTATAGCTCCAACAACTTTCCTATTATGAAGGAGTTAAGTGTAAGAACTAATCTTAAGAAATGTTCTTTTTTTTCTTCAATCATGAATTTACTTCTCCCCAAGAGGTGCGTGTAGGTGTGTTAAATTAAGGCGACTCTCCTGCATCTAGAACTGAATAATTCACTATGATAAGGCTCCAACTCCATATCACATAATATGTCAGGGGGAATTTTTTCCACTGTGACAAATGTCATGTGAACAATTGTTGAAGAATATCATATACCGTTATTTACGTCTATTTGTGACCATATGAACACATTAGGAAACGCATTACGTGCTATCAGTGACTCATAGGTTGCATTGATTTGACATAGTTTCCCTTTCGGTTCGAACCCCATTGTCGGCAGCCCTGAAGATAGTTTTCCATGTTTTCCCAATTTCACACTAGACAAATGCTGGTGCTCTACTTTAAGGCCACGGCCGCTTCCTTTCCACTCCTATCCCATCGTCGCCATAAGACCTATCTGCCTTGGTGCGATGTAAAGCAACTTGTAAAAATAAAATATTTCCTTTTCAATAACTGTTTGGTACTTGTAAATATCATTTTGTGGAAACTGCACTTCCTAAAATATGAAACTATATTTTGATTACTAGACAGCGGATCTGTAAGGAGTAATAGCTTAGATTTTAACGTGTAGAACATTTTTCTAGCTTGTTCAACGTTCATGTTTAAATAGTTGACTAAACATTAGGCCACGATCATTTAAAATCGCTCCTATTTATGCAACTCCTACTACTGAAATTACCTGAGGGCTAGAGGATGCCTTCAGCTCGTTGAATTCTAATATATTACTGCATGAAAATTCGCTCCCTAGTGATTAGCCTCTGTGCTGATAAAGGAACTGTTTGGGCTGGATCAGACAGGTTTCTAGGAAACTTGAGTGAATGATTAACTATTATATCCTGAAATTAATCATCATTTTGCCATTAAAAATGTTGGTGTTAATACTAATTTCTGTAAAGCAGCTGGGTCACTCGGAGCAGTTAGCTGATGACTTAGAATGACATTCAATATGCGCTGTAGAAATATATCAATAGTTTTAGTGAAAATATGAAGAAAATTTCCCCTCTACCGACCTATTTTACTAATACGTAGGGCCTACAGTATACGTTAATACCAACATTTTTAATGGTTATAGTACCTCTGTATTGCTTATAATGGGAGCTAAAAATATTATAGAGTATGATATTGGTCATCTATATGTAAAAGTGCATGCTATTAATATAATCTTCTAGTGACAAAAACTAGGAAATTGCCGGGTTGATGAAGTAAATTGCACAACTGCCATTGTTATGTAGGTGTACAGCGAAGTTCTGATGTCTTAATTCATGCAGCCTCAACTCAAGGAAAAGCGGACAGAGGGCGAGGTCAGCACATTCTGTGCTAGCGTGCGGGTATCGAGAAACATAGTTGTTTATTAGAGTGAGCCGGGCTGAGTGGCTCAAACGGTTGAGGCGCTGGCCTTCTCACCCCAGTTTGGCATTTTAGATCCTGGCTCAGTCCGGTGGTATTTGAAGGCGCTCAAATACGTCAGCCTCGTGTTGGGAGATTTACTGGTACGTAAAAGAACTCAGGCGAGACAAAATTCCGACACCTCGGCGTCGGCGTCGTACCTGCCAAGTTTTGGTCAGAAGGCCTGCGCCTCAACCCGGTCCTTTAATTAACACATAAGCGACTTACTATCACGCTATCCTCCAAGTGGACTTCGTAGCGAAAGAAAATCTGAAGCAAGTCAGAGGAAAACGTACAAATGGAACGTTAAAACTGAATAAACTACATAAATGGTTATTCCTATTGAACAATGGAGCGCACCAAGTGTAGCTGAAATTCTATTTCCGAGATAAAAGTTTCAATGTTCCTCGTATCCCTAATAGTTTCCGAGAAAAATGTTTTGCAGTGTTTTGGCACATGTATTACCCTTAGCCTGTTTGTCTTGGTTTTCTGACCAGCAGTAGGCAAGAGATCTGCCATTATAATAAACATGAATACACCCAAACTCGATTGTTACCGGCAGTAGGCAAGAGGGCCTGCCAATGTAATTCGAATTCCCCAACCCAGAATTCACATGAGAAAAAGCGAATGGCGACCTCTCCGTGGTGTTTCTCGGGTAAGAAAAACGGCCTTGCAATCGTACAGCGTCTGAACTACTTTATACAGGCTGAAGCGTAATTCGCGCACTCGGGCGTCGCAGCGTGACTCCTCACATGCCAACAATAAAAAAAAATGTCTCTTACAAATTTTCGTCTTGCGAGTATATCTTCATCATCATCATCATCTGTTTATCCTCCAGGGTCGGTTTTTCCCTCGGGCACAGCGAGGGATCCCACCTCTACCGCCTCAAGGGCAGTGTCCTGGAGCTTCAGACTCTTGGTCGGGGATACAACTGGGGAGAATGATCAGTACCTCCCCAGGCGGCCTCACCTGCTATGCTGAACAGGGGCCTTGTGGAGGGATGGGAAGATTGGAAGGGATAGGCAAGGAAGAGGGAAGGAAGCGGCCGTGGCCTTATGTTAGGTACCATCCCGGCATTCGCCTGGAGGAGAAGTGGGAAACCACGGAAAACCACTTCCAGGATGGCTGAGGTGGGAATCGAACCCACCTCTACTCAGTTGACCTCCCGAGGCTGAGTGGACCCGTTCCAGCCCTCATACCACTTTTCAAATTTCGTGGCAGAGCCGGGAATCGAACCCGGGCCTCCGGGGGTGGCAGCTAATCACGCTAACAACTACACCACAGAGGCGGACCTTGCGAGTATATCCGGTAGAAAACGGACGTTGAAGAGTAGCAATCTGGCAACACTGTAACCATATGTAGGGTAACTACCGCTGTCAGCACGTTCTCATCATGCTGTACAGTTGGTGCAGTGGACAGAGTTTTTGGTTGGCATGCAGGAGGTCGCCGCCTTTGTGGTGTAGTGGTTAGCGTGATTAGCTGCCACCCCCGGAGGTCCGGGTTCGATTCCCGGCTCTGCCACGAAATTTCAAAAGTGGTACGAGGGCTGGAACGGAGTCCACTCAGCCTCGGGAGGTCAACTGAGTAGAGGTGGGTTCGATTCCCACCTCAGCCATCCTCGAAGTGGTTTTCCGTGGTTTCCCACTTCACCTCCAGGCGAATGCCGGGATGGTACCTAACTTAAGGCCACGGCCGCTTCCTTCCCTCATCCTTGCCTATCCCTTCCAATCTTCCCATCCCCCTACAAGGCCCCTGTTCAGCATAGCAGGTGAGGCCGCCTGGGCGAGGTACTGGTCATTCTCCCCAGTTGTATCCCCGACCAAGAGTCTGAAGCTCCAGGACACTGGCCTTGAGGCGGTAGATGTGGGATCTCTCGCTGAGTCCGAGGGAAAAGCCGAACCTGGAGGGTAAACAGATGATGATGATGATGATGATGATGATGATGCAGGAGGTCGATGGTTCGATCCTGGGTTGAGGCACATTTTTTATTTGCTAATTTCCATCTGACATTACCTACTGTAATACAGTAGGAGACCGTTTCTGAGGTCACATGCATCCTACATTGACAACATTTTGTAACGCTGAAACAACAAATACCTGGTTAGACTAATAAGAAATAGACAGCTGAAACAAACAGGTTTCGCATCTAGTAAATGAAGTGGTGCGAATAAATTCACGCCCACGACGTGGAAAGGGCGCCTTTCAAAGCTGACCAATGAAAACGACTGTTCGTCCATTTCTAGGATCGTAGTATGTTAGTGCAAATGGTTTCTAGAGCACCCACTGCAATCGCTGTTGACGATTAAGATGTCAGATACCATACCACCTGGACTACATTTACGAAATAAAAATCAAACGCCTCAACCCAGGATCGACCACTCGACCTCCTGCATGCTAACCCAAAACTCTATCCACTGCACCAACTGTACAGTACGAATAACTTCTGCTGACAGAGGTAGTTACCCTACATGTGGTTACGGTGTTGCCAGATTGCTGCTCTTCAACGTCGTTTTTCTGTCGGATATACTCGCAAGACGAAATTTTGTAAGAGACATTTTTTTATTGCTGGCATGTGAGGAGTCGCGCTGCGACGCCCGGGTGCGCGAATTACGCTTCACCCTGTATACAAGTCTGAATACAATGTAGATTTCCGTAGCGAAGCACAGGCACTTCAGCTAGTATATAAATTATCAAAAAGAAAAGTAAAAACGGCACGTTCTGGAGTTAGGGTCGTTTAATTCTGGAAACTTCAACTTCAGAAATGCTTCTAGTTGCTTCTGCCAGGTACCACTGTTTCCCCATTTTTGCAGTAGGACTTCCCCTGATAAAGAGCTGTTCTTTACGCAAGGCTTGTGAGGCTCAGACATATATTTTGTTCCTGCCATCCAAGGCATCCAAGACTTGACAAAATCTCTCATTATTCTAGGAAGTTTACAAGGATTAATTAATTAATGTATTTATTTATTTTTAGAATAGAATGCTCCCATCCCCTAGCTCCGGATCGCCTGGAGCTGACGGGAGAGTAATCATTTATTGCAATTCACATAGTTTTTACGCGCATACTTACATTTAAATTTACCTACTACTACCTTAAATCATTAGTTACACCCAGTTCCTAAATCTTAATATTTAAAAAATATTTATGTCTTAGGCAATAACAGTGTTTGAGAGTCTACGATAACATGTATCTTACCCTGTGATTTTCAATTCTATTTTGTTACGAGCGCGAAAAGATTTTAGCTTACAATAGACATAGCTTCATTTTTCGAAGTGTGGATCCCTTCCATAGTTTCCCTCTGATTAGAGCTAATAGGGGCTGGTTGCCCAGTTGTACTTAGTCTTAAAATAATAATCACCACCACCACCACCACTACCATTAGTAGTTCCTTCCCTCTCCTTCTCGCCAACAGCACTTATGTTACCCATTCGATTGGTGACGACGCCCAACGTTATTTAACCTCGAGCACTTCGCAAGACCGATGCTTCAGCACGACTACCCAGATGGTGATTAATTGTTAACAATTAATGTTATTCATTTAACGTTCCACTAAATACATTTTTTGTTTTTCAGAGACGCCGCCTAGGTTCCAGAATTTTGCCCTGCATGAATTCCTTAGCGTGCCGGTAAATCTGCCAGCACGAGGCTAGCTGTACTGAGACTCTTCAAATACCGATAGTCTGAGCGAGGATCGAACCTGCCAACTAGGGTTCAGAAGGCCAGCACTCATCCATCTGAGGCACTCAACCCCGCGGTTTATTGAATGCAAAGGGCACTAGGAGAGTTTTGCAATACGCAAAAACGGTTGGCTGGGCACCCCTGTTATGATGAGGGATGAAAAGAGGGGTGAAAACCGGTCTAGAAGACAGCAAGGTGCGACCTTCACACCAGTTGTTACCAAGCAGTGGGATTGAAAGCGAGTCAAGATGTCAGTATGGTCTAAAGGTGAATATCGCGCAATTCTCCGCTACAATTTTTCTCGTGAATTAACTGTTGACCCGTGTCTGGAGGAAATGACTCCTGTGCTGGGGAAAGACTGTCCACATCGGACAACAATTTTCCGCTGGTAAAAAGAGTTCCAGAGAGAAAATATTGGAGTTGAATACGATCCTCGTTCTGGCTGACCGTCTGAATCAGTGACTGAGGAAAACAGTGAAGCTGTGAGGAAAATGTTGCAGCAAGAGGTAAGATTGACATACCGGCAGGTAGAAGAGACCCTCCACATCCTTGCACCAGCTATTCATTCAATTCTACACGACCATCTCCATGTTAGAAAGGTTTGTTCCCTTTCGGTGCCCCATTCACTTTCAGAGGAACAAAGGGCACATCGAGTGAAATGGTGCCGAAAAATGCTAAAACAGTTTGAAAATGGAACCTCGCGTAACGTCAATAGCATCGTTACAGGTGACGAAACTTGGCTTCATTATTACGACGTCCCAACAAAATCCCAGAACAAGGTGTGGCTTTTGAAGGGTACTCCTGTGACTGTGCGAAAGTCAAGGTCAGTGAAGGAAATGATGATTGCAGTATTCTTCACTAAACGGGGCATCCTGACTGGGGTTGTGCTAGAAACACAAGGGACAGTTACTGCTAAATGATACAGTGAGACTTGTCTGCCTCACGTCATCCAGGCTCTCAAGCAGCTCCGTCCAAGGTCACGGTTCAACACTTCGCTCTTGCATCACGACAATGCTCCAGCACATCGTGCTAATGTGAGAATGGATTTTCTTGCCAGATCATGGTTGACTGTGAAGATGAAGCTGAAAGGGCGGCCTTTTGCATCCGACGAGGAGCTTCTGGCAGCGTAGGATCAAGAGTGTAAAAATGTAACCGAGGAAAAGTGTCAGAGTTGGTTCAGTGACTGGTTTCGACGTACGGAGAAGTGTATTGAGTGTGGTGGAAATTATTTTGAAAAATTCTAAAGCGTTCACTCACATTGCAAAACCTTCCTAGTGCCCTTTGTGTATGATTTAATTATGGAGGGCGTGGACTTTACTAATATATATTTTAGAATCATGTAACAACTACAGCAGACGCAGAAATAGTGTGAGAGGCTCCTGGAGGGAATTTGTTTAACTGAGTCACCTTGTCATTTGCTTCTCATCAGAATGAATACGGTTCGAATTCCAGCAATTCCTGCGGTACATCTGATATGCATTCGTACTCCACATAAAACTCGACGGCCTGTGCCTATGACAATGATACCAACAGCCACGTAAATATACAAGTTTGCTTGTTGTTTCATTACCCACTTCTTAACTAATAGCATTAATAGAATTACACTGGTGTAACTGTAAACTATATCCACAGTACATTCTGCCGTAAAATGCAATCAACAAGAGCTTTCAACATGGAGTGTGGGTTAGCAACCACAGGACATCTGTGTGAGCCTGACACAGTTTCTTTTCTTTTCAGTTTGTTTTACGTCGCCCCGGGTATTGACGAATTGTTCCGATGGTTATAGGAATTTGGAAATCAACCAACTAGCGGGGTCGAACTGTTCCGACGGTAGGCGCAAGGGGTGGGGTCGAACTGGTACGACTCTGAAGTATCAAAACCAAGGATCGAAGAAGCCTTATCGTCCGCTCGCATATTATACCAACTCTCTCAATGAAATGATACAGGAAAATATAGTAAATATATATATAGCGGCCTTGCGTTTTGTCAAATAACTTATTAGTTAAGAATATTTACATTTTTGTACATTATTTACAGTTTCAGATCATTCATGTGCCTGATTGATAGGCGATTTGTGTTAACCTTCTTTATACTGGTATGAACCACTCTTAATATACTGAAACCTCGGTATTTTTTTCTTTTGGGATGGCTGATCCATATTATTTCTGAAAATTTGCTGAACTCCGCATAGCAATGTTCGCATCAGTTTGTACGTTCTGTATGGCTTCAATGAAACCATAAATGTTGCGTTGGAATGATAAAAATGTTTTCTAAATGTTGCGTGAAAAGATTCGCAGGCATTTATGGTGTTCTAAGCTGATAATGACGCTGACATTCACATCTCTGGAGGAAACGTAGAACTGTTGTCAATGTAGTTTTCTATTAAATAGTCGACAAACCTATGAATTTTTGGAGATAAGAGTTCGCTCAAGATCTTCCACATATGCGTCTCCTACTTCATCACTCAACATACTTATCCCAAAAACCCAGTGTAACCATTTTCCGATGTCTGATGTAGAACTCTTGTACTCAGAGCTCAATTCAACATGTTGTATCTTCCTCCAGCGGGTCTGAGACAGGTTAAATCTACACCCAATTACTTCTAATGTAGGCCATCTGCTGCATTATGTATTGCTTCAAGTTGACTGTTACAGTCTTCACATTTTTTATCACATAAGCTTCCTATAAGTTACTTCTTTCTTGTCAGTTAAAAGGCAAAAGACAAGCGGTATGTAATTCCAATTATCTACTATACTACTGTGAAAGATTGGTTCTACAAAAGTAAATATTCCATCTATATATTATTAATTTTTACTAGATACTCCACATTACTCTTATGGGCGAAAACGATAATAGTTTCAAAGGCAATATTCCGTAACAACACATCCTCACCTTTGCCAGTCTTGATCTGTAAGATGTGGACATCGCCAGCACATTTCGGAAGAGGAGGAATATTTTTCCTTTTAGCATAGTTCGAGTTTCTCCTTACTCGTTCGATATCATCACGAGCGATACTTTCAGCCAAGGAATCAGGAGCGGACGCAATCTCTCTTCTTATCAATTTTTCTGAAGGTTCCAGCAATGTTTCACTTGTATTTTCACGCTGTTAGAAATGTAATGTCTTCTTAGGTCGGGACATGGTTCATGGTTAAGTACACCAGCAGTATTTAATAAAATATCACTCGCGTACAGTGTGAACAAATGCGCCGAACACCCTCTTCTTCTGCACATCGCCACTTTTAAGGCGATCGTGTCTTGTCACCTTCCGAATATTTAAATCCCCTGTCACTTAACATTGTACACTTCTACTAGTACTGTCTGAGAACTGACACTGAATCTAGTGATATGAACCACTTGCTGAAGGGTGGAGGGTTGAGTTTAATAACATATTCCGGAATTCCTGCCTTTACCTGTCCGACCAGTTCAATCGCGACTTTTCGCTATGGAACAAAAATATCTTTGGAATGTTTCGACCGTCGAATCAGTTCGGTACTCCCCTTCGCACCTATCCAGATAGGTTATGGCGACGATGGGATAGGAAAGGTCCAGAAAGATTTTTTTTGCTACTTGTTTTACGTCGCACCGCCATAGAAAGGTCTTACGGCAACGATGGGACAGGAAAGGGCTAGGAGTGGGAAAGAAGCGGCCGTGGCCTTAATTAAGGCACAGCCCCAGCATTTGCCTGGTGTGAAAATGGGAAAGCACGGAAAACCATTTTCAGGGCTGCCGACAGTGGGGTTCGAACCTACTATCTCCCGAATACCGGATACTGGCCGCACTTAAGCAACTGCAGCTGTCGAGCTCGGTAAAGGAATGAAAAGGAAGCGCCCGTGGTCTTAATTAAGGTACAGCCCCAGCATTTTTCTGGTGTGAAAATGGGAAACAACGGAAAAACATTTTCAGGGCTGCCAACAGTGTCGTTCGAACCCACTATCTCCAGAATGTAAGCTCGTAGCTGCGTGACCATAATAGCACGGCCAACTCGCTCCATGGCACAGTTTCCACGTTCCTTGTATCATCTTCTCCATCCGACCTCTTGTTGTTTTCCAACCTCAACGGTTGAAATTTGTGAGGCCTAGGGTGTGTTCCATTTTCACGCCTTTAGTAGCCCTCCATTTTCTTTTACCGATACCCTCATTCTTAGAACCGTCAGACCCCTCCCTTTCTCTTTATGATTAGTGGTTTCTTTTGTTTTTGTATTCCTTTTAGCCACCAATTTGATGATGTCGTTGATGATGATGATGTTTGTTGTTTAAAGGGCTAGGTCATCGGCCCATAATGGTGAACGAAACGAAAAATAAAATTTCAAAATGTATCCACTGACTAGAATCTAAAACGAATGAAAATGAAAAAATGATAGTGAAACAACATTCAGTGGATCTAATTTACAAAGCCTGAATTACTGGGATGATGCATTGGGGTCCAAACTCCAGGTCACCGACCGCTCATAATGGTACAAATCACTGGAACGTTGAACCATGGTGTTCCTCCTATAGTGGTACTAATCACAGGTAACGTAGACTCATGGTGTTTCTCTAATGGTGGTACTAATCACAGAAAATGTAGACCTATCGTATGTTGCACACCATGGCATCACTCACAGGTAACACAAACCGATGGTGTTTCGCACATAAGGGTACTACTCACAAGCAACGTAGACCCATGGTGCTCCGTACATAGTGAGACTAATTGCAGGCGGCGGTATTCCCGTGGTGCCCCTCACTGAGTGGAGCTAATCACAGGCAACGTATACTCATGATGTTGCTCACATAGTGTAGTGCTATTAATCATAGGCAATGTAGACCCACGGTGTATGACACATTACTCAACCACAGGTAATACAAACCCATGGTATTCGTCACATGATGGAACTGTTCTCAGGGAACGCACACCCACGCTTTTCGCACATAGTGGTACTTACCACGGGCGCCAGCTAAACCCGCGGTTTTTCTCGTAAGGTGACACCACTCATAGGTAGCGCAGATCCATTCTTAACTCAGGGGAGCCGACATATTCCAGCACAGCGTTTACGGTACATCGACATTAGTTCGCGCAGCCGAATGCCGCCCCGCTTCGATGGAATACACACGATCGTAGACCCTACTAACCACAGAACCGTGGTGTTCTTCACAATGTTACTACTCATTGGTAACGTAGGTCCATGGTGTTCCTCACATGGTGGTGCTAACTGCAAATAACGTCGACCCATGGTGTTCCTCACGCAATGGTACTAAGCACAAGTAATTTCATGATTCTAATGTCATCATCCCTTGGTCGCCCCTTTTAGTCGCCTCTTACGACAGGCAGGCGATACCGCGGGTGTATTCTTCGTCTGTGTGCCCCACCCACAGGGGGTTGCAACCAGTTTAACGTCGCACTAACGCAGACTGATTTCCGGCGGCGATGGGACAGGAAAAGGGCCAGAAATGGGAAGGACGTGGGTGTGGCTTTAATTAAAGAACATCCCAGAATTTTTCTGGATGAAAATGGGCAACCACAGAAAACCATCTCCAGCGCTTCCGACAGTACGGTTCGAACTCACTATCTCCCAAATGCAAGCTGATAGCTACGCGCCCAAACCGTGCAACCTCTTGCTCGGTTAACCTAGCGTCGTTCAGAGTAACTCGATTATTGCGATGTTCCATAGGAACGATCTCCTTTCATTCTCCAATATTTTGCTCATGTCACTAGTTTTAATGTTCCTTGAAATGCAATAGATTTTGGAGAACCTCAGAGGTAGAAATTTTCTTCAGCAGGAGTTCTTTAACGTGCCGAAAACAAACGAATAGCGGTTGTTACATTTAAATACTGTTAAATACCTTCGAGGGATTGAATCTATCTAGGTACGGTGAGGATGTCTCACCACGTGGCTCTCCAGTATATGCTGGACAGGTCAACTTGGCAGGGCAAGATCCTTAATGGGCTCTATGAACCATGCTTTGGGTCGGTTATTTTTGTCTAGATAACGGGACAATAATTGACTGAGGCATTAATATCAGTTATCCAATGTTTCAGGTTCCGAACCCCCGATGTAGGGGTAGCGTGCCTGCCTCTTACCCAGAGGTCCCGGGTTCGATTCCCGGCCAAGTCAGGAATTTTTACATGATCTGAGGGCTGGTTTCAGGTCCACTTAGACTACGTGATTACAATTGAGGAGCTATCTGACGGTAAGATAGCGGCCCCGATCTAGAAAGCTAAGAATAACAACCAAGAGGATTCGGTGTACTGACCACATGACACCTCATAATCTGCAGGCTGAGCAGCGATCACTTGGTAGGCTTCGGCGCTGTTGCGCCATGTGGGGTTACAATAGAACTTGCTAATGCACAGTATTTGTGATCACTATACATTTTAATGTTAAGAAATTACTTTATCAATTTGGTCGAGAAGGTAACTTATAAGAAGACCCTCAATGATTTAATTGGTAATCCGTTAACAGCAGAAATTAGGTATAACGAAATGTTGGAGTAATAAGGTGTATCTCTATACCATTCCCAAGGAAATAACAATTAAAACCGGCAATGTAAATTGTATGAAGCAATTATATTCTTATTATACGTTCACAGCCAGGTCGTCTGCGGTAGTCAAGTGGTAGCGTTCTTGTCTAAGGACCTGGAGTTTTGATGTATGTTCAAGTACAAAGAAATGAAGTAATTGTAAGCAAAAGTGTCTTCCACGAAAGGGACGCGACCGCAGTTCAGAAAAACTCCAGATATATAACAACATGTTAACTTTAAAATGTAAGTTAAATTAAAATTTTATTTCTACATAAACTGACATTTAATTAAATATGTTGATATATTTGACTGTTACCAGTGTTGAAATAACTAATTAAAATTATTTCATAAATTTGTCAAGGCATATTGAAATCGGCAGGCCCTTTAATTATTCAACAAACCTCATCCGAGCAGAGTACAGGTGGGAACGACATATTGCGGTTCTCTGTGATGGCGATCCACGAAGAGTCCAAGTCACTGTCTACACCTCCAGGATAATTGATTGTGACCAGTTCGCCTCGTTGTCATGGTGAAGTGAAATCCTTCCACCACTCCGCTCACCCTCCCGGCTGTTTCCAAGGATACATACAGGCGAGGTAATATTTCACGGGCAAAGACACGATCGAGAGCAGTAAAGATATTGCATCAAATTTCACACATCATTGGAAGACATCTTTTTCTTTTTAAGGGTTTCGTGAAAGTTTTCTTGGAGAACGAGGTCGGTTCAAATATCACCGTCGCCCTTCAAATTGTAGTGTATTCCAGATTTAACTCCACGGGGATGATTTAAATTTTCCTCTCTAGGGACCCCAAGACCTTGAAGTCTGTGGGTGGGCTTGCGTGCTCACTAATCACTAGCTCAGGGTCAGCAATGCAGATTTAGCCTTGGAGTAGAACCAGACTACCGAGATGTCCCCCCGGATGTCACTGTGTTCTTTCTTCTTTGATTTCCATAGCTTCCTCTTCTATTCTAGCCACCTTAAATTTCGTTTTCCTCACTGTCTAGACAAGCTCTAATCCATTCCTGGTAAAGTAGTACTGATTACTAAGAGGAATTACAACTAGGCAGCCATCCTCCATTCCTGTTTACGGTGTACTATGCCTTGTGGAATGGGCAAGAACAAATTTGTTAATTTCATTGATTTGCATCAGAATCATACTTGGCTTTAACCCTAGAGTACTAACATTATTCGGTAGTTGCCCATTACTAACATACGTAAATTTTACGTGCATGTCCATATCTACGCTAAAACAATAAGCAAACCCCACATTGAAGCCAGAACTAATATGTTATTTAAGAATTACGAATTATAGTTAGCGTTATGTTGTTGGTAAAGAATCACCTTCTACATTCGACGAATGTCCTATTCGAATATGAACTATGTTCTTTCTTGGATATTTTCCTGTGTTTGAATCAGTTGTTTTTCACATATGCCCATCATTATCAAAGAGTGTATCTACTTCACACTCAACAAAAAGCTTTTTCTAGAGGTTGAGAGGCCGAAGCTGATCTGTTTGAAGTAGTCGCTTGTGATATTCTCTTCCTAGGTCCTTTTCTGAGATTTCCCTTTTGATGGACGCTCAATTTGCTGAATTTCAACACAAGATCGCAAATCTGGATCACAGTCGAGATTATCTTCGGAACCATCGTCACAGGGGGAATAGTTCGGATCGTCATCGGAGAGTCTTCGTGCTCTAATTCAGTTTCTGAACGGTTGCATTCCCCGCTCTCACCTTCATTCAGGTAGTCAAGAATAAGGCAAATGAACTCCTTCGCCTATTCATTGTGTCTTGGAAAGCCACGTGCCTAATAACTAATAAAGCAACCATCCGGAATGAGCAACCTACCCGCATACAACATCCAAGTACCTGTTCCATACTAATAATAAGTTACGTAAGTTTTATGTACCAACGATAATGCGTCAATACTAACAATAGGTAAAAAAAAGCGCAGTGACTTACCGAAAATTAACTCTCCCGGCAATGGCTCCTCACACATGCATATAAATGCTATGGTGACACCGTCCACATTGATCTGTGGAAGCACTGCATGGAGGTGGTCTCTTGGGGGTAATGCGGGAAGGAGCAGTGCGTGTTAAATGACACGTACACGTTAATTTTACAAATGTTAGTATTCTAGGTTTAACAATATAAAAGTTACTGAGGTATGAGCGATGCTAGTAACGCCATTCCTTATGCAGGCAATCCCTGTGATGAATGATGTGAAAATATCGCTTAGAGGGTCGGTTGTTGTGTGAGCGTCAGTGTCATTGCCAGACTGACATCTAATATCTAATTGTGGGTTAGTGAGGAAAAGAACGGGAAACTACCTCACTCCTCATTTCCCTGGTACGCCTCTTTAGTGACACCTAGGTTGTTTGTGGCAGTTAATGATGGATCTGTTAGGGATCCAATCAGCTCTCGGATGAAAATTCAACATACCTGCTGTCTAGCCGGTTCATCTCTCTGGGTGGAGCAAATAAATACACCCAAGGTATTCCTTGTACGTCGCAAAAGACGTCTAAAAGAGTACTACAAGTGCTCTGGATTTGGGAGTGAGGGTTGGAAACAACGATGTGCCCAACTGAGTATGTAACTGCATTCACTTATTTGTGCTTGATTGGCGATTGGGAATAAGAGTTGAAGGGGGGCGGGGCAAAAAGTGCCTGGGTTTGGGGGATATACATCAAAACTAAAGAAAAATTACAAAATGATAAGTTTTTGATGTTCTCTGAGCGAATTTCAGCAGAGAGATAAAGGTTGACAGTTTACCAATTTAAGTGCGGTAAATGAAATGGCGTATGGCTTTTAGTGCCGGGAGTGTCGAGGACAAGTTTGGCTCGCCAGATGCATATCTTTTGATTTGACTCCCGTAGGTGAGCTGCGCGTCGTGATGAGGATTAAGTGACGATGAAGACAGCATATACACCCAGCCCCGTGCCAGCGAAATTAACCAATTAAGGTTAAAATTCCCGACCTTGCCGGGAATCGAACCCGGGACACCTATGACCAAAGGCCAGCACGCTAACCATTTAGCCATGGAAACAGACTTAAATGCGGTAATAATGGATGATTTAGATTTTGATTCAATACTGTACAAATCATGACGAATATAAGACCAAGTGTGAAGACTCATCGGTTATAGCATGGTAGTTTGTGGTCCCGCCACTGCAAGCACTGCAAGCGATTATATCCAACACGTGCTCCTGTAGTTCCGGCAAGCCGGGTATAGGAAAGTGCGAAAGACGTTACTGTGCGAGATATTTCAGTGAATAAGTTGAACTTTCTTTCCTTTCCGTTCATAAATTCAGTTCATTGTGTGTTGTGTACTTCAAGCAGGTATCTTATGCGACTTGATTAATTTAATAATTCAACATGCCGTACTGTTTTGTGCTTGGCTGTAAGTCAGGTAATGGTAGAGTAGTTAATTATATGCGATTTTTTCACACCGTAGAATAGAAATCAATTTGGAAATATGACAGAGCTATTCCACGGAAGGATATTGAGTAAATGCTTAATAGCATAATTTGTCATGTTCATTTCTCTGATGATTTGATAGTAAAATCAGATAATTTTATAGTGATTGGTTAAAAAGTAGATATCTCTTGTGTGAGATGAAATTACGTCCAGGAACAGTGACTCACATTTTCCCTAATTTGCCGAAATACCTTCAATCGAGAAGTCCCGTGAAACTCTCAAGGTGAAAAAGAAACTAGACACCATTAGGAAAAGAAGAAAGATTGAAGACGGGAGTGTAGCAGCGAATGGGGAACTAAAATGTCAGTCTAATGTTGATCACAATTCGCGTCATTCTAGTCTACTTTCTGATGTCGAAGAGACAATATTACCGCTCAAAAGGTGCCTAAAATGCTAATCGAAATTTAATTCGAGCTAGATTCAGTCTCAGCTCAGCAAAGTCGAGAATTAATTTGCTGGAGAAGCAGGTGAGAAATACACAGGCATTTAATCATAGAACAAGAAGGAAAAGATGATAATCGACACCATGCTTAAGAAATGCCAGGTGAAATATTCTAATGGAATGAGTCGGCAAGTACATAGTTCATAGGTGTTTATTTCAGTACTCCTTTCCTTTTTCTCTAATTTTTCAATTTCTCCGTTTTTGTTTTATGGCTAATCATTGTATTGCATAAAGGATTTCCGTTTTTATGGCAGTGTTGTTATGTTGTATTTTTGTTCGTTTCCTTCATTGTAAATGTGATTTGTTACTTGATGAACCAACTCCATTTTCTGACTTCTGTTTTTGGCTATTTCTATATCTGTGCCGTTTGGCTGTATTATTTTCCCTAGGTACTTGAATTTATTTACTAGACTGATTCTGCCATAGTCCGCCTCTGCGATGTAGTGTCTGGTGTGATAAGCTACAATCCCCGGAGGTTCGAGTTCGATTCCCGGATCTGCCACGAAATTTGTATTCCCGACCAAACGTCTCTCATTCCAAGACACTGCCCTTGAGGCGATAGAGGTGGGATCTCTCGCTGAATTCGGGGAAGAAACCAAAACTGGACGGTAAATGGAGTAAGAAAGAATGATTCTGCCGTAACTGTTTAAAACGCACCAATAGATAAACGAAATATTACACAATATGCGACAGTACAAATGACACTGAAATTGAATCGCCGGAGCTGAAAGACACCTGCTCACGCTCTCGCCTTTTCCTTACTTCTGCAGTAACCAAGTACGAGGGTTGGAACTTTAATAGTGACAACTATTTAATTACAACTGATACAAAAGAAATACATGTCACTATGTTTTACTGTCCTTCAAAGTAGTCACCAGCACTGTGTACAACCCGTTGTCAGCGATGTGGAAGTCGTACGATAGCTTTAGCAGCGCCTGTTGTGTTGATAGTTCGAATGGGGCGGTCTACTGCCAGACGAATCTCTGGAATAGTTCTGAAACTAACGCCACGAAGTGGTTCCTTCATCCTTGGCATCCAGTCAAAATCACAAGTCTGAGCAGTAATTTGTATGGTACAGTAATTCCCAGCCCAATCGACCCAACAAATCAGCCGCAGTTTGCGCTGTATGCGACCGAGCGTTGTTGTGCAAAATGATGGGTGGGTTTTGTAAAAGGTTTCGCCACTTTTATCTCAAAGCTGGTCGCAGGTTACGTTATAAAAATGAACAGTAATACTGCCATCGATGGTCTGCTGTGGAGGAACGTAATGCGTTAGGATAACACCATCACAGTCGTATAAGAGAATAACCATAAATTTCACATTGCTGGGGTTCTTCGTGGTGACGCGTAATGAGGCCATTTGTTCTATTTGCGTTTCCTTTGTGGCCCATACAATTTGGCCCATGTCTCATTCAGCGTAATGATACAGCATAAGAAAGCGCCTCCTTCGTACTCATAGCGCTCCAAGTGGTTACGAGCAGCGTCGTTTCGTAACCATTTCTGCATTTTCGTCAAATCACACGGAACCCATCGTGATGCAATTTTACTCATGTCCACGGGTTCATTCAGAATGTGAAGCACAGTCGTATGCGCCAATCTGATGTGTCTGCCCAGCTCACAAAATGTAGGGCGTCGACCAGTGTCCAGTAACGCGGTAAGAGCATGCACTTCTTCTTCACTGACACTAGGATGACCTGGCAGACGCACGTCTGCTACATTTAGGCGTCCCTCGTTGAAGGCTTTTACCCATCTTGCCACTGTTCTGCAAGGCAATGCAGTTTCCCCGCAAGTCTCTTGAAGACTTTTATGATACTGTCGTGCTGTACGACCTCTGGCACATTCAATCTTTATCCAAATCCACTGTTCCTCTTTCGAAATCATCGTGACAGCACTACCTTAGAGCGCCAGCTAACACGAAGTTCTGTTCTTTCCGCCAGTTTGCATGTGCGTGATGTGGATAGGGAGAGTCCATGTGCTCTGAAGTAAGGTAGGTATGTGACTAATATGTGCTACCAGCAACGTTATTAGGTTCCGTTGCATGGCGTCTCTACAGCAGTGTTGCCGCTATTAAAGTTCCTACCCTCGTAAAACAGACTCCGCTTCAATTTAAGGACCATTCGTAGCTAAGCACGGGTATGTCAGATATTTTATACATAAAATACGTTGAAAAAAAGAAAAACACACAAGCTATACAGTGTGGTTGCATAAATAGACTGTAGAAGAGCAAAAGCTGGCCACTTGTAGAGCATTTGGTGTCGCATTGAGCAGGTCTTCCACTGTACAACGGGCTGGCTATGCACCTAATTGCAAAAAGTGTGCTATGGTCTGCTCTTCTTCATATTCACACAAGCTTGAACCTACACTGAGGCCCACTTCTTTGGGTTTGACCTGCATTTCGCAACACCTGAACCCAGTTTGTTGAGTGACTTCCAAGTCACCCAATCCACTGTGTGACCAGGAGAGAAATGACATTTGATATTATCAATTCACTTCAACGGTCTAATGTCGTTATACACAAACCACTTTGCAGTGCGTGATTTACAAATTGGTGCACCGTGTCCGGTCATAGAATACTGGGCTATTATTTCGTCGAGGATGCTGCACAGAATAAAAAACACAATGTACCAGATAGTCTACAGAGATCTCGTTACCCAGTTCGTGCGGGATTTGCGCCGTTTCTCTCGCACTAGAAACTTATTCCTCCAACGACAACGGATGCAGCAAAATGGAGTTAAAGCCCATACCGCTGGAGAGTCACCCTCCTACAACGACACTTTGGGGATCATTTCTCGTGGAACTACACTCCATTACCCTTCCTAGTCCCAGGATCTCACAGCCCCATATATCTATATATGGGAGTGTGTTGAAAGAATCAGCTTTTTAAGACAAATAACTGACCTAATTTCGCGAGAAGTTAACGTCAATTTTTACGTCCTTACAGCAATATTTGTTTCATCAACAGGTTCAACAATTTTCAGAAACGTTACCATTGATTACACTGATATGCAACCATTTTGATACAGAGAAACTGTTTATATTTTTCAGGGACTTTCTTAAATTCTTGAAAATGTCTAAATACCGAACTTTATATATATATATATCTCTTTACATCAATTATACCATTATTATTGCATTAAAGTTGGTAATTTAGATATAATCGAATCAATAACATAAAACAAGTGAAATTAAAAATTACAAACAAAGTGTCCTATAACTAATTTTCTTGCTGAATATTGCAAGAACACTAGAAAAATAACTGAATTCATTTCCTTTGTATGAATGCCATTCCTTGAAATTGGGGGATATAAGCCTTACTTGTGTATTCATTTATAGTGTGCCATATAGCCAGCGGAGTAGATAGATAGTGTTCAGAAAATATGTTGTGCTTTTGTTTATTTAAAACTGAAATTTCCGGGGGGGGGGGGAGTTAACCAGTAATACGCGAGCTAACGAGGGATCCAAATTTTCAGTCATCAAAGAATGAAAAAGAAAACTCTGCATGGCGTTCCTTTTAAAGCGTAACAGAAAACTTCCTAGGTAACAGGACATCTGAAAATTGCAAGGAAACTGCCGACTAAATGTTAGCTCACTTAAAATCTCTAACTTCAATTTCTACACAACCATATCAACTACTTCCCCAAATACCTTGGTGCAATGAGAGAGGAGCGGGAAGAGATATCAGGACAAGTGAAATGAAGTGTTGTTAGCGGATTATTGCTGGCGCTTAAAGAGGAGTACATGAAAAAGTCACAGCAATGGCATCAAAAGGGCGCAACATTTTGACCGACGAATTGAACATCTGAATGGGTGTAGATAATTTGTGTTAATATAATTCAATGTTTTATAGTTAATTTTAAACACTCTAATTTTATATTGCGGTGTAAAAACACGTTGTTAAAAATAACATACCTAATTTGACGTTATTGAAATTATTGTTCAAATTTTGAAATATTTCGTTCTTATTTCTAAAAATTACATAAAATGGAGCATGATAGAGAAAATCTGAATATTGACTTGGATTCTACATCCCTCAATACCTAAGCAGTCATTTCAGGTATATTGTCGTATTAAATTGCAGTATATACACCGACTGACAGTGACAATGCAACACCAAGGAGGAGTGGTTCGAAAGGGATGAAAGTTGGGGAAAAAACAGAGTCGGCACGGAAGAATAATTGATGTTTATTTCAAACCGATATGCAGGTTACACAATGCACACGGCATCGACTCAGTAGGATGTAGGACCACCGCGAGTGGCGATGCACGCAGAAACACGTCGAGGTACAGAGTCAATAAGAGTGCGGATGGTGTCCTGAGGGATGGTTCTCCATTCTCTGTCAACCATTTGCCACAGCTGGTCGTCCGTACGAGGCTGGGGCAGAGTTCGCAAACGGCGTCCAATGAGATCCCACACGTGTTCGATTGGTGAGAGATCCGGAGAGTACGCTGGCCACGGAAGCATCTGTACACCTCGTAGAGCCTGTTGGGAGATGCGAGCAGTGTGTGGGCGGGCATTATCCTGCTGAAACAGAGCATTGGGCAGCCCCTGAAGGTACGGGAGTGCCACCGGCCGCAGCACATGCTGCACGTAGCGGTGGGCATTTAACGTGCCTTGAATACGCACTAGAGGTGACGTGGAATCATACGCAATAGCGCCCCAAACCATGATGCCGCGTTGTCTAGCGGTAGGGCGCTCCACAGTTACTGCCGAATTTGACCTTTCTCCACGCCGACGCCACACTCGTCTGCGGTGACTATCACTGAGAGAACAGAAGCGTGACTCATCGGAGAACACGACGTTCCGCCATTCCCTCATCCAAGTCGCTCTAGCCCGGCACCATGCCAGGCGTGCACGTCTATGCTGTGGAGTCAATGGTAGTCTTCTGAGCGGACGCCGGGAGTGCAGGCCTCCTTCAACCAATCGACGGGAAATTGTTCTGGTCGATATTGGAACAGCCAGGGTGTCTTGCACATGCTGAAGAATGGCGGTTGACGTGGCGTGCGGGGCTGCCACCGCTTGGCGGCGGATGCGCCGATCCTCGCGTGCTGACGTCACTCGGGCTGCGCCTGGACCCCTCGCACGTGCCACATGTCCCTGCGCCAACCATCTTCGCCACAGGCGCTGCACCGTGGACACATCCCTATGGGTATCGGCTGCGATTTGACGAAGCGACCAACCTGCCCTTCTCAGCCCGATCACCATACCCCTCGTAAAGTCGTCTGTCTGCTGGAAATGCCTCCGTTGACGGCGGCCTGGCATTCTTAGCTATACACGTGTCCTGTGGCACACGACAACACGTTCTATAATGACTGTCGGCTGAGAAATCACGGTACGAAGTGGGCCATTCGCCAACGCCGTGTCCCATTTATCGTTCACTACGTGCGCAGCACAGCGGCGCATTTCACATCATGAGCATACCTCAGTGACGTCAGTCTACCCTGCAATTGGCATAAAGTTCTGACCACTCCTTCTTGGTGTTGCATTTGCTCTGTCAGTCAGTGTATATATTTGAATGAACTTTTCCAATTTTGATGTTTATTTAATTTTCTCTTCAGAATTACAAAAAGAAAACTTACATGATACAGAAAATATGAACACAGATATGGATTCAGGCCACTTTAGTTAACAAGAATCATTAATACTTTCCCATGTAGCAAAACAAAATTCGAAATGCATAGCAGTGTTATGAATAATATGTGGTACGCGATGGTACGCATTTGAACACATACTGCATCAGCGCAATGAATAACATTTCAGTGTCGGTTGTTTTTCCGCGTACTGAATTTTGTTCTATACTACTGTAGAACAAGCGCTTCCCCCATGAGGAGCTTACCGGAAAGGACAAAGTATAACAGTACAATTTACGTGTTGCTATACGAATAAATAGCGTTTTATTATTGGAAGAGAACCTTCCAGGGCTGACACAACAACTCTTTGTCGGTGATGCAGGAAGGTTGATTCTCGAACAGAATATCTCAACATTTCTCCTTGCTCCAATGGGTCACGGAGGATTTGAAAACGAAATAGTCCACAGGCTTCATAAACCGTTACTGGCGGGATCGGAAGAGAACACAAGTTGACGAACGGAGGTCGGATAATAAAGATGAAAGTAATGAGCTTGGCGCGAGGAAGTGGAAGCAATGGTGGACTTAGCTGGCAACCCGTTGTCACCATCCCACACTCCGAAGTTCAGAGCTCCTACGAGTCCTCCTTTCACTTGCTCATCCCCCTGTGGGTGGGGGCGGTAGAATAACACCCACGGTATCCCCTGCCTGTCGTAAGAGGCGACTAAAAGGGGCCTCAGGGGCTCTGAACTTTGGAGCGTGGGTTGGCGACCACGGGGCCTTCAGCTGAGTCCTGGCAATGCTTCCACTTACTTGTGCCAGGCTCCTCACTTTCATCTATCCTATCCGACCCCCCTTGGTCAACTCTTGTTCTTTTCCGACCCCGACGCTATTAGGTTTGCGAGGGCTAGGGAGTCTTTAATTTTCACGCCCTTCGTGGCCCTTGTCTTCCTCTGGCCGATATCTTCATTTTTCGAAGTGTCGGATCCCTTCCATATTTCCTTCTGATTAGTGTTATACAGAGGATGGTTGCCTAGTTGTACTTCCTCTTAAAACAATAATCACCACCACCTTTCACTTGCTCATTAAGACAGACAGAGGATACCGTGGTTGTCGGAAATTTCAGCATATGAGGCGAACAGCTGACCAACTACGTTGAAGAGCCAGTCCTTTCCCTGCACAGACAACATCACAGCACAAGTCGTGGACACACATGACAGACCCATTCAGAACGAAATGCTCTCAGCCGAAGCCGCAAGAGTTATGCCCTCTAAACCAAACACACAAATGTGCTACATGTTACTGCTGAGGTCACGTGGCGGTAGGGATAACCAAGTTGAAGTTTCACTCGGTTATCTGTGGATTAGGGGGAAGCTATTTTCAGATGAGGTGTAGGAGCGCAAGGAGAATATAAATAAATATCCGATATATTGATTGCTCTGTACCTTGCCACCAAGGCTCGGCCACATCACGAGAGTCAGCTTGAGGTAACTCGTTTTCTGCCTTTACGGCCGGCCGACTGAGCTGCGAAAGATCATGGACCGCGATAATAATAATAATAATAATAATAATAATAATAATAATAATAATACAGAGAGTTCCAATACCGAGAAGAGAAGGGGGCAGAGGAATTTTTTATATAATCGCTCTACACAACTAACAAGTAATAAACCTAAGGAAATACTTTTATTGTCGGACAGATAACAGCATTTTACATAGAGCTGTAGTTGAAGATCTAAAATATACCCCTTTAAATTTACATGAACGCCACATTTAAATGACGCGAACAAGTAAAGAACTTCATGGAAGGTACCACAGCCAGGGGAATGACGAGAACATTGACAAACAACTTTTATAATTATGGTTGTCTAGGGAAGAGTTATTTCCATAAACTGAGGGATTCAACCAGGTGATCTAAGATAAAGTGTCCTCAATAAAAAGTTACACATCCTTAAATTTCCCACTACTAGGAATAACCAGTGCAGGAAATGCAACAACAGCCCAGAAACCATTGACCACATCATCAGCAATTGTAGATTTCCAGCACCAACATCCTAGACTGAGGTAGCCAAAGTTATACACCAAGCAATTGCTCTGACCCAATTCTTGATCCACTGTATACAAAACTTTCCCACAAAGTGTACAGGAAAACGACAATTTCAAACTCTACTGGGATCACAGGATACAAACCGATAAAACAAACCGCACAATAGACCAGACATAATATTATCAGACAAAAAGAACCAACATCTTATTGGCATAGCTATCCCAAAAGACCACAATATGAAACAGAAATACAGGGCGAAGATTACTCCTCTAGTTATGGAAGTAGCAATAATCTGGAAACTAGAGCGAGTTACAATTCTTCCTTTTTCTCCTTTCTCCCACTGGTCTACGACTAAAACCATTTTCAGAAAACTTAAATGAACTACAGCTCCCTATGTACATCCACAACGTGGCACAAAAAGATGCAATTTTGAAGACCAGCAACATTATCAGAACATTCCTGAATGCTCAGTGCGAACCATAAATAGAATAGGCTGCAACCTCTTTACCTAAGAGAATACTGAAGACATATATTGTTAATTTATGTATATAATGATTAAGTTCTATTTTCTATACGTAAGGTATCGAAATACGAGCTGTATTACAACTATAAAGTTGTGAATTAAAAGATAATAATAATAATAATAATAATAATAATAATAATTGGTAGAAAAAATAAATTGAGGACCATCGTAGAACTATAACCAGCGCACAATGGGACTAGTAAAAATGTAGAAAGATTAACTGACTTTTGTAAAAAAAAAAATGATCTCAAGTTTATGTGAACATATTTCTAGGCGCTTCCACACGAAAAAACCCTGGAGATCCCCAAATTTTCACTTGGGAGAATGTGAAATGGATCAAGTGGCTATTTCCAAGAACAACAAAAATAAATTGTGAATGTTAAATTTAAAATAGGAATCATTGTCTCTGGAAACTATCTATCCTTAATCAAGGTAAAATTTAAAGCAAACAGGTCCAAACCAAGGATAACAAAAACCCTCCTCGTCGATCCGAAATTTCTTAAACATAACACCAGTACTTTCATTGAAAATATCCCTTCTCACAATCCTTCAAACTGGGTGGAACTCAAACACATACTTTTGAAGGCTTCTCAAAATGTTGGCACACCACCCAGGAAACGCAAACATAGGTGGTAGAATGAAACCTGCAACAAACAATAGAATTAAAGCCTGGCAGAAATGGAATTCTCATAAAACTGAACTAACCTGGCGGGAATTCACCAAAAATACAGAAATCAACATAAAAAATATCAGGTCCGAGAAATGCAAATATGATCACTACAGATTGGAAGAAATTTTACAAAATACAATACACGTAACTTCTACAAAATTTTCCGAGAAGAATTATCAAATTATCAGGCACCTGGTCTTCGCTTCAAACGCCCAAATGGAATTTAGAAACTAATAATCTAGAAAATTGCAAACTTCTAGCAGTGCATTTCAGGGATCTTTTAAACTTTGAATCCCATAAAGAACAACTCACCTTTGAAACACCCTCACCTAATCAAGATTCACAACCCCCAACATTGGAGGAAGTCAAAGAAATAATCCAAGGTCTCAAAAATAACAAAGCCCCAGGAGAATATGGCATAACTCCTGAAATGCTGAAGATAGGAGGTGAGAGCGTAGCCCGGAAAATCTACTCGATTCTTTAAAACATCTGGATCACTGAGGAAATCCCTGGAGATTGGAAATGTGCGCTAATCCATCCACTACACAAGAGAGGGGATAAAACCAACATCAACAATTATAGAGGAACTAGCTTGATACCAGTTGCTTAACAAATTTTTCCAAAGCCCTGCTCACTAGACTTGGGAAACAAACAGACCATCTAATTGGTGAATACAAGGCAGATTTCCGAAAAGGAAGATCTTATACAGAACAAATCCTTAATCTTAAAACTATACTACAAATGCGCAAAACCAGACAAATTGTCATTACTTTTGTAGATTTCAGAAAATCATATGTCTCTATAGACCGTCAAACACTTTTCATTACTCTAGAATAATTTCAAGTGGATAAGAAAACAAGACAAACATTAACTGGCACTACTTTAAAAGTTGAATTCCTTGCTGAAATATCTAAGCCGTTTACTATTAACACCGGGGTCCGTCAAGGAGAGAGATTATCTCCGTTACTGTTCAACCTCGTACTTGAGAAAGTAATCAGGAGCTAGGAAAAGGAAATTAAAGGAATAACCCTTGGCAGACTATTTAAAGATAGAATTCACTTGCACTGTCTGGCCTTTGCGGATCCTTTACAGTAACGGGCAAGAAGCAATTCATTCCATTGAAAAATTGCATTAAATTGCCATGAAAACGGGACTTCACATCTCGTATGAGAAAACTCAATACATGGAAGGAGCTTCACGATATTTAGATGAACAACCTATGATAACTAAATTCAGCAAAATCTTTCAGGTGAACCAATTCAGATATTTAGGAGAAATTATTAAGCCTTCTGGTTTTAACCGCGAAACAAATCAAGAAATAATAATTTTTCGAATTACAGAAAGCTTACAGGTTTACTTGGAACAGGTACAACAACAAAATCAATATCTCGGAAAGCAAAAATTAGACACTACAATACAAACCTGAGGCGTTATTTGCTTCAGAAACCTCTAACCAAAGACATAGAGACAATAAGGAAAACGTTAAGAACATTTTTGACCCAGTTTGTAAAGAGGGAATATGGAGGGAAAAATCATTCCAGGAAATTTATTGTCAATCTGAAGAAATATCTCACACTTTTCGGAAAAGACGATTGAAATTGTATGGACACATTATCAGAATGAGCAGTAACAGACTAACTAAAAGAATTCTGAATCTGGTCCTTTTATCTAGAAGAACAGCGGTTTCGTGAAACTGAAACAGATCTCCAGGAAATCAACATCTTGGAAGACATTATACAGGACAGATGTAAATTCAGAACCAAAATCAACAATCATCAGTTTGAAGACAAACCCAACACCAGAGTCACTATAACTTGGGCAGAAGAACGAAGGAAGAAGCTCAGCGAGAGGATGAAGAGATTTTGGTACGAGAAGAAGGCCAACAAATCAGCTAAGCTGGATCAATCGAGCTCCTAAGTAGGGCATAACGATATCCGGCCCCGCCTGTCACCCGGCGGCCCCGGATTCGATTCCCGGCCGGGCCGGGGATTTTCATTCTAAATGATTAATATCCCTGGTATGGGGACTGGGTGTTTGTGTCGTCCTTAACGTTCCTTTCCTCACATTCTACACGTTACACTACCGCCGTGCAAGTAGGGGCAAATGAACTTCCTAGGTCGACGCCCCGAACAAATAGCATTTAAAAAAGGCATAACGATGTAAAATAATAATAATAATAATAATAATAATAATAATAATAATAATAATAATAATAATAATAATAGAAACCACCTCCAAAGTAGTATTTCATGAGGACATCTCTGAGCACATTGAGATTAAGACAGGAGTCGAGCAAGGATTCGTACTACCACCGATTTTGTTTAACATCGTCCTGGAAAATGTTATGATAAAATGGAGGAAAACCGTAAAACAAGAGGGGACAAAAGGAATCTGTTTAGGTACAACGAAGAAGGGTGTGAAGGTGGATTGCTTAGCGTTCGCTGATAACGTGTCTTGACTGGAAAATTATAAAAAACAAGCTCAAATAATGCTTCAAAAGTTACATGAAATTATAGGGGAAACAGGAGTCAGTACTCAGTGCAAAGTACAAGGAATAAAACATGATAAAGAAAAGCATCTGGAAACAAAGTCTGGGAAAATCAAGAAGTCGGATAAACTTAAATGGTGGATAGATCCAGCTGAATGGTCTTGATAAGAATGAAATAAAAGAAAGTCCAGAAAGATTGAGGTAGCCTATAGATTAGTGCTGAATAGACACAACAAGAGAACGATATATTACAGGCAGAGATTAGACACTGTACCACGGTTATCAAACCAGATGGACTCCACAGTTTAGAATGTCTGATACTGAACATGAAAGGGAAAATCTTGAGAAAGATCCTAGGGCCCAAAGAAAAGAAATGACCGAGCTCGATAGCTGCAGTCGCTTAAGTGCGGCCAGTATCCAGTATTCGGGAGATAGTAGATTCGAACTCCACTGTCGGCAGCCCTGAAAATGGTTTTCCGTGGTTTCCCATCTTCACACCAGGCAAATGCTGGGGCTGTACCTTAATTAAGGCCACGGCCGCTTCCTTCCCACTCATAGCCCTTTCCTATCTCATCGTCTCCATAAAACCTATCTCTGTAGCTGCGACGTAAAACAACTAGCAAAAAAAAAAAAAAAAGAAAGAAATGACGGTACATTGAGAAAGAGGAGAAATGAAGATCTATGCAGACAGTCAGCGAAGATCGCACGAAGAAGAGATTGAAGTTTTATAGACACCTCGCGAGAATGAACGATAGTCTACTAACGAAGAAAATGTTTAACTACATCACCGAGATTAAAGCAAAATAGGTAAAAGAAGTAAGAAAGGACAAGGAGGAAATTGGCATCAATCCTAATGAATTCTGGACGAGAGATAAGTTTGAGCTACGATTGATAAATTCAAGGGGTTCTAGGAAAAGCAATGAAAAGGCCAAGAATATCTGGTCAGAGGAGACGAAGAGGACCCAAAGCGAAATGATGATGAAGTTCTTGAAGAAGAGAAAAAAGACTGACCACCAAATCAACTCATTCCCGTGATCAAAAGTAGGCCATAATCGAAGAAAGAAAATAATAATAATAATAATAATAATAATAATAATAATAATAATAATAATAATATAAAATAACTTGTCCTGATCGACTGACTTTAAAAATTCACCTCCCTTTTCACCCCCTTAGCGACGGAATATCCAAAATAATAATAATAATAATAATAATAATAATAATAATAATAATAATAATAATAATAATAATAATGAAATGGCGTATGGCTTTTAGTGTCGGGAATGTCCGAGGACAAGTTCGGCTCGCCAGGTGCAGGTCTTTTGATTTGACGACCTGCGCGTCGTGATGAGGAAATGATGATGAAGACGACACATACACCCAGCCCCCGTGTCAGCAAAATTAACCAATTATGGTTAATATTCTGGACCCCGTCGGGAATCGAAGCCGGGAGTGCTGTGAACAAAGACCAGCACGATAACAATTTAGCCATGGAGCCGGACATAATAATAATAATAATAATAATAATAATAATAATAATAATAATAATAATAATAATAATCTTTCTATATCGTTTTTCCCACACCCTCATGGACTTGTGGGTGCACTGTACTGTACGTCGCACACGTGAATTCATCCCAGTTTTACGGGTATATGTCTACTCCTATCTGGAGAGATGTATTCGTCCAACACGAGTTTCTGTGGTGGTTGGGCGAGATGACTGGTTCATACGACAGATTGTTGCCTTTCTAATCCCAAGTTCGCGAGTTCGATTCCGGTTCGGTCCTGTGGTATTTGAAAGTACTCAGATATGCAAGCCTCGATTTATCGGTTAAAGCCGCCGTAAAAGTAGTTAGCGGGATGTTAAACAAAAATAATTAATATTGTTCTCATTACTACTATAAGCCCGTTTGGTGGCCATGATCGCTAAGGCATCAAGTCTGTATGGTCTGACACCATGGTTAGTGGGTTCGAGCCCCGTTAGTCGAAAAAGTTTTCGCCATTAGAATGTTGGCCGGCAAGGTAGGAGAGGTGGTGGGTATAGAATTTCCAATCACTAGATTGCATGTTAAAAGCCTAGGTTATTTTCAAATCTCTCCGCAGTAACCATATGGAGTGAGGGAATATAATGCTGTTGATGGTGATTCGTCCGTCGGATGGAGACGTTAAGCCTTGAGCAGACCCCATAGTGTTATTCGACAGGAGTAGGCTCCGTGCCGGCACTGGACATCACGCTCTCCCTTCTTACCATCATATATTGCGCCATTCATTTCATGGCATTAACTCCACTGATGAGGTTGACGTCAGGAAGTGCAAACTCGCTACGAATATCTGTATCACTTCATACGCGTCCTCGTAGAGAAACGGGACAAGGGTTAACCATAGGCAGATTATTATACCATTAGCCGCTCCCATAGCCTTGGAATAGCGCGTTTAGGTCTTACCGAAAGGCCCGAATTTTATTCCCGGCCAGGTCAGAGATTCTTACCTGGATCTGAGTGCTGGTTGGAGGTCCATTAAGCCTGCGTTTGCAACAGGAGACGATGAGATAGTAGCCCAGGTTTAGAAAGCCAAGAATTAGGATCAAGATGATTCGTTACGCTCACCACACATCACCCTCTAAACTACACGCTGTTTGATTGAACAGTGTTCGCTTGCTAGACCAGGAGCCATGAGTACTTGGACACCATGCTGTTGTTTGGGTTTCGTTATACCACTGTATTAATATTGTGATGGTTGATATTGTGTGAATGAAGAGGTCTACATTACGGGGGTCATAAACGACCTGCTATCAAGCCGGAGAAATTAACCAGACGGCTAAAATACCCTAGCCGATCGGGAATGGAATCCGAGACAGTCTACAAGTACTGTGTAATGTAACCTCTACACAGTATATAGGTACTGTTTAACGTAAAGATGTTTTTTGTTGTTGGAGAACTGTGCGGTTTACTGCTTGCTTTGAACGGCGGAGGGACCGACTTCGTCCCCATTGTCATGCGGAAGTAATCGTTAGTGGACTCTGCCACCCACGGAACAATCGATTGTTTCGTGCAGGGTCCAATAGCTCCTGTTAGTCGCTGCTGTCCTAACTCAATCCCACTGAGCAGTCTAGAGACTTGTTTCATTTAAGGGCTTAGCACTTCTCAGTCAAGAGTCCCACGAATTATGTGAGTAGTGTTACTATCAGAGTGTCTCCTTCTAGGTGAAGGAAGAATACACCCACGGTAACGTCTACTTGTTGTAAAAAGGTGAAGGTGGAAACTCCAGGTGTTCTGAAGTTGGCAGGATGGGTTGATAACCACAGGGCCTCTACCTGAGCTTCCTGTGATGGACTCCTTCCTTTATTCTTTCCTATCTCACCTCTCTTGGTAAACTATTGTTCTCTTCCGTCTCCGACGGCATTAGATTTATGAAGAATAAGGAGTCTTTCGTTTCTACACCCCCGCGGTCATTCTTTCTTTTGCCGATACCCTCATACTTCCAAGGGTTGGATCAATTCTACTTTTCCCCCCTCTGATACGTCAGTACCAACACCACCCGCGGATAGGGTCTATAGAATACATCCGTGGTTTCTCCTGCTTGTTGTAAGAGGTACCTAAAGGGGATAATCTCCAGGCGCTCCCACCTTGGGAGCTTAGGTTAAGATCCACAGAGCCCTTCAACTGATTCTAACATTGCCTCAACTCACTTTTCCAGGCTCAGTACGTTCAAATTTTCTGTCTGACCGCCCTCGGTTAACACTTGTCATCTTCCAGTCCCGATGGTAATAGGTTTACCAATCCTAGGATATCTCCCATTTTCATGAACGTTGTGACCCTTCTACTATTTCGTCCCATTAGTGTTAAGAGGTGAAGGTTGACCGGTTGTACTTCTCTTAAAACGATAATTACAATACCACCACGAATCAGAGTCCGTGTGCTTGTACATTGAGGAGTAACTGATATTTGTCTTCTTTATAAGTTGCTTTACGTCGCACCAACACAGGTAGATCTTATGATGGCGATGAGACAGGAATGGGCAAGGAAGCAGCTGTTGCCTTAATTATGGTACAGTCCCAGCATTTGACTGGTGTGAAAATGCGAATCCACTGAAAACTATCTTCAAGGCTACTGACAGTAGGGTTCGAACCCACTATCTCCCGAATACAAGCTCTCAGCTACGCGCCCTTAACCGCACGGTCAACTCGCTAGGTACGAGTAACTGAATTAGAGATACCTGCGTTTGAGTGAAACGACTCTATGGTAGGCTACGCAAATGTAATAGTACGGGGACTGTTCACATGTATTTCTGGTACATCCACCAACGTTCCTCATCAGCGAACGATATAGCAACTTTCCGTCAGACGATGTCCACCTACTGCTCACGCTCCAGCACCTACAGTAAGACAATGCTCCCGCGGTCCCGGATTGTGGCCGATTGGTGCGATGAAAACCTAAGGACATGATGATGTTTTTTTGGCCCTCAAGGTCACCCAACCTCAATCCTACAGAGCTTACCCCTGTCAACAAGAATGTGTGTGCCGTTTTCTGAAAATTATCCTTGCATTACGGGAGGCTGTGCAGCGAGTATGGCCCAGTTTGGCTCCACGATTCTTCTGGTATTCTATAGAGTCCATGCCTCACATCTACGTCACCGTAGCCAGGATCTCTAACTCAATTTCTCATCGATGTATTAAGCAAAATACAAGGATTGTAGCTCGTTCCAGAGCCTCAAATCTGTCTCAATGTTGTACCTAGCCGAGAATGGAACCTTGGCCAACCGGATCGACAGACGCATTGCACGGGAGTTGTCTAACCTACTAGCGCAACATGTCCGTGGTGGATTTGGCATATAAGAAGGACAAATATTGTGGCGTGAGAGTGATGGAACGCCCAACACTTTATCTAAAGATAGTGATACGTTGGGGACTCCTGCACACAACGCATAAATCAGTTCCTATACGATCCGTATTACAGTAGTGCAGTAGTGAAATGAAATGGCGTATGGCTCTTAGTGCCGGGAGTGTCCGAGGACAAGTTCGGCTCTCCAGATGCAGGTCTTTTGATTTGACCCCCGTAGGCGACCTGCACGTCTTGATGAGGATGAAATGATGATGAAGACGACACATACACCCAGCCCCCGTGCCAGTGAAATTAACCAATGATGGTTAAAATTCCCGACCCTGCCGGGAATCGAACCCGGGACCCCTGTGTCCAAAGACCAACACCATAACCATTTAGCCATGGAGCCGGACAGTGCAGTAGTATATTGAACATATACATATCAAAGCGCCCTGTGGAAGTTTTCTTGGTATTTAAGCAGTGACAATGTTTTCGAAATCGATACATTCTTCAAGTTCCAAATCAGAAGAGAAACGTAAACACGTAACTCTTGACCATCAACCAGAAACTGGAAATCATCAAACGCCTGTAGAAAGGCGAGAATAGAAATATTTTGTTGAATGAATTTATTATTGGCTCGTCAACCATTTACGACCTAAAGAAAAGAAAAGATGAACTAATGAAATTTGCTTCTCAATCAGTAACAACTGAAAAATTGGCTTCCAGACAAACATTACAAAAACCCAAACTGGAACAATTAGATAGCTTATTGTACAAATGGTTCAGTGTAGTACGCTCCGAAGGAAAGCCGGTAACGGGGCCAATGGTTATTAAAAAGGCAAAGAAATTTGGACAATACTTAGGTGTTGCAGAAAATGAATGCAATTTTTTTATGGTTGGCAAAGAAACTTTAAGTTTAGGCATGGAATTCTAAGATTTGATGTAACCGGATAGACACTTTCAGCAAACCAAGATTCAGCAAAAAATACAAAGACCAGTTTGAAGAAATAATCGCAGTTAATAATCTAATAACTGATCAGATTTACAATGCTAATGAAACAGGCCTACTATGGCGGTGCTGACCAACATCTACTCTAGCTGCGGGAGGTGAAAAGGCGGCTAAAGGGTTTAAAAAACAAAGAAAGATTGACAGTTTTGCTATGTGATAATGCGTCTGAAAGCCACTGAATAACTCATTTTGTAAGTGGTAAATCTAGAAAACCTCGGGCATTTTAAAATATTACGAAATTGCCTGTTCATTTTGACGCTCAATTAAATGCGCGGATGACAGCCACCCTATTCAAAGACTGGTTCTTTCATCATTGTGTGCCACAAGTCAAAGAAAGCTTCAAAATGCTTGGTCTACAAGAAGACAGCAAAGCCATCCTTGTTTTGGACAACTGTAAAGCACATCCACCAGTAGGTGAGTTATTTTCTGGAAATATATTTGCTACAATTCTGCCGCCTAATGTTACGTCATTGATTCAGCCAATGGATTAAGGGGTAATCCAGAACTTTAAATGTTTTATAGGAGTTCTTTCGTTCGCAGCCTGAGTGTGATGTAACTGAATTTCAAAAAAAGTTTAATCTACAAGATGCCGTCAGTGCTATCGCACTGTCCTGGGCTCAAGTAAAAAAAGATACTTTACAACGGTGTTAGGGAAAACTTTGGCGAACTGCGGATCGTACATTTGATTCAACACCACAGACTGTTGAGTAGAAAAGACATTCCGAATCAGTGTCTGAAGTTTTGGATGTTGTAAGAAGTGCAACAACAATCCTTTGCATAACGTATCTGAAGGGGAACTCGCGGAGTGGATTCAAATGGATAACAACGAACCCACCGATCAGGAGCTAACCGATGAGGATATTATCCAAAGTGTATTAAATCCTCAACCTATACACAATCTTGAAGAGAGTGACTCAGATGAGGAAACCGAAGAAAAGGTGAAAAACAGCTGGGCAGAAGCCGCAGAGTCCCTAAATAAATTCATCATTTTTGCTGAGTGTAATACTAATTATAATGCCACTGAACTTATTGATTTAAATATCAGAAATAACTTTTATACCAAGCGATAGCGATCTCGAAAACAAAAGGATATTCGAGATTTTTTTGGTGCTGCCCAAATTTTGAGCTAAAGTTATTAAATGAATGATTCTGCTGATCAACATTTTACTGCAAAACGCCGTGTTACAGCTGTTTTCGCTGTACGCCTTAACCTATATCGTAGTAGAGGTACCACCCGACAGTCCGGCATTTTCGGTAATCCGGCACCGGGCCGGTCCCGAACGTGCTGGACTATCGGTCTTCAACAGTATAAACATTCTTCATGACCCCAAGAGTGCACAAATAAACAGATGGCAGAATCATCTAACCATCAGAAGGAAAACTGTTTCGAAAGTCAGAAAAGTTATTAGTTCTTATGAGAGATTGACGCAGCAGAAGACGGCTCACAAAACAAATAGACGGAGATGCTGTACACACGCTACAGTACGTTTGTGAGTTTTCTTTCCAACAAAAATTTCCTTGCTTCTGGATATAAAAACCTTAGAATTTCTAGCAACACTGATGAAATATTTGAAATCGTGTGGTATTAGAATATAAAGTTGTAATTAAAATGTGAGGTGTGCTACTTGGATTGCATATGGACACGAAGTTGGAATACAATATAAGTAAACATGAGGTTAGAATTTCATATAAAACTAGAGGTCCCGTGGCTATGATCAGGATATCGACAGTCACATGAAACTATAAGATAGCTTGCTAGTTTCCTTCTTGGGTGAGTAGTCGCAGTAGTGGTGTTCGGTTGAAAGGATCCTAGGATTTTAACCCATTAAATGGCAGTGTTGCACTCAAGCAACATCATTTAATGCCTTGATGCAAGCACATTTTGACTTTATGCCCTATGTTGGTAATGTAAATACGAGCAAAATGTTGCTTCCAATCGTAAATACAGACTGGTAAGGGGGTCATTGCCGTTGTTATTTTAAAAACTACTTGCATTTCTCCCTATGGATGATGTGATGAAAAGGTGCAAATCGCATGCAGGGACACTGGGTCAAATTTCAGAAATGGCCTCTGTGGATGACATAGCTCTAGTGCCGAGTGCATGTCGATACAGACGTGAGGCAAGATGAGATCAGCCGACGAGACATAACCGTCAGCATTGAGAAGACAAGGACTTCTATCATCCCACACAACCCAGAACAGCATACAATCAGTCTGAGAGGAGCAGTCATCAGCCAAGTTGGAGCAACAGGATGGTTGTTTCATGTCACGAACAGGAACTTCATTGAGAAAAGAGAAATCAGCAAAAACGTACCGTCTATCTTCCCCTCTTACACATATATTCGAGTCGTAGACACTCACTACCTGTCAACGATGTAGGATAAATGAGTCAGAGATGAGGTACCTGAAAAAAAGTGGAAAACAAGGCAAAATGGGACAGGGTCCGCAACGAGGCCCACCAGGGCGTGAAATCTGTGGAAGAAATCATTCAGGAAATACAACTGCGATGGTTTTGTTACCCACGGTAGGCTATGGAAACACAACAAGGCAAGTGACAACGGAGCCGTTCTTGAATAAAGTGGGAAAGAAATATCCAGGACGCACCGGTTGCAAGAGGGATCTATTGGAAGGATCCGAGCAAGGGATAGGAATCAATGGAGCGCTCTATTCCAAACATGAACACCGTGAACTAAATACAGTCTCAATGATGACGAAGAAGAATAAGAACTCATTTTCATTGCAATTTTCATTGCTATTTTGCATAACTTGCCAAATAAAGGGTTAACCGTGTCTAGTTAATTCTTCTTCGCAAAATAAGTGTTTGTTCCTGCCTAATACACACTTATTCACTTACATACCACCAGAGTTGTGAAGTAACGAATACACATTTTTGTAATTTTACTTGTACTCGTTACCCTTTACAAAATGTAACTTTTACTCGTAATTTACTCCTTGAAAGGAAATTAGCATACGTAATACCTTGCTACACGTCAATGGCGCTCATTTACACTTCCTCAGAAATATTCCAGCAAAAAAGGTTTCAACGCTCTCTAACCTAAACAATTTGCCAAGTGAAGCTATTGATAGGACTGATAGACGCATACGGAAGAAGCCTTTAAGACCTGGACAAGGCATACCTTAAGAGGCAAGGGAGTCGTTCTGTACTCAGATGTCCCTCAAACTGATTCATGGATGAGCAATAAGGGAATTTCATGCTCCGAATTGACCATTGCTCTGTAGATGTCATGCAACATTACAGTGGTTCGCACAATGCCGGGTCGATATTCCAGCACTACTCGGTGCCATTTTCCAGACTGCGGCAAGATTGAAACTTCTGGACATGTATTGGGCTCAAGCCCAAAGGTGAAATGCTGGTGAACGCAAGACATCACAAGCAGTGCTTTTGCCTCGCACTTGAAATCGTTAGGATGGGAAACGCATGAGTAAGTACACTGTGAGTCCTCTAAAGGATCTTTTAGACGAGCTGATATTGCTACAGTAAACCGGCGCCACCGGAAAACCTGTTGCATCAGATCAAACAATTGGCTTTGAAAGGGATCAGAAGGAGTAATTGTAATTTTACAGATTACTTGTTTATAAAGTAATTTACAGTTGTACGGAGTAAAATATTGTTCGCTTCCGTGATGTAGTGGTTAGTGTGATTAGCTGCCACCCCCTGAGGCCCGGGTTCCATTCCCGGCTCCGCCACGATATTTCAAAAGTGGTATGAGGGCTGGAACGTGGTTCGCTCAGCCTCGGGGGGGTAGAGTTGGGTTCGATTTCCACCTCAGCCATCCTGGAAGTGGTTTTCCGTGGTTTCCCAATTCTCCTTCAGGCAAATGCCGGGATGGTACCTAACTTAAGGCTACGGCCGCTTCCTTCGTTGTCTATCCCTTCCAATCTTCCCATCCCCCCACAAGGCCCCTCATCAGCATAGTAGGTGAGGCCGCCGGGGCGAGGTACTGGTCATCCTCCCCAGTTGTATCCCGGGACCCGATGTCTGACACTCCAGAACACTGCCCTTGAGGGGTTAGAGGTGGGATACCCAGCTGAGTCCGACGGAAAAGCCAACCCTAGAGGGTAAACAGATTAAAAAAGAAAGAAAGAAAGAAAGAAAGAAAGAAAGAAAGAAAATTTCTCAGATAATTGTAATTCAGCCCAATTACTTTGTTCTTGTACTCTTCCCATTACCGCATGCAACGCACTGTACTATCATCCACCAAAATAACATAACACTTAATAGTTCAACACCTCCCTCCACATAATGGGGGGGGGAAGGGCATCAGGTGGTGAAACAAGGCCAAGTTCACACGCGATACCACCAGCATATGTAAACAGTGACAGACAGAGAAAGAAATAATAGTGCAGTCACTCTGATTTGACGCCAGCTCGACTGCCTCCATATCAATTTCGACGTTTCGTGTTATTCTACCACATAGCAGAGAGGTGGATCTAGATCCATGGCAGAGTATTTAATTAATTTTGCCAATTAAACACGAAATGTGTCATCAGAGAACTGTTACAACCGTACATCGCGTGAAATAGTGTGTCGAATAGATTTCCCTTCACCGAGCTCGATAGCTGCAGTCGCTTAAGTGCGGCCAGTATCCAGGAATCGGGAGATAGTGGGTTCGAACCCCACTGTCGGCAGCCCTGAAGATGGTTTTCCGTGGTTTCCCATTTTTACACCAGGCAAATTCCGGGGCTGCACCTTAATTAAGGCCACGGCCGCTTCCTTCCACTTCCTAGGCCTTTCCTCTCCCATCGTCGCCATAAGACATATCTGTGTCGGTGCGACGTAAAGCAAATAAAAAAAATTCACTTCCGCCCGTCAAAAATACTACGATCCCTGCCAGCTTTGAACTCACGACCTTAAGAACCGGATGCCGTCACTCTACCACTATAAACAATAACGGCGAGAGACCTGCGGAAAGGCCTGGTACAGCACCTTCGAGTTGAAATTATATAGCCAACCTGCGCATCTGTAAGGATGGGGCCATACCTAAGATGAATCCTGCTGAAAACGGCACAAACACGCTGCCCCAAGCCATAGGAATTAATTAATGAATTAAAATAGGCATGTAACCGGACACACGTCCGACTGAGGACACGAATTTACTCTACCACTGATACACATAAGATAACATCACAGAGTGAGTTGGCTTTGCGGTACGTGCCGTATAGCAGTAAGTTTGCATTCGTGAGACGGAGGGTTAAAACCGTACCGTCAGCTACCCTGGAATTGGTTTTCCGCGGTTTCCCGTCTTCACATTAGACACGTATCAGGGTTAAGGCCATGACTGGTATCTGTGTAGTCCTTGCCATTTACCGCCCCAGCGTCGCCGGGAAACTAACTGTATCAGTGCGACATTCAACTACTAACTAACAAGCAAAATGTATAATAATTCAACAGACTAATTCAGACAGTAGTCTGATGTAAAATTCATTCTCAAAGAGCACCTCTTACAGAACTTTTACATCTCGTTCAGTTCCTACTTATGCTAAGTTACTATGTAACAGAAAACAATAAAGATGTACTCTATTTGCAGTTAGCTCGGCGACATAAAGACCATTATTTCCTTTCAGAATGTTCACTTTATTGGTAAGTCATTACTTTTAAGGCCACTTTCATGGAATACGGTGAGACAATTTTACAGCTCCATTCTCCTCCGTTCCATAAAATAACAATAAATGCGTTTCTGTATATGCCCGTCTCTAACAAAAGGAATCAACAGTGCACTTTGTGAAAATGAAATATATCTGGAGACATATGACGATGTATTACACATTTCATCTGTATTTCTCATCTTCACTTCCATCTCCACAACTCCCATATGGGTGGAGACCGTAGAATAAATCCATGTTATACCCTGCAAATGAGATAAGTTACATCGAAAAGTCAAGTCAGCATGAAGCCCCTATGTCATCTTCAGAACCATTCTACCACAAAGTCGTAAGAGAAAAGAGTTCGATCACTGTGTCCTTCCTGTTGTGTGAGTCTTGGATTCTAGGTGCAAAGAATATCAAAATGCTCACAGAGTTACCCGGAGAACAATGGAAGCGTCATGATGGGTAGTTCCTGGAAAGATGGAAAGACCAATATTACTAGACCTCGAATCTGTGTGAAAGAATAATAGGAGCTGGAGCTGGGCAAGTCATACAGATGGGAGCACATGAGGTCCTACATCGATTCCTCTCTACCTTGAGACAGACCTCGTCTGACACACGTACGCTTGCGTACGATTACCGCATTTCATAGAAGCTAGCCCTGCACGAGATGGGTCGATGAGATCAGAACGTTTACGGGGACTAAATGGTTACAGCTGGTCAAGGATCGTGAATTTTCAAGGGGCCTTCATCCAGCAGTGGCTGATGTTGACACCCTACTAATCGTGAAAGGCGAAAAGAAGAAGCGAACTTGTGTGTGTGTGTGTGTGTGTGTGTGTGTGTGTGTGTGTGTGTGTGTGTGTGTGTGTGTGTGTGTGTGTGTGTGTGTGTGTGTGTGTGTGTGTATGTGTGATCGGTCGGTTGGTTGGGGTTCCTAGCTGATTCAGACATTACTTCCACTCACTTGGGATATGTTCCTAACTTTCACCTTTCCTATTCGACCTTTCTTGGTTAAGTCTTGTATTCTTCCCACCCTGACGGTAATAGGTTTGCGAGGCCTAGAGTTTTTTTCATTTTCACGCTCGCAATGGCCCTTTCTTTTCTTGTGCCCCCATACTTCGAGGATTCAGACCTAATCCATTTGTTTGTTTAGTACGAAGTTACTCAGTTGAACTTCCGAGTAAGCATGGATATACGTGCTTTTGGATCAGTTTGGCTGATTTTGTTATTAACATAGATTTTTTCGGTAACAATCCATACAACTTCGAAATATGAATGTTAGCTGGAACAAAAATACTTTTTTTAATATTTAAAACATAATTTGTTTTTCTACAATTTAGTGGGATCTGAATATCTCACAGAAGAGGGAATGGTCGGTCTGTAGTAATTGTTTTGTGATGTTCATTTCACAGGAAGTAAGTTAAATAACGATGATGAAAATTTTAAGAAATATATCCATAATGACATAAAATCCTTAAATCCTTACTAAACTTTTTAAGAATTATCATATTCATGTTATACTTAGCGAAGAGAGTGACTGTTAGATTATATTGTACAATACAGCTGATTACACATTCCTTTCAATTGGAACTTCTCAAAATAGTCATGCGCTATACCAGTTATTTGTGCCTCTTATACGGGTACGTACGACAATGATAATAAAATGGTGATGGTACCATGGGTATACGATATTTATTTTTAATTTTAATAATTTTAACAGAATATTAAACTATATTTACTGATTTATCATTGCAATTATTTCGAATACCATCAAACTGGAACAGGTTCCTGAATCAGGTTATTGCAGGAACTTATCCTAGTTTAAATGAATACATCAAATAACAAATATAAGTTAAGAATGATAACTATATTTATTGATTTACCATAGCAAATATTTCAAATACTATCTAACTTAAACAACTTCCTGCACAGTTTTACAAAATTAACACTAAACTTCTGTTTGCTTTTATAAATCTGTTATTGTCTGAATGGTTGCATATCACTTGTTTGTAACTCAAGCGTTCAATATATATTCTGCGCACATTTTAACTTAAGAATAGCTTTCGGCTTTAGTCGGATAACTTGTGTTTTGTACCAGACTTGTATAGCGTCAGAACCGAAAATAGCTGTTCATATAAATTTTTAGAAACATACGCAGAATCTTAGCTGCATGATTATATGAAGATGGAAACCTTGAATGAGGAAACTTTTAGTAGCAATCCCTCAATGGGATTTTGTTCAAAAATGTCCTTTTCCTCCCTCTCGGAAGATAAATAATCCTTAGCTGTATCTGCGAGGGGACGGAATCAACATTGTTGATAATGGAGTTGTAAATATGCCAAGTGCAATGCAAGATTGTCCCAAGTGCCAGAATCTTGATTAGAACTTTCCTTGCAGTCTAACAAGTATTTCAGAATATTCTTCGATAAGACGTAAAAGAACGTTTCACTGAAGTAAGCTTCGGGAAGTGTCATTTTTGTTTTTGTTGCAGACAGTTGCATGACGTCACGAGGCTAAAGGCGAAATAGAAAGATGCCTACATGTAAAACCTGACGTTTTGAAACTAGCACATGCAAGGATGTGGGCTGGATAGCAAAGGTGCTCAGGCTGGCATTTTCGTCCCAGGGACACACTGCTTATAGGTGGCCGAGCGGCCGACGCGCTTCATTGACAGCCACTTCGTGGTTATGTCACAGGTCGTCAAGTCAATGAACGGTGAACGTTCATTTGAGTATTAAGAGAATAGTGAGTTATTTATTTCCAGTGGACATACAACCAGGCCATTTCCAATATAAATTACATTGTAAGAAATTAGTTAACTCCGATCTGTTTAAGTATATTGACCGAATACAACAGTTAATCGGTATCTCAAAATATTTTGGAAACCTACGTAATGAATTACAATTTTCACTATTATATTTAAGACGGGGTATGCTTTAAAAACATTCCTAATATGATAAGGAGTAAAGCGAATAAGCTGTGGTTGACTTTAAATGAACTGAAACTCATCAACACTCGAATAACGACTGTTTAACAGGAATAATCTTAAGTAGATTATTTACTTCAATATATACTGTATATCTACTTGGTAATACATTTACAATGTTATTGTACTTAGATAGTAAATATTTGTGTCTTCACTAGTGATTGAAACTCACTTTCTACTTAGAGACTAGCTATTATCAAAGGACGTCTTGAATAATAATAATAATTTAAGAAACTCAATGACAAGGGAAAGTCATATCGCATTACAACACTGCGCAAATTCCACTATTAAACTTGTTGAAGTAAGTAAATATATTACGTTTTACTGAATGAATAATAGAAATTTTACTTTTCTTACGGAAATTCCGTCATTCCCGTCCAAGAAATTGTAAATCGTAGCTTGCACGCTACAACTCATTTGCACATTGTAACACGAAACTTGTAACATACCAGTTTTCTCTGAAAGCGTACACGTAGGAAAATAAAACCACGTCTATTAATTTCGAGCGCAGTATAAATCAAACTCGTATGTTTTAAAAAGGTCGGGTTTTCTTACGATTATAGTGTATTTTTAATACGATACTCCAGTCAACATGTCAATGAATGGTACGAGGAGAGAAGCCTCCGTGGCTCAGACGGCAGCGCGTCGGCCTCTCACCGCTGGATACCGTGGTTCAAATCCCGGCCACTCCAAGTGAGATTTGTGCTGGACAAAGCGGAGGCGGGACAGGTTTTTCTCCGGGTACTCCGGTTTTCCCTGTCATCTTTCATTCCAGTAACACTCTCCATTATCATTTCATAGCATTTATCACTCATTAATAAATCAGCTTGGGAGTGGCGACCCCATTGTAATAACAGCCTATATATGTTTCATTCATTACATCCCTGACCCGGTCAATGATTGGAAAACAGGTTGTAGGTTTTCATTTTCGGTACGAGGAGAACTTCGTAGTTCATCGAGCGTCACTGCTCAGTGTGTGTTCAATGTCGCTTGGTTCGTAAGATGCGCGCTTTTCAGAGAAGCGAGCCCGGCCGTACTGGGCTAGCCTCAATACGCGCCCAGCCGAGCAACTCTAGTGCAGAGATTATGTTAGTTGTGGAATAGCGTATCATGTATAATCCATGTCCATATTCTGTTCTGGTGTTGCCTCAGGTGATCAGTCCGTTTCGGGACTACTGTGACTAACATGGGCCTTTCCGGTTACCAGGCCATGTCGCTAGAAATCCTAGGGCGTGCGACACGGCTGGTCTGAATGTGGCGCCTGGACCGAATCTCCAGTCCTAGAGAATGACGACACGCCCGCCGGGGCGTGGGTTTAATATCAGTGGTGAGCACATGGAGTAATTATAGCTACGCCGCTGTGTACCAGTCGGTCCTATGTATCAAAACTCAACGGCAGAATTTCAGGAACTGATCCGGTCTGAGTGGGTCAGACGATTATGGTGCTGGCTTTCTGAGTCTAAGTATGAAGCTTCGATCCTGACTCAGTCCGGTGATATTTGAAGGTACTCAAATACGTCAGCACCGTGTCGGTAGATTTATCGGGACGTTATAGCAATAACATTTCTCCTTCTTCTTCTTCTGCTTCTTCACCGTCAAGGCCACTAAGGACCGCAAAACCTCAGCTGTTTGTCTCTTTGCTCGCCCACCAGGTTTTCATCCTATCGGAGTGTGATTTCTTCCATGCATTAGAATGGACATGCTTCAGTCGAGTTGAGACTTCTTCTTGATTAACCTGTCTAAGCTTGTGTTTGAGTCGTGCTCGGAGTTCAATGTCTGTTTCTGTGATTCCATACTTTAAAAAGATCCTTATCGATCTCCATCAACCAAGGAGGGAAAGTTTTGAGACTTCTGAAGTAGGATATTAAATGTTTGCACATTCTTTCATTTGGCTATCTGAAGAGGTGAGAGTAAAATATTATCCTGCTTTTCCGGATTACGCTTGATATCTTTTCGGTGTGTATGTATATTTCCAAGTTGCTCAGAAGTCTGTAAACACCATCTTTGAGGTTGGGACCAAAAAGTTTTCAGATAATCATCCTTTCTTTAATTACAGAATTATTATTATTATTATTACTATTATTATTATTATTATTATTATTATTGTTATTATTATTTCCGATGAGGCCTGCTAAGGACCCACGTGCCAATTTCAATTCAGTTCTTCATACTTTGTTGTTTTCTCTTCCGCTCCTTCCAGTATTCTATCGACCTTTCACTATGCTGTTTCTTTCTGTTCTCAGACCACTTCACACCAGGCTTCTTGTTCTATCTTCCTTGGAATCCTTCCATACTTACTACCCTCTTTCTAAAAATTTATCTGTCCATAGTTTTTTTTCTTATATTACTTATTTCTAAATCTTTCTTTACTTCTTGAGTCCAGCTAGTTGTTGCCTTTTTGTCCCAAAGGTACTTGAAAATCCTTTTTGTTAATCTGGAATCATCCATTCTGTAAATAGGTCCGAAAAATTGCAATCTCCTTTTTCTTATGGTTTCTGTTATGTTTTCTATGTTCCTGTATACTTCATCATTAGATCTTAATTTCCATACTTCGCCGTGCGCGTAGAGGCGCGCGGCTGTGAGGCTTGCATCCGGGAGATAGTAGGTTCGAATCCCACTATCGGCAGCCCTGAAGATGGTTTTCCGTGGTTTCCCATTTTCACACCAGGCAAATGCTGGGGCTGTACCTTAATTAAGGCCACGGCCGCTTCCTTCCAACTCCTAGGCCTTTCCTATCCTATCGTCGCCATAAGACCTATCTGTGTCGGTGCGACGTAAAGCCCCTAGCAAAAAAAAAAATTCCATACTTCTGTTGTTTTCACAGGGCCTAAGATTTTTCTCATGATTCTCCTTTCTACTACCTCAAATTTATGTAATCTATAGTTTATTATTATTATTATTATTATTATTATTATTATTATTATTATTATTATTATTATTATTATTATTATTATTTTAGGAATTGATTTTTCAAAAGGAGATAAGAAAGAGTGTATGACAACATGGGTCCGAAAGTGCAAAATTAGAGTGTTGTCCAACCTTTTAATTGGTTCATGATCAAGAGCAGTCGAATATAGGACAGATTTTACGTGTCTCCAAAGGTAAACGTTCAGGGGATTTAAGACAGGAGAACGAGGTGGCCTATCCATCACCTAGGATAAGACTCGTTATGGTGCCTGCGAGCAAGAGGACAAATGTGCGGGAGGACCATCAGGCATGAAATAAAAGTTGCTAGTGGTATGTTCCAAGTAATGAATGTAGTACGCAATAAATCTGTATAGTTCTCTCCAGTAAGTCTCAAGAAAGCAGTCAACAAGAACTGGAGAGTACAGGATGTCATGCGCGGGGGGCGTAGAGGTAGGTCAGGCGCACATAAAATGTATTTCATGACGTGATTACTTGTGTAACATCTATTATTGTAACTGGTGTCTTGCATTTTCTTCAGGCAATCGTTACGTGTCGATATGCACCACATAAATACGAAGTACACGCTTGGACTACTATGTATTTATAAACTTTTCCGAACCACACGTTGCCATACCCTCCTTCTCTCTCTCTCTCTCTCTCTCTCTCTCTCTCTCTCTCTCTCTCTCTCTCTCTCTCTCTCTCTCTCTCTCTCTCGCTCCCTCTCTCTCTTCTGAAATTTTGCAGTTGAGTTTTGACACACTCTATACAACCTAGTGCACAATCCAGTGCCGAGTTTCAAGAAATTCTGACAAGCAATTTTTGGTGACGTCGTAAACAACAAAACAAAGATAAAGAAAGATAAATAGTTGAATTGAACCTACTTTCAATTTTTGACAACTAATCCGATTTTTGTAAACAAACAAGTATGAGGCAAATTTTAAGTATATGACCTACAGATTAATTCAAAAAATTTGATTTCATACATGAACTGATCAGTTCTAATTCTGCAAGAGAGTAAGTAGCTGAAGAGAACAAAACATGAAAAATAAACAGAGACGCTCGTAAACATTTTAGTGTCAAACAAATAGAAAGAGGATATGAAGGAATGGAGAAACTTACACAAAATCTCTGTCCTACCTGTATGGCCACAAAACCGAATGGCTTTATTTCTAATTCCACACTGCCACATTCTTACATGACTGAATGGCTCAGACATTCTAATACTGGATTTCTGAGTCGAAACTGCCGGGGTCGATTTCGGCTCAGTCCGCTGGTATGTTGAAGTGTTCAAATATGCCAGCACAAAATGAACTCATATGGGATATAATGCAGCTTCTCGAGGTCTATGAAAACAGGTGGTATTTAAAGCCAATGGCATTACTATTTGCTAATAATAACAGTATTAATGTTATTGGCTTTACGTTTCTCTATGTCATTTACGGTTTTTAGAGACACCGAAGACCGGAATTTTGTCCTGCAAGATTTCGGTAAATTTAGCGATACAAGGCTGACGTATTTCAGCAACTTCAAATACCAGTCGACTGAGCTGTAATCGAACTGCCAACTTGAGAACAGAAGGCCACTGCTCTACTGTTTGAACTACTCAGTCCCACTTTACTATTTTCTAATTGATCTCAATCAGCTCTTGCATTCTTCCATCAAAACCAATCTTAATTTCACGGGGCCTAATGTGTTTTTCCTTCTTTCTTTCCCTTTCTCACATCTTACATGGCCTTTTTTGTCCTCCATTGACTGCTACCGTAATTTTTAGGCCGGACTATTTCCTCTTTCTACGGTCAGTGCTATCCAGAGATAATTATGTACAATAACAGTTATAATCACAAATCGATTCACTCATTTCTGAGTGTCGTGACCCTACTGGCTTTGCAGGTCACGTCTCTGCTGTAGCTTCGCCATCCCGAACGATCTTCGGTTTACCATAGGGCACATTGAAAATGTAAAGCGGTGACAGTCTTCACTTGTCCCGTCCAGCTGGTCGCAGTCCTTCCCCGTAGTCTACTGCCCTCAACCTTCCCTTCCACAATAAACATCTCTAGATTTTCTTCAGGTCGTCTCGCAGCGTGTCCAAAGAACTGCAGTATTTTTTCATTGATACGAGAAGAAAGGCGTTTTAAAACCTTCAGTTTCTGAAGAAGGGACGCGTTGGCCATTTTTGCGGTCCAAAGCGCACGTAGCACTCAAAGGCCAGCACCATATTTCAAAGGCATCGAAGCGTGTTCTGCTCAAAGCCTTTACAGTCCAGGTATAAGAGCCATATGAGAAAACAGATAATACAAATGTTACAGTGAGATGGATTTTTATATTAGTAATCCCCCTGTTCTTTCGGATTTTAATTTAATCATGGCTACTCGTCCTAGCAAAATCCTTCTAATTTATCCCTTTCTCGTAACTTCCCATATCCCTGAGAGTTCACTCCAGGTAAACCAAGTCGTGCACTACATCCAACTCTTTCAAACGACCTGTGAGCTCGACAGTAGCAGTGTTTCCCTTTAAAACAGTAATCACCACCGCCAGCGTGCAACGGTAACCATTGCCATGCAACTGAAATTCTGGAAATATCCATACAAGCGTGTCTTCAATACAAGGCCAGTATATCTGTCAACTTCCATAAACAAAGAATTGAATACCTCGAGTTTCAATAATCCGTCAGCTATTTTGTGTCACTCTGTTGATTGCGTGCGTAACATCCACGAACGAATGGAAACCGTGTTGACCACACCCTCTGCAACGACAAAAGGAAAATGCTAGCTATCCGATGAACATGAAATGGCACATATTTGTAGCTAAACAGATTCCTTTCATAACAGAATAAAACGCCGCTAGTTCTCTGGTTAAAACATGGCTTTTGGAATCCATGAATGAAATGTAAATAAGTTTCAACACTGTTCGTATGATGAATGGGATATTAATTCACTGGTTGATAACGCCTTCCGCCTCTTCTATACATTACACTGTATAATGGGCTCAGATGTATTTGACATTACCTAAATATTCACCTCGTCGTATATGAAGCTCGGTGACCTCGAAAACTGTTCCCGACAAATCTTCCTCTTTCAGCAGATACACAATTAAATGGCAGGTAGATATGGCATACATGACCAAGCAATTCATTTTGGAAGTTTGTATTACTATACGTTAATTGTTCATATTCACATGCCGTCTTCTACTGAAGCTTGGTAACCATCATAATCATGCTTTACTTAATACTTCCACACGGAAAATGTTTCTCGAGTTCATCTGACACCAGTCCCTTCACGTTCTTGAGTCATAAAGTTCATAGTAGACCATATTCTTGGTTGTCCTTTTATTTCCTCTTGCATCACAGTTGTAGGATTCTATACGTTTCATTATACAGTACCGTTCGTCACACCTTCCAAAATGAATAAGCTTCCGTTTTCTAACAGACAGTAACACTTTTGTCTATTTAGACAGCCAATCCATCACTTAAATATTGATTCACGAGATCATAACATCCATCGATAAGTCCACATTGCAAAGACTTTTTTTTTTTTTTTTTTTGCAAGTTGCTTTACGTCGCACCGACACAGATAGGTCTTATGGCGACGATGGGACAGGAAAGGGCTAGGAATGGGAAGGAAGCGGCCGTGGCTTTAATTAAGGTACAGCCTCAGCATTTGCCTGGTGTGAAAATGGGAAACCACGGAAAACCATCTTCAGGGTTGCCGACAGTGGGGTTCGAACCCACTATCTCCCGAATATTGGATACTGGCCGCACTTAAGCGACTGCAGCTATCGGGCTCGGTCTTACAGTTTCTAGCACAGGTTCTGAGTTTAAGTCTATCCTTCAATTCCATAAAACAGTGTGGTGAACACGTATCTTCTGACCATTTGCATCCTAAGATCCAGGCTTAAGTTGTGGTTACTAGTGAGGATTTTCATATTAACAAACATGCTACTTGCGTCCTCCACCCTGATCTTGGTTGTCTTGGCTATATTCCTAACGTTCCCTTTTATATGAATACTAGCAAATATACCCGTGCTTCGCTACGGTATTCTACACTGTACACGCAGAGACTGAGATTTTATTAAATTGTATGTATCTCAGCGTTATCCCGGAAACACCACTCGGAGGTCTCCATATTTCCGCTGTAAGGTGCGAGTTGGGGAGTTTTGATGATAATGGTAGGCCACGTTAGCTACTGCCGTCCACAATCGATTTTGGGAGTTTATACTGCCGTATAATGGCAGACTAACTTTCCTACTGCCATTCACAATGGAGTTGTGGAGTTCTCATTAAAATTACAGGACCGTATTTTCTAATGCCAGTCAGAATCGAGTTGGGGAGTTCTGATTATAATGGCAACCACACTTGCCGTTTGCCAGTCACAATCGAGACTGGGATTTTTTAGTAGAATTACAGACCTCCTTGCAAACAGCCAGTCACAATCGAGTTGGGGTGCTTTCATTAAAACAGTAGGCCCCATTGCGTACTACCTGTTACAATAGAATTGGGATATCTTCATTATGATGAGAGACACACTTCCGAACCGCCAGTCACATTCGAGTTAGGGAGTTCCGATTATAATAGCAGACCACTGTGCCTACTACCAATCACAATCTAGTTGGGGAATTTCGTTTATAATGGCGGGCAGCTATGCCTAATGACAGATACAACCGGGTAAGGATGTTCTGATCAAAATTGCAGGCTCCCTTGCCTATTGGCAGTGAGATTGAGAAGGGAGTTTCCACTACATTGACAGGCACTTTTACTAATGCCAATTACAGTGGAGTTGACGAATTTCCGTCATAATGGTAGGTCCCCTTTCCTACCGCCACTCACAGGGGAGTTTTGATTACAATTGCAGACGCTTCTTCTAGTGAAAGTAACTATCAATTTGGGGAGGCACCCCGTTCTATACTGCTTCAAATTGACTTCAATGTGTATATACAGGTTGTAACAAACATATCCGGCACAAATTGCAGAACACATTCTTCACACGTAGACGAAGAAATTATGTTATAATTATGAACATGGATCCGCAAAATGCTTTGTTTCCATGTTACACCTAATTTTCTCCAACTCATTAATCATGGAAAATACACAAGAACAGAACGTTAGAATGGTGGAGAACATGCGCCCTTGGTTACGTCTGGTTGCGGTGTCATTATCGTAGGTGCACCATTTGTTTTGTTTTGTTTTGTTTTGTTTTGGTTTGGTTTGGTTTGGTTTGGTTTGGTTTCGTTTCGTTTCGTTTCGTTTGGTTTGGTTTGGTTTGGTTTGGTTTGGTTTGGTTTGGTTTGGTTTGGTTTGGTTTGGTTTGGTTTGGTTTGGTTTGGTTTGGTTTGGTTTGGTTTTGTTTGGTTTTGTTTGGTTTTGTTTTGTTTTGTTTTGTTTTGTTTTGTTTTGTTTTGTTTTGTTTTGTTTTGTTTTGTTTTGTTTTGTTTTGTTTTGTTTTGTTTTGTGTTGTGATTATTGGGATTTGATTATTTGGACTCGGAAGACGGCGATAAATTATGTATGTAAAGGATTTATTCAATTGTTTGTTTTGGTTTTCCTCAGTATGTGAATTTTGGAATTGTTTGATTGGTTTGAAGTTAATATGATTTTAAGATTATTTGTCATGGTAATTCTGGTGCATCCTGTACCACACGCGCCACCTCCACAAAGGGTAAGGTTACAATTAATGGGTTTAAAGAAGAGAAAATGTTTGCTACCATAAAGCTTTCACTAAAAATACTGTACACTAGGCATGTCAACATGTACGAAACTAAATTAGCAAGCACATTAATCACAGGAAATAAACAGTTTTTTTTTTTTTTTGCTAGGGGCTTTACGTCGCACCGACACAGATAGGTCTTATGGCGACGATGGGATAGGAAAGGCCTAGGAGTTGGAAGGAAGCGGCCGTGGCCTTAATTAAGGTACAGCCCCAGCATTTGCCTGGTGTGAAAATGGGAAACCACGGAAAACCATTTTCAGGGCTGCCGATAGTGGGATTCGAACCTACTATCTCCCGGATGCAAGCTCACAGCCGAGCGCCTCTACGCGCACGGCCAACTCGCCCGGTAACAAACAGTTTAACCAACATGACTACTAAGAAAGGATAACCGGGAAGCGGCTGGGAACCATATCCAGGCGGTGGAAGGTATTGGTAACACTGAAGAAGCGAAGTCAATGTAATCCTAAACTTTATTTAACAAGTTAGATTCGATTTCATATATAAAGCAATAACCAAGATACAATTAAAATAATGACGGCATAATTTCAACAACCATTACAATTTACATGAGGGTAGCATTTAGTAATTAAACTTATTTTACACCGGAACATCACACATGACGTTCCACTGTCGTGGCGTTACCTTTAAAAACCCAAAACAGTTCGAAATAAATAAAGGAAGGTAACGTTATACTAAAATCTAAGGAGGAAAAATAATTTACGTATAATCATGGAGCAGAGCATCTTCAGTGGGTAGCCCCCTCAAAAACACTTCTGAGAAAGGGTACCCGACCTAAAGATGAATATTCCATGATGAAGCGGAATGAATGAGATAGTCCCGAGAAAAATATTACTGATAAGGATTACTTCGAAAGGCGTATAACAATTAATTTACAAAACAACAAACGGGAACTATCTCTTGACAAAGTGAGGCGACTTACCGAAACGGCTAAGTCATAATTATAACATTTGGAAGCAGAAGCAAACACGGGTACGCTCCGGCAAGATAAATAAAATGAAACACTACATCTGAAACTGAATACCAGAAAAGTTAAAAAATAATAATCAGTGCTTACCGGATGGCGGGGCCAAGAAGACCCGTACCTTGGAAGGTGACCGTTCCCTTCAGTGGTCAAACAGAAAAGACGCCCTCGCAGAGCAAGGCTCCAGCGACAACGCTTCTCCCCGGAAATTATGAAATATTACCACGGCCAACGAGCGTACGATGATTTCCTTCACCTACCAATCATATTTCCTTTTATTTTCTCCAATAGGAGCGCAGAAAAAATAGTGCTGACAAGGAACATTTAGGAAGCCTCTAGAAAAATTACGAAATTGGTGCAACTTTACGAAACCGGAAATCTCCCACGCCGATGTGGCGCGTGTGGTACAGGATGCACCAGAATTACCATGACAAATAATCTTAAAATCATATTAACTTCAAACCAATCAAACAATTCCAAAATTCACATACTGAGGAAAACCAAAACAAACAATTGAATAAATCCTTTACATACATAATTTATCGCCGTCTTCCGAGTCCAAATAATCAAATCCCAATAATCACAACATACTCCCCCCCTTTAATTTGGAGCACCGCTCCAAAAATAAAAATTTTGATTACAACTTTAGCAGTTCAGTTACAGCATAGTTGAAAAAATAACAAAACACCTTAAAAATAAAACGCTGAAAAACAAAGGAAAAGTGTCACTGAAAACAAAGGACATATAAGAATGTTCGTTGAAACAGAAACCACGTAAAATATACACTAAAGAGATTTTTTAAAAAATTCTTTTTTGTTGTTATGTTCATAAAACACCACACTGAAATTATTTTCTTTAAAAAAATGAAACGTTCACTGAAAAAAAAATTTAACACAAAATAAGAGACATCTTTTGGATTGAGTTCTTGGTTTTTCTGTTTTATTTACACTGTAGCACCACGAGTTCTTGCTGTTGATGTGACTGACAACGCGGCCATTGTCTTCAGCCTCCACATTACAGTTCAAACTGGGTGATTGCGCACAGCCCAGCAGGACTGGCGTCATTGTCATATCTGGTTACAGCGCTGTAATTTAACATGTCCAAGTATAGGTGATATCACGTGCCACTAATGGCCACGCCAGTGTATGTCTGGTAACTATTCAGGATCAAGACATGGGATGATGCGTCACCACCATGCAGACGGTTCCCTCTTGGACTAGGGACGTCAAGTTGTCAGGCAGGAACAGTAATTGTCATCTGTACCTCAGATCACTGGAATGCAGTGCAGAACGGCAGGACCCAAGACATAACGTACCTCTCCACTAGGCACGACAGCAGAAATGGGGATGGTATCCCCCTCCGGCCACTGCAACAGAAATTTACCCGCAGCAGACAGGGAATATAAAGTTAAAGCCACCCTGGTGGACCAAAGCTTGGAGGCACCTAACCGGTGTCTCCTCGACCTTCATTTGGGAGGTTCCCCCACAGGTTTGGGACTATCTTAGCCCCCCCATTCAGGCAAGCACTATGGATACTTTAAGATGAAATTTAGGAAATAGATTGAAGAAACTCAAACTCTACCGGAGTTTACCCTGATTTCACAATTTGACAACAATCCCTAGTTACGAAGATCTTAATTCTACCCCACAATACATACTAAATTATATCTAATATGATCATAAATGACCTTTCCATTACAACTAAAGAGACTTAACTAAATAATAAACAATAAGACCCAAAAAATTGCGCGCACTAATTAATTAAAAATTTGCTTACAACTAATTCCTTATCACTACCCCAAAACAAAATAGTTTCTAAAGTATTATCTCATAACTAGGGAATTTTTATCTGAGATAAATGCACACGGCTGATCCTCTCTCTTTCAGGATCACTGACTAACAATGACACAGGGGTTAAAAATTTCAAAATTGTGCAGGGGCCTCGAAATCTGGGGGATAACTTGCTAATTACATGGTCCGCAGCACTACTAATGGGATGAGTCTTTACATAGACCTGGTCACCCACAGACAGATTGTGCGGTCTTCGCCCGTGATTATAGTTACGTTGAACTTTAGCGTAATAAACCTTCAAATTTTTACGCGCACGATGCCAAGCAGCACGGATCGTTTCTGGATTAGCGACATCAGGGAGGAGATCGTTAATGGACCACAGATTAGAAAGTGGAGAATTAGGGGTGAACGCTAGCATCAATGAAGCAGGAGTTTGCTTGTGACTTTCATGAACAGCAGTATTGAAAGCAAATGATAGCCAATTAAGTGAAGAATCCCACTTTGAGTGGTCAGAAGAATGGTATGCAATAAGAGCAGATCTTAGGTTCCGATTAACTCTTTCAGCATAATTAGGCCTGGGATAATAAGGTGTGGTAGTCACATGAGAGATAGATAGGTCAAAACAGAAATTACGGAATAGCACAGATGTAAAAGCTCTAGCATTATCACTCACCAAAAATTGACAGGGTCCAAATGAAGCAAAGATCTGTTTTAAGCAAGAAATAGTAGTACTAGCATTAGCCATGCGAGTAGGAAACAGCCATGTAAAACGCGAGAACGCATCAACACACACAAGTATGAAACGATGGCCGGTCCGTGAACGCGGGAATGGTCCAATGTAGTCGATAAATAGTCTCTCCATTGGGCGAGAAGCTTGCTCAGATGACAACAGACCAAGGCGGGTATTAGGAGCGGGTTTACTGATGTTACAGGTTTTGCAAGATTTAACCATAGTGCGAATTTCACCATCCATGGATTTCCAAATGAAATGCTTACGAATTTTCTCCCTGGTTTTAAATACACCAAGGTGTCCGCCAACAGGGGATTCATGGAAATATTTGAAAAGAGCAGGGACTAGATTAGAAGGTACAACAATTTTGGGGTCTCTGCGCCCACGAGCAGGACAACACAGAACACCATTTTTGAGGGCATACGGTTTGACATGTTCACCAGATTTAATCCTGTCAATAATACCCTTCAATTCAGGATCGTCTTCCTGATGTTTAGAAATATCTTTGAAAAGGACAGGGGAATTGGTCAAAACCACATTAACAAAGGCCGAAACTTGTTCAGGAGAGGGATCAGCGGATTCTAATTGAGGATCAGAACTGCCAGGGTAGAACATTCTACTAAGAGTGTCGGCAATGACATTTTGAGTTCCACGAATGTGACGAGCTTCAAATTGAAAAGCTGAGATGCGTACTGCCCAACGCGCAAGACGACCAGTTCTTCTTGGCTTGGCCAGTACCCAACTCAATGCCTGATTGTCTGTTTCAAGATCAAAAGGTAGATGTTCAAGATACATTCTAAATTTCTTCAAGGAGAAAACAACAGCTAAGGCTTCTAACTCATATATAGAATAGTTGCGTTCAGCAGGATTTAGACTACGTGAAGCATAAGAGATAGGACGACGTCCATCTTCAAATTCCTGAAGGAGAACACCAGATATACCTGTAGATGAGGCGTCGGTTTGGAGAATGAAACGTTTAGAAAAATCTGGCATCGCCAGCACAGGAGCATTACATAAAGCAGATTTCAGATCATAGAAAGCTTCAAGTTGGGCATCACCCCACTCAAATTTAGCATCTTTTCTCCTCAAGGCATTTAATGGGGCTGCTCTTTCAGCGAAATTAGGGATAAATTTACGGAAGAAATTGACCATACCAACGAACCTAGCGACAGCTTTGACATCTTTAGGAGTAGGAAAATTTTGGATAGCTGCAGTACGAGATTGGTCAACCGAAACGCCTTTCTCGGACACGATATGGCCTAGGAAGGACATCTGAGGCTGTGCGAAAGTCACTTTGCTAGCCTTAAGGGTTAGTCCTGCTTTACGGAGCCTTTCAAGGACTTCATTAATATGAGCAAGGTGTTCTTCAAAAGTTTCGCTAAAAATTACCAAATCATCAAGATAATTATAAACGAATTTGAATTTAATGTCTGACAACACGTTATCCAGCAGCCGAGTCAAAACAGCAGCTCCCGTTGCCAGTCCGAACGGCACGCGCTCAAATTCATAGAGGTTCCAGTCAGTAGCAAAAGCTGTAAGATGCTTGGATTCCTCAGCAAGAGGTATCTGATAGTACGCCTGATTCAGATCAAAAGTGGTAAAAATTTCGGCATTAGCAAACCAAGAGAAACAAGAGTGCAAGTCAGGAAGTGGAACAGATTGAAGCACAACTCGCTTATTCAACATTCGATAGTCTATTACAGGCAGAAAACCACCCTGTGGTTTAGGGACTAGGAATATGGGAGAAGAATACGCAGATTTAGAAGGACGTATTACACCATCAGCAAGCATTTGGTCGATGATAGCCTTAAGGGCTTTCATCTTAGGAGGCGACAACCGGTACGGAGGAGAACGAACAGGTACATTGTCAGTTACTTCAATTTTATATTCCAAAACATTGGTCACACCTAACTTGTCAGTGAACACATCAGGAAATTTATCACAAAGATTCCTAAGCTGGTTGGCCTGGTCATCAGGCAAATGATTAAAGTCGAAAGCTTTTGGTTCACTTGTGTCCTCAGACACAGCACTGACATGATAAGGAAGGATAGGAGAACGGTTACACAATTTAAAGATCCTCGTGGAAAACTTAAACTGGAATTTATTATATTGAAGATCCAAAACCATACCAGTTTTGGCAATAAAATTTGCACCGAGAATGAAAGGACAAGATAAATCTTTCACCACTACCACGGGCATTTTCCATGTGAAATTACGTATTCTAATTTTGAGATTCAGACTTCCAATCAAATTCAAGGAATTAGAATTAGCCGTATGGCAGGTTAAAGACACAGGTGTTAAAGCAGGGAACTTACAAACAGATTTCGCAGAGTTATACAAATTTTCACTCATCAAGGTGAGGCTACTTCCAGAATCAACTAAAGCACAAACTGGTTCATTGTTCACTTCTAGGCAAATGTAAGGTAATTTACATGGAGGAATAGCAGAAATACCACAAGATTTTGGAAAATTGACACTAGGGTCAGACTGAAGCTTATAATCGACTACAGGGTCGGGTAAATCATCAACTAATTGACAGCGATAACAGACGAAACATGAAGGTACACTATAAGTTTTGGCACCAGGATCGGCGGCTAGTCATCTGGGATTACTATTACCAGAACGCCCAGAACCGGAAGAATTGCGAGGACACTGTCTTGAAAAGTGTCTATTTGACCCACAATATCTGCAAGAACTAGTGGAGGGAGAAACTCTATTCTCATTCGGATTTGAATTGCCTAAGGGCTCAATCTTAGGACAATTCCTTTGGAAATTTTGAAGATGACCACCCATGACAGGTTTTGAATTGCCTAAGGGCCCAATCTTAGGACAATTCCGCTGGAAGTGATCCGTAGAACCACAACTATAACATGCATGTGAATTACGTGGCTTGGAAGAAATAGAAACGGTACTAGTGACCTGAGAAGACATGCTCACAGGAGGAGGAGCTAAGGCGACTCGTAACTGGTCGGCATACCTAATGCCTTCAGCAGAAACAGTAATAGCTTCCAACTGAGCGAACGTAGCGGGTCGAGGTGACAGAGCGAGATACGACCGGTAATTTGGTGCAAGACCCTCAATAATGCTAGCAACCATTTGAGACTCAGAATAGTTTAGCATGAAGATCCGAGCATTGAACTTAATGTCCTGGATGTATTCCGACAAAGTTTCATTCAAATACTGTACTCTAAAATAATGCTTCTGAACCAAAGAAGACAAAGCACGGGAAGGAATAAAAAACTCAAGCACATGTGCATGAAATTGGTCAACTGTCCACTTTTCTGAAATGGCTCTTATGACATGCTCAGAAAGAGCTCCAGATACATGTGGATATAAGACTTGGAAGAAATTGTCACGACTTAAGGAATACACTACACTCTGATCTTTAAATTCGACCAAAAAACGTAGAAACACTATGACTTCGTCAATCGAATTAACGGTGAACTTAGATACACCCTTAAATATAGCAGTTAATGGGTGAGGCAAGTTTGAAAAAATTTGAGAAGCAGCAGGAGTAGGTACCTGAACAGCACTGGATTGGTTACAAGAAGGCAATACAGTAGTAAAGAAATCTTGATTAGAACGCTCCTGGGATAGGGTAGGAGTACTAAAAGTGAGGTTAGGACTGAGGTTAGATTGCATAGAAACCAGCACAGATATTCGCATTTGCGACACATTTTCACACATCTGTGACACCCCTGAAGAATTTACTACAGGTGACGCTTGGACATGGGGATATCTTTGTACAATAGGAAGAGAAACAACTTGGGTCGCAACCGGAGGATGAGATAAAGACACAGTAGAATTAACAGTTCCCATAGGAACAGTTGACATAGCAACTTGCGTACAAGAAGCACCACTATAATTATTCACGGGCAGAGAAGCACTGGTAACTACAGCAGGAAAAGATTGCACGGGAACATCATTACAAGTGACCACTGCACTAACTTGTGAAGCAGTAGATACAGATACAGTGTCACTGTCACACGTTTCAGATTGGACGGGCACATTAACTATTGAACTTGAGCTAGGCAAAGAATTACCTTCCAGCAATCCAACAATTTTATCAAAAATATCACAAAACTGCAATAACAACGATTCGCACTCGCATCGCTCATCTTCAGATAAATTATGCGCCAACAGATCGCGAATCGTGTCCACGTAATGCTGCACTTGGCCTTTCGCACGTGTTAACTGTGCATCAGACGGTTTAGAAGAACAAAATGACATAATAATGGCTTTATATTCTACAATTTTCTCTCTGACAATCGACAAAGATGCGCACACTTCATCTGTTGATAACCCTGGGACGAAAACAGGTTCATTTAGCGATTGTTTCAACAAGCTCGTGTCATCCTTAACCTTTCCTGTCGAATTCAACTTACGAATACGAAGTTCGTAAGCTAATTCCTCCTTCCTCAAATGGAACGGCCCTGGGATAGCAGGAGACATGTTGATAAAAAAGGAAACACTACGAGATAATACTTGAATTAAATTTTAGGTTATAACCACCGAATTACCGTCAACTTTGCTTCTTCAGCAACCCAAAGCTCTGCTAACATACTGCCACCTCCACAAAGGGTAAGGTTACAATTAATGGGTTTAAAGAAGAGAAAATGTTTGCTACCATAAAGCTTTCACTAAAAATACTGTACACTAGGCATGTCAACATGTACGAAACTAAATTTGCAAGCACATTAATCACAGGAAATAAACAAACAGTTTAACCAACATGACTACTAAGAAAGGATAACCGGGAAGCGGCTGGGAACCATATCCAGGCGGTGGAAGGTATTGGTAACACTGAAGAAGCGAAGTCAATGTAATCCTAAACTTTACTTAACAAGTTAGATTCGATTTCATATATAAAGCAATAACCAAGATACAATTAAAATAATGACGGCATAATTTCAACAACCATTACAATTTACATGAGGGTAGCATTTAGTAATTAAACTTATTTTACACCGGAACATCACACATGACGTTCCACTGTCGTGGCGTTACCTTTAAAAACCCAAAACAGTTCGAAATAAATAAAGGAAGGTAACGTTATACTAAAATGAAGAGATACATCTAAGGAGGAAAAATAATTTACGTATAATCATGGAGCAGAGCATCTTCAGTGGGTAGCCCCCTCAAAAACACTTCTGAGAAAGGGTACCCGACCTAAAGATGAATATTCCATGATGAAGCGGAATGAATGAAATAGTCCCGAGAAAAATATTACTGATAAGGATTACTTCGAAAGGCGTATAACAATTAATTTACAAAACAACAAACGGGAACTATCTCTTGACAAAGTGAGGCGACTTACCGAAACGGCTAAGTCGTAATTATAACATTTGGAAGCAGAAGGAAACACGGGTACGCTCCGGCAAGATAAATAAAATGAAACACTACATCTGAAACTGAATACCAGAAAAGTTAAAAAATAATAATCAGTGCTTACCGGATGGCGGGGCCAAGAAGACCCGTACCTTGGAAGGTGACCGTTCCCTTCAGTGGTCAAACAGAAAAGACGCCCTCGCAGAGCAAGGCTCCAGCGACAACGCTTCTCCCCGGAAATTATGAAATATTACCACGGCCAATGAGCGTACGATGATTTCCTTCACCTACCAATCATATTTCCTTTTATTTTCTCCAATAGGAGCGCAGAAAAAATAGTGCTGACAAGGAACATTTAGGAAGCCTCTAGAAAAATTACGAAATTGGTGCAACTTTACGAAACCGGAAATCTCCCACGCCGATGTGGCGCGTGTGGTACAGGATGCACCAGAATTACCATGACAAATAATCTTAAAATCATATTAACTTCAAACCAATCAAACAATTCCAAAATTCACATACTGAGGAAAACCAAAACAAACAATTGAATAAATCCTTTACATACATAATTTATCGCCGTCTTCCGAGTCCAAATAATCAAATCCCAATAATCACAACGTTTCGTTTCGTTTCGTTTTGTTTTGTTTTGTTTTGTTTTGTTTTGTTTTGTTTTGTTTTGTTTTGTTTTGTTTTGTTTTGTTTTGTTTTGTTTTGTTTTGTTTTGTTTTGTTTTGTTTTGTTTTGTTTTGTTTTGTTTTGTTTTGTTTTGTTTTGTTTTGTTTTGTTTTGTTTTGTTTTGTTTTGTTTTGTTTTGTTTTGTTTTGTTTTGTTTTGTTTTGTTTTGTTTTGTTTTGTTTCGTTTTGTTTTGTTTTGTTTTGTTTTGTTTTGTTTTGTTTTGTTTTGTTTTGTTTTGTTTTGTTTTTGTTTGGTTTTGTTTGGTTTTGTTTTGTTTTGTTTTTACATGTCCCTGTTGCCTTGCGACTTACGTCATTGCTGGTTTACAGGTAGCATCAACTGTTCCAGTTATCAGTACGATCTTGGCAAGCACATGAGTTACTACGTACGTAGAGTTCATTACAGAATTAGCTCGTGCAATGGCAGTGTACACAAATGCAGAGATGGCAGAAGCCCATTTGATGCATGGATTAGCAGACGGCAACGGCGCACGTGCTCAACGTTTGTACCGGGAGATGTTTTCAGGACGAAGGTGCCCCGACTGGAAAACGTTTGAAGTGATTGATCGTCGTCTTAGGGAACATGGGGCATTTCAGTCTCACGCAACTGTTGAAGTAAGTCATCAACAAATATTTTCTGTCAATGTTTGGTGACTGTTTGGTAGGGCCTCACGTTCTTCCACCCACGATCAACAGATAAAATTACCATAATTTCGTAGAGAATGTTCTACCTGATCTGTTAGCAGATGTGCCTTTAGCTGTGCGATAAAACATGTACTTCATGCACGATGGAGCACCTCCTCATTTTATTGTTAATATCTGTCGGCTTCTAAATAACAGATTCGGTGACAGATGGATAGGTGGAGGTGGACTAATTGCCTGGCCATCACGCTCTCCAGACCTAAACCCAATGGACTTTTATTTGTGGGAACATATCTGATATTAGGTAGTAAGTCTCACTTTACATGGTTTTAATGCTAATATTCACACACACACACATATATATTAAATTAATAAATTAAATACAATAAAGCAATCAATATTTAATACATGGCGAAATCAGATTACAGAATTGAATCAAACAATAATAATATTTACAATAATAGCAATAATAATAATAATAATACAGATACAATGATAATAACAATATTACAGATATAATAATAATAATAATAATAATAATAATAATAATAATAATAATAATAATAATACAGATGAATACTTGTAACGGGATTTGGACCGTTACACCTGGGAATCTGTGATCGAAACTTTTACGGAATAATCTCAGTCTGGACTTAATGATATTGACCACCCGATTGCCGCATTATTCCATCCGTAGCACCGTGGAAAGAGGGAACTCAATTTTGAGTGAAGGGAAGTAGCCTAAGCTAAGCTATTTTGTAGCTGAGGTGAAAAAAGGAACAAGAGACTCTTACCAAACTACCAACTGAATTGGGTATTTTGGGCGTGAAACACGTACGTGAGTGTTCCGGGAAATCTTCCTTTGTTAAAATGAATATCCGTGAACAATCAAGAAATAAACATTATCTGATGACAGATATTAGTGAAATATTAATCGGGGAAAAAGTCCGAGTGCGGGAAATAGATATTTGAGAAATTTTTCAGCAGGACAAACTCTGATTATTATTATTATTATTATTATTATTATTATTATTATTATTATTATTATTATTATTATTATTATTATTATTATTATTATTATTATTATTATTATTATTATTAGCCGGGTGAGAAGGAAGTCGGGAATCGCGTGTAAAACGGAACAAAGCCACTTGATATTAGACCTAGTAAAACGTGTACGAACGTAAACGCAGAGTGCAAACAGTGTGGCGTTAAGAGCCAAGAATAGCAGAGTACATGCAAATTATGACGTTTGTGTACGAAAAATAACTTTGTGTGTGTTTGTTACCAGTAATTAGCAGTGGATATGCGAAGGACTCAGCACATTGAACTGTTGTGGGAGAATATTTTGAACCAGGATTCCATGGGATTCGATGCAGTCAGATGTAGTATTAAACATCATCATGAACATCTCGGAGGTCGAATAGAAACATGGAGAAGGCTTGAAAATCTGAGTACATAATTTGCATAATGCATGATCATCTGTCGCGAATCTGTTAATTTTGTAAATATCAAATGAAAGGATTAGATTTTGAACGTGCCTAGAAAGTAAGATACGTAAGTAATATTAGGCACGGTCTAAGTAGTTTGGTTTCTTTAATTTAGTGTAAATATTCATGTATATTTGTTTGGGATTATACTAGAATTTTTCTGGTGTATATTTTTATATTTTTTGATTATGTCACATGGCTTTTGATTGTGAATTCCCGTCGTGTTTGAGGAATATTTAAATGTGGTAATGTCAGTATTGGCATCGTAAGATTACGACTGGAAGTATACAGTAATATTTTAATGTTTATTTGAGTGTTGTTTTGTCAAGACACGTTTGAGTTTTTTCTTGTAATTTTTTTACAATTTGTTTTACGTCATACCGACACACATAGGTCTTGTTTGTGATGACGATGAGATGGAAAAGGCCTAGGAGTGGGAAGGAAGCGGCCGTGGCCTTAATTGAGGTACAGCCCCAGCATTTGCCTGGTGTGAAAATGGGAACCACGGAAAACCACCTTCAGGGCTGCCGACAGTGGGGCTCGAACCCACTATCTCCCGGATGCAAGCTCACAAGTCGCGCGCCTCTAATAACACGGCCAACTCGCCCGGTCAAGAAAGTTTTATTAAACCAAGTACACATTGGAGGAGTTTTTATTATAATGGCAGGCACCTTCCCTAGTGCCAGTCAAAATTGAGTTCTGCTGTTATCATTCTAATGATAAGCCCTTTTCTTAATGCTAGTCACACCGAGTTGGTGAGTTTCCATTATGATAGCAGGCCACTATGCCTAAAGCCAGTCACATTTCAGATGGGTAAATTTGTTTATAATGGCGGGCAAACCTGCTTACTCCCAAACACAACCGGTTAGAGGAGGTTTGAACAAAATTGCATGCTCCCTTGTCTTCTTCCAGACAAATTGAGAAGGGAATTGTTAATTACAATGGTAGTTCCTCCTTACTAACGCCAGTTACACAGGAGTTGGAGAAGAATCCCATTCCTACTACCAGTCAAAGTCGATATGGAGAGTAAAGGTTACAGTAGCGGACATCCTCCAGCTGAGGTCACTATCGATTTGTAAAATATTAATTAAAATGGCAGACACGCCCTTTCTACATCGCTACAAATCGACTTCAATGAATAGATATATAGATCGACATACGAAGTATATGCATGTTTACAATATTCCAAAGTTTCATTTAGAGATTTACTGCCGCTCAACGATACGTCATTATTACACCTGAAACGGATAACTGTTCGAAAATTTCACCAAAATAGTCGATGTACAGACAGACGTTCGTTACGATTTTATTTATATAGGATAAGGAATCTGTTCCACGTACGACACCTTTTGGGCTATGTCCACTGGACTTCGCCTGCAAATCCAACAGTTCATGATATCCCCCTTATTAATCCTCCTATGGAAAAATTGCACATGAGAGAAAAGTTTTAGAAATGAATTTCCATCAAGGTTGTTTGATTTCCAGTCAGGTCGGTCTTGTATATGTTGTAAGAGAGTAAAATCACTGTATCTGTTCCCTATAAACCTCCAGTCCGTTCCGGGTATTTTACATGTTATGGACCTAGAAACTTACCTTTGGACAGGTGGATGATAAATATGCTGTTTGGTTGAATTATCTCCAGTAGTTTTCAAGTTATAAGAAATAGGCTTTAAACGCACCCGATCTTGAGTTCGGTCCAGTGGGACTTATACCGAAAAACGGTCCGTTGATGATATCTCCCTTATTAATCCTCGTATCGAAATGATGCACATGATTAAAAAAGTTTAGAAATTTGATTTCCATCAAGACAGGTGGATTTCCATTAAGTTTGTTTGTGTACATTTTGTGGGAGTGCAAAATCACGGTTTCGGCTTCGAATAAACCCCCAGTCAGCTCAAGGATTTAGAAACAATATTGGCCCTAAAACCTACCGAAGGACAGGTGGATTCTAAATATGAAGTTTGGTAGTTTTCAAATTATAAGAACTCAGACAAACAGACACTAAAGCTAGAAACATACGCAGATGGTGGATTATTGCACCTGAAACGGAAAACTGAATGAAAATTTCGCCAAAATTTTCAATGTACAGACACACGGTCGTTACGATTTTATTTACGTAGTCATCCTCTACTACTGCGCAACTGCATGGGTCAATCCATCTACACTATCTTGTATTTTATTCCGACCTCCAATTGATATTCTCTGGTTGTTTTGATCCCAATGTATGATGTATATAGCAGGGAATAGCACTCACTTCTGCCTGCTGTCATTTCTTGATGGATACAGTACTTTTGCATCAATCTCTTGGCACAGGCCAGAGTAAAGTGTAGCTTCTACCGAAGTCCCAGTCTCATCCATGGCTGTGACAATATGGAAGTTGCTGGGGTATGGGTAGTGCTGAGTAATGACATTCGGAGCACGACTAGTGCATCTGAGTGTTATGAAAGGTGCTGCTCATAGGGTCAGTCGTGCTGCAATAGTACTTTCTGACCCAGTGAGGAAAGCAATGGCAAACTACCTCACTCCTCATCTTGCCTACTAGGCCTACGCCTCATTTTGGTGCTGCCATTGGTTTTGGGGGTTTTCTTATAACCGCATAACCTTTGGTGGTGCTATTTGAGGATCCAACTAGCCTCTGGGCTGATGACCTAACAGACAGACAGCATTCACTTTTACTTGTTATTAGTGCAGTGTACATTAGAAGCGTAGTCCTAGTGGATATACCGTCATGCTGTAAGAAGAAAATGTAATGTTAGTGCTGTGCACTGGGTTGTAGAATTTACTGATGCAAATACCCCAATATTTTAATTCCTTACAGATAGAGTTTTATCGAAGGCATGGAAAATAAAGTCCAAACAACTGAGTGTGTTTTCGAACCAAAATTTGTGGTTAATGAAGATCTCTTTCCAAGCGAAAGTGTTGAATACATTCGCATCTCACAGAAAATTCTCAAACAGCTGACGCAATTATTATAATTTTCCAAAATCAATCACTAAATGTAAAAAGAAAAATTGTAAGGAGAATGACAATGAGTATTACAGATGAACATGGAGAATTCTGAAGTGATGACAGTTCGCGCTGCTTTCGAAATTATGGAATATTGGTAGAAAGTTAGGTTAAACTCAGTAGCGAAATGCTATTATTTTTGTTACCAAGTTTTTGTGGTAGGTAGAGGTGAAAGAAGGTGCGGGTGGTGAACAGGTCTCAGGCTACGAAGTTAAAATTAATTTAAAATTTAACAAGGTTATATTTTCTTTTCAAAATGCAGAAATAACAAAAATGGCAGGTACAGAGTAGCAAGGCAACAAAAGTACAATTACAGTATTTACAGGATTTGGGCTTCGAGCCCCGAACTCACAATTCTTGGGCAACTAGCCCAACTTTACCCCAAAACAAGATTTAACAGAGGGGCAGAACACCCCATTCATGCCCAGGAGCACTTGCACTAAATTACACAGAAAAGCCTCCTCGAGGCATACAACACTCAATTTTCGAGAAAGAGCGACTCGCTCTCAACTTTAAGCCTATCAAAGGCCACACCAAACTCCACCTTCAAGTAGTCCTCTAAGGACATAGACACAGGGGTAAAATACCCAACCTACTGAGGTCTATTAAGTGAGAAAAAGGTTAATTACATGACCTCTAAAATAACAATTTGAGAGGAGGCGATCTGCACTCCTAATACATTTGGTTTAAAACCTAATCTGGCTCTAGGCCGCAAATGCAAGGGCTAATCCCATACTACGGAGGTGACTTTAGAAAAGAACAATTTACATTACATTAAGGAAGAATCGGTTGTGAGAAATAAGTTCACCTCAAAACAATATGAGAGGGAGCTCGAGAGGGTTAAGCACTCTCTATTCCAATACGTAGCTTAAAAGAGAATAGATACTAAGAGTCTTTACATTTTAGGGAAGGTTACATGGTGAAAAAGCTTCGGACCCGCCCCGAGAGTTAAACTGCTGAGCTAGCAAGAAAAGAAGTTATTAAACGGCCATTACCTGGTTGTTGAACTGCTGCCCGAAGAAAGAGGCGCTTCCCGCCCCCTGCTATGTACTTTACACACCGAAAGATGGTAGAGAAGTGGCGCAGAGACCCTAAGATCAGCAGTTTATATACTCTCACGGAAAGTTCGAGGCGTTTCAGGAAAGAAAACACCCGCCCACAATCATTTTATTGGTTATGGTTAAGCAGCATATCCAATTTGAAGAAGAAACCCCTTATTGGTCGTAAATTAATTAAAGAAATTCGGGATTGGCTAAATTCAAAACAAGGGGAAAGAAAGGGGAATACAGCCAACTTAAACAATACCAGAAAGAAATTTAACCAGAAACAACCTTTTGAAATAAAAATTTCTCCAAAAACAGTTCTTTTACCTTGCACTAGGGTGCACTATTGTAGTTCTTCAGTAGTGTCCTCTAGAAGAGAAAGTTCACACTTCTTACTACAAGCAAAACAAAAATACGTCGAAAACGACCCAGTTCAGAAACTATAAGATTTCCAAGTAGTGACATCTTCTGAGAAACTTGAAAATGAACACCTTAAATAAAGTTCAGACTTCCTCCAGTAGGGGAGTTTCAACAGGCGCAAAATTTGAATTAGCGGCGTGGAGGTGTACCGCCCGGTACAATTTTATCCAATACTTTCTATCAATTCTGATCTCATACTCTTGTTACTGCATAGTTATGTGATGCTTGTTTCTTTGAAGTGGCAATGGCCTAGATTAGCGAATAACTTACAGAAATTGATAAGTGATGATAACAGAAATGAATATACTTTTTTTTTTGCTAGGGGCTTTACGTCGCACCGACACAGATAGGTCTTATGGCGACGATGGGATAGGAAAGGCCTAGGAGTTGGAAGGAATCGGCCGTGGCCTTAATTAAGGTACAGCCCCAGCATTTGCCTGGTGTGAAAATGGGAAACCACGGAAAACCATCTTCAGGGCTGCCGATAGTGGGATTCGAACCTACTATCTTCCGGATGCAAGCTCACAGCCGCGCGCCTCTACGCGCACGGCCAGCTCGCCCGGTAATGAATATACCTAAAACAAGTCAAATACCTAGGTATTTTATAACCTATTGAGAACACGACTTGTAGTACGGAAATATACTGCTTTTTAAAATTTAAACTCTTTGGGCCCCAGTCTGTCAATATGTCCGCTGCTGACTTCATCAAGAAAACGCAGTCACGTCCTGTGGATTGTGCGCTCTGTGGTCAAATGTACGTTATAAATATTTAATGCGCTGTTCTGATGGATTTACATTTTAGAAATGGCACTTCAGGGCGATAAAATGAAAGTAGTAAACGGAAAACGATAACATTGTAGTGATAGGCAGTTGAGATAGGTTGAAATTCCTGATATTATTACACCGAATTGATCACTGATTCATGAGTTAAATCAGCGGTGTTCACGCAGGGCTTTTGTGGCCACCGGCACATATCACATAAGCGGGCGGACGAGCGATCAGTGTGCGTGCTTCAGCGACAGCAATGTTATGGTTACTTCCCAAGACGTGAAGGTCAGTGAACGGTGAACGTTTACTTGAGTATTAAGTGAATGCTGAGGTTTCTTTTATTTCCAGTGGACAGAAATCCACGTCATTTTAAATATAACTTACGTTGTAAGAAATTAGTTATTTCTCATCTGTGAACGTATATTGATCGGATACAATAGTTTCTCAGTACCTCGAAATATTTTTGTACTCTACGCAATGGATTGCAATTATCAGTGTTATAGTTAAGAGAGGTATACTTTAGAAGTATTCCTAATATGATAAAGAGTAAAGCGGAGTATCCGTTGCTTGTTGTTGCTTCAGTTTAAATGATCTGATCCGACTCGTTGGCTGAATGGTCAGCGTACTGGCCTTCGGTTCAGAGGGTCCTGGGTTCGATTCCCGGCTGGGTCGGGGATTTTAACCTTCATTGGTTACTTCCAATGGCTCGGGGGCTGGGTGTGTGTGGCGTATTCAGCATTGGAAATCATCCTAGGTAGGGCCCTCATCTTCACAGACATGCAGGTCGCCTAATAGGCCGTCTACGAGAAAAAGACCTGCACCAGGCCTCTCCGGAGGCCATACGCTATTATTATTATATGATCTGATAAACTTATCAACAATCCAATCATGTTTACCGGGAATAATATTGATTAGATTATCTATTTGAAGGCATACTGTATATCTACTTGTTATTGCATTTACAGTGTTGTACTTGGATAGTAAATGTCTGTGTCTTCACTAGTGATGAAACTTACTCTCTACTTTAGAAGCTAGTTATTATCAATGGACGTCTTGTATGCTATTTTCAGAAACTCATAAAACAGATAAAGTCGCACTGAATTAAAATACTGTGCAGATTCCAGCATTATACTTGCTGAAGTATGTAAATATATTACGTTTTATTGAATGAATAATAAGCATTTTGCTTTCCTTAGCTGAAATTTTGTCATTCCTGTCCAAAAAATTCTCAGTCGCAGCTTGCATGCTTCAGCCCATCTGCACATAGTAGCACGAAGCTGGTAACATGCCAGATTTCTCTGAATGTGTAAATATAGGAAAATAAAAACCGTATTTATTAATATCAAACGCAGAATAAACCAAACCCAAATATTCTTAAAATGTCAGTATCCATTGTCGTTATAGCATCTTTTTAAAAATACTGTACTCCAATCAACATTTTGTTGAATGGTGCGAGGAGAGCTTCGTAGTCACCACAGAAAGTCACTGCTCCGAGTGTGTTCGCTTTCCCGCTTGACTGTGACGTGCGCTTGGTACGTAAGTTGCCCGCATTTCAGAGAAGCGAGCCCGGCCGCACTGGCCTGTTCTCAACAGGCACCCAGCTGAGCAACTCTGAGCTAAATAATCGTTTTAATTAGTTTACCACACCGGAGAAATTTAGTTTTGATTTCGATAGAATGAACTTTTGTAATCAATGCAATGACTCATTCTACATTCGCTGCTCATTGTGCAAGTTAAAGTCTGTTTTGATCATTTTATGAAATGTATTTCCTATCTCTTACATATATTCTTCCTATCCATGGCCAACAGTCAAAGGTAAATATTCTATTGCTGCTGTGTTGAGAAGTTTCTTCCGAATTTTAATATAATATTGCGCATGCATAATAATACGTTGTGTTGATATAAGCTACATCGTGCATTCCCAGACTGGAAGAGGGATGTATTTCTCGTGAGTTTTGTCTAATGTCATTCTGCAAAAAATAGAGAGTAATTGCACAGAAATTGTACAAAATAGACATAAAACTGATACAAAAAACACTCTTTTCAATCATAACTATTTCAGCCATTTGCATCGCCCTACAGTTGAGAGGTGAGCAATTGGCAGGAAAAATGGATTACATAGGGTACACGGTGCCTCTGATAAATCTTTCCGCCTGACTACTTGTACCACCTAAAATGGAAACTCACCAAAATTTAGCTGCGAGTTTTGACTGGGAGGTTCCAGAATTGAAACTGGAATCGTGAGAGGAACATAGCAGAATTACTGCATTGGATGTTAGAGTTACGTTAGGGCAGTCCGGATTACTTCACTTTTTTACTGTACGCCGCACCAACACTGACAGGTCTTATGGTGACGATGGGACAGGAAAGAGCTAGAAGTGAAAAATAATCGATCATGGCCTTGATTAAGGTACAGCCCCACCATATTCCTGGTGTGAAAATAGGAAACCACGTGCTGATTGGTGGCGGGACGCATATATGCTGCGGTAAGCGCGCGCCCCACCACACTTTCGAATATATGGAACTGTTCAGGGATATCCAACTGCTGCTTTCGTACGACGTATTATAGGTTCAGTTTCAGAACCTTCCATTTAAAATTATTCGCAGCTATGCTTTGGTAAATGAGCTTCCTATGAGACGTAAGTGATTTTAGCAAAATTTCGAGGTAAGCTTCGGTACAAACTTATTGATCGGTCCCTTGTAAGTATTTTATATCTTTTTGATATAGGCCAAAGGTAGGCATTAATACAAGTGGAGGCACATGCTTCCCCTAGTGCACCGTCACTGCATTGTCCTACATAGGAGGCTTGCAGTGTGTTGCGAGCTGTTTGTGCTTACCTTATGTAAAAAAAATTCTCCCCTTCGAATTGGTGCTCTTTTCTCCGTCTGCTGTTACGAACTGTCGGCTTCCCGGCTGCTTGTACTACTGCTGTCACTGCTCGCCTGCATGGCGCATCCACTGTGACGTCACGCCTATAGTATGTTCTCGATCTACCCCGCTGGCATATATATATGGCCTTGTGTCGTTCATTCGGCAGGTCAGTTGTGGTATAACCTTGTTAAAGACAGTGGGAGCTGGAACTCTGTACACGGCTGTACCGTGTCCATTTTACTTGTAAAATTCGTGCTGGACTTCTGTCAAGGGTGAGCAAACACTGTTTCTTTCTGTCATTTAACGTGCCCTACCTTGCTATACTTGGGCTTCGTCGTAATAACGAAAATTGAACTTTGGTCCCTTCAGGACACATCTGAGTATTCGTGCAGCGCAAATTGGACATTTATATTCCTAAAATGTGGTGTAAATGGTGTACTGGACAGCTGGTCTAAAATTCTAGTTCATACACATTCCTACCTTCTGAGATGAACTTTTGCATCGCGTCTGTTAGTGCTGGGGACTTGGCGGCTTGATCCTTATCCTATCCCATTCCTCCGTTTCTTATTTCCTTGTTTTCTTTTCTTATCCCATCTATCTGTTAACTTTGCGTAAAAATGGTGCTTGCTCAAAAGATGTGGTCCGCTAATTTAATTTGTATGTTCATCGGTTAGCTTCAATTTTATTACCGCTTCTGCGCATGCATGTGTGTTTTAATCCCTTCTGGGATCACTTGTTAGAATTCCTAATTTTTTTCTAATCTACCAAAAGGATCACTCCCTGGATTGGAGATTGGTTTATTTCTATTCTGAATCTCTAGAATTGTTTGGCATGAGGTTACATTTTTTGATGTCCTATTGTAAACATTGTATCAATTTGTAAGCTTATCTAGCAAGTGTATGACACTACCAACTTTGTATTCTACTGGCACGAGCCTGAAACTTTATTTGATGTGCCTCCCTTCTAGCGTATTGTGTAATATAATGCAAAGAAACTGATTTCAGAATCTATGCCCCCCCCCCTTTTTCTCTTTCTCCTAATTGAAGTGTCGGAACATATGTCCAAAGATTGTAGTGATTGGTGCTTAGGAATTCGATTATGACGATTTAATCAAATTTTGTATCACCTACGTGTTTTAAAATCAAACCTAATGCTTTTATTACGCCATATGCTGGTTCATACTATTTGTTCTGATGTAAAGATAATTTGTTACCCCTTTGAGATTGGTATAATATATTTGTTATTTTCAAACTTGTTTCCAAAAATTCTCTTTCACGAGTTCCTTTCCCCTATTACTTCTGTTTTCACGTGTACGTACCTCGGCAATTCCCTTGGGTAGCGGCCCTTTAACTTCTTTATGCACACGTATGGAGCTCTGAATTGCAGTGTTTACGGTAATGTTGACACGATGTATTGAACTGTTATATTCTCATGTTGCACGCTTCTCGGCACTCTGCGCGCTTGTGTACTGTCAGTTCTGAGTACTTTGATATCTTGTTGTCTAGTATCCCGATCAAGGGCACTCTCCTAAAAACAAATCTTAATTACAACGAGATTTCTAGCAAGTTGATAGTAAGCAAAGACACTACCAAGTACAAAGAGCGTTACATACGGTAGCAGAGTACCCTTTACTTTAGTCTTTTTCCTTTTTATTCTGTATATCATGGCTTGTTTTTCAGATAATTTCACTTTAGGGGATGACCTTTCTCTACTATCTTCACCAATTCCTCAAAATTTGTCACTTCCAAATCCTTCTGTTCCAATTTAATTTCGTTTTCTTCTTCTTCCTCAGTCTATCCGTCTTCTACTGATCATGCGCATGTAACATCTGATGAGAGTAAACCTCCTCCCTTCCGATACCCTATGGCCCCTCCCCCCCCCCTCCGTACACTCCCTCCCCTGTTCTTCCTACCACTTCGGTGGATAGTTCTCTCAATATTCAGATTATTAAACAATCTTTACTTCAAGTCCCCCAGTTATCAGCAACAGATCCTCGTAGTCTTACAATTTGGTTATTTTCAGCCCGTAAATTTTTTAATATTAAGGTAGCTTCCTTTCCTCAACTGATTGGTCTTCTCTCCACGAAAACCACGGGTTTTTTCTCCACATTTTGGCTTGATAATATGTCCAACTTCTCCAACTGGTACGAATTGAGGCACGCTGTTCATAATTATTTTCTACCCCTGGAAGTACGTTATAAATTGAGTAATGAATTTATCAGACGACATCAGTTACCTAATGAACCTGCTCATGATTATCTTGACTCTATCATAACTTATACCGATGTTTTGAATATATCACATAATACCCAGGAATTAATTTCCATTATACAGTTTCATGCGGCTCCCTCATTTCGCATGCTCTTTAACGTTCTCGCTCCTCCTGTTTCCCTTCTGCAACTTTATAATTTAGCCCATCAGCACACTATAAATTCTTTAGGAGATCGTTCGTTCTATTCATCTGTTCCTCCTCCGAATATTCCTTCTACTTCTTCATATTCTGCTTTACCCGCATCTTCCCTTCCCGCTGTCCGCCCTCCTATCACTTGTTATCGGTGTAAACTGCCCGGCCACCTTGCGCGTCAGTGTACTACTCCATTTTCGGGAAACGCATTCCACCCGCGTCGCTAGGCAGTAGACGCTTAGATGGGGAAAATCTGCCTCCTTTATTAACGGCATCTTCCCAATCCACTTCAAATTTGGCTTCATTTTTACCTCCCATTTGTCATGTCTTAGTTACTGCCAATAACTCTCCTTCTGTCGCCCTTCTCGATTCAGGTGCCGCTGTTTCTCTTATCAGCTATCAATTCTATAAATTGTTAACCGAACTAGATCCCCATTTACATTATCTTCCTACCTCTACACGTTGTCTTTCTGTCTCTAATCAGCCTTTGAATATTATTGGTACGGTTTCTTTGCATATTAAAATGCAGCATTTTCCTGGCCGTTTACCTTCCTTATCGCTGAATATTTATCTCTCCCTATCATTTTATGGTATGACTTCTTTGCTTATACTGGTCTTCTTCTTGATTCCGCGCATTCTAAAGTTTCTTTTCCCTTTTCTGATAAATCTGTTCCCTTAATCCATACTTTTGACTACCCTTCTCGTTTCTATTCTCCCCTTCCTATAATTAATTCTATTCATTCCGATCATGTTCAAGCTTTGCTCACTGAATTTTCGGACGTCATCACTCCTAAGCTCGGTACTGTCAAGAATTTTTTTGCCCATATTGATCTTAATGATTCCACCCCTGTTCGCTCCTCTCCATATTTCCTTAGTCCTCCTCGGATGAAGGTTTTAAATCAGCTAATACAGAAAATGTTGAATGATGATACTATTATTCCATCATCTTCTGATTACGCCTCTCCCGCCTTTGTGGTGGATAAGCCTGATGGCTCCGCGAGGTTCATTGTTGATTTTCGTAAGCTGAATGAGAAAATTGTCTATGATGCGTACCCTATGCCCAAATTAAACTCTGCATTTCAACATTTTTCCGTTTCAAAATTTTTTTCGATTTTCGATCTTAATTCGGCCTACAACCAGCTCCCGTTGGATGACATTAGCTCCCGGTATACTGCTTTTATTACCCCTAATGGCCTTTAACAATTTAAAAAAGTCCCTTTCGGTTTGAATTTAGGTTCCCAAATTATGCAACGCTTTGTCGACTCCTTATTCTCTGATATTAAGTACAAATATCTTTTCCCTTTTTATTGATGATATTTTGATTTTTTTCTCCCGATTTTGAATCTCATCTGTCGCACGTTCGCGAAGTCCTTACACGTGTCCTCAACGTCGGCTTAACCGTAAATCCGTCTAAGGTTTTGATCGCTCAAACCTCCATTAAATTTCTGGCTCATATTTTAAGTTCTGATGGTATTGCTGTTGACCCTGAACGAGTTTCTGCTATTACTAGAATTCCGCCTCCCTCTAATTTAAAACATTTACGATCTTTTTTGGGAATGGTCGGTTTCAATGCCAAATACATCCCAAATTTTTCTGCTATATCTGAACCTTTGAATGCTCTTAAACGTAAAGGCGTTAAATTCCATTGGTCTTCTCAACAACAAATTGCCTTTGACCTTTTAAAAACTAAATTATCTTATGCACCTCTTCTCCAGATTCCTGATTTTAACGTCACCTTTGAATTGTCCACCGATGCTTCTGATATTACTATAGGCGCCGTTCTCCAACAAACTATTAATGATTGTACACTCCCTACTGCATATTTTAGCCGTCTATTATCCCCTGCCGAACGTAAATATTCTACCTACGAAAAAGAGGCTTTTGCCCTCATCCTCTCTATTGAACACTTCGCTGATTATCTTGACCACCGCCCATTCATTGTTAGTACCGACAATCAGGCTCTTTCTTGCCTCCTCCATAATGCACCGAAAATTGGTCGTACGGGTCGTTGGTTACTCCGCCTCTCACGATTCAAGTTTTCTCTTAAATTCGTCTCTGGATATAACAACTCCGTTGCCGATGCTTTATCTCGTTTATTTGAAGAACCTCATTTCCAACCCTCTGAGCTCGATTCACTTCCTGTTACTTCTGTTTTTTCAATTTCCTCGTTAACTAATTTTCCGCTTTCTTTTCAATCGTGTTTACAACATCAACAGCTTGACCCTTACTGCCAACAAATTTCTCGTGACCTGGTTTCCCCTTATTATTCTGGCCCGTTTCGTCATCAGCAGCAACTTCTCATTTTAAGCCTACTCCCAAGGCCACTCCTCGCCTTGTTCTTCCTTCCAGTTTACGGTCCATGGTTTATCAATACTTTCATGACTCTCCTGTAGGGGGACATTTTGGGAGAGCTAAGACTTATGCACGCCTTGCCTCCCAATTCTATTGGCCCCAAATGCGCAAGGATATTTTGTCATGGGTGCGTTCTTGTGCCTCTTGTCAACGCCATAAGCCATTGAATCACCTTCCTTATGGCACCTTCGCCGCCTCTCACGCTACCTACACCTGTGAAAAATTTTATGTTGACATTGTCGGACCTATTGTCAAATCGTCTAAATCAAATTCTTATATTTTTACTTTATTAGATGGTTTTTCCAAATTTCTCATTGTTCGCCCTTTGCGAAATATTTCTTCTCAAATTGTTATAAATCTTTTGTCTAACCATACTTTTCCAATTACTGGTCTCCCTAAATTTCTTATTTCTGACAATGCATCCATTTTCACGTCGAAATTATTTTATAATTTTTGTTTTTCATTAGGTATCAAAAAATCTGTACTTCTCCATATCATCCTCAAGCCAATACTGTTGAACGGTACCATACGAATTTGAAGACCTTCCTATCCATTTTTCACTCCAATAATCAGAAGCTATGGGATACTGAACTCCATCTTTTGTGCTTGCTTTCTACCATTAATTCCTCTACGAGTTTTTCCCCTGCTAAACTTTTTCTCGGTCGTGAATTGAACACCCCTTTGTCTCTTACCTGGGATTTACCCTCCCTCTTGGACACCCCCTCTCATCGCCTCAGGCATTCCCAATTGCAAAAGGCATATGACAAACTCCTTCAGGCGAGGGAAGTACATAGGAAAGCTTGTAACACTCGGGTCTCTCAACCTAAATTTAAGATGTTTGACCAAGTTCTTCTGAAAAACCATCCTCTTAGTTCTGCTTTACAAAATGTTTCTGCTAAACTTTCCCCACTTTGGTTAGGCCCTTTTCGTATTCTTTCCTTTCCATCCCCTAATACTGCTAATAGTCTATGTTAAAACCGTTCCATTCTTAAAGCCCCACCCCCCTTTTTTTCTTTCTAGGGTGGGAGTTGGGTAGCAATCGGGCCTGCTATCACCCTTTTTTTGTTTCTTTGGTATCGTTTGCTGTCCAGTCCTCCTTTTTCTCCTCATTTTTTCTGGTTTCTGCTGTCCCTCCCTCCAGCTCCCACTGTCTAATCTTTTCACGCCTGACCTCCCCTCATTATATTCATTATCTGTGTTTCCTCCTTTATATATATATATATTTATTGATCAAGTTCGTCCTTTTATTGTAAATATTTTGATTGCAGACCACTTATCATTGTATTATTGTTATGGTACGATCCGGATCGTTCCTTTGTCCTCCTCCTTTCCTCCCCCCTTTCCTCTTTTTCTTGTTTCTTATTTCTTGTTACTCATTCTTTCGTTCTTTTTCTTTCCCTTTGCTGCTACATCCTGCCGGGCCCCGGAGATTGCGCCAAGTCTGGACCTCGTCGGATCTGCGTCTTTACGTTTCTTCTGCCTTCTTCTGTTGCTGCTTTCATCTGTTCATCGTGGGATCCGCGCTGCATCTTCACCATCCTCATCTGTGCTGGCTCCACCATCCATCGTTTGCTCGACGTGCTTCTTCATCGTTCATCGCACCAATCCTTCGGATTTTTCCCGTGTGGTGGGAGTATATGGTGCGAGCTGTTTGTGCTTACCTTACGTAAAAAAAATTCTCCCCTTCGAATTGGTGCTCTTTTCTCCGTCTGCTGTTACGAACTGTCGGCTTCCCGGCTGCTTGTACTACTGCTGTCACTGCTCGCCTGCATGGCGCATCCACTGTGACGTCACGCCTATAGTATGTTCTCGATCTACCCCGCTGGCATATATATATGGCCTTGTGTCGTTCATTCGGCAGGTCAGTTGTGGTATAACCTTGTTAAAGACAGTGGGAGCTGGAACTCTGTACACGGCTGGACCGTGTCCATTTTACTTGTAAACTTCGTGCTGGACTTCTGTCAAGGGTGAGCAGACACTGTTTCTTTCTATCATTTAACGTGCCCTACCTTGCTATACTTGGGCTTCGCCGTAATAACGAAAATTGAACTTTGGTCCCTTCAGGACACATCTGAGTATTCGTGCAGCGCAAATTGGACATTTATATTCCTAAAATGTGGTGTAAATGGTGTACTGGACAGCTGGTCTAAAATTCTAGTTCATACACATTCCTACCTTCTGAGATGAACTTTTGCATCGCGTCTGTTAGTGCTGGGGACTTGGCGGCTTGATCCTTATCCTATCCCATTCCTCCGTTTCTTATTTCCTTGTTTTCTTTTCTTATCCCATCTATCTGTTAACTTTGCGTAAAAATGGTGCTTGCTCAAAAGATGTGGTCTGCTAATTTAATTTGTATGTTGATCGGTTAGCTTCAATTTTATTACCGCTTCTGCGCATGCATGTGTGTTTTAATCCCTTCTGGGATCACTTGTTAGAATTCCTAATTTTTTTCTAATCTACCAAAAGGATCACTCCCTGGATTGGAGATTGGTTTATTTCTATTCTGAATCTCTAGAATTGTTTGGCATGAGGTTACATTTTTTGATGTCCTATTGTAAACATTGTATCAATTTGTAAGCTTATCTAGCAAGTGTATGACACTACCAACTTTGTATTCTACTGGTACGAGCCTGAAACTTTATTTGATGTACCTCCCTTCTAGCATATTGTGTGATATAATGCAAAGATTTCAGAATCTATGCCCCCCCCTTTTTCTCTTTCCCCTAATTGAAGTGTCGGAACATATGTCCAAAGATTGTAGTGATTGGTACTTAGGAATTCGATTATGGCGATGTAATCAAATTTTGTATCACATACGTGTTTTAAAATCAAACTTAATGCTTTTATTACGCCATATGCTGGTTCATACTATTTGTTCTGATGTAAAGATAATTTGTTACCCCTTTGAGATTGGTATAATATATTTGTTATTTTCAAACTTGTTTCCAAAAATTTTCTTTCATGAGTTCCTTTCCCCTATTACTTCTGTTTTCACGTGTACCTACCTCGGCAATTCTCTTGGGTAGCGGCTCTTTAACTTCTTTATGCACACGTATGGAGCTCTGAATTGCACTGTTTACGGTAATGTTGACACGATGTATTGAACTGTTATATTCTCATGTTGCACGCTTCTCGGCACTCTGCGCGCTTGTATACTGTCAGTTCTGAGTACTTTGTTATCTTGTTGTCTAGTATCCCGGTTAAGGGCACTTTCCTAAAAACAAATCTCAATTACAACGCTATTTCTAGCAAGTTGATAGTAAGCAAAGACACTATCAAGTACAAAGAACGTTACAAGTGGTGTCTCAACAGCGCACTAACGCCAGCGCCTTGGAAAAGTGCAGCATTCCAACTGATGAGCCCGCTGCTGCACTGGGGCGAAACGCTAGTAATGTCACGATTTATAAAGCCTAAAGACTTAGAACTTGAATATTGTATATCTTAATTTTATGACATTATATGTGGCTCCTTAATATCTTCCGGATGAAACTAGAAGGAGATCAATAGTATTACTCTAAATGAACAATAGTTATGGAAATTTAAAGTACAGGCTGAAGGTGAATTACCTTACCGTTTAAAACTACAGCGTTGCTCTGCCGATGTTGTTAGAAACTTGTAGTACATGTAAGATCATCCGACTTACCTGAAACAAACAATAAATAATCTACAGTAATTACAATCCCTCAACATTACGGTGTATGCAGTCTTAAATAACACACACTGATTGATATTACAACTGCAACGACAGGAAGGACGCATCGAATAGCAGAATATGTAGATTGCGGGAAGGCAACAGCGTGATTAATTATTCTACACTAGCCCCAGTCGTTGCTTCCATGAAATGTCGTATGGCTTTTAGTGCCGGGATATCCCAGGGCGGGTTGTTGCTTCCATAAAGCAGCGTAACAATGGATAACAGAAAGGATCTGTTCCGAAGATAAGTTCGTTCGCATTTGATATGTAAAATTTATTTAACTATATCTCGTAGAAGAACTTTAATTGAATAAACTTATCTTAAAAAATATATTTCCAGACTCAGCAGATTCACTTATGCAGCCACTTACTTTATAAATAGAATATGACAAGTACGAAGTGACTCATAAAGTGACTCACAGATCTAGTCAGATTCTTCTTTAGACTATCTGTCGAGGAAGCTTAACTAATAAGAACAGTAGAAAGCTGTTATTCTTTATGAAATGAATGATAAAACTAGTCATGTAACGTGACTTGCTCATTGTTGCCTTTTATCAGAAATTTCGAAAGCTATGCAGGAAGTAAAGAAACAATTAAAATGGCACTAACTTTAAGCCTCAAATAACATGCTGGTATTCAACCCACCTCTACACCATGTTTCGTTTATCTGTTAGGCTTATCTTCGCATTACTTTCAAAAGTTATTTCATAACTAAGTGCCGTTCTAGCCTTATTTCCATCTTGCGACACTTTTAATTCTGTAATGTTGACAAGGACAGCTCAGTGCTTCTCGAAGTATCTGCTTTAATTTCATGATAGGACATGATACTACTACATTTGTCGAAATGGTATATAGTCCGTTCATGATATCCATAGACCGAAAGTTCTGAATTTTAGAGGCTGTATGGAGCAGTTCACGATTACTGACGTTCCTTCAACAAGTGCGACTGCTATTTTCGAAGTAAGTAATCAAGTATCTCTCAGCGGACCATCTCCAATTCCCTCCCAATGGTAACCTAGTGAGGCGGGCCAAGAAGCGCCATTGATCAATTGTAATACAACCTAATCTAAACCATAGCTTCTTTCGTCAAATATGACAGTTGTAGATTTTTAAAAATATGAGTACAAAGGATACTTATATATATATCATCAAATATAAAATATAATGACTGTGACTTATAGATTTCATTTTCAACTTTGTTTTTACCTTGTATCATATGTGACAGTTGTAGATTTTAAACAGTTTTCAGGACAAATGATATATACATCTCACCAAAATTAAAATAGAGTGGCTGTGACCTTATAGGTTTGTAATTCATTTTACCAATTCCGATATATAGTTCCAAGACATGGACCTGTAGGAAATGAGACCCTAGACACTCTTATCCTCCTCTTCTTCTCTTACCCTCGATGTATGAATCCATTTAATCTCCTAGGTAACCTACTTTCCTACATTTACTTCACATGACTCAACCACTGAGCTAGTTTATAGGCGCAGTTTCATCTATTTTATTCATTACTAACTTGGCCATTATTCGCTTATTCTGAGTATCATCTTCTCATTGTTCCCAACTATTTGTACCAGCAATCATTCTCGCTGCATTCATGTCTCTTTCTTTCAGCGTACCAATAAGATATCCTGAGTCTACCTAGATGTAATTTTTGGACAGCAAAGTCGGCCTGAAAACAATTTCATGCGAGACCTAAGTTCTTTCCTAAATAATTAGAAGAAGAAGAAGAAGAATTGTAAGGATTGGGACGAAGAATAACGGAGAAGAACGGAGATATAATCGACTGCTTAGCCTTTGAGGATGACACGACAATAATGACAGAATTTTGAAACTGAGATAGAAGGAAGTGATGTGCTGAAAGAAATCGCAGAACAAACAGGCTTGCGGATATCCTCTGAAAAGACGGAAGCAATGTCAAATATCAAAGACAAGACGACCCAGCTAAACATCAAATACGGAACAATAAACCGTGTGCATAAGTTCAAATACCTTTGTGAATGCATCCAATCAAACAGACTAGATACGGCCAGAGCAAAAGAAATGGAGGTAGCTTTCCAAACCATCCGGAACATATCCAAATATAACAAAAGATGTTTTTATTATAAATATCAAAATTCATCATTACAACACTGTCATCAATCCAGTACCTCTCCGTGCGTCATAGTGCCTTATCGCGTCTCAGAAATATGCGCTTGCTAAGTTAAAGCAAAACAAGGAAAATGTTCTCTACAACAAACTTGGACCAAACTACAAAAAATGGATCTACATAAGAAAATCCAGGCAGGAAGTCTACTGTAATATAGAGAAGATAACGGACACAATGCGCAATACGACAGATGGACGACTCTCGATGGCAAAACGCATTTTAAACAATTTTGACTCAAAACCTAAAACAACAACTCCCTGGTACGTTAACATCAAGAAAGACCTCGAAAGAATGGGCCTAAGACCAGATGAAGTGAACAAACAAGACCTTTCCCGAGATGAAAAGTAGGTACCTGGTGCGAAGTGGTCGGGTGATCGTCGTGCTAGACACAGCGAGCTAATAAAAATGTACTGGATCAAACGAAAAGTGACTAAACGCCAGAATGTATAACGAAATTTATCGTGGTCCCCAGTTGGCCAGCTAGCGAATAATAAATAAATAAATAAATAAATAAATAAATAAATAAATAAATAAATAAATAAATAAATTCAGTAATATGCTGTGTCTTTCTAAAATGTGTTTTTGTATCCTTTAATGGCTCCTCTAAGAGTACGTATGACGTAGTTCAATTGATTTTCCTCTCCGACAGTGTGGGAGTGAAATAGCTGTGTATTGTTGTGTACCTTGTTGACAGAGATGGGGAATCCTTGAGCGCCTAATGAGATACCTTTGCGTAAATCAGCGTGTATTTGCTGGTCATGTTGTCTAAATCATGTATGGCTTGTTTGGTTTGGTCTGTTTAGCTTGGGTTTCAAGGTCCTTAATGGTATCGTGTTCAATCGTGTGTGTTTAGAGGTCCAGGCACTCGTGTATTGTTCCTTCTGCGGAGTTCGTGACAGATGTACCTGGACATACATTCAAATCTAAACGTTTGCTTAATGTAAGATGCGGCTGGTGGTAGTGATGATTACGGTCAGTGTTTAAAAAAAAAAAGTACAACTGGGGGACCACCCTCTCTTAACATTAATCACAGGAAAGAATGGAAAAGGATCGACGCTATTGTGGAAGAAACAATTACTAAACGAAAGAGAATACCCTAGAAGAGCTTGTAAAATAAAGACACCCTATGCCTTGCAAACTGGATACCACCGGAGTCTGAAAAAAACATGAGTTGTTCAAGGGAGGTTGGATTTAAAAAGAAGACTGGGCAAAAATAATCCTCACAAACGATCAGCAGACCACTGGTAATAGTAATAACGGCGTATGGCCTCCAGAGAGGCCTGGAGCGGGTCTTTTTCTCGTAGATGGCCTATTAGGCGACCTGGATGTCTATGAAGATGAGGGCCCTACCTAGGATGATTTCTAATGCTGAAAAGCCACACACACCCAGCCCCGAGCCATTGGAATTAACTAATTAAGGTTAAAATCCCCGATCCGGCCGGGAACCGAACCCCGGACCCTCTGAACCGAAGGCCAGTACGCTAACCATTCCGCCAATGAGTCGGACAGACCATTGGTAAGAGCAAGTGACAATGTTAGGGATATACAGTGTGATTCAGCAGCCCCTTCCAGTATCGTTTGCTGCAGCCCAGCTAACGTGCACATGGTTATAGAGGTGCTATTCACCTGCAGGCATACTGTATGGTACTAATGTTCAGTGAGCATATTTTGCACACGATTCTGAACACTAGCGAAATGTTATATCATCCGTTCGCAAAACATGACGCTTTGAAATCATTTAGCAACCTTCCTTTACCGTGTAACTGTATTAATGTGTCGTGCTTCGTGACCGGGTGTAACGAAGAGGGGAATCGATGCTTAAAACTAGGTAACAGGGCAGTAAACACCAAACTGGATGGCGTATGTACTCTACCATCATCGTACTACCAGCATGTTTCCAGCAGTGCAGCGTAGCGGATGTGGTTACACGTTCGCCTAGCAATCGACGGAATGTGCCAGCGGCGGTTCGAATCCTGACTCGTTCAAATATTTTTCCATCGGTATGATGCTTGAATTCGTAAACACAGGCCCACGTTTGCCACATTCAAACAGTAGAATGACGCTGTTACTCATCTTGTGCCCTGTGCATACTCCGCTGGTTAGGGCTTGAAACTACTCTAATCTGTGCTGTCATTCGGCGTGTTTTCCACAAGGAATACGTTTACATGCTCGTCATTTATGGGGAAGCAAGACACAACGTGAGAGAGGCATTATGTCTGTACGAGGAACGGTATCCGGACAGGCGACACCCGGCTACTACGACATTCCGCCGTGTCGAAAGACGCCTAAGGACAACAGGCGTGACTTGCAGCTAGCTACCAGTCCGCGATAGGCCCATTAAATCGGGTGAAACAGAGGAGACCGTTCTGGAGGCACACGTGAGTATAAGGACGATTGCACGACGGGTGAACACTAGCCAGCCGTCCGTCTGGCGAATACTGCATGAACATAAATGTCACCCATACCATCTTGAGCTACACCAGGAATTCCACGGGCGGGATTTCAAAGCTCGAATGGAGTTCTGTCGGTGGTTATTAGGTATGCTGGACAATGATGCAGCATTCGTATCGCATATTTTGTTCTCGGACGAATCGTGCTTCCACAATAATTTAAACGTCAATCGCCACAAGATGCGCCAATGGAGTTCCGACAATCCTCACTGGGTGCTACAGGCGGCCCATCAAGTACGATGAGGATTGAATGTTTGGTGTGTTTGTGTGATCGCCTGCTTGGACCTTATTTCTTTGAGGGCCTTTGGACAGGTTTATGTTACCTGCACTTTCTGCGTCAGGAATTCTCACTCCTGCTGGAGAATGTGCCCTTGCACGATCGTTTGACGATGTGGTTGCAACAGGATGGAGCTGCACCACATTCGACTTTGCCCGTTCGTAACCATCTGAACCGGGACCTGCCAGGGAAATGGATACGACGAGGAGGCCCTGTTTCTTGGCCCCCCAGGTCACCGGATTTAACGCCGTTAGACTCTTCGTTGTGGAGACATTTGAAGAACGTCGTTTCCACTCAAGCGCCAGAAAAACCCGACCAGCTCCGACCACTCATCACGGACGCTTGCCGAGCAATTACACCTGGAATGCTTCATCTCGCAAGACGATCTGTTGGACACCGGACCCGAATGTGCATAAACCAAAACGGTCATCACATCGAGCATTTGCTGTGATAAAGCATTGTCAGGGCAGTTGTGTTCCTGTCATTTCCGGTCTGTATGTGACCGGCCTGCTAACTAATCGGCCCTTCTTAGGCCCACAAACACATTCATTCCCGCATAATTTGCATGAAAGCGGGTATTGAACTTACATTGCGTGCGGTACGTATTAAGCAAGTATTTAGAAAATGGGTAATCTTCGCCCGGGGCTCGAACCTCCCACCTGACATGCAAGTCCGCTCCGCCAGGCGCTTGCCAACTACACTAGGGTTCCGTACGGCATACTGGGCCGCTTATAGCAAGTATTAGGTTTACTGCGGTCACAATATCAATTTATTGTTTCGCCGGTGTGTCAGGTTCATATGATCTAGAAGGCAAACGCATGTCCTCCAGTGTTTAATGAGTATATATTTATTTCCAGAAGTATGTATAAAGTTTCCTCTAATTAATACACCCTATGATATCTGGAATATAAGCCTACTTATAATATTCTTTTGATCAAGTGCCTGCATGGGCGCGTATGACAAATCCTCTCCCCAGCACGAATCTCCGGCAGCTAAGGAGAACGCATTATCACCTCATAACTGCTATATGAGTTAAAAGCTCGGAGCGCCGATGCACACGCCATATCTTACTCCCCAGCTATGTTTAACCACCAGCTGTGGTTACACCCCTGTCTCTCTCAGTGCCTGAGTAATTGTGCATATAGCTTTTACCGGTATACACATAATTCTGACTACAGCTGAGTACTATAACTACTCCTTTCCAGTAACTTTCGTATAAACATATTTCTAACTACAACGAAGTACTTGCTTACATTGCTAGGGTTATTCCATTCATTTTTCACCCATCTTATAATTTTAAGATCATTTTCTTTCTAATAGTTCATTATTACGAAAATAAATCTTCCAACCACTCTAGCTTCTTCTCTCATTTTCGCACACAACACATGTCTTGCATTGTCCTTTCCCCCTGGCCATCCCTTGTTTTTTGTGAATTCCCATCATCTACCATATCAGTTCTCTTCTGTTTACGTTACGTATGCTTACATAAGTTTCCTGGCTTATCACATTAAATACCGAAAGGGTCGGCTTGATCCTGCACTCGGACTCCAACAACAGTGTTAGATTATCCTTGACACTTCGTACGATTCTCTTCCATAATGTAGCCTCTCCGCTAATCATGTCTATCTCCCAATAATTACCTAATCCAAACCTAAGATACTTTTAACCTTACCTAACCAATAATCTTCGGACATGTCCCTTTGGTGTCGATATGCCCCTGCAGGAGCAGGCCCCCTCTCCTCTTTTGGCCCTTAAACCAATAACTCATAATTCTCTTTAAAATGTCCAGTTGAATATTCTCATCATAAATTAGTCTTGCACCACAATTTTCTGTGCAGAATGGCAGTCCCATTACAGTTTTACTAAACTTACTATTTGATTCAGCATTTCACTCGCCCCTTTTACTCCCCATATCTCAATACCATATAACATTCTGCTCTTTACTACAGCTTGAAAAACCAATTTTTGGATCTTATAGTCTATGTTACGGGGATGCCCGTGGAGCAGCAAGAGGTTAAAGAAGGTGCCGGGGTGAATGGGTCCAACTCAATATCAAAATTAATTTAAAACTTAAACTGAAGGTCATATTTTCAGAACTTCAAACTTAACAATTTTTTCATGACAATATTGCAGGTACAAGTAGCAATCATTAAACAAGATTGGGAAAATTGCAAGAATCAGAACCTTAATACTTTGGGCCTTAAGCCACCAGTTTTTCAATTCCGGAAATACCGGATTCAGTTTACACAAAAATTGGGAACCATTAAGTCAAGGGCAGAAATCCCCCAAACCAAGAGCACTTGCTCCCAATATTACAATATCTAGCCTTCCAAAGGCACTCTTTAATGTTACAACACTTTGAAAAAGGGCAGACAGGCTCTCAGTATCTCTAGCCTATTGAAGGCAATATCAGAAAATTACAATCACTCGCACAATTTACAAATTGAAAGATAATGTTATACAGGGGTATCTAGAACCCAACCTACAGGACCTTGACGAAAAGGAACAGGTTATATAAACGGCCTACACACAAACTGAGTGGAGGCGAACACTGCACTCCCAGATAATGAAACATTAAAACCTATAGGGCTCTTGGCCGATGAAGCAGGGGCTATTCCCAAACTACTTGAGGTGGCACGGACGGAAATATCTTTAACTCATTACAGAAACGACAAGTTGTGAAAACGTAGCTACCTCAAACCTAGATGAAAGGGGAGCTCGAGAGGGTACATCACTCTCTATCACCGGTTTACAGTTAAAGATTTTATGAAGGTTTTACATTAGCCGGAAGAAAGTTACATTTTTTTGAAAAGCTTGATATATCACTAAAGAGTCGGAACGTTCCCTCGGGTTAAACTACGGAGGTAGCAAGAAAGAAAGACGTTATGTGGCCGTTACCTTGTAGATGTTCTGTTGACCGATGAAATAGGCCGTCCGCCTCCCGCTTTGACACATAACTCAGTCAGATGATAATCAATTGGCCAAGAAACGTGAAAAGCCGCAGTTTATAAACCATCAGGGAAGGTTCGAGATTATTCAAGACTAAACCAGCCACACCCTCTCAATTTTATTGGTTAAATTCAAAAGAAACAGTCAAAATCGAACAAGAAGCCTGTGATAGGTGGAAAATTCATTGCAGAAATTATTGATTGGCTAGATTCAAAACTGGCGGAAAGAAAAAGGAAATATTTCCAACCCAAAAGTAAATGAACATCATTCAGTTACAAAAACCTAGAAATACAAAACTTCTTTAAGTTTTAACTTCTTACAGCTCACACCAGGGTGCATGATCATAGTTTTTAGTGGCGTCCTCTGTGGAAAAATGACCAAACTTCTTGATGAATGTCAAACAAAACAAGTAGAAATTCACTCAGGTTAGGAAACTGCACAATAACAAAATTATTCAATATTTGAATGCGCGGCGTTGAGGTCTACCTGCCGGTACAGACCTCCACCCCCCCCCCCCCCGCCACAAATGTCCCTCCTTGGGGTGACACAGAAGAATTAGAGAAAACATTTTTAGTGAAGAGAAAAAAAAGATTTTCTAAGTTTATTTGAAGTTGATAGATAGAAACGTTTTTAACTCCAGCTTTAAAGTGTCCTTGTTGTTGTAGAGTATTAACAACATTTTGACAGTTTTGACGGCAAGACCTGCCGCCGCTGCCGATACGCAGGTGGAGGTCGCCCGGACCCCCCGTGTACTCCGAGATACACCTCTCCCGGTACTACGAGAGGGGTAGTCGTGGTGATGGTCGCCGCAGATTAGAAGTATATGTACAGTCCCCAGATGAGTTGGCGGTAGGGGCACCGCACTTCAGCCTTTGCCGGGAGATGGACTCCGGCGCGCCGTTCACAAGAAGCCTTCACGGAAGTGGAGTGGGCCCGTACCCCACTTCTGTTGCAGTACGGCGGCAGACAGCTGAGGGGGCACTGAAACAGTAAGATCTCGGCGACAGAAAAGTGTTGTTGGAGACTTGAGAGTACAATCTTTATTGGTGATGCAGAGGGGCGGGTGGCATGGAAGGTTCTTGTGTGCCAATAGTGCGGAGATGCAGAAGACGGGGGCTTGGTAATGGCCACTAAGGAATTGACATAAGGATAACCAGAGGGGAAGATCGTACATACAGATCATATAAAAAATTTAATAACATACTCGGGGGCAGAAGGCCTGAAATAATAATAAAAATATATAACCTTCAAACTCTTGCTAAATTTAGCGGCAAGAAAGGTACTGTAATTATACAGGTTTCACCTGAGAGAGGTGCACTCTAAAGATCCTCTCTGTGGCTGGATTGCTTACAAACAATGTAACTGGTGTCAAAAAATCCAATATATTGCACGGCCCATGAAATCTGGGGGCAACCTTGCCCGCGGGAACGAAGTTTCTATCCATGACTTGATCTCCGACTTTTAAAATGGTGGGCTTCCGTCTACGATCATATCTTTCCCTAACCTTTTCATGGGAAACCTTAAGATTGGCCTTAGCCTGCTTCCATAGATCTCTAATATTATCGGGATCTATAGTCTCTGGTAAGACATCATTAAGTGACCACAGGTTAGAGAGCGGCGTGTTAAGAAGAAATTTAAACATCAGAGAAGCAGGTGTGCACTTGTGAGACTCATGAACTGCCGAATTTAAAGCAAGGACCAACCACTGCAGGGACGTATCCCACCTGGAATGATCTTCATGATGAAATGCGATGAAAGCCGATCTAAGATTACGATTGACCCTCTCAGCCAAAGATGGTTGAGGACAATACGCCGAAGTAGTTACATGTGATATAGACAGATCAGAACAGAATTTACGGAAGAGGTTGGAGGTAAAAGCTTTAGCATTATCAGAAACTATATATTGACAAGGACCAAAAGAAGCAAATATGGTATTTAAATAAGAAATGGTGGACTGAGCGGTACCAGCTTAGTCGTAAATAACCAGGAAAACCTAGTGAAACCATCTACACACACTAGAAAGAATTTGTTGGCGTTCCCCTTTGATTGGGGGAATGGTCCGACGTAGTCTATGTAGAGGCGTTCCATGGGGCGGGACGCTTGATGAGATAACAGGCCTAGCTTAGTGGACAAGGTGGGTTTACTAAGCAAGCAAGATTTACAAGCTTTTACCAACTCTCGAATTTCGCCGTCCATACCTTTCCAAATGAACATCTCTCGGATCTGTTCCCGAGTTTTGAAGATGCCTAAATGCCCCCCTAATGGGGTCTCATGATAGTACTTGAAGATCATTGGTACAAGCACGGCTTGAACCACTACTTTCATATGTTGGTCATGCCTCGACGGGCAACACAAAACCCCGTTCATGAACACATGAGAGACGACATGTTCCCCAGAAGAAAGGGTTTCAATAATAGGGGCCAGCACCGGATCTTTACGTTGATATTAGGGTACTTATTTTCTAAAATATTCTTTACTGAAAGTGCTATCAGGCTTTACATTTCGCTCGTCTTATTTGGTAAATCATCTCCCATTGCTACTTATATATATTCTTAAGTACTCTAGTTTGCTAGTTATCTCCATTGTTCCTGCCTTTATCATTCATTGCTAATTTGCCGCTCTTGTCCACCCTTTTTTACATATCAACACCTTAGTCTTATGTTAATTTTCAATGACCATTTATGAGGTAATTATATCACCTCATTTATACATTTTTCATCCCTGCAGCCGTTAGTGTCATCGGGAGAACATCGTCCGCAAAGATCAAGCCTGGTATTTCTGGATTTCCCAATACTGGACAAGCCCACTTCTCTCCACCATGAGCTTGTAGAATATTATTTATAAATAACAAAAATAGAATCGGTGATAACTTACACCCCACGTTTCAACTCCATATTTGACTCTATCAATCCACATTCTACCCCATAATCTACTCTAATACTGCAATATACCCTTTCATATATAGCCTCAATCGGACTTCCCATCTTGTTCGACACCCGTAACCGGCCCAACTTCTCGAACAATGCCCCCCTGCAGACTGTGTTGACGGCCTTCTCAAAGTCAACTGTGTCAATATATAATTTACCTCCTGTCCTTTTCAAATATTTATCTGTTATTGTTTTGACAATCATGATATTATCAGTTGTTCTTCTCCCCTTTATGAATCCACTCTGGAATATCGTGTGGATCTCGAACTCTTCTGCCCACTTCTTCAGTCTATTTGCTAAGATCCCTGTGCATACTTTGCTGAGCGAATCTAGCAACGTTATTCCTCTATCATTACTAGGATTTCCTCTATTCCCACGCTTTTTATAAATTGAACAGAGTATACCCCTCTGCCAGTCCTTTGGAAATTCTGCAAGCTCAAGTATCTTATTACATACCTTTACTAAAATTCCCAGCATTTGTTTACTTTTAACTGCTCCTTTCCAAAACTCGTTAGATAAACCACTTAACCCCCTTCTTTCCTATATTTGGCTTTGCCCATCACATCTATTACCTCGTTATCTCATCATCTAAATAAGGTATACTTTTCTCAACATCTCTCACGACATCCAGACACCTCTCATTATTTTTCCACACCTCTTTTCTTCTTAATAATTTCTAGAAATAATCAACCCAGTCTTCCTTATCAATTTTTGATTTCACATAACCGCTCTCCCCACCAGTGTTTAATACGAGTATAACATTACGGCGTCCTATCATGGTGAGACGGTAAATACCAAGATATGTAGTTGTGTTGTCTCAGCATACGGGCAGGGCGGAATGTGTATTGTGAGTGCCATAAAACTACATTGGGAAGGGCGGCTGAATAACGCTGTAGTGGAACCGGTTTATCTTCACTACACCAATAAGCTACGTTCAATTGCCTCATCCTCCAATAACACTGAAGCAGTAGCATACTGATGTTTGCATGCCTACTCCACGTGGACTGAGCGTTGCAGTAGTTCAGGCTTATAGTGGTGTTTGCAATATCTGCTGCTCTTAGTCCGTCTGGGGTAGACTTGGCTCACTCTATGTTACGCTCGCTAACGAGCACATTGCGCGAATAATAACTGGAAGCAATGCCAGAATCAGCTAGGCGCCCCTAGACTGACAATTCATGCTACCCAAGGTGGCAACCTCCGGGGGTTACCCCTTTCAGTTACCACTTACGACATGGAGAGGGTAATGTGGATGTTTTCTACAGCTCAGAGGGTACTATAACATACTCCCTGTAACAGAGTGTCAATCCCCAGATCCTCAAAATTCGGCTTCGAACCTCATAAAGGTGTGTAAAATATTTCTGATTAGACATATTGTTTACTTTACAGTTTTGTTTTAAAGGTAATACGTCATCCGAAACAATTTACCTTCCCTGCCACCTGCTAGAGTAAATTAGAACGTCGAAATGAACACAGAAGCAGCCTGAATGAGGCCATGTATTGAAGTACTTGCATGCGGTAGTTAAGGCCATGTAATTATTGTTATTACTATTATTATTATTATTATTAGTAATATCGTCGATTCCGATCTACAACACTGGGGAACAGAAGAAACGATTGGTTTACTGGTTCGACTTTTCAACCCCTACCAAAATGTCTTCATTATTTCGCAGAAGTTCCTCCTTATTTCCACCGATCCTTGTATTTGGTTCTTCCTGTAACCACATAAATTCATCATTCTTCATTCGAAACACCATTCCAGATCTCTCTTGGATTTATTAATGGATGTGTGTCCTGAAACGTGGTTCTTCAACATATCGGTACATACATACCGATATAGAACGTCCGTTATCAAAACGAACGTGCAATTATTCGATCCAGCTTCTTTCGGTTATTGTAAATATGAGTGAAACCATCCGTCGGTTTGAAACTATCTGTTTTAAGTTCCATACATATGTGTGTAACCTTCTATATCTTCACCAATTTACTTCAAAATTCCGTTTTCTACTTTAGTTAAGAACTCCAGAAACTGGTACAGTGTTATTCATGATGTGTTGCGATATGGTTATACCAAAGATCCACTGAACTGAAAGAGGGTTTTCTCCTGGTATTCCAAAGATCAAGATTAAGGCAAGACTTAATATTTATCGCCCTCTTCTACATATGCTTTAAACAGTATACGCACAAGTTTGAAATCAGGTCTGCAGTATGTCACTAGTTGTCGGGGATCAGTGGTAGAGTGTCCGACTCATCATCCCAAGTTCTTGGCTTCGAAACTGGCTGACGTAGTCGGTTTTTGAAGGACGGCCAAAAATCTTCGCACTCCACGTCACCGTTGTCGGCATATTAAATATCTCTGCTGGCACGCCCAGTGTCACACGACAAAATTAAATTCAGGAATAGTACCCGTCCAAGAAAGCGAATTTTAAACCATTTTTACAAGATTAAGAATGGTAACCAGTGGATCTAAAGAATTAATAAAAGATAAGGTACGAGCCAGAACAAGAAACAGAAGGTTTGACACAAAACGTCAAAGGTTTCCAGGAGAAGGAGAAGAAGAAAAGAAATAACATCTGGACGGAAGAGAGGAGGAAACACCGAAGTTAGCGGATGAAGAGCTAATGGAGAACAAGAAAAGAAGCACGGAGATAAATGGACAGGATAACTTTACTCAATCCTTATATGGTAAAAAATCGAGGAGGAGGAGGAGGAGAATAAGAAGGAGAAGAGAAGAGAAGAGAAAATGCATCCCCAAAAAATATATTCTCGTTGTGAGACAGCAACACTATTGACAAGTCAAAATTGACAGGCAGGCCGCTTAGATGGCACCACATCAGTAGGTATGCAACTCAATAACTTGAGGCCATACGATTATTAAAATTATGTCAATTTGTATGGTCTTTGAAACCATGAATTTCGTGGCACAGATTGTGTGAGCATTATTGCAATAAACATGAAGTCTGGTAAACGTCACAACCTCTGATTTAGTTGTCCAGTTACAACGTTAAGGCTATGAATAGCAGACACTAATTAGTCTAATTGATGACCTCCAATATGATATCAGTTATTCGCAGCTTGTGGTCCGGACAGTAATAGAATTACCTGAATCACTGGGCACTCACCTCTCCCCTCTCCCTTCCCCATTTAAAATTATCACTCGCAACTCCCTGTCACCTAACCGACACTTTCACTCACGGATTATTTAACACTTCAATGTATTATTTACTCTTCAGGTTACTACAACTCGCCAGTTAATTCCGTTTCTGCTATGATTTATAGAGATGACAGCGGAAACAAATGGCGTAGGAGCTATTTCCCTGCCCGAACTATATTTTTGTCAATATACTTGACATATAATAATGAATTTACGTTCTTATTCTGTATTTTATAATTGTATTTCTGATGGTATGATACATTTTTTCCTGAATATACAGGGTGAAGCACCTAAGAGTTTCATTCCAAATATTACTGAAACTGAAGGTGTTATTGATGTACTGTTTTCACAGAAATGAAGTGTAGCCAAGGGCTCATAATTGTGGCCCATACACAGATTTTTAATCATTATTAAAAAGTGTATAATGTTACGAAATTAATTTTTTTAAATGGAATAATTTCCATCTATATTAACAAACTCAAACTATAGTAATTTAGAACATCATAGGAGGATTTTTCAGGATTCTAGTACAGGTATCGTAGTTTGAAAATTATAAATACCGGGACGAAACACCCAGCGTGAGCACCTCTGCCCTATATAGATAGATACATATACATTACGACATTATCCTTTTGTTTGACTAAAATATCTTGGTGTGTGTGTGGTGTGTGTCTGTGTCTGTGTGTGTGTGTGTGTGTGTGTGTGTGTGTGTACATAAAAGCCTTCCTTTCCTTCTTTCTCTTCTGTCCGGCACCATGACTAAATGGTTAGCGTCCCGGGTTCGATTCCCGGCAGGGTCGGGAATTTTAACCATCATTGGTGTATTCCGCTGGCACGGAGGCTCGGTGTATGTGTCGTCTTCATAATCATTTCATCCTCATCACGACGCGCAGGTCGCCTACGGGAGGCAAATCGAAAGACCTGCACCTGGCGAGCCGAGGTCCTCGGACACCTCCCGGCACTAAAAGCCATACGCCTTTTCATTTTTTCATTTCTTTTTCTTCCATCGCTTCTCCCACACCTGTGGTGTCACGGATGTGAACTGTGTCACACTTATGAATTTGGCTCTCTTTAACGGTTGGATGCTCTTCCTGACGCCAGCCCTATTTGAAGGAATGTAATCACTATTGCGTGTTTCTGTGGTGATTGGTAGTGAGGTGTATTATCTGAATATGAAGAGGAGGGTGTTGCACAAACACAAGCATCCATTCCACGAGGCAGAAGAATTAATCACCCATGATTAACATCCCCGACCAGACAGCGAATTGAACCCGAGACCACCTGAACCAAGGCCTCAATGCTGACCACTCAGCCAAGGAGTCTAACGCCTGTTTGCATGTAAGTAATGTTTGTTTGTTCCAGTATAATGTATAAACGGCAGAGCAAAGTTTTATGGAACTCCGCTAATAATGATTCTGTGCTAATTGCTATTACAATATTCAAACCGAGCGAGTTGGCCATGTGGTTAGGGTCGCCCAGCTGTGAACTTTCATTCAGGAGATAGTTAGTTCAAACCCCACTATCGGCAGCCCTGTATATGTTTTTCCGTGGTTTCCCAGGCAAATGCTGGGACTGTACCTTAATTAATGCCACGGCCTCTTCCTTCCTACTCCGTGCCCTTTCCTATCCCATCGTCGCTATAAGATCTATCTGTGTAGGTGCGACGTAAAGCAACTTGTAAAAAGATAAATTTAATTTTGAACTCCTTTTTTCATTGCCTTTTTATAGGAACGATCCCAAATGAGATAACTTTCACATAATTTTCCGTAGCTCAAAGGGTAGTGCATCGGGCGTGAAATCTGAAGTTTGTGGGTGGGTTCCCATTGGCGCCCTGTTAGCTATGAATCCTGTCGTGTAACAAGTATTGTCGTCAGTATCTAGATGTTGCAAATTGCCCTCAAGTGTATCTAGCTTTGCTTGGGGGCTAGATTAGCTGTTGGATTCCCACCCGGAACACCGTTCGAATCCAGGACTATGTTGGATTGAAGTTTTTATCTCAAATATCACGTGGTGTCAGGAAGGGCATCCGTCCTTATACCCCCGGCAAAATCAAAGAATGAGCACAGCTGGCTACATTTATATCTGGTATAAGCTAAAGAACATTGTTGTAGTTGTGTTTAGATATTCCTGGGCCATTCCATCGGATCTAAATATAACAAATACAGTGCTAGCGACCAGCTACGCCGTGGTGTAGGAGTGGCCTGCCTACCTCTTACCCGATTCCCTGATAGTCCAGAAATGTTAATTCTGGACTGAGAGCTGAAGCTGAATTCAGTCAGCCCCGTGAGAGCAACTCAGAAGCTGCCCTATACGAGAGGCAATCGATCCGGTTGTGGTAGATAGGCAATACTGGTAAGGATGTCGTCAAGCTGACTATGTGCCATTCCAGCAACTTTGGAGCATCTGCATGCGTGGCAGCCGTCCGTCTTGCCAGTCCTAGTTCCTAAAGCGCTGTTGCTCCACGGCAGTGTTACTTACTGTATTAAGAACCTAGTTCTGTGATGGTATCCTGGAACTACAACGCTTTTAGCTATGAGCTTTACGTCGCACCGACACAGATAGGTCTTATGGCGACGATGGGATAGGAAAGGCCTAGGAGTTGGAAGTAAGCGGCCGTGGCCTTAATTAAGGTACAGCCCCAGCATTTGCCTGGTGTGAAAATGGGAAACCACGGAAAACCATTTTCAGGGCTGCCGATAGTGGGATTCGAACCTACTATCTCCCGGATGCAAGCTCACAGCCGCGCGCCTCTGCGCGCACGGCCAACTCGCCCGGTACTACAACGCTTATGCGGTTTGCAATTCTCTGAATATACATACCACCATGACTTATTTGTGGGGAAATCAACGTTAGTTCGGGCAGATATATTTCACTATGTATAGCGTTTCCTATACCTCTACAGCGTCCCAGTGTTGATACAATGAGAATATATAAGCAGGGTCGTAGCCAAGGAGGTTACTGGGGGAGGTTATAACCCCCCCCCCCCGAAATGGAAATTTTACAAAAGGAAAATAAAAAACTCACAATAAACAATAAATATTGAGAGACATAACTGTAGAACCAACAGATCTTTTGAATATCGAAAATATGATTCAATACTGTAAACTGAACATACCATTCGCTGTGAAACTGTTGACTTGATCGAATTGTTCTTGTTCTGTATTTTGATGTAAGATTTTGTAGTGTACTGCAATCTGAATATCAACATAATTCACCTGTATCAGTGTCTTTATAATGACAAGTCTTGCTTGCGCGCCCCGCACAGACACAAGCACCTACAATGTGTTCTATCATTTTGTAAATATAACCCCTACATCGGCCGATCCTGGCTACGCTACTGAGCGTCCACTAGCAACTTGTGTATCAAAGCCAATATTGATAGCAGTTAATCATGAATAATGCATGCGAATGAGTGATTAGATGCAGGCGGCTAAATCATGTGTAACGAACAGATAATGCAGAAACTTTCCATAAAATTGAGTGTGACTCATTTTATAACGTAACTTTATTACCCTAACATCTGGTCCTTTGATAACCATAGCATGATTCAGTATGTTCCTTCATAGTTTACATGGATCACTTACTAAAAGATATAAACTAACAAGTGGGACTGATACGGTGTGACTAGCTTGTTACATGCCTGTGTAGGAAGTATACTAGTATTTAATGCTGTCCTTGCTGTTTTATCCGTCTTGGACGGGTTAGTTGGTGTGTAATTGCAGCCATAACTAGTGGCTTGAGCAGCATGTGATTGGAAATGTACCTGGACGAACCTGCAGTTGGTCTGTGCGATTTACAGCGGCCCTGAAACGCTCCGGTCACAATTTCCCTCAGATGAGGCTCTGTAGGATCGGATTCGTTTGAGGAGGCGTCCTCTAGTAGACATGTAGTATATTGATTTGTACACGGTATTGCGTTTTTACAGCTATATGAACAACAAGGATGAAAGCCACAGCTAATAGTAACTTCACACTAACGCCTTAACAGTACAATACCACGCTTCTGCTTGAAACAAGTAATTATCTCACTAAAGTTCTAGTACAGTGATATTTCGTTTTACGGGGGTGAGGAGTAAGCAGGGAGCTATCCCGGTTCCTGTAATACTGTCAACTGAATGGAAATGAAATCTAAATTGAATCGATAGTATGATCGATCGATATGAATTTTCTAAACCGCCGTTTCCGTGTACGAGTTCTAGGTTGTTCCTGTGAGGTACCTTGATTTTCCTCACTGATGTTCAAGTTTAACCTATATTTTGACTTTACTGTGTAAATAACAACAGTATTTAAAGTGTTGCAATTATACAGCCAGGTGTCTCACGGCGATGCATAATGGTTTCATATTTTTTGTGGTAGAGGTTGCCAATACGAATCTCGAAGATAAACGAGGTCTACCGATTCAGCACTAGAGAGCCGAAGTATCACTGAAAGTTTCGCGTACTGTAGTGAAGATGATACCAGCTGCCACATGCTGCGTAACGGAGGGTGTTCGAATGATGAATTATGCCAGTTGTCACGCATCACCTATCCGTGCACCATCACATCTTCATATTGTATATTGTAAAACGAGGGGTCGTTAACTGAAATCAATTGAGCCGTCTTCTCACCATTTATATGACCGTCAGACGATTTACCAAATTAGGTAACTGACCCGTAAAAGGGGGTTCGTTTCGAAGTCGCCAACACTTCACCTCATTTCTCCCCTAATGTAATCTGCCTATCACATGCCTGTAACTAAGTTATCTAGCCAATCAAATCTCGGGGGTGTGTCTGGAAATTTAGCCTATCGGTGCTCAGTATTTTAATTTAATCTGGAACTTTCCCCTACAGAACTATTTAAGGAGACCACTTTAGGGCCGTCTTGTCTCATTTGCTCCAGTTATTGAGAGTGCGATTTGACGGAGGCTAGAGAGGGCCAGGAGTCAGGTTGTGGCCGACCTGAAGAAGATTCAGCCCTAAAAGGTAATGGCAGAATTTACCTAAACATGTGAGACGTGTATTTCGAGGGGAGGGCTTCACAAGTTTTCTTAAATTATAATATGTAAACCTTTATTTGGACTGAAATGTAAGACCTTCTGCGCAGTCTTCGAACTGGATTTATATTCCCTACTGGGAAAACGTTCAATGTAAGGGAGCACGAGTGGCGACACTCGGATCTATCCCCTTCAATTTTTGAGCTGGGTGAATAAGGTTATCAACCTCTAATTTTGGAAATGATGTCTCGGCTTTTAGATATTTCCCCCTTTAGTCACCCTTTCTAGTATGGGATTAGATTCTGCAACATTGAGCCTTAAGCCACCTTGGGCTTTTGTCTCTTCCCGAATGTTCTTTAAGGAGTGCTGATGATTCGCCTCCTTGTCATTTGTTAATGGCCTGTTTTGTGTTACATTTTCTTTTTACTCCTCAGACCTTGTAGTATGGACAATTATCTCCTTGCATATTCTTTATGATTCTTCGGGTAACCGGGTCTACGTTTAGGTTCCCTTAAGGAACAGTACTTAATACTGATTGTGAAACCTTGTAATAGATGAGCCCACCATGGGGCAACCGGTGTATGAACGCTATGAAGTGGGGCCACCCTAGTGGTTACCGAGTGTAATTTAGATTGTAAATAGCAACTGATTGATTGACTGAAGCTAGCCTCTATGTGTATTGGAGATTAGACTATAATATTCTACCTGTTCTCTGTCATTATATTGTACCTGTCAGGAGCAATTCTGCTCTTTCATTTTTATTGGGAGTTTCTCTCAATTAATTTTGAACCTAATTAAGGACTTGTAAGTCCAACGCATTGTGGGAGCTGACAAGCTCGTTGTTAATGTAAAATTCCCCAATTTATATTTCAACTCTTTCTTGTTATGTAAATAAATTACTCTCTCTCTCTCTCTGGAGTTTAAGAAAGGAAAGAAATAACATTTCCAATTTTGATAAAATTAACTTTAGTCTAAGTGATCCCCTGTCCAGCCATTCAACCCAGGCACTCCATATTCCTCTGTGAGCTACGAAACCACGGTAAGAGTACCCATTCACCAGATGCTCATTAAACTAAAATAACGCTTCACACTCATTTTTGTGAAAAGTATTAGGACACGCTCCCACAAAAGCTAATCATTATCAACACTTGTACGGAGCCTATTAAAGGGTTTTCAGTTTCGAGGAGAGTGGTCATCCATCTACTGGGACTGTACTTCATAATATTCATTTCTTCTTTCTATCACTAAAGATTGCCACAAGACAAAGAACAAAAAGTACAAAATAATGACTGTATAATACAAGGATCCTGTAACGACCATTTGTAATTATTAACGTGAAGAATAACAATACAAGTTAACTTATTATAGTATGGTTCTCTCCCTAAATTTATAATTTTACCCATATTATGGATATTTCCTTTTTTTATAGATCATGTACGTGGCTACGCAAAATCTGTATGGAGTCCTTCAAAACAAGGGTTGTTCTACGACTGCTAATAATTAGTCCGGTAACAGTAACTTTCTGCTCGAAATATCCTCGAAATGATGAATTGATTAATTATTAATTTCTCGTAAAGTATTCCACTGCATGTTGGTAGACATCTTTGTTATCTTGGTCGACCAGCTACGGCTGTATAGCGTATATTTGGGTCAATGATGAAGCCTGACTTCTTGTTGGTGTTAATTACAAGAATACATTGACCTCTGGAGATCGCGGTCATTCTGAACGTTTAGGTCAGTCATTTTTATTCTGCTAGTGACTTTACGTCGCACCGACACAGATAGGTCTTACGGTGACGATGGGATAGGTAAGGCCTAGGAATTGGAAAGAAGCGGCCGTGGCCTTAATCAAGGTACAGCCCCAGCATTTGCCTGGTGTGAAAAAGGGAGACCACGGGAAACCATCTTCAGATTTGCCGACAGTGGGATTCAAACTCACCATCTACCGGATGCAGCTCAGAGCCGCGCGCCACTAACCGCACGGCCAACTCGCCCGGTCATTTTTATTCTGGAAGCTGTGTTGAAAGGAAGGGACGTTATGCACAATTGCTTTGTGTGAACCGTATCGAGACATGTTCTCTCATATGAAGTTTCAGAATTGGTTGTTCCCTTCAAGATTACCTGTAGCGGTTAAGAAGAGACATTGGCTACATAGCGGATTCTTCTCGATTCAAAAGATAATGGAGGATATCACTATGGACTTAGTTTGCTTCACATCGCACCGACACGGATACCGACGATGGGGTAGGAAAAGGTTAGGAGTAGGAAGAAAGTGACGTGGCCTTAATTAATATACGGCCCCAGCATTTCCCTGGTGTGAAAACTGGAAACCACGGAAAACTATCTTCAGGCCTGCCGACAGTGGGGTTCGAACCAACTATCTCCCGAATGTAAGCTGATGGCTAAGTGTCCCAAACCTCGCAAACAAGATTCGCAGTAGATGATGTGAAATATATTCTATATTACGCTGAATGCTAAAGAAAGAATGTACCTTCGAATATTATGCCAACACATTGATTGATTGATTGATTGATTGATTGATTGATTGATTGATTGATTGATTGATTGATTGATTGATTGATTGATTGATTGATTGATTGATTGATTGATTGATTGATTGATTGATTGATTGATTGATTGATTGATTGATTGATTGATTGATTGATTGATTGATTGATTGATTGATTGATTGATTGATTGATTGATTGATTGATTGATTGATTGATCTACAATTCTCTTTACGTCGCACCAACATAGAGAGTTCTTATGGCGAAGATAGGATAGAAAAGGGTTTGGAGAGGGGAAGTCGTGACCGCGGCCATAAGTAAAGCATTTGCCTGGCGGAAAAACTAGAAACCACGGAAAACCATCTTCAGGGCTGCCGACTGTGAGGTTCGAACCCACTATCTCCCGAATGCACGCTCACAGCTACGTGACCCAAACCGAACAGGCACTTGCACGGTATTTAACTTCCTTTAGTACCGCGTATGAATGACAAAATAACTCTATTTCTAACAAATAAAAAATGCCGGTCTATTTTCTCATCATTAGAATGACACAAAACTTTTTTGTCCGCCATGTAAACATATTTGACAGATGGTGTGAAACGACTCTACTAATATGATAATATGATCATAAACATGATGTTTATGTAAAAATTTCAACTTGAATCTACAGAGATTCAGACCTCCGGCGTCCGAATGGAGCTGCTACAGCTAAGACACTGCACTAATCCACAGACCCTCCCCCAGTCAACAGTTTGTAATTGTTATTTCATTTTCTCCTCTCCGCTGAAGTACTTTGCGATATCCGTTTATACACTAACTTACTTTGAAAACAAAGAGAGTGCAGTATTCAACCATGTCATGAACTCGGCTGGTTATTGCTTAGTAACTGACGTACAAACAAGTTACGATTTAGTTACAACCTTGAACTTTATAACGGAAGTTAGCGGGCACACCCGATTCATCAATTTTGCAGAGTTACTTGGCAGCTTATTTCGGTCAGAACTTCATCAACACACAAACTAAGAAAATGTGGCTTTCATTAACTGTGTAAGTCTTTGTATAGTTCATTAAAACTTCGGTCCTCACATCTTACTTTTACTCACTTACGGATTAAACCTATTGAGTAATTAAAGAAGGTGTTCTGATAGGAGAAAGGAAACTTCAGAATAAGTTTATCTTGGCGGATAATAAAGTGAAATGAGTTCAAAATTGTTCTTTTACCGAGCTCGACAGCTGCAGTCGCTTAAGTGCGGCCAGTATCCAGCATTCGGGAGAGAGTTGAGTTCGAATCCCACTGTCGGCAGCCCTGAGGATTGTTTTCCGTGCTTTCCCATTTCCACACCAAGTAAATGCTGGGGCTGTACTTTAACTAAGGCCACGGACGCTTCCTTCCCACTCCTAGCCCTTTCCTGTCCCATCGTCGCCATAAGACCTGTCTGTGTCGGTGCGACGTAAAGCAACTTGCAAAAAAAAATGTTCTTTTGAAAGTAACTTACTTTTGGCTAATAACACTATCCTCCATCACAGTAACACGCAGTTACCTACACATGGCAGATGCTGCCCACCTTCATCGGAGGGTCTGCCTTACAAGGGCTCCACTCGGCTAGAAATATCCACACGAAATTATATTATACTTTTGGCTAACACTTAATTGAACGTGAAATAACAGGAATGCCTTCCTCTACTATTCTTCTTCACCAAGCAAATTGGCCGAACGGTTAGGGGCGCTCAGCTGTGAGCTTGCATTCGGGAGATAGTGTGCTCGAACCCTAATGTTGGCAGCCCTGAAGATGATTTCCGATTTCCCCACCAGGCAAATGCTGGGGATGCACCTTAATTAACGTCACGGCCGCTTCTTTTCCACTCCTAGGCCTGTCCTATCCCATTGTCGCCACAAGACCTACCTGTGTCGATGCGACGTAAAGCAAATTTTATATTATTCTTCTACCACTTTTTCCACACCTGTGGGGTCGTAAAGCGAACTCTGTCGCACACGTGGATGTGGCACTGCTTTACAACTGAATGTTTTTCCTGACATCAAACCCATTTGGAGAGATGTAATTAGCTAATTACTATTGCGTGTTACTGTGATGGTTGGTAGTGTGGTGAGTTGTCTGAATAGGAAGAGAAGAGTGTTGAGTCAAACACAACTAACCAGTTCTCGATCCACGAGAATTAACCAGATGCGATTAAAATTCCCTAGCCGGTCAGGAATCACCGAAGCCCTCAAAGCTGACCATTCAACCAATGAGTGTCTTTTTATACCCTATATATAAACTAATTATAATTTTGTCGGACCACCGCAATTTTCGGTCTCATACTTCGTATTTATCTCGGATCAGGTATAAGGAAGTCGAAAATAGATGTGTGTATGAACATCACGGGAAAATGGCTTGACAGAATTTCTTGGAACTCGGTACTTACCTTCAGGGGTATCCGGAGAGTGAACTAGGCTAAACATTGTTGATTAATACACAGTGGCATAGCAATATTAGAGGAATCAAAACAAGAACTTTCAAATTTCTCCGTTATGATGTTAGAAATATTTACTTAGTTCTTCCCGTCCCGCACCATGTTATCTGCCTCATTTCAATAGGCAGTTCGTGGTGATGGTGATCAGTGGTTTGAGAGTAATCAGAGGAAAACTGGTGGAGGTCCGACACTTCTAAGAATGAGGTTATTTATAAAAGAAAGGGAGTGTCCACGAAGGGTGTGTAAGACTCCCTCGGCTTCGCAAACTTAATACCAACGGGATCGGAAACAAACAACAGTTGACCAAGAGGGGTCGGATGGGAAATACGATAAAAAAAGGACCCTGGCACAAGTAAGTGGAAGCAATGTCAGACTCAGCTAGAAACGTGGTGCTCCCCGGCACACGCGCACGGTAGTTGAAGGGAGACGGTAGTGTCACGTGCAGCCGGCCAGAAACAAGTGACGTCAGTGGACTCCAGTCTGTCAGGCGCTGTAACTTACTGCAATTCAGTGTGTCGAGTGCCCCACTTATCCTCCCTATCACAAATAAGTTTACGTTGTAAAATAATATTCTCACGTGAAAAGCACTAAGATATTGCATAAAACTATTATTTTTTTGTATTTTGTTTGTATGCTTTCGTAAACATTGCAGACCTACTTTGAAAGCCAGGATAGTGATTACCTTTTGCTAATCTACATATTAAAAGAATTTAGTAAAAGCAGCTTTGGAAAATCCGTCCGTCCGTTCTACTGGACCGATTTGCTTCATTTCTGCGTTATTCTCTCCGGAGTTACCTGATGATGAGACATTGTTAGGCGCCTAAGTTCAGTCAACTTTAAGAAATCATGAAATCAAATCATTAAATGATCACTACAACAATTGCATGCGAAGGCTTATTCTAACCCGCAATGCATTCTGAACTTAGCAGTTTACTAAGCGACTAATACTCTCATTAATATTGTTATATTATGTTATTTTCATCCTTAGTACTGTCACTGCATGCAGTCATGTTTGATTACTATTTGTGATGCAAAAGATTACACACTTCTTCTGATGATGGAAAAATACTATTCTCTATCAGATACTCTTTGATTCTCTTACTTTCCCCAGCTTTGAATATACTCAACAAATGGCAGAACGTTCCTAATAACTTAAATGCTGCTAGGAGAAAACGGTCAACGTACGCACAGACGGGAAGATATCAAGTAGACTAGCCTTCTGCAGAGTGCTAGGGGTGTTTTACCCAAACAGTATTTTTTTCAGATATTAATTCATATGTGTAACAATTCTGTATGAGGGCAAAGCTGGAAGAAACACACTTACATGGGTAATTTCGGTCATTTTGAACATTTTCTTTTCCACCCCTTCTCATCTCCATGCCAATGGGGGCTGAACAACGACATCTGGTGTTATTATTAACTTCAGCGACTCCGAAAGCTATGGACTGTACATTAATATTTGTCGTTGTCTATTATTTTTATATTTCACCCGTCATTCTGTGCTTTTTTATAACCCGTGCCCGCCCCTAGGGGTGCTAAGGGTATCTTACCCCATAGAAATGTGTGTACCAAGTTTGGTTGAGAAGTATGCTACAATATTCACACATACGTCCTTAAACTCGGTCAATTTGGACATTTTCTTTTCTTCACCCGTTATCATCCCCCTGCCGATTGGGACTGAATTTTAAAATTTTATCTCAAAAGGCAACCAGAGTGTCACAGTTCGTCTCAGCGACCCCGAAAAGTGTTGATTAGACACTAATATCGGTCGTTTTCGGTTAATTTTTGCATTTCGCCCCTGCTTTAGGGTCTAGGGGTCTCTTAACCCTAAGGTACTTTTTTCAGATAGTAAGTCCAATTTTGGTTGAGAGCTGTGCTGGAACATACATACATACATACATACATACATACATACATACATGCATACATACATACATACATACATACATACATACATACATACATACATACATACTGAACCCGAGTGACTTAGGCCCAAAGTCAATCATGATTTGATATATGAAGGGAATTAGTACATTTATTGAAATACAGAAGTGTAGTTGAAAATATTTAATCTGTGTAATGTCGAAATAATGAGCGAAGGAACACGACAGACTGGAGCCTGATGGATTAGCTCGACACAACAACATTTAGCTACTTCACAACAGGGGACCCCATTAGTGGCGACCAGGAAAAATACAAGTCCACAAATAAGTCTTGGTCAGAAAGAGAAGGGGGCAATTTGACACAAAGGAATCTTGCAACATGAGTAGTGCGCTGGGATATTTGTGGCGGACGGAAATTTCCGTGACGTCATGGAAAGGTACAGTGGATGCGAGGACATTCGCTAGCCTAGGTTCGGGCAGGTGTAAACTTAAATCACGTGACCACTTCCAGGCCAATCGCTAAAATTTGATGGAAGACCCAGGGATACCATCTTAAGGAATGATGGATGAGATATTCTCGTAACTTCAAAAGTAATTAGTAATAAATTATTGTGATTACACGGATCGATGTAATGAACTTATTAGATGTCACATATAGAAAAATAATCAATAATTATTGGCAAATTAAATAAATTGAAGGCTGGATTTCTTGGAAACCAGACAGCTTGAATGTCATTGGCTGGACGAAAACCACGTTGTAAGGGACGCTTCCAAAGGCGCGAAATGTGAGGAGCTAAATCCACCCGTATCTCCTAAATCTATGATCATTAGGAGTTCATATTTAATCCAGCAAAAATGCTAGCGGAGTGGATTAATTTGATATAAATTTTAACGTCCAATTCGGAGTGCAAGTGCCGATACTAAAAATCCACCCCCTCCCTCATGGGTATGACGTCAATGAATCCGCGAGGGAAAGCTTCATCCATATATACGGGACGAGGGATACTCGCCACCACACTTGAAATGAATCTCTGGAGCTGAACCGTCGTCCGCAGCTGACTTCAAATCCGTCGGGCGTACAGTAACTCAACATTTAATGGCGCGAGCATCCGCCAGTGCTTATAAAATGTGATCGCGCTCAAGCAACATGAACTGGAAGTAGTTAACGTAGGACTGTGTTTGCCAGTTATAAATATCATAGTGAAGTAAATGAATTGCACTGTAAGAGTGTAATATAAATTGCACCGCAATAAGTACGTAAATAACATACTGTGTGACGAACAGTACTTTGAGGAAATAATAGCCTGTACTTTGGAATATCGAACCGCTATCATGAACACATCAAGAGGGCCGTATGAAACAGGCGTATCGCGTCGGACGACATAAATCGCGACGGGCGTAAAGTTTGACACCTCGTCGTACGTGTCCATGTCCATTGTGCGGTAATTGGACGAAGATTAAAACAGTGTAAAATATAAAATTTTGGGTCTAGAATATTAATTTGTTTATAAAAGTAAAGTGTTCAGTGTTAACATTGTCAATGGTGAAGTATTGTGATAATTAAGGTATTAGTGTAAAATGGTAATGTGCCAGGATATCATTTGTGGAACTACGCCATCAAGAATGGAGGAGTAATATGGCAGAGAGGGGCCGAAAGGAGCCTCTCATCTGCCAAGCTGCAATGGATTACCGATAACTAAGATGAGTACGAAATGTAGATAATATTTGGGAAATGTTAGCGTGATTGGAAAAATGGGAATAATTTGAGTATACTTGGTTACCTTCTGTAACAAGATGAGTCGCTTAACGACCCCATCCTAAATTTGTAGCACGGATAGTATTAAATAATAACAATGTAAATAATCGGGTCTTTTTAGGTATTCAGTTTGTTGTAGATGTAAATTTTGTAGATATAGGGTAGTACGTTAAGTCATGCATGCATTCATATTTCTTTGTAGTCAAGAATAATTTTCTTTACATTTAATTTTGGTTATTACAGTCAAATAGGCCAGATATGTGCTTTTCTGTTTGTCGTTTTAACGAGCTATGTAATGACATTGAAGGAAAGTCCAGCTTTGTCATACCAGTTGTGTTTTGTTGTTGATTAGTATGTTCATATTTTCAAAGTGAAGTTGTTAAATTTGTGAGAAGCGATATTAATAATAATAATTCATGAGATATTGGAAATTTTTAGTGAGCAGTGCGTAATAATAAAATTTAAGTGATCAGGTGTTGAGTTTGTCGGGAATCATTTAATGACGGGATGTCGTTTTTAATTCGGAATTAAAGTGTGTGGTAATTTAACTTGATAAATTAATAATATTGAAATGTAGATCGGTGCTAATAATCCGACATGTTAATGAACGTGTGGTTTAAATTACGGTCCAATATTTTTTTACGGATAAATGTCGTGTCTTAAATTTGCAATTCATTAGCCGGAACACGTAGGACTAATATTACGAAACCATGATTGTCAAATTTTGGTAAATATAATTTCAAGATGTTACGATTATTTGTGGAGAACGAACTAAGGCGTAGATCAAAATGAGATAGAAAAATGTTAAAGAATCTGCAGTCAGATTATAAAAGGTCGTACGATGTCAGAAGTGAATAAATAAGTCAGCTGATAATTCTGTGAAAAATAAATGAATCAAGGAATATTGAGATAGAAAGGGATATAAATTCCGTACGAGAGACACTTAGGATATTGAAATGAGTGTAAAATGTACGGGCAGTGTCACAGAGAAATACTGAGTTACGTAGCGGGTAGAATTCGAACCCGTGACAGCACGTACGAAATAAATAGACTGCGTAGCTATTCGTTGAGATACAACGGATCTAAGGATAATGAGAGTTCAGATTCCACATAAATGATCGTATATTGTAAGCATAATAATGACGAGTGATGACAATCATGATGGCGTGATAATGATAATAGTAAATATTGCAGATAAAGGATTGGACCGCCTTAATTAAATGAGCGTTGATAAAGATGTTAAACGGGAATATAAATGATAATATGCAACCGATGATAATAATAATAACAATGTTAGGATGATGTTAAATCATCGCGGTCAGATTAATAATAATTGTCATAATAATAACAGTAATGATGTCGTTGGTTGATCAGCGAAATAATTGTAATTGCGACCGATATCTTAATATATTTTGGCGGAAGTGACCGGTTCAGTAATAATAATAATAATATCTTGAGTCACCTATTCAATAATAATAATAATAATAATAATAATAATAATAATAATAATAATAACCATCAGAGGGATATACTAAAAATAATAACAGCAATAACCATTTGTGTTTGTGTCCCGCATAATAATGACGATATTAATCAATCGTGGCAGTGCCAGGAACCGTTGAGAATAATAATAATAATAATAATAATAATAATAATAATAATAATTTCAAGGATGATAATTTCGTGGATAAATGAATATTCTGACGATAGTGAATTAATTAGTTGGTGACAACATCCCTCTACTCGTATGTTTGAATAATAAGAATAATCAATATTGTAGTCATTTGTTACCTCGTTATTGTACGGTTTCCGCACGGGACGAGTTACAGTAATATTTGGTGTGTTTGTTTACTTCGCTGGCGATGCGAGGGGAGGTCATCGGCACGGTATTTCCCACCGCTTCTCGTTATCTCATTTGTGGCAGTAGTCTACTGAGGCTACTTTATAACATTTCAAATCATGTGTAAATAAAATATAAATGCTAATTCAGTGGTATGGCGTCAGCTGGACATCGTAAGATAGGAACTGTCCGTGTAATCCATTTTTCGTAATTCACGAGAAACATTACCCAGTCCGAGTACCGGTCTCGGAAAAATGTATATAGCCGGGGTACATCATCTTAGTTAAATCGAGAAGCCGACCGTAACATGGGTTATGCTCGGGCTCCCGATAGAAGGAAGCTATATCCTTGAACAACGGTTCGATTCAAATGGAATCGATCCGTAAGTTATACTCCACTTGTAATTTCTTTCAGAAGCAACCCAGCAATATATTGATACCACTTGCGGTATAGCAAGTGATTTGTTTATGTAACATGTGTGGAAATTTAACTATCATTGCCAAATGTAGCAAAGTTTCGTACGTCGGATGGCGTAATAAACTGCTCCTTCTGGCAATTATTTCAAAGGAAACCATTCTCATAATCTTTTTATTGTAGTTAGATGATACCCTTTTTAAAGTTAACAGTCACTTCCTAGTCTTATCATGGAGTCCTTCAATTCAAGTTTACAATCGAGCTTTCCCCATTTTAATTTTAATTGCTCCGTTCATTCCCGTGTTCTATTATGCCTCTATATTTATATATTCGTGGACTTAAAATAATGAACCGACACCCCTGAGATCAATGCTAGTCTGGGACTCGGGAGGTGGACGGGTGCAATACATACATACATACATACATACATACATACATACATACATACATACATACATACATACATACATACATACATACATACGTCCATACGTCCATTATCTCGGTCATTTAGAAAAATTTGATTTTCACCTTTTCTCATTCCTATGCGAAAGTAGGCTGATCTTGGACTTCTAAAAATCCTGACCATCACTATTCATCTCAACGATCCCGAAAAGAATTGATTCGACACTATTTTCGATTATTTTTACATTTCATCCCCTCGTAGGGGTGTTAGGGTTATCATACCTCCACGTAGTCGGACGAGAACCGGTGTATTTAACATGGTATGGCCGTTGGCACCTCCACGTAGTAAGTCATGGTATGGTAAGCCATAAGTGTATCAAATTCTGTTGAAATCAGTCCCGTAGTCCCAACAAGTATAGATTAAACACTAGTATCGGTCGTTTTTTGTTATAATTATATTTCGCCCCCTCCTTAGGGCTTCTAGGGATGTCTTTCCCCCACAGTGTTTTCTCCAGATAGTAGGTAATATTTGTATCAAGCTTATTTGATAGCTATACCGGAACGTACACACAATAATCCAAGATCTCGATCATTTGGACATCTTTTTCTCACTCCTTCTCACCTGCCTCCCAATTGGGGCTCAACTTGGACTTAAACGACATCCGGAGTCTCAATACTCATTCCAGTGACACCGAAAACTATGGATCTGACACAATTTTCGATTTTTATATCTCACTCCCTCCAAAGTGCTAAAGTTTGCATACCCCCACGCGATTTAACTCATGATAGTAAGTCATAAGTGTACCAGGTTTGATTGGAATCGCTCCAGTAGTCCCGAAAACTATTGATTCGACACGATTATTGTTCGATTTTAGTTATTTAAATAATATATCCTTATTTCACCCCTTCCTCCAGTGGTTCTAGGGGTGTCCTATACTAAACAGTACTTCCTCCTGACAGTAAGTCGTATCAATTTTGGTTGATAGCTACGCTGGAACACACAAACACTACGTCCATTATCTCGGTCATGGCGGACAATTTCTTTTTTCACCCATTCTCAACCCCTATGCTAAAGGAGTCTATATTTGCACTTTAGTATTTGTTAAAGTCACTATTCATTTCTATGACCTCGGAAAGTATGGATTCCACACTATTTTAGACTATTGGTATATCCTTCGCCTCGCCCCCACAAAGGGGGCTGAACTTGGACTTGAAAAATCCGGATTTTCATTATTCACCTCAGCAATCCCGAAAACTGTGGATTTGACACCATTTTCGATTATTTTTAATTCCAATACCTCCACCCCTGCCCCAAAAATATGCTTGGTGTGTCTTACCACCTCGCGGTTAGTCTCATGATAGTAAACCTTAAGTGTACCAAGTTTGGTACAAATTGCTCCAGTAGTCCTGAAAACTATACATAGATTCGATGCTATTATTGGTGTTTTTATCTACATTTCACGTCTTCCCTTAGGGTTTCTAGGGGTATTTGGCCCCCATATCACCTTTTACAGATAGTAACTAATATTCGAACCAAATGTAGATGTCAGCTATGCTAGAAAATACACAGATACGTCCATAATCTCGGTCATTTTGGTAATTTGTTTCACCCTTTCTCACACGTATTCCAAAGGAGGATGAACTTGGACTTCTAAAAAGTCTGGATTGTCATTATTCACCTCAGAGACCCCGAAAATTATGGATTTGACACTGTTTTCGATTATTTTTATAAATCATTCCCCCATCGCCCCTATTCCAAACGGGGCGGAACGTGAGCTTATAAAAATTCCGGAGTGAAACAAATTATATCACCGTCCCCAAAAACTACCGATTCGACACTATTTTCGATTATGCTTATACATCACTCCACCTCGCCCCCACACCCAAAGGGGGCTTAACTTGGCCTTATAATAATATTCGCAGTGTCATTATTCACCTCAGCGACCCTGAATATAACATATTCAACAGTATATTCGATTGTTTTTATAGATCACAAAAGATCTCAAAAGGTGGCTTAACTTGGACTTGTGACATTCCGGATTTAAATGAATTATATCAGCGTCCCCGAAAATAACCGATTCGATACTATTTTCGATTATTTCTATATATCATATCATATCATATTCTTTATTCTTTCCCCAGATCTACATAATATGTATATGATCCATTTATGTGGAGAAAAAATAACAAATCTTACCTAAACCAGCTCACAAAACGAAAAGGAAAATACTGTCACCTGATAAACAAACAGACACATGAACAAAACAAAATGATAATAATAATAATAATAATAATAATAATAATAATAATAATAGAAAAAAATGGCAATAGGCAGAATAAACACTGCCGCCTGACCCGAGATCAACCCTTATTGATAGTCTGTTGGCCGTGGCAGAAATGTAGTCTGGGAGTATAATAATCAGAAACTAAAACAATAACGCATTGCTGCATATAGATATTAAACAATAACATATTGCTATGTAGAGTGCGAACTAAACCCATAACACTTTGCTGTGGAGAGTGTCTACACAATAACATATTGCTGTGTAGGATGCAATAGTGTAAGCAGACGGTGTCTGTTCTTTAAACACGCGGCATGTCTCTTCCGGCCTGGTATGTTACTCAGCACAATCTTTTCTGAACACTGACCTTCCTGTATTTCTACTTACATTGCAAACCCAGCTATCTTGTTACCTCCATTGCTGTGTCCTTGAGCACTCTTTCTCCTCCCGTTTCATTGTTACCTCCAACTGCTGTGTCGCTGTGCACTTTTTCTCCTTACGTTTCATTACTATTGTCCGTTCTTGAAATCCACTACCTCGCTACACTTATTTACTTTTATCCACACACAGTTCACCTCCTGCTAATTTAATACTAGATCACTCTTATTTCAACTGCAAATAACACACATCCTCCACTATTCCCTTTAGCTTAAACAATTTACTTGCTGCTACTGCTTGTTTTTTTTAATTCTTGTCATTGCACCTACGTCCAGGTTACTCGTCTTCTCCCACATTTCTTTCAGGCTCAAGCTCCTCCCTTTTACCAAGCCACCTCGTGCTTCTGTCTTCTCCCTTTCACTCCGTTTGTGTGCACTCGTCACGTCTTGTGGTTCCTCTCCCCCATTCACTCCGTGTTTCTTCCTTTCGTCTCTGGCACCGAACTCCGACCTCATCTCCTCAATCATCGCCTTGGACTCCCTCCTCATCTCTTCACTGATAACCTGTATGATCTCCTCTACCGTGATGTCTTCTCGTTGCAAGCTCTTTTCTAATGCCCTACTTTCCTTGGTTTTTCCTTTGTTTCCATGCCCGTTTTCACCAACTATACTATCTGTAGTTCGCATTTCTTCCACCCTCTTCCCCATTACCGCTTCCTTCTCATTCTGCTCCATTTCACGTAATTTCGTTACTGTCCAATATTTGGTCCATTGACCATAGGTTACCACTAATAATTGACCGTTGATGTAGGCTCTTAACCCTTGCAATCGAGTCTGGACCAAATGTCTTTTCAGGGTGTTTATATTCTTGATCCCATCTCTTCCCTTATCTCTTTTAATCCAAATTTTTGCTCCCTGTATATTACCCGCTCCTCTTACCACTATTTCCGCCATCAAGGTGGAAAACAACTTCATTTTTATCGGTCTGTTACCCCGTGCATTACCTACCCTTCCCACATCGTCAATATCAGCTTCGCTAAAATTGATTTTCATCATTTTTTGGATGACTTCCACCACTTTGTATATAGTCAGCACTTTGTCCTCACCTTTTTCTTCCGGCACCCCATATATGAATAAGCACTTATTCCTGCGTTCTTGGCTACCATCTTCTACTGCTGACTTCAACTTTACCATCTTTTCCTCCATCTTCCTTATTTTCGTCTTGAGTGATGTAATTTCTCTCTCGTTAGTTTCCACTTTAGTCATTGTTACCTCCGTTTTTCCCTGTATCCATCGCCTTATATTTTCAAGTTCTTTCACTTGTTCCTTCATCACATCTTTAATCTGTTCAAACGGGCAAACCTCTTCTACAACTTCTTTGACCGCTTTTCTTATGACCTCCACGTCTTCTCAGTTCATGTTGCCACTGTGAGTCGGACCGGGATTTGTTTCCACACCCCCTATAATTAACAGTACCATAATCACCGCTGCCACCTGTATTATCTCACCCATCATTCTCGTTTCTACTTTACCTCCTTCACTCCAGGCTGTTTCCATCTTCCATCTTCCCTGCCTTATTCCAATAACCACCCGATATGGGTCCACACCAATCATTTTCCTCTTCCCTCCCGTCTTTCTTCCCACTCGCCGCACACACTGCGCTCCCGCTCTACCGGCACTGTCAGCTCCGAACGTCTGCTTCCGTCCGCTGCTTAGGTAAGACTGTTTTCCATATATCACTCTCCCCTCGCCCCAACCTCAAACGGGACTGAACATGAATTTTTAAAAAATCCGGAATGTTACTATTCATCTCAGCGACCGTGAAAACTATGGATTCGACACTATTTTCGATTAAATTTTATATCTCACTCCCCCATTCACCCCCCACAACAATGGAATGAACTTGGACTCAGCGATCATGAAAAGTATGGATTCGACACTCTTTTCGATTATTTTTATATCTCACTCCACCCTCGCCCCCTACCCCAAAGAGACTGAACATGGACTTATAAAATATCCGGAGTGTCACTATTGATATCAGCGATCCCGAAAACTGTGGATTCGATACTATTTTCGATCATCTTTATACATCATTCCCCCCTCGACCCCCACCCCAAACGGGACTGAACTGGGAATTTAAAAAATCCTGACTGCGCCGAAAAGTATGGATTCGACACTATTTTTGATTATTTTCATATATAACTCGCCACTCGCCCCCCACCACCAAGGTTCTGAATTTGGACTTTAAAAATATCCGGAGTGTAACTATTTATCCCAGCGACTCCGAAAAAGTATTCGACAATATTTTCGATTACTTTTATATATAACTCCTCCCTCACCCTCCAGCCCAAAGAGGACTGAATTTGGAATTTAAAAAGTTCGAACTGTCACTATTCATCCCAGCAACCCCGAGAAATATCGATTCGACACTGTTTTCGATTATTTCTTATATCACTCCCCCCCTCGTCCCCCAAACCAAAAGGAACTGAACTTGGACTTGGACAGATGGCACAGAGATATCAGGACGATTGTTGATATCACCTGGCAGAAAAACGCACAAGACCGTACCACTTGGAGAAGACTGTTACAAGCCTATTAGGAACCACGTGCAACCCACTAAGTACAGAATGTATTGCGGGTTAGGCTACGCCTTCGCTTGCTCTTTATTGGAGTGGCCATTTAGTGATTTGATTTAAGGATTACTCAAAGTTGATTAAACTTAGAGACCTATCAATGCTCGGTGATTCACTGGAAGGTAATTTCGGAGAGAATGAAACAAAAACGAAGCAAATTGGTCCAGTTGAACGGCAATACGGACAGGACAGATCTCTGTTTAGATTTTTTTATATATAGATGATTTAGTATCAAACTTGGTACATAAGTTTTAATTTTACTAAGTGTAGTATCTTGACAAGCACCATCGAAAGTGAAATCTATCTTTTAATCGACTTCAACAAAAAGGAGGTTGTCCTCAACTCAGGACAGTAGTATAATTGGATGGTTCGGCCGCCACCGCCACCTCCGGCTCCCAGTGGCCACCTCCACCTCAGCCAGTGGCCTCTTCCAGTACTGCCAACTTAACCTAACTAGCGCGACAGTACTGCCAACTTAACCTAACTAGCGCGAAATTTGAATTTGTAAACAAAGCCACGTGCTTTTTGACAGCTGTCATCGACAACAACGCATCGCTAACCTCAGTACTGCCATCTTGACGGGCCTAAACCTCAGTAGTGCCAACTTAACCTAACTAGCTCGAGATAAACAAAGCCACGTGCTTTTTGACAACCACGTGCTTTTTGACAGATTTGTAAACAAAGCCACGTGCTTTTTGACAGACAACAACGCATCGCAAACCTCAGTACTGCCATCATGACGGGCCTAAACCTCAGTAGTGCCAACTTAACCTAACTAGCATGAGGTAAACAAAGCCACGTGTTTTTTGACAGCCACGTGCTTTTTGACAGATTTGTAAACAAAGCCACGTGCTTTTTGACAGACAACAACGCATCGCTAACCTCAGTACTGCCATCTTGACGGGAATAAACCTCGGTGGTACCAACTTAACCTAACTAGCGAGAGGTAAACAAAGCCACGTGCTTTTTGACAGCCACATGCTTTTTGACAGCTGCCATCCGCCATCTTTGAGCACCGTGCTGCCCTCTTTCGTCACCTGTCATCGGCAGTGCTGCCATCTTGACGGGTCTAAACCTTAGTGCTACCAACTTAACCTAACTAGCGCGAGGTAAACAAAGCCACGTGTTTTTTGACAGCCGTCATCCGCCATCTTTGAGCACAGTGCTGCCCTCTTTAGCTACTTACCTTTGAAATGTGGTGGCGGATAATTTGAAAAATGCTTTTTGACAGCAGCCATATTGCATCGCAAACCTCAGTGCTGCCCTCTTTAGCTAGATACCTGTGGTAGCAGACAATTCCACGTGACAGCAGCCATCTTTAATCAAGAGAGCACCGTGCTGCCTTCTATGTGGTGGCGGCAATTTGAAAAATTCTATGTGCTCTCGTTGGGAAACAAAGCCACGTGCTTTTTTTGACAGCTGTCATCCGCTATCTTTAATCAATAGAGCACTGTGCTGCTATCATGCGGGCAATTTCGTTAGCTGTCATCCGCCATCTTTAATCCAGAGAGAACAGTGCTGCCCTCTATGTGGTGGCGGCAAATTGAAAAATTCCACGTGCTCTTGTTTGGAAACAAATTCACGTGCTATTTTCTGACAGCTGTCATCCGCCATCTTTGAGAACAGTGCTGCCCTCTATGTGGTGACGGCGAATTCCACGTAGAAACAAAGCCATGTGCAGCTGTCATCCACCATCTTTAATCACCGTGCTGCCCCGGTGACGGCAAATTCCACGTAGAAACAAAGCCATGTGCTTTTTTGACAGCTGTCATCCGCCATCTTTAATCACCGTGCTGCCCCGGTGACGGCAAATTCTAAATGCTTTACAAACCCATGTGCTTTTCTGACAGAGCTGTCATCCACCATCTTTAATCACCGTGCTGCCCCCGGTGACGGCAAATTCCACGTGCTCTTGTTTGGAAACAAAGCTTTTAATCCAGAGAGAACAGTGCTGCCCCGGTGGCGGCAAATTCTACGTAGAAACAAAGCCATGTGCTTTTTTAACAGCTGTCATCCGCCATCTTTAATCACCGTGCTGCCCGGTGGCGGCAAATTCCACGTGCTTTACAAACCTATGTGCTTTTTTGACAGCTGTCATCCGTCATCTTTAAGCTGTAAATCCCCGATTCTCATGTTAGAAGTTGTAAAACAGATTCTTAATCCGAGTTCTTTGACGTCAGGAAGGGCAACCGGTCGAAACAATAGTGTATGACGTGAGAGGCTAGATACTGCCAGTTTTGCATCAGGAAGGGCGACTAGTCTTAAAACAAATTCTTGTGATTTAAAAATCTTAGTTTTGCGTCAGGAAGGGCATCCGGCCGTAAAACAATAGTTCGTGATTTAAAATCTAAGAAGTGCATCTAGCTGTAAATCCCCGATTCCCCGTGTTAGACGTTGTAAAACAGATTCTTAATCCGAGTTGCCAGGAAGGGGCAACCGGTTGAAAACTATAGTGTATGAGGTTAGATACTGCTAGTTTTGCATCAGGAAGGGCAACTCAACACATTCATGTGATTTAAACACATTTTTATTCCCAAGAGAATCGAACCCGAGACTACCGGGTGAGAGGCATGCATACTGTAGGCTATAGATTTGTTCTACAGTCCTCGAAGTATCGGCACAGTCATTCTGAGCGAGTTGTGTGGAATGCATGTGTTAGCTGAAATTGTACACGTATCTTCCGGCTCGACCTTGAGCGAGGACACTGATAAGCGACTTGTAACTCGCGAACGTCTTCTTAGCTGAGCGCCATTCAAGCTCTTAAAACACAGTACTAATTAAGGTTGTAAAATATTCTGAAATAGTCCTCCTCTGTGGTGTAGTAGTTAGCTGCTACCCTCGGAGGTCCGAGTTCGATTCCTGGCTCTGCCACGGAATGTGTAGCATTTAGCCTATGTAAGTTCCTAACGTAAACTATCATGATTGTACGGAGAGGTTAAAACACACACAGTGCCTACTCCTATCGAAAGAACCTGCACGGTACCGACATGTAGGCTTCTCCTGGTGAAGGAGCTTGCACATGGTTTAACGCCTCCTATCAACAGCCCTTACTTAATGCTGGCTTTTTTGCACACCCCGCCTCACACCATACGACCGGCTGCCGTTCCTGACTAGGATTTTAAATCGCAGTATACATGATAAATTTGTTGTAGCGGGTTTTATAACTAGATACCCCGGTACCGATACATAGCCTACTCCACTGAAGAAGCCTGCACAAGGCTTATTGCCTCCATCCGACAAATGAATCAGCATCAACACTCTTGTACTCAAAAAATCATTTTCGACCGAGTTCGATTCCCGGCTCTGCCACGGAATGTGTAGCATTTAGCCTATGTAAGTTCCTAACGTAAACTATCATGATTGTACGGAGAGGTTAAAACACACACAGTGCCTACTCCTATCGAAAGAACCTGCACGGTACCGGCATGTAGGCTTCTCCTGGTGAAGGAGCTTGCACATAGTTTAACGCCTCCTATCAACAGCCCTTACTTAATGCTAGCTTTTTTTTTGCACACCCCGCCTCACACCATACGACCGGCTGCCCTTCCTGACTAGGATTTTAAATCGCAGTATACATGATAAATTTGTTGTAGCGGGTTTTATAACTAGATATCCCGGTACCGATACATAGCCTACTCCACTGAAGAAGCCTGCACAAGGCTTATTGCCTCCATCCGACAAATGAATCAGCATCAACACTCTTGTACTCAAAAAATCATTTTCGACCGAGTTCGATTCCCGGCTCTGCCACGGAATGTGTAGCATTTAGCCTATGTAAGTTCCTAACGTAAACTATCATGATTGTACGGAGAGGTTAAAACACACACAGTGCCTACTCCTATCGAAAGAACCTGCACGGTACCGGCATGTAGGCTTCTCCTGGTGAAGGAGCTTGCACATAGTTTAACGCCTCCTATCAACAGCCCTTACTTAATGCTAGCTTTTTTTTGCACACCCCGCCTCACACCATAGTTTTATACGACCGGCTGCCCTTCCTGACTAGGATTTTAAATCGCAGTATACGTGATAAATTTGTTGTAGCGGGTTTTATAACTAGATATCCCGGTACCGATACATAGCCTACTCCACTGAAGAAGCCTGCACAAGGCTTATTGCCTCCATCCGACAAATGAATCAGCATCAACACACTTGTACTAAAAAAATCATTTTCGAAGGAGTCTGCACAAGGTTTAACGTCCCCATCAACAGCCCTTACTTATTGCTAGCTTTTTTGCACACCCCGCCTCACACCATAGTTTTATACGACCGGCTGCCCTTCCTGACTAGGATTTTAAATCGATATCCCGACATAGCCTACTCCTACCGAAGAAGGCAGCTTAACGCCTCCATCCAACAAATGAATCACACTAAAACACTCTTCAATCATTCTCGCTACTTCGGAAGATAGCGGGTTCGAACTGGAAGCCGTAAATGTTAGGCGAGGGACCTGTGCGATCGTCATAACATGATCTAGCTAGATACCCTCCCCGACGGTATAAGTTGCCAGGATTTGAATCGCGTACCCCGACTAGAAGAAGCCTGCACATAGCTTAACGCCTCCATCCGACGAATGAATCACCCTCAAACACTCTTCAATCATTCTCGCTACTTCGGGGATAGCGGGTTCGAACTAGAAGCCGTAAATGCTAGGCGAGGGGCCTGCGCGATCGTCATTACATGATCTAGCTTTAGCTCAATACCTACAGGTAAGGAATACCGCGGATGTACCCTCGAGAAGTCGAGGATCACACGCTAACTTTCCAAGGCTCGAACTCTTAAATTCTGACACCTCGGCGTCAACAGGAGGTTCGATTCCGGCTTAAATACGTCAGCCTGCGGGACTACAGGAGTGCTCTTGTTGCATTCGTTCCGACTGTACTGCAGTTGTCAGCTCAGCGATTTTTTCACATCCGCTTGGTAACAAGCAGCATATTTACTCACCGCAGTCTGCGTGAAGTGCTTACAGTTCTCTGTATGCGTTTATCACGTACACATCTCCCGTCTGCTGTGAATATTATTCTTCAGCCTTTATCTTAAGGTAAGGTAGAACTGTTAGTTACTTTTTTTTTTGCAAAGCAACTTCTACGCTAGACATCTACATTCATATATGTTTGTTCTTTTCTTTTAGGTACCGTTCGAGTTACAGGCTTGAAAGTACGCATTTTATTCATCCGAGTAACAGTCTGCAGCACATGCATTTTTAAGGTATGTTTTCGAACTTTGAGTTGTAAAGATAACTAGGCTAGCTGATACACCCTACACTACATTCATATATGTTTGTTCTTTTCTTTTTTAGGTACCGTTCGAGTTACAGGCTTGAAAGTACGCATTTTATTCATCCGAGTAACAGTCTGCAGCACATTCAATTTTTTTTTAAGGTATGTTTTCGAACTTTGAGTTGAAAAGATAATTAGGCTAGCTGATACACCCTACACTACATTCATATATGTTTGTTCTTTCCTTTTTTAGGTACCGTTCGAGTTACAGGCTTGAAAGTACGCATTTTATTCATCCGAGTAACAGTCTGCAGCACATTCAATTTTTTTTTTAAGGTATGTTTTCGAACTTTGAGTTGAAAAGATAATTAGGTTAGATGATGTACCCTACACTGCATTCATATATGTTTATTCTTTTCTTTTTAGATTCGACCAGAATATTATCATTCAAGTTTCAGGCTTGAACGCACGCATTTTATTCATCCGAGTAACAGTTTGCAGCGCGAAGATTTTAAGGTATGTCTGACCTCTATTCATTGAAACTTGGTTTCTTCTAAAACATCTTAACTTTAGTCTATTGATAAATAGTTGTTCTCTTTAATCCTCACGCGAGGTGCGTACATAGCTATGTCCGTCCTCAACAGGCTTAAACTTGGTTTCTTCCGTAACTTTAAGCTATTCATAAATAATTGTTCTCTTCAACCTACGTACTATAGACGAGGTGCGTACATAGCTATGTCCGTCCTCAACAGGCTTAAACTTGGTTTCTTCCGAACATCGTAACTTTAGTCGTTCTCTTCAATCCTCATGCTATAGGCCTAACTCACAGCCATGTCCAACCTCTATAGGTTGAACATCACAACTTTAGGCTAATCTCTATTGGTTGTTCTCTTTTCAGAACTTGTTGCATACGCTGTTCACCTAAACACTTTATTCGAAGAAAGAGAAGACACTATATTCCCATGCGAGCTGTGTAAGGCAATGTTCACAAGACGTGACAGCCTTGCACGCCATGTAAAAACAAAACATCATCAGCTATCTGCTTGCGACTATAACCCTACTATGTTCCCCTGCGAGCGGTGTAAGGCAACGTTCGCAAGACAGGATAACCTCGCACGTCATATAAAAGCAAAACACCCTAGCATAACATCTGCTTTATGTGATGTTTGCGGGCTGTACTTCGCTAATGTAGAGCAATACCAGGCTCACTTAGCAGAGGTACATCAAATATCTACTTGCCCTCAGGTAGTAGTAGGGAAAAAGCGTGCAGCTACTGATGTAGCTGTAGAAAGTACTAGTAGTAAAAAACCTAGAAAAAATCATGAACTTCAAACTATTCACTGCGAGCACTGTAACACTGATGTACCATCTTCGCATTTTCAGGGGCACTTACGGAGTAATGCGCATAAAAATAATGCGTGTAGAAGTGGTAGTAACGCAAACATCGAGGAAATTAATACAGCATTTAAAAGTAGGATTGCTAGTTACCGAATTCGCACCAGTCAAAAGTTTCAGAGCACTTCAAACTTTTTAAATTGCGTTCAACCGGATGTACAACAGCTTCTTGCTAAATCTTTGTCCAATCATAGTTTATTTAAAGTTAATTTTGAACTTTTCGCCTTGTACATTAAAAGCACGGATGAATCCGAAATAACGGACATTAAATCATTTAATACGAAGAATTTTGTCATAAGTCAGTCGACTAATTTTGGTGATGTACTTAGGGATGTCTCTAACATTATTCCAACTAAGAGCGAGGAATTTCAGGAAAAGGAATCAGGGTGGGCTTTAGTTGAAATAATGTATCTAGAAGTTAACATCAATAAGTACAATCCTATGCGTGGATCTTCGCACATCGAGCTGCCGACATGGATTCAGCGAAAAGAAGCTGTTGTAAACATCCAAAACAATGACGAAGCATGTTTTGCATGGGCGGTGATGTCGGCTTTAAATCCTGCTAAATCGAATGTAGCGTATAGAACATCATCGTATCCACACTATTCAACGCAGCTAAATTTCGATAGTATAGAATTTCCTGTGCAGATAAAGGATATTAAGCGCTTTGAGGAACTAAATAACATTAGTATTAATGTGTATGGTGTAGAGAAAAAGTCTGTAGTAGGTCCTCTGTATTATACATGTCATAAGAAGAGTACTCACGTTAATTTACTCTATATTGAAAACAGTGAGAATAGCCACTTTTGCTGGATTAAAAATCTGAGTAGACTTGTTGGCAGTCAGTTGTCAAACAGGTGTAACAAAAAGTGGCTATGTGATGGATGCTTGCAGTATTTCAGAAATGAAGATCAGTTAACGAAGCATTCCGAGAATGACTGCAATCATGTACGTACAGAGATACCTACTACAGGCAAAAATGTTTTAAAATTTACAAATTTTCACAAGCAGATGTGGGTACCCTTCGTGATTTATGCAGACTTTGAAGCCATCCTCACGCCATGCAACACATGCTCACCTAATCCTGACAACTCTTTCACTAATACTACGCACATGCATGTCCCGTATAGCTTCGCGTATTACATCAAGTGTAGTTACGATAGTACGCTTAACAAGTTAGAGCTGTATCGAGGACATGATGCTGCTAAAGTATTTTTAGAAAGACTTGAAAGTGATGCAGTTCGTCTCGGTCGTATTCTGAATAGTAATATTCCTATGAAGCCACTCACCGAAATTCAGTTAAATGATCATGAACGTGCTACAAAGTGTAGCATTTGTGATGGGGAATTTTCCGAAAATGACCCTAAAGTTTTTGATCATGATCATTTAACTGGTTTCTACAGATGTGCCGCTCATTATAGCTGTAATCTTAAGTATAGAGTTCCTAAATTCATCCCTGTAATTTTTCATAACTTATCTGGTTACGACTCTCATTTCATCATTTCACAATTTGGAGCTTCGGATGAAAAAGTAGATATAATCCCTCAGAATAAAGAGCGGTACATTGCGTTTGCAAAGTCTGTAAAAGTAGATGCTGAGCATTCTATAAAACTGAGATTCCTTGACTCGTTTCGCTTTATGGCGAGTAGCCTCGATAAACTTTCTAGTCATTTACAGCCTGACCAATTTACGGAAATTCGACGCGTTTTCCCCGAAGAAGCGCAGTTTAATTTACTTCGGCGTAAGGGTGTTTTTTGTTACGAATATCTCGACTGCTTAGACCGCCTCGAAGAACGTGCTTTACCATCGAAACAATCCTTTTACAGCTCGCTGAATTCAGCAGATATTAGTGATGATGACTATTTACATGCACAACATATCTGGGAGCAGTTCCACATTCAAACGCTGGGTGAATACTCCGATTTATATTTAAAGACAGATGTACTTTTGTTAGCTGATGTTTTTGAAAATTTTCGCTGTGTTTGCATGAACACCTACAGCCTTGACCCATGTCAGTATTTTACTGCACCTGGGTTAAGTTGGGACGCGATGTTAAAATACACGCGTGTGAATTTGGAGCTGCTAACGGATATCGATATGGTGCACTTTATAAAAGCATCCATTCGAGGCGGTCTGAGTCAGTGCAGCGGCCGGTATTCGAGTGCTAATAATAAGTACATGCCGAGTTTCGATTCCAGTCAGGAATCTCAGTATATCGTTTATCTGGATGCTAATAATCAGTATGGGTGGGCGATGAGTCAGCATCTACCGGTGAGTGGTTTCCGCTGGCTGACGCAGTGCGAAATTGATGCTTTACAGCTACACGCCCTAGGTGATGAAGCTGATAAAGGTTATTTCCTCGAAGTTGACTTACAGTATCCGAAAGAGTTACACACTTCTCATAATGACCTACCGTTCTGCCCTGAAAATATGAAGTCCCCGTACATTGCATCAATGACGAAAATGCTCATTGCTAATTTATGCGATAAATCTAAGTATATCATTCATTACCGAAATTTAAAACAGTGTTTGCAGCATGGTTTGAAGTTATCCAAAATTCATCGCGTACTAGAATTTAATCAGTCACCGTGGCTAAAGCCATATATCGATCTGAACAATAATTTAAGAACGAATGCGGTTAACGAGTTTGAAAAAGATTTCTACAAGCTCATGAATAACAGTGTGTTTGGTAAGACTATGGAGAATGTTGACAAACGCGTTGATGTAAAATTGATTACAAACTGGGATAATATTAAGAAAAGGTATGGTGCTAACTATTTAATAAGTAAACCAAATTTCCACAGCTGCACCATCATACACGAGAATTTAGTTATTATACAGATGAATCGTGTCAAGGTTAAGTATGACAAACCTACCTACGTCGGCTTCACAGTACTTGAATTGGCTAAAACACTCATGTATGAATTCCATTACGATTATATGATGAAGAAGTACGCGCATAATGCGCAATTGCTCTACACAGATACCGATTCGTTTATTTATCAAATCAAAACTGATGACTATTACAATGATATAAAGCCTGACTTGGGTAGGTTTGATAGAAGTAACTATCCTGCAGATAATCAATATCATCTACCGCTAGTGAACAAAAAGGTTCTAGGTAAAATGAAAGATGAATGTGCTGGGAATATTATCGATTCATTTGTAGGTACTAAATCTAAGTCATATTGCATAAAACTCTTAAATGAATTACAAATAAAGAGATTGAAGGGGGTTAAAAAGAATGTCGTTCAGAATCAGCTAAGTTTTGAAAACTATAACAATTGCATTAAAAGTAATCCACCTGTTTTGCATAAGCAAATGTCTGTCATTAGAAGCAAGAAGCACCAGTTGTACACTCATTTAATTAGTAAAGTAGCCCTTAATAGCGATGATTGTAAACGGTTTGTCATCCCAAATTCTACCAACACGCTAGCCTGGGGGCATAGTAGTATTGATAAGTACTACTTTACATAAACATTATGCTAGAGGTGTGTGTACTCACGTTACGCTGTCTTACATCACAAAGAGGTACGCTGAGAGTGTAGTACGGCAAGTTTAAACTTGTACATTCAAGAATTGCATCGAGAAGTACGCTAGGGTAAAATGATTCGAGATAAAACGTGTACATACAAGATGTAAATAAATAATGTAGAATTAGCATATTCTTTTATTTTAGGTTAGGTATCACCTTCCTCCCGCTCCTTATTTGCAAGATAGAGTTTTTGTTTATTACTCATAGAAGAAGAAAGAAGGTGATGAGCAGTTTCGTAGGTAAGTATCTCGAGAGCAGAATTTTTTTTTTGTCAAAAAAGCACATAGGTTTGTAAAGCACATAGAATTTGCCGCCACCGGGGCAGCACTGTTCTCTCTGGATTAAAAGCTTTGTTTCCAAACAAGAGCATTTAGAATTTGCCGTCACCGGGGCAGCACGGTGATTAAAGATGGCGGATGACAGCTGTCAAAAAAGCACATGGCTTTGTTTCTACGTGGAATTTGCCGTCACCGGGGCAGCATGGTGATTAAAGATGGTGGATGACAGCTGCACATGGCTTTGTTTCTACGTGGAATTCGCCGTCACCACATAGAGGGCAGCACTGTTCTCAAAGATGGCGGATGACAGCTGTCAGAAAATAGCACGTGAATTTGTTTCCAAACAAGAGCACGTGGAATTTTTCAATTTGCCGCCACCACATAGAGGGCAGCACTGTTCTCTCTGGATTAAAGATGGCGGATGACAGCTAACGAAATTGCCCGCATGATAGCAGCACAGTGCTCTATTGATTAAAGATAGCGGATGACAGCTGTCAAAAAAAGCACGTGGCTTTGTTTCCCAACGAGAGCACATAGAATTTTTCAAATTGCCGCCACCACATAGAGGGCAGCACGGTGCTCTCTTGATTAAAGATGGCTGCTGTCACGTGGAATTGTCTGCTACCACAGGTATCTAGCTAAAGAGGGCAGCACTGAGGTTTGCGATGCAATATGGCTGCTGTCAAAAAGCATTTTTCAAATTATCCGCCACCACATTTCAAAGGTAAGTAGCTAAAGAGGGCAGCACTGTGCTCAAAGATGGCGGATGGCAGCTGTCAAAAAGCATGTGGCTGTCAAAAAGCACGTGGCTTTGTTTACCTCTCGCTAGTTAGGTTAAGTTGGTACCACCGAGGTTTATTCCCGTCAAGATGGCAGTACTGAGGTTAGCGATGCGTTGTTGTCTGTCAAAAAGCACGTGGCTTTGTTTACAAATCTGTCAAAAAGCACGTGGCTGTCAAAAAACACGTGGCTTTGTTTACCTCATGCTAGTTAGGTTAAGTTGGCACTACTGAGGTTTAGGCCCGTCATGATGGCAGTACTGAGGTTTGCGATGCGTTGTTGTCTGTCAAAAAGCACGTGGCTTTGTTTACAAATCTGTCAAAAAGCACGTGGTTGTCAAAAAGCACGTGGCTTTGTTTATCTCGAGCTAGTTAGGTTAAGTTGGCACTACTGAGGTTTAGGCCCCTCAAGATGGCAGTACTGAGGTTAGCGATGCGTTGTTGTCGATGACAGCTGTCAAAAAGCACGTGGCTTTGTTTACAAATTCAAATTTCGCGCTAGTTAGGTTAAGTTGGCAGTACTGTCGCGCTAGTTAGGTTAAGTTGGCAGTACTGGAAGAGGCCACTGGCTGAGGTGGAGGTGGCCACTGGGAGCCGGAGGTGGCGGTGGCGGCCGAACCATCCAATTATACTACTCAGGACGTATGCACTTTTAACGTATGTACACCATCTATTCTGAGATTGCGCTGTCAATTTGCGTGAATCTTTCTTAATTGAAAGGTACTCCTCTCCGATTGGTCCCTTTTAAAATTTCATAAAATTCGGTTCAGTAATTTTTATTAAATCAAGAATAATCTCAATATTTGCCTCTCGGACAGACTAAAACAAACGCGTAATAGATTAGCTTCCCCTAGACTAGGTACAATGGTTACGTGAACGTAACGATGACATACAGTAAGTTTATTCATATGAAGGCGATGGCCGACATATTGCGTGTGTTTTCTGCCGAGCGTGATGAAAGCACGTCAGCCTGTGTAGATATTTCGTACACCAACATTTGTTTCTGAAGATCTAGCAATTTGCACCCTCCACCCATCTAACCGAACCCTTTCGAATGTAGGGGGACGTTGCCGAAGTCGATATTAGCCAGTGATCAACCGAAACGGACTCACAAGCGACAGTTCATATCTTCAAAAACTGTTATCGAAAACGTTATTTTTTATAACTACAATTAATTCTGAACATTTCTCGTATATTGTAACATGTCTCTGCTGTCATTTCAATTTTTAATTTTATTTACTAATATCTTAGTTAGGTAGATTGATTATGTTCTTCGACAGTAAAGACTGGCACCGGCTTCAAAATCATATGATAATAAAGGAATCATAATACATTTTAGGTATTGTTGATGATAATAATTTGATATTAAGCATACGAAATAACTTAATAGTCTAACTATTACAATCACTTTATAGCTACGAGCGTTACAAAAAATATGTGTTAATTTGTAGTGGTTTTCTTAATAGATTTTTGTGGTAGTTCAATAAAACTTTTTGTTTCTAATGTTAAATTAATTTAAATATAATAATAATAATCGAGACAGTGTATTCTTAAACCTGCAACTTATTACATGAAGACGCTATACAAAGAGGCCTTTTAACCTCAGGGGCATGTAAATCATCAATAAATTAAACTCTCTCTCTCTCTCTCTCTCTCTCTCTTTCTCCCATCCAACATAAAACATACTCTCATAAACTCTATTATATTTGCCACTTCACAGTCTTCACTAGCTCGCTCTGTGCATCAGTGATGCAGGTCAGACTATTCCATCTCGATATTGCAGGTTCAAATCCCGTAGTAGTAGTAGTAGTAGTAGTAGTAGTAGTATTTTTTAAGAGTGTAAACAAAAATGTCCATTCACCACTTCGTTTTTTACTATGCCGGCACGTAAGAGATCTCTGGCGACACATTTAGTATTTACCCGACAAAATTAATTACTGTTAAGCTCAGCCATAGATTGCCCAACATACGTCCATTTCATTGCTTTCTAGTAGAGTAAAATTGACACTCAGGCAGCCTAGATGACATCAGATTAAAATGTCTGCACACGGTGGTTTCGGTAACGTTATTACTGTTGTTATGGTCCGTTGCTTAATTTCAGCTGGAAGGTTATTTCAAAGCCGAGCAGACAGGTGCGCTGTTCTCGCGATAGGATGGGAGAGGTATTCCTAAACCTTGCCCCTTGTGGAGGTAATAAAAGAGCTGAACTAGGTTGGCTAAAGATTTGCGATCGAATGTAATGTATCTTTGTCTGCATAGGTGTTTGATAGTCGCTAGTTGTTTCGTAACTTTGTTCATTGCCTCCTTTAAAAAGGCGCGCTGCTCGTCTCTGAACTTATTTCACCCTTCTCAGGTGCTGTCATCAGTAATGAGCAGAATTCGGAATTCGAGGCACTAATAGGTTTGAAATGGAAACTTACGCGAGTAATAACTATACTCTACCCTGCACAATGGTTATGCTATGAGATTTGCATAGATATTAAAGGCATAATCTATAGAACTCCTAACATTTATGTTACTCTTGCTACATTATGGAAGAACGGGTTGCACGACATTTCCTATTAATGAAATTAGTTTGCATTCTAACCTATTACTGCATAAAAATCCTATGCCTAGGAGGAGTCGGGCAGGAAGACCTTAAGCTACGTCTCCAGTCATTTATACACATTTATGAAAAGTATAACACGATATTCACTCTTTTTAAACTTCCTGTCAAAATTAAAATGTTCGCATCTTCAAAGAAATACCATATTATAAAAGTAAATCAAGTTCTCATTGAAATGCAACTTTTATGAGTTTCTTTGGGAGTGTGAACGCATATTTATAGGTTAACGGTGTTTTAATAGAACTGGAATTATTCATAGGATGTGCTGGGTTGATGTTGGGCTGAGCAGCAAATGATGTGCACACAAAGGAGAGGCGGGCGGCCAATGCTCCGCAGTGTGGAATGAACACAGTACGGAGGTACCTTATTTCAAACTGCTACGGGCAGGAATTCTACAGCAACACTCGGATAACTCATCACTCGTTGTTTTCCAAGTCTATTTAGTACTAAACAAACATAAAGCCTTGAAAAATTTTCGGAGAAATTTTCAATCGCTTTAAGATAAACAAGAATTTGCAAGGCTGAGTATTTCGGGCGGCATAGAAGTGGCTTTCCGAGCGCATTTTAGGGCATTCGACCACGGCTGAGATCTCTGGTATTTGAAGAAAGGTAAGGGAAATCCTACGGGACAAACGAAAACAGGAACACGAAATAGTGCATGTGCATTCCTCAGCATAGGGTTGGCGTCAGAAAAGGTGTCCAACCCAAGAAACTGGGTCGATCCCAAGTAGTTGGGAAAAGCGCAAGCAAAATTAGATGGAGAAGAAGAGGAACGTGATATAAATTCTATAAATATCATGTTATCTCCATAATATGACCGAGAAAGGGAGTTCCCGAAGAATTAATGTATCATTCCAAACCTCCACCTACGTACGTTTGAATAGGATAGCTTAGTGCCAGGTGTTTTAACAACATGGGACATGGTCGATCAATTCCTTTCCAACACCTTCGCGCTTACTTCTGTAGCAGAAAGAACACCTTCATTACCATACGGAAAAGACTACGATAATGAACCCCGGTAGCAGTCAATTTAAATAAGATCCGAAATAGTGTATCAAGTAAATTCTACAGTATACAGTAAATTGTATAGAGACATTGTTGAGATTATGAACCTTTTGTCCGGAGAACTTGATTATGTTATTGGACACATTCATTGCAACATGCAGTTCTTCCAATTTTCTTTACGGAAAGTAAAGTTTAACAGTTACTGAATTCACGGTTCTAAGTCGCACTTATAAATATGGAATTATTATGTTTACACTCGGAGTCAATTAGGAAATTGTTTATGTCTTAATTTATTCGTACCGAGCTCGATAGCTGGAGTCGCTTAAGTGCGGCCAGTATCCAGTATTCGGGAGATAGTAGGTTCAAACCCCACTGCCGGCAGCCCTGAAAATGGTTTTCCGTGGTTTCCCATTTTCACACCAGGCAAATGCTGGGGCTGTACCTTACTTAAGGCCACGGCCGCTTCCTTCCCACTCCTAGCCCTTCCCTGTCCCATCGTCGCCGTAAGACCTATCTGTGTCGGTGCGACGTAAAACAACTAGCAAAAAAATAAATTTATTCGTGTCCATTGTTTAAGCATCTTTTACTTAAACTGGATAGTCCTTTCACGTTCCCGAACATTTTACCTCTTTTCGACTAACATACATTCACGACAGTGTCCACTGTCTCTCGCTTTGAACAACTCTCCAGTTGGTCTCACGAGACTCACTGAACCCCGTTTCGTAGTTGGGGCTGAACCTAATACCCCTGAGTTATAGACAAGTAAGCAAAGCTTATTTCACAATAACCGTGTAAACACTCTCCTGTATTCTATATCCGCTGAGCTGAGCCCGACTCAGTGGCTCAAATTGGCGATTTCGATGCTCAGTTGGATTGTATTTGAAGGTACTCAAATATACTTGTTTTGCGTCAACAGACTTACCGACATTTAAAAGGAATAGGACAAAATTGCAGGACCCTGGCGTCTCCGAAAACCGTAAGAGCAATTACTGGGAAGTATAATCAATAACACTATTACTATATCTAAATTCAGAGATATTTTGCAAATCTGAAATGACATTATTCATTAACACTAAGCGTCTGAATCATAACTGATGGGAATGTCGAACCTTTCTTTACACACTGTACACTGCTGTAAATGTCCAGCTAGATGGCTAACTGGCTCAAGTGGTCCTGGGTTTGATTCCCGGTCGGGTTGGAGTTTTAACCATTATTTTCTCTGCATCGGAGACTGGGTGTTTGTTCCGTCTTCATCATTAGATTTCATTTCAGGAAGCGCCATCCTTACAGACGCGCAGATCACGCATTCGTGTCAGTTTAAAAGACCTGCGTCAGGCTTCTCCGAGTCTGGGAGCTCAAAGTAAGACGTAAACACTACGGTATACATTACGGATAATTAATGCTTTCTCATTCGTTAGGCCTCGTGAATATGTGTGCATGTTTCAGATGTCTGCATATTCAAACTAGCAAATAATTAACTCTGTTCAGTGTTTATACTTCATTATACACTAATGTGCTTAAAAAACAGAACACCTTGAAAGACTAGAGAAAGGAATTTCATTTTCACAGGACATGTTCAATAGTATGTTCTACAGAAACGATTAGCATTTCAGTCACCTAGGTTCAGCATGTGCCCTGTTGCCCAGTAAGCATTGGGACCTCCATGGGCACTGACAACTTGTTCCATGCGTGACGGCATCGACGTGTATAAGGCACGAATGGCGTCCTGGGATATAACCATCCATGCTGCAATCACCTGGTTCCACAGTTCATATTTGGTGGTTGGCATTGGGTCACGGTGCCGCACAAGCCGTTTCATAATATCCCACACATTATCGATTGGCGACAAGTACGGTGATTGGGCGAGCCAGGGCAAGAGTCCGACATCCTGTGACAACAAGAGGGCACGTGTTCGTGCAGCAACATGTGGTCGCGCGTTGTCCTGCTGAAATATCGCGTCTGGGGTGTCGTCCAGGAAGGGTAAGGCTACGGGTGGCAGCATAACATTCACGTAGGCCAAACTGGTCACATTGCCTTGGACACGCACCAACTGTGATTTATGGTTGTACCCAATAGCACCCCACACCATAAGCTCTTGAGTTGGCGTTGTATGTCTTGTGCGAATGCAGTCAGTGTGATGCCTCTCTCCCTATCTGCGGCGAACCAAAATGTGGCCACCATTTTCAAACAAACAGAACCTGGATTCGTCAGAAAACACTATCTGCTGCCATTCCTGTCCCCAATGACGTCGTTCTATACACCATTGCAGTCTAGCATGTTTATGCACATTAGTCAAAGGTAGGCGGAGAAGTGGACGACGCGCCAGTAACCCAGACCGTAATAAACGGCGACGGACTGTCAGTCCTGATGGTGTACGATGTGTTACACTATTCCACTGTGGTGCCAGAGCCGAGGAGGAAGCAGATCTGTCCTGCAATGCCATTCGGATGAGGTATCCATCTTCTCGGTGCGGGACAGGGGGGTTCTGAGTGGTGTGACCAGACCCATGTCGTCGTGTTCTACGGCCCCCTGTGTACACATCTCTTGCACTGCCGACACACTTCGTCTCACATGAGCAGCAATTTCCCGGATGGATGCATCACGTTCTCTCATGCCAATAATGCGCCATCTTTCAAACTCACTCATTTGACGGTACGGTGCTCGCATACTTCTGCGAGGCATCCTGCACGTCTGCTCAAGTCACACTGATCCATTACCTTCGGTTTATAACGACAACGAGAGCCGCAGGCACATTTTGCCAGTCGGTGGTGGTGTGCCGAGATATCGATGTGGACCTTGAACCTGAGGGCCGACATTTTTCAAATGCTAATCATTTCTTCAGAACATACTGTTCTGTGAGTATGAACTCCCTATCTATAGTCTTTCAAGGTGTTCCGGTTTTTACAAACATGATTGTACTAAAACTCTTACAGTAATACGCCATATAGTAATGAATAGTAATTATCATTCATTTCATATATTGAAATGATTCTAAATGCAAAACTTAAAATATTCAGTTCTATTTTACGAAATGGGAAGGAATTAGCATTAAGACACTATGTGTTCTCTATAACTCATTCGCATGGTCGGGCTTAGAATATACATCCTTTGTTACGGACATTTTAAGATTTGTCTATTAAAAGAAACATAATCAGTCAGAATATAGGTTGAGAATTTCATATAGTCACGGTATTAAAATAATTTAGCTACATTTCATCTAACGCTCACCGAGAATTCTATCAACAACTATTTCTGCTCAACATTATAAATAGTATTATAGATAGTGGTGATCCGCTAGCCAGAATGTAATTCGATATAAACGAATCGAACATGTGTAGCTGAACGTACTTTTACAATCCAACATATTAATTCACAGATATTCGCCGATAGTAAGGTTGTGTACTGCGCGTAATGATATATTCAATAAAACCACGGCATAGATCTCTCCATGACTCAACCAGACTTCAGAAAATGTCTACTGAATGACTTCACCAAATATACTTTTAAAAAAAGCAATTTTATAAGAAAGGAAATGGAATTAATTATTCAATCAGTAATGATCCAAATGGATATCAATTGTCCGTGAAATTAGGAATTGTATTTTTACTCTATTAATCATGCACCTAACCAGTATATTCCCGTGTCTGCACATAAATATTTCTCACTTGTAGAATTAGTAGACAGTAACTGTAACTTATGTGGAATCTAATCCTAATATGTATATACAGGGTGTTAGGTGTATACCTGCAGATATTTCTGCTAGCAATAGAGAACGATGTGACGAACCACTATATATCAAACTTTTAGTAATTCTCGGAAGTTATTTTCGAGAGCAAAGAGATACGATGTTTTTAGAATAGGTAGTATGCCTTGTTCTTGTGAATGAATAGCTTCCCTTTGAGAACAGGCGAGTCACGCGCCATGCGTGCCAAACTGGTTTCTGTTTATGTTTACGTGCAATAGCTGAACACCACCTATGCAATGCACGAGATGTTACGTAACATACTTGTCAAACTGGTTTTATGTTTAAGAGCAACTGAGCTACGATAACAGCTGAAGGTGGCTACTACAGTAGCGTATGCCTTGTTACGTTACATTCTCGCCAGACTGGTTTCGTAGTTGTCAGTATTCAGTTTCTGTCTTAGGTGCTTCAGACGACCCTGGTCATCGGTTTCGGACCCTGGAGATGTACCGAATTCTCAGCGTTAATACTGGTTCATTTGCTGTTATGTCCTTTAAGGGATTGGGATATGTGTCGTCATCAGCCCCGTGGTCTTGTGAGTATGAAAATGACCTGAAAACCTGAATCGGTGCAGGACCTGTACGAGCGTGTGATATAATTTTTGGTTGGGATAGGCGCGCCGGGACGTGAAATACAGTAGATCCCCGTTGTGCATTGCGTAAAGGTAGAAGAAAGATGGCAGGTCCTTACGCCAACGAAAGCAGTCATGGGATGCCCAAATGAGTAGCATCGGAATTGAATTATCGAAACACATCGAACGTTTAGTTTTAAAGGAATATTGGACATGTTATACAACTAAATAAATTAAACGTACTTACATTTCGTGCCTCCTTCCGGGCTGAGTTGCTCAGACGGTTGAGGTGCAGGCCTTTTGACTCCAACTTTACAGGTTCGAACCTGGCCCAGTCCGGTGGTATTTGAAGGTGCTCAAATACTGTAGGTCAGCCTCGTGTCGGCAGATTTTCTGGTACATAAAAAGAACTCGTGCGGGACTAAATTCGGGCACCTCAGCGTCTCAGAAAACCGTAGAAGTAGTTAGTGGGACGTAAAGCACTTAACGTTATTATTATTATTATTATTATTATTATTATTATTATTATTATTATTAGGTCATTAAAAGCTGAAATACGTGGAAGAAAATAGTAAAATATGTGTGGTTTAAGAGGAAACAAGATGAAGTGTATGTCACGTGAGTTAGCATCGGTCGCAGTAGTTACCTACAGATTACTATGCGTAAAACGAGAACCAGGTCAAGCTCGTGAGGATGAGTCAGCTGTAATCTCGTATTGTGTTTAAACATCAAACATACACATCAACAAATATAAGAAACATAAACAAGGTTACACGTCAGAGACATGTAGCTATTAACCTGAACGCCAGGCCGACGGTCGCTTTCATGAGTACAGATGAGTTATCAAATTATACACAATCCACAGATGTCGAACATATCTAAGAAGATTCCGCCACAACTATATTACATTTTATTATGATGGTGCTAATTACAAATCGCAGCAGCTATTGGCTTTACGTCGCACCTACACAGATAGGCCTTATGGCGACGATGGGACTGGAACGGGCTAGGACAGGGAAGGAATCGGCCGTGGCCTTAATTAAGGTATAGCACCACCATTTGCCTGATGTGAGAATGGGAAACCACGGAAAACCATCTTCTGGGCTGCCGAGAGTGGGGTTCGAACCCACTATCTCCCGAATAATGGATACTGGCCACACTGAAATGAAATGTCGTGTGGCTTTTAGTGCCGGGGGTGTCCGAGGACAAGTTCGGCTCGCCAGATGCAGGTCTTTTGATTTGACTCCCGTAGGCGACCTGCGCGTCGTGATGAGGATGAAATGATGATGAAGATGGCACATACACCCAGTTCCCGTGTCAGCAAATTTAACCAATTAAGGTTAAATTTCCGACCCTCCCGGGAATCGAACACGGTACCCCTGTGACCAAAGGCCAGCACGCTAACCATTTAGCCATGGAGTCGGACTTAAGCGACTGCAGCTTTCGAGCTCGGTAAATCGCAGCAGATTACGCTACTGCGTGTTGAGATGATGTCGGTAGAATACAGTATACCTGTTAAGACATAAGGCTGCAGTAGAAGAAGAGGAAGAAGAAGGTAACGAGAGTCACATAGTCAAGCAGCACACAGCTGAACAAAGTGCACATTAGTGACACAGACATAAGAGTGGCGTGGTCGCGGGAACTACAGTCGCATTCGTAACACACTGTTGTAGAAAAATAATGAACTAACATACAGTTAGTTCCGTAATTCCAGGTGGACGGTAACAAGACTATCTCGAATAGAAAAGTACGGATTTACGAACGTACACGTACAACATAATGTACCTATGTTAAACATTACAGTACAACAGTTTAGAAAACAAAAACATACAGATTGCATTAAAAGAACTGTTAAACTTTCTTTTGTAAATTAACAAACTACTCTAGGCAATCTTCTTAAGTTAAATGTTAACTTATAGTTCCTATTTCAGTAATGATGAATATAAAACGATTATTTTATTAAATATTTATACGTGACGACGACGACGACAACGACGATGATGATGATGATGATGATTGCTGTCTTAATGTCATCGGCCTTTAAAAACGCAAAGTGTCCTCTGTTTTAACTCGTAGGGAATAAGAAACAACATATAAATTGCTGGAAGCCTTTCCCGATAGATTCATGAAGGGCGACCCGTGTTCTGTTCTGCCACACGATACACTAGCAGCATATAATGGTATTCGTGGTATTCATACACTGGCATTATTCAAATACTACTACTGATGCTACTACTACTACTACTACTACTACTACTACTACGGAGTAGTACGGACGATGATTCGCATCTCTGACAGCTGTTATTCAGGTCAAGGTCAGACAGACCGGTTTCATGTAGGGGTGGGGAACCCGTCCAGCCACATTTCCATCGCTAGGAACAACAGACAACCGGCATGTGACAGGTCTAGTGCTTTTGTCGAACTGCTTACGTGGAATATTCTCCCACAGTGCGATTTCAATATCATGGTCTTTTGGGAGTCCAACTCGCCGTATGCAGAAACAACCCGTGTTGACGTGTACGTAAATAAAGTTTATTACGTCAACGAAAGAATGCATGGGATAGAATTTCAAAGTGAGTAGTATCGGAATTGAAATGTCAAAACACATCGAACGTTTTACTTCATACCAGTACGGGACATGTTATAAACATAAATTAATTAAACGTACCTTCCTTTCGTGCTTACAACTGAAGAGAACATGTTTAAATGTAAATGAGAACCTTCTAGCTTACTGCTGATTTTGCAGTGCCTATTCAACGTATCAAAATAAACGTTGCCAGGCTGAGTGGCTCAGACGGTTCAAGCACTGGTTTCATGAACTTAGCAGGCTGGATCCTGGCTCAGTCCGCTGGTATTTGAAGGTGCTCAAATACGACCGCTTCTGATCGGTAGATTTACGGGCACGTTAAAGAATACCTGTGGGCAAAATTCCGACACCGCGCGTCTCCATTGGCACGTGAAGATTTATTATTATTATTATTATTATTATTATTATTATTATTATTATTATTATTATTATTATTATTATTATTGGGCGAGCTGGCCGTGCGATTAGCTTGCATCTGTCGAAAAGCCACTAACAATATTATTATAAAAACTGTGTTAGTCTATTATTACTGACTATTATGAAAATAAAAGTTAATCGCCCCACTCAAACTTCGTAGCTCGTAATCTGTCAGAAAACACTAAAGAAAAGAGTGAACTTTTAACAGGTCCGAATTATTATTAATATTATAATTGCAGACATGTCTCCGAAATTTCCGAAGCATGTAGGCCTACTTACAAATTGTTTTACGTCGCACCGACACAAATAGGTCTTACGGCGACGATGGGAGAGAAAAGGGATACAAGTGGGAAGGAAGCGTTCGAAGTCTAATAAAGGTACAGTTCCAGCATTTCCCTGATGTGAAAATGGGAAACTACGGAAAACCATCTTCCCGGCTACCGACAGTGGAGTTCGAACCCACTATCACCAGAATACAAGCTCACAGCTGCGCGCCCCTAACCTACGATCAACTTACTCTAAGCTCCAATGCCGGTCTGCGTAGCTCGGACGATAGAGCGCTGGTCTTCTGATCCCACCTTGGCAAGTTCGATGGCGGCTCAGTTCGGTGGTATTTGAAGGTGCTGAAATACGCCAGTCTCGTGTCTGTGGATTTACTTGCATTTATAAAAGTACTGCTTTACAAAATTCTGGCAATTCAGCGTCTTCGAAAACCGTGAAAATTAGTTAGTGGAACGTAAAGATATTAGTAGTAGTAGTAGTAACATTATTATTACGGAAGTTTTAATTAAACGGGTCCGTTACATTACCTATCGGCACTTACTGTCCAGTAATTAGTCTTCTGTCCACCTCTGTGGTACAGTGGTTAGTGTGATTAGCTGCCAACCCCCGGAGGCCCGTGTTCCATTCCCAGCTCCGCCACGAAATTTGAAAAGTGGTACGAGGGCTGGAACGGGTCCACTAAGCCTCGGGAGGTCAAATGGGTAGAGGTGGTTCGATTCCCACCTCAGCCATCCTGAAAGTGGTTTCCCGTAGTTTCGCACTTCTCCAGGCAAATGCCGGGATGGTACCTAACTTAAGGCCACGGCCGCTTCCTTCCCTCTTCCTTGTCTATCCCTTCCAATCTCCCCATTCCCCCGCAAGGCCTACACAAGACCCCTGTTCAGCATAGAAGGTGAGGCCGCCTGGGCGAGGTACTGGTCGTTCTCCCCAGTTGTATCCCCCGACCCAATGTCTCACGCTCCAGGACACTGCCCTTCAGGCGGTAGAGGTGGGTTCCCTCGCTGAGTCCGAGGGAAAATCAACCCTGGAAGGTAAACAGATTAGGAAAAGAAGAATAAGCCTTCTATTAGAAATGCCCGGCGGCAATTCCACAGTAGACCGAGCTCGATAGCTGCAGTCGCTTAACTGCGGCCAGTATCCAGTATTCGGGAGATAGCAGGTTCGAACCCCACTGTCGGCGGCCCTGAGGATGATTTTCCGTGGTTTTCCATTTTCACACCAGGCAAATGCTGGGGCTGTACCTTAATTAAGGCCACGGCCGCTTCCTTCCCACTCCTAGCCCTTTCCTGTCCCATCGTCGCCATAAGACCTATTTGTGTCGGTGCGACGTAAAGCATCTAGCAAAATCCTCAGTAGCTATTTTTTCCTTCGAGCAATGTTCACGCATGGTTGCAACTACGGTTTTTGAAATCTGTCTCATTAATAACAATATGACTGAATACTTACAGCCTTTTCTTTCAGTGTCCACCATCCTTTCATTGACCTGAAATGTTTATGAATAAGCATAGACAACTCGCATTGTCTATTGTCAGAAATTCATCGTAGACTGTCGCAATAACAGCACAGAAATGTTGCGCTCATTTTTCATTTACTTATTAACTATTTCCTTTCATTTTGTCAGCTTTGATCACTGAGTAATGCCATTGACGTCTTATAAATCACACACAACTACACAATACTTTATTCGCACGTATGTGCTGGTGCGTATCTTCGAGGTCACTGTAAGGATCCTGTGTACATTTCACACAGAGTACCCTAGACCGCTTTTCGAGTACAGCAAGTGGCCTGGCACGTGAGTCATCCTCTGCTACTTGCCAAGCCTTTAGGGGAAGTGCACAACAACATGTGTTGGCCTGCGATAAGAAACAGGTTCAACAAGCCCTAGACTCTGCTACTGTACTTCCACTACGCGTGGACAGAATGACGTAACCGGCATATCCTGCTACGGCCGTTCAAAACACATTAGGTCCTGAAATATTTGGCTCAGTTATGGGCAAACTAATAGGACAAGATAAAAAGTACATAGCATATATTGCGAGATGTCTTTTTCTTTGCCGACTAGCTTAATATCTGCACGTATACACCTAACACCCTGTATAATAAATTTTAGAAATATTCTTAATGTTTGACACATTTTCTAATTTTCATTATTATATTTTTGAACATATATTATAAATTCATCATCATATGTTTCTAATCTGCGTTACCTGTTACAGTATATTGATCAATTTTCTAAAGTCTCTTGTAATTGGAGTAAAACTCAATTACAAACAAGTGTCATACATAAATAAACATGAGAATTATATTTTCGTGTTTATATATTTTAATATAAAAATATTGTAATAATTTTTTGCCAAATCTACTACATTAACCAAAACTTCCCAATAATAAAGAATGACAGTTTAGCACTCACTGCAAGTTCATTGAGCCTGGAAATTGTAACTCCCCATCCAGAAAGGTCATGAACGATATGAACAGCTTCAATTAGCTATAACCTATGACAAAATTAATCTTCAAACTCTCCATGATTCTGCACTTTGTAAAAATAATATGGTGATATCCGGTAGCCTTTCACATCGTAGTTTTACTGCCATTGAAATCGTCCTGACCATGCCGATAAATATTCAGTCACAATCCAAGGTTTTATAATTGTATTTTGTATGTTGATACTGATAGCATTGCTTTCACTACCGGAAAGATAGATTCCTCCTTCTTCTACCCAGGGAAAAAGTAAAAACCATTAAAGAATTTTTAACGAAGTAAAATAACGAGGAAGTCTCACAGCTAAAAGTCAGAGGAGAAAACACAAAACTTTTCGGCCGCTAGGTCAAAGAGGGTAGCTTCATAACTAACATGTTTGAAGGCAAACTTCTGGGGAGACCACGTAATAAGATGATGGAAGATATGCTGGAGGACACCGGATATCATAATTATCAAAGAGGTGAGCGTAAAAATAGAAGATTTTTTTCAGGGTCAAGCCACAGCCTTTAAAAGGAAAACATGTTAAGGATGATGATGATGATTAACCAATGAAGAAGTGTTGTTTTACGTTTTTGCTAGTGGATTAATTTCGCACCAACTCAGGTAGGTTCTCGATAACGACGGGATGGGAAAGGTTTGCGACTGAGAAGGAAGCAGATGTGTCATTTTTGGGGGTGAAAACGGAAAACCACGGAAAACGTAGTGGAGATCGAACCTGACATCTCCTGAATGCAAGCTTACATTTACAAACTTGCATCACGTAGAAACAGATTTGATGAAAGAGATGAGATACCAAATAAGAATATTTTCACCGAGTGAGTTGGCCGAGCGTTTAGGGGCGCTCAGCTGTGAGCTTGCTTTCGGGAGATAGTGAGTTCAAACTCCACTGCCGGCAGCCCTGAAGGTGGTTTTCCGTGGTTCCTTCCCATTGCTTCCCTTTCCTGTCACATCGTCACCATAAGACCTATCTATGTCGGTGCGATATAAAGCCAATTGTAAAAAAAAAATATGTTCTTCATAAAAACAATTCACACAAAACTTACCATTTCGTGTCTATTTCAAACCAAAATGTTGGTTTGTCCTTCCTCTGGTTCTTTTACGTAAGGGTTGGATGTTGTGAAAGATTCTATCACGATCTGGATATCCTTGACATCTACTACAATGTTCATTTTCAGTTCTTTTCCTGAAGTAATCATTTTGTTTCCGAAACTTATTGACATGAAAAAAATTTAGTTTTTCATCATAAATGTTCGAATTCTATATCACAGTTTTGCACACAGAATTCTCATTTGTTTCTCTCCACCTTTGTACATCAAAGGAACCTCGCAGGCCCTCATTAATATCAAACGGCTGCTTGTTTACATGGCACGGCTCAGTTTATGTCTGCACTTTCCAATGAATATCTGAACAGAGATTTACAAGGCTAAGACCTTCACCTCTCAAAAGCAGATGGTGATGCTAATTGAGAAGTTGGCAACCAAATGTTTAAGACGGGTATTCACAGAAATGGGATTTCAGATTCATTATTCAGCAAGGCAGTTATTAAATAAGGTAGTGACAAATAATTTAATCAAATAGAGACGAAGGAAATGAAAATGGAACAGACGTTACGAACAGTATATCCTCTGGAGACTCGCAGCCCACGTTCCTGGAGAAGTGAAATGAAAGCACTTACTGGAGTGTCATGTTCCATGGCTAACTGGTAAGCATGCTGGCCTTCGATCCAAAGGGTCCAGGGTTAAATTCCCGGCTAAGTTGAAGAGTTTACAGTTTTTTTGTTAATTTATCGCTCTGGGGATGAGTGTGTTCCCTCCTCAAAATAAGAATTCATCCTAGATGGGGCCCCATCGTTATAAACGTGCAGGTCCCCCACATACTGTACTCGGAAGATCTACACTAGGCCTCTCCGGACGCCATAGCCTTTATTATTAATTTACGTAGTACATATGCTCCCATTATAACGATCTGTGGTACTAGTTAACATCTCTACAAGCAGAATTCGAAACTAAATGTTACTTGTCGACGAATTTCTACGGTAGGTGTGTACTGTTCCAGGACATAAAGTCTACGTACAAGGACATGTTAATAATAACCAGAATTTTTGAAAGAAATTCGTAAAAATACCACATATCTTCTTTATCATTTGCTAAGCGTGGGTATTCTTACACAGTTCATGGATTTTCCTCGTTTAAAATAATCTTCCCATTACTTGGGCCATCATTTTACACGACGAATATCCATAAACTCTGTAAAGGCTCGCTCCCACTTAGTGGAATCGAATCGAACCGAACAGCTGAAATTTCCACTCGACCACTCACATCTGGCGGAACAGAATCGAACGGGATTCTACAGTAAACTTCAGGTTTTCAATGGACGGTCTGACATAAGGCGTAAGGAGGAAGAAAATTACGAGAGATCGGAGATGTTCCTGGGTGCATGAAATTAAGAAGAGAGCCAAACGGTGTGTATTCAAACTTATTTGAATGTTTATTGGGCGATTAAGCTATGTCTCGACGGTAGACTTACATCAGAGTTACTGTACTGCAAATTCCACAACTATTTCAGACAGTAGAATTTAACAGAAAAGTTCAATTTTACAGGGAGAAATGCTACCGTACCTCACATGCAATGGGAGTCCGTGGCAGAATGCAATCATTAATCGAGGTAGCCTCAACATGATTGGTTTATTTTTTTTTACAATTTGCTTTACCTCGCACCAACACAGACAGGTCTTATGGCGACGATGGGATAGGAAAGGGCTAGGACCGTGGCCTTAATTAAGATACAGGCCCAGTATTTTCCTGGAGTGAAAATGGGGAAACCACTGAAAACCACCTGCAGGGCTGCCGACTGTGGGTTTCAAACCCACTATCTCCCGAACGTAAACTCACACCTTCGCGACCCTTATCGCACGGCCAACTCTCTGTAATATTAATTAAAGACCATTAAGTGTATTTATTGTCAACAGTGGAGCAATTTCGTATACATTAGCCTACTATTTGTTAGGAACACATGTACGACAATATGAAACCTAGGGAATGCCACTTACGAAATCGTTCATTGTAAATGTGCAATAATAAACACTTAAAACTAGGCTACATCCCACGTGAGATGTGATGTCAATTATCGTACCGATATACTGTATATGGACTCCAACATAACATGATTTTGTGATAAAATCAACAAAAATTATGAAGTAAATTATATATAGACTACAGTAACCTACCACAAAATTGAATATTCTAAGTTTGGTTTTCCATAGCCTTGATTATTTCCTCCCAGGCATTATTTTTACGTTGTTACAGTAATACTCGTCGGTCTTGTAGTAGAGGAAATTATATTTTTGAACTAAATGATAAGCTTTTCCGTGTCTAGTATTAATAAGTTAAATAAACTATCACAAAACAGAACGTTCCCGACCGTATCCGAGAAACAGCTGACTTTCCAGCTGAAGCTGATACACATTTGCTGCCAAATGGTCGTCCGAATGATCTCGACCCGACTGTCTACGAAGATGCACGAATATTGATAATATTCTGTTCGATTCCACTCCGCTAGTTGAAAAATATTCTTGGCAGAGAATCCTGTTCCGTTCGGTTCGATTCGATTCGACTCGTGGCGATCGCCATCTCTATCTCTCATTTAAACACATGCTACAAACAAATTCTGTTCGGTTCGATTCCATTCCATTCCACTAGGTGGGAGCGGGCCTTAAGACATCAGACATTCCAGATCTTGGTTTTGTGCTACGATCTGTTTTGAAAGTCGAATTATGTATCTAGCAACAATTGCTTAAACTTTTTCAGCTTCGTCGTTCTAACAGGGAACTGTAGAGGATATTGTCACTATCCTTCTCTCAGACCATTTCAAAGGCCACGTCAGTGATGTCATAAAGACAAACATAGACAGCACACAATAAATAAATAAATAAATAAATAAATAAATAAATAAATAAATAAATAAATAAACTTTTTAATATGTTTTACGCCACACCGACACAGATAAGTCTTATATTGACGACGGGATGGGAGAGACCTAGGAGTGGGAAGGGAGTGGCCGTGGTCTTAATTAGGGTACAGCCCCAGCATTTTCCTGGTGTGAAAATGGGAAAAAACGGAAAACCATCTTCACGCTGCCGACAGTGGGGTTCGGACCCACTATCTCCCGGATGCAAGCTCACAGCTGCACGGCCTAACCACACGGCCAACTCGTCCGGTAAAAGAACAAATTAAATACATAAATAAGAGCGCAGAATCATTAAAGGAATCGTGGGGTCCAAATATAAGAATAGTATCTACCAAAAAAATTATCCAACAAGGAAGTGTATAACAAAATATAGAAAATCACAAACATATTCTGCAAAAGACGGGCGTGATTTTATTGTCACCTCAAACGAATGGACGTAAACAGGTTGATCAACAGGCATTTCACTTATTTGATTCAAAACGTAAAGCAACGATGCCTTGGTTTAGAACAGAGGTGCTCCCGTTGGGCATTTCCTCTCGCGGGCGCACAGCACTGTAAGTGGACAGGCAGGCAGGCGATGAGCGCAGCGCAGGTATGCTATTCAACCACAGTGACGTTGTAGCTACGTCACAGGCCGTGAATGCTGGGCGAAGTTCTCCCAGTCACTCTCGATCACTGTGGCGATACTCGAGTTTGAAATAGAAGCAGAAAATAATGAAAGAAAGGGGGTAGATATCCACGTCACTTTCAATTTACGTTCTAAGAAATAAGTTGTTTATGTTTATTGCAGTGTATGTATTTTGACCGGATACAACAAAGAGTAAGCCCTACCACCTCAAACATTTGTAATGTACGTAATGAATTACAATTTTCACTATTACATTTTAAGAGGTGCTTTAGAAGCATTTCTAATATAATACAGAGTTAAGGTGGATAATCTGTGGTTTGTGTTGCTTGGTTTTAATTATCTGATAAAACACCAACAATATAACATCAGTTAGGCATACTGTACATCTTTTTACATTGTTGTTGTGCTTTAATCTTGGATAGTAAATGTCCATGTCCTCACTCGTAATGAAACTCCCTCTCGCCATTTAGAGGCTAGCTATTATCATCGGACACCTGATAAGTTTTAAATACTATTTTCAAATTCAGTGAACAGGGAACTTCAAACAACAGAAGAATACTGTGCAAAATCAAGCTCTAAACTTGTTAGATTATGTAATTATATTACCATTTGCTGAATGAATAACAGGAATTTTACTTTCTAAGGAATGGAAATACTGTCATTCCCGTCCAAGGAATTGTCACTATGACGTATGCATGCTACGTAAGCTGCCCGCATCTACGTCACGCCACCGACCGCAATGGGCTAGCCTCGACGGGCGCAGAGCTGAGCATCTATGGTTTAGAAAAAAACAAAGAAGACCTTCAAATGCTATAAATCAAACTCGAAGACACCTTTGACAGGGATCTCTTCCGACAAAAAAAAGACAGAGACGCAAGAGCTAAGCCGAGACGAACAACCGAAAAGAAGACACATAGTACCTTGGACAGAGTAACGCAAGCAGGCCCATTCAGGAAATGAGGAGGCTTTGGACTCGAAAGAGAGGAATGTTCACTGTTAAAAGTAAGGAGACAACGTGGTGTTCGATGGCCCCAATGATTAAACAATAATAATAATAATAATAATAATAATAATAATAATAATAATAATAATAATAATAATAATAATAATAATAATAATAATAATACCGGGCGAGTTGGCCATGCGGTTAGGGGCGTGCAGCTGTGAGCTTGCATCCGGGAGATAGAGGGTTCGAATCCAACTGTCGGCAGCCCTGAAGATGGTTTTCCATGGTTTCCCATTTTCACACCACGAAAATGCTGGGATCCACCGTAACTAAGGCCACGGCCTCATCCTTCCCACTCCTAGCCCTTTCCTGTCCCATCGTCGCCATAAGACCTGTCTGTGTCGGTGCGACGTAAAGCCACTAGCAAAAAAAATATAGTAATAATAATAAATAGCTGGCGATCTCATTATCAATTAACGACATAAGTTCATTTTTAGCGTAGAGTTGTTCATGAAAGCCCTGTGTGGGCTTCGTTATTAATAGTGTTTTATTTGCAAATTGTGCTCCGCTCTAGCACCATTTCTCCATGAGACTATTATACTTCCTGCTCCCGACTATGATTTGTCACTTGGCTTTGACATTACCCTTTCCCCAAAAGTACACGCAACGAAATTATTGTTTTCTTTTTTCCAAGCACTGTTGGCAACGAACAAATCCCGAAATTGAATTTAATGCTATATAAATGTAGATATTACTTCTTGCTGGTTTAACGTCACACTAACAAATGGAAGGTTTTCGACGACGAAAGTATGGGAATGGGCTAGCATAGGCAAGGTATTGGCCATTGCATTAATTAAGGTACAGCCGCAGCATTTGTCTGGTGTGAAAATGAGAAACCGCGGAAAACTATCTTCAGGGCTTCCGACGGAGGGATTGGAACCCATCATCTCCCAAATTCAAGAAATTAGGGTTATTTACGCTATCTTCAGAGTAAACTTAGAACTACATATAAGCTGATTCCGATAACTCACTCAGTGTCCTCGTGCCTAATGTGAGAGAGAAGAAAGAAAATAGTCTATCTAAGCTTTAAAACACAAAGAGAAATCGGTATCGCGGATTTTTTTAACTCGAATAGAGGCTCATATAATTCCATATCTACTAATTATACTTGCAATGACTTGCTGCACAAGATATTACTTCTCTAAACCGTAACGATATTTCAGGAGTGGTTCTCAATTACTGTATTTAGAAATCCATAACTCCTACAGTAGCTGACCAAACTCAATAACACCAGGCAAAATATATGCAATTATTTGCAAGTGTACGAAGAAAAATTCATTGAGTTTCTGTGGCAGACTGTTAGATTCCGGATTGCATTCGAATGTGGTGTCACACATTTTTACTGGTACTATTAAACACCATTTTGTTATAAAAACAGAAACTAGAAATCGTAATGTCTCTTTCAGTTCAGGTGCTATTAACGTCTCCCATTACTGCACTGCTCACTAAATAATTTAGTTTCCACAAATGTGGTATGATTATCACCAGCAGTAAAATCTCCAAGAAGTGATTCAATTATCACAAGAATTTATTTCTCACATACGTGATCTAATTACTATGAGAATTTAGTTCTCGCATATGTGATTTAATTATTACCAGAAGAATTTATTTGTCACAAATGTGATCCAATTGTTATGAGAATTTATTTCCCAAAAATGTGATATAATTATTACCCTGATTAATACTCAAAGAAGTGATTCAGTTATTACAAGAATTTAGTTCTCACAGATGTGGTTCAATTATTATGAGAATTCAGTTCTCACATAATTTTTTAATTAGTACAGTAATTTAGTTGTCACAGATGTGATCCAATTATTATGAGAATTTAGTATTCACAGATGATTACCACTAATAGGCATGCAGAACTCATGATTGGAATACAAGTATTACGAGAATGTGGAACTCAGAGATGGGATTAAATTATTACGAGAACTTCGACTCACAGACGTGATCTAATTATTGGAAGAATTTAGTTCTTCGAGATGTAATATTATTACAATAATGTATAAATCACAGATGTGATCCCATTTGTAACTCACCGATGTAACCTAACTATTCCTAGAATTTAAAACTCACGGATGTGACCCACTTATTACGAGTATTTAGCACTCACAGATATCGCTCATTTGCGACAAGAGTGCCACAAATCAAAATTAATTATTTTTCAGGAGAGGCGTTTAAATGTTTACAAGTGCTAGAACTTACTTAGAGAGATATTTCACAATACATTTATTGAATAATTTTTATGAAATTGAGATTTTCAAATATTATTCTGTACAATAATAATAACCGTATGTCGCACCAACACAGATAAGTCTTATGACCGACAACTGTTCCAGATGGCATAAAGCAGTTGCCTCTCCCTGTCAGTGGCTTGTCGTGACGTACTCGGTTTCAAGATCTCTCTGCCCTGTACAGTTTTATTTTGTTTTTCCATTCGATTATCTTCCTTCGGACATAAAACTAGGTATCAGGTTAATATTAGAAAGTTACAGAGAGATGTACGATGTTTATGTACTAGGTTTAATATGATGGAAGAAATGGGATAAGTCTAACAGTTTGATGTAAGTGTGGTGCTGTAAATTGAGAAGACAGTGAACTAATGGACTTGGAATGGAAACTGTTTGTTTGTGTGTAAGTGAGATGTGAATAAAATAAAAAGAAGAAAAAAGTTAAATTATTTAAAGTGCGATGATGAGGGATGTAAAATGGTTGTTAGTTGATGTTTAAGTCTTAAGCTTAATAAGGTGAAGTGTAGTGGGCGAGAATAGTGCGAGAGAGGAGAAGGTGACGTATCGAGGGAAGAGGGAGGGGTTCAGCCTTGACCCACCCCAAAGAAGTTAGACTTGAGCATGTCTGCACGGGAAGAAAAAGGAGAGGGAAGATAGAGAGCTGACAATGAACAGAGTAGGAGTGACGTACATAGCGGAAGTGTGTGGCAGGCCATGTGTTGGGTCTGGTTTCCGCCAAGCTGGCTTGTCACACATGGTTGGGCAGGAATACATTGTCAGCAAGTGTGAGTGAGATATGAGATCAGTTCTCACGTGGCGAGGCTGGTGGCTGCGGCCAACGGGTTGGTGGGCATGTATTCCATACCAGGGCTGACGCAGCAACCAGTCTGCTAAAGTTTTCTTTGTTAGGTGGTAGGTATGAGTAGGGGAATAGGGTAGTTTGTAGTGCGGTGCTTCCTGCACGTATGCTGGCTATCTGCGCACGTATGGGAGGACACAAAGTAGATGTAGAGGTAGATAATTTAGTTAAGTAGTTTTAGGAGAGATGTAGTGCCTATTGTTTGTTTATTCTGTGTTTCGCTCTGTCTCTATCTTTATTACCTGTAAACCGAAGGTGTACACTAGGGTGTGTAATAAAGATATGTATGTGTGTATACAGAGAGATGTCCAAAGCATTTAAAATGTTGCTGGTGTGATCTTCATAGCAACTCTCCATTGAGTTACTTATCGCATCACTGACTGGAATTTTCAGACGACCGTTACCGATACTTCTCTTATTTCTCGCTGTACCGGAACGATTAGAACAAAAATTTTGTAAATAGCAATCGAAATTAGCTGTGACAAGAATAATTTTCCTGTAAAACCAACCGTAAGGGCCTAGATCGATTTTTACGTTTTAGGGCCCCCTCAGCTGATTTTCTAACAAATCAGAGCCAACATTCCCCTCGCCCCTATCCTGCACTTCAATACGAAGTTTGATGAAAAATCCCTCCATCTGTTTTCCCGTGATGTCGTAATAGACAAAAATTAAACTGAAACCGACATAGACATCATTGGTCCTTCCTATACAGGAAGACGATGTTTATCATCGTTGCACCTGGAAAAACTGCTATATGAAAAATTTCAACTTAGAACTTTGGCCAATAAGGCTCTGTCATCTACGGTTCTATATTGTGCGAGTTATAGGCCTATCAAGAATTCTCATTCTTAATAACAAATATGCTGCGTGTCAGTATTTCTTCGATATCATCATGACGTACCGTAGTGATTTTCGTAGGAACAATGACGATATATAGATTTTACAATCATACAAGTATCAATACACGTCTTTCGTTCCTGGGCACATGCACAAATGTTCGCACGTGGCTACAATTGCGAACTGAGATGTTTTGCTTCTGAACGCCAGACAGGAATCCCCAGCTCACTTCTTGTTCTTCTTTCTCTACCGCTTTTTCCACAATTGTGGGGTCTTGGGTGCAAACTGTGCGCACATGTGGATTTGGCCTTGTTTTACGTCCGGATACCCTTCCTGACGCAACCATATATCGAGGGATGTAATCACTATTGCGTGTTTACGTGGTGGTTGGTAATGTAATTGTATGAATATGAAGAGGAAATTGTTGGCACAAACACAAACACCCAATCCCCGAACCAGAAGAATTAATCAGACGCGATTAAAATCCCCGACCCAGCCGGAAATTGAACCCGGGACCTTCTGAACGGAAGGCCTCAAAGCTGACCATTCAGGCAAGGAGTCGGACGAATCCCCAGCTCACTCCCATCCGGAAACCTTCAATTTTGCTAGGTATCTCGTCTTGTCAGACTTTCCGATGTCAAGTATTAAGTTTATAGATTCTCTGAAGTGCTTCATTAATTCAAGTGTCTGACTGCATGGCTAAATGGTTAGTGTGCCGGCCTTTCGTCCAAGGAGTCCCGGGTTCGATTCTAAGCCGAGTCAGAGATTTGAACCATCATCGGTTTATTCCTACCGCTCGGGGGCTGGGGGTGTGTGCCGTTTTCAGCATTAAAATTTATCATAGGTAGAGCGCCATCCTCACAGACGCGTAGGTCGCCTATAAGGCGTCAACTCCAAACAGCTGCACCATGCCTCTCTGGAGACCACACGCCATTGTTATTATTATTAATTCATGTCTATTATCATATCTGTATTTACTTCGATATCCATTTACTACTACATACACATTTTCTGAGAACTCAGTCCAGAGGCTGGTTGAATTTGTTGTGATTCTAAGGACTGGACAGGCTGGATATTTGGGTTCGATTTTAGGGAGCTTACACTATGGCATTAACAAGACTGCACTTCCAATTCACTCACAACTCCCTTTACCTGTATTATGAAAGCATCGGTGCACCCTTACAAATACACAAATAAACAAGGAAACAAGTTTTTACAAATAAGTAAAAACTTAATATGTGAGAGGGATTTTCTCAAGTCTCTGTCCTCTCGAATTCCCTCCCTAGACAAGCTAATTTACAAATCAAATATGCCAGTGAAACTTGGTGAATACTAGCTCGTGTTTCAGAATCTTCTTTCCTCCCTCTTCTGCCTTCTCGCTTGATTCTTCTCTCTGCGTCGTCATAGCCATCTCGGACGTCGTGAAGTCTAATTGAAGGAAAGTGCAGATCCACAAAGTCGAACTCGATACACTTAAATACTGTTGTTGCCCAACTCAAGTCCAATTTTCTTTACTGTAGTTTTCTGAGTAATTATGTGTTTGTTGAGCGTAATAACATTCGGCCGTTACTTAAATTTCTTTAACAGTGGAGTAGGTTCAAACTCTCGGTGTCTCTGTGGCTGACGGCCACGACACGTAACTCACAGTAGCAGGACAGATTCTCTCTGTGGCTCACTGCCACGACACGCAACTCACAGTAGCAGGACAGATTCTCTCTGTGGCTCACTGCCACGACACGCAACTCACAGTAGCAGGACAGATTCTCTCTGTGGCTCACTGCCACGACACGTAACTCACAGTAGCTGGACAGATTCTCCCTGTGGCTCACTACCACGACATGTAACTCGCAGTAGCTGGACAGATTCTCTCTGTGGCTCACTGCCACGACACGTAACTCACAGTAGCGGGACAGATTCTCTCTGTGGTTCACGGCCACGACACGTAACTCACAGTAGCTGGACAGATTCTCTCTGTAGCTCAGTTCCACGACACGTAACTCACAGTAGCTGGACAGATTCTCTCTGTAGCTCAGTTCCACGACACGTAACTCACAGTAGCTGGACAGATTCTCTCTGTGGCTCACTGCCACGATACGTAACTCACAGTAGCTGGACAGATTCTCTCTGTAGCTCAGTTCCACGACACGTAACTCACAGTAGCTGGACAGATTCTCCCTGTGGCTGACGGCCACGACACGTAACTCACAGTAGCTGGACAGATTCTCTCTGTAGCTCAGTTCCACGACACGTAACTCACAGTAGCGGGACAGATTCTCTCTGTGGCTCACTGCCACGATACGTAACTCACAGTAGCTGGACAGATTCTCTCTGTAGCTCAGTTCCACGACACGTAACTCACAGTAGCTGGACAGATTCTCTCTGTAGCTCAGTTCCACGATACGTAACTCACAGTAGCTGGACAGATTCTCTCTGTAGCTCAGTTCCACGATACGTAACTCACAGTAGCTGGACAGATTCTCTCTGTAGCTCAGTTCCACGACACGTAACTCACAGTAGCTGGACAGATTCTCCCTGTGGCTGACGGCCACGACACGTAACTCACAGTAGCTGGACAGATTCTCCCTGTGGCTCACTGCCACGACACGTAACTCACAGTAGCTGGACAGATTCTCCCTGTGGCTGACGGCCACGACACGTAACTCACAGTAGCTGGACAGATTCTCTCTGTGGCTCACTGCCACGACACGTAACTCACAGTAGCTGGACAGATTCTCTCTGTGGCTGACGGCCACGACACGTAACTCACAGTAGCTGGACAGATTCTCCCTGTGGCTCACTGCCACGACACGTAACTCACAGTAGCTGGACAGATTGTCTCTGTGGCTGACGGCCACGACACGTAACTCACAGTAGCTGGACAGATTCTCTCTGTGGCTCACTGCCACGACACGTAACTCACAGTAGGTGGACAGATTGTCTCTGTGGCTGACGGCCACGACACGTAACTCACAGTAGCTGGACAGATTCTCCCTGTGGCTCACTGCCACGACACGTAACTCACAGTAGCTGGACAGATTGTCTCTGTGGCTCACTGCCACGACACGTAACTCACAGTAGCTGGACAGATTCTCCCTGTGGCTCACTGCCACGACACGTAACTCACAGTAGCTGGACAGATTGTCTCTGTGGCTGACGGCCACGACACGTAACTCACAGTAGCTGGACAGATTGTCTCTGTGGCTCCTGGCGCGACACGTAACTCACAGTAGCGGGACAGATTGTCTCTGTGGCTCACTGCCACGACACGTAACTCACAGTAGCTGGACAGATTGTCTCTGTGGCTCCTGGCGCGACACGTAACTCACAGTAGCTGGAAAGATTCTCCCTGTGGCTGACGGCCACGACACGTAACTCACAGTAGCTGGACAGATTCTCTCTGTGGCTCACTGCCACGACACGTAACTCACAGTAGCTGGACAGATTGTCTCTGTGGCTCACTGCCATGACACGTAACTCACAGTAGGTGGACAGATTCTCCCTGTGGCTCACTGCCACGACACGTAACTCACAGTAGCTGGACAGATTGTCTCTGTGGCTCACTGCCACGACATGTATTTCACAGTAGCTGGACAGATTCTCTCTGTGGCTCACTGCCACGACACGTAACTCACAGTAGCGGGACAGATTCTCCCTGTGGCTCACTGCCACGACATGTATTTCACAGTAGCTGGACAGATTCTCTCTGTGGCTCACTGCCACGACACGTAACTCACAGTAGCGGGACAGATTCTCTCTGTGGCTCACTGCCACGACACGTAACTCACAGTAGCGGGACAGATTCTCCCTGTGGCTCACTGCCACGACACGTAACTCACAGTAGCTGGACAGATTCTCTCTGTGGCTCACTGCCACGACACGTAACTCACAGTAGCGGGACAGATTCTCTCTGTGGCTCACTGCCACGACACGTAACTCACAGTAGCTGGACAGATTCTCCCTGTGGCTCACTGCCACGACACGTAACTCACAGTAGCTGGACAGATTCTCTCTGTGGCTCACTGCCACGACATGTATTTCACAGTAGCTGGACAGATTCTCCCTGTGGCTCACTGCCACGACACGTAACTCACAGTAGCTGGACAGATTCTCTCTGTGGCTCACTGCCACGACACGTAACTCACAGTAGCGGGACAGATTCTCCCTGTGGCTCACTGCCACGACACGTAACTCACAGTAGCGGGACAGATTCTCCCTGTGGCTCACTGCCACGACATGTATTTCACAGTTGCTGGACAGATTCTGTCTGAGAGCTTCCCAAATATCAGCTTATAAGTTTATTCGCTACTTTCTCGAACTTTTCCTGTTACTTCCCGAATATCATCCACTACTACCACCAAGTTCTGTTGTCTCTCAGTCTGATTGGCTCACGTGTTCCTCCCACTAAACTAACGGAGGTTCTGTCGTGGAACACTCCAGAATAATATTTTTTTGGTGCGTCAAATTCATTGCGCGGTCTACGTGACAAATTTTCCAGTGGCTTCTCGAACCACCCTTCAAGGTTTCCCATTGCGTTTCTGTTTCTACATTGCCGCCCTTCTGTTGAATATTTCACAATGTCACACACGCTGAGCTTGTTTCCACTAAACTTTGTTTATGTTAAATTGTACTGAATTATATGCTTTGAATATTTCGAATTTCCACTCAAATAAAGTTACCAGTCACTTATATATTCGAAGTACTGAAACGTCTTGCCGTTGTTATACATTCGCTTAGGTTCTAGACCATTACTCCCAATCTCATCACTCTCGGATGTCGCGGATTCGAGACTCACTCGAGTCCGTTCGCTCGGCACTGTGATATGAAGACGCGCGTTATGACACACGGTCGTGACATCTCCCTTGCCAGGGAAGGAATTTTCGCGTCCGCTTGGTGCAAACATTTCTATTCACTTTTTCTCTAGACGTAGGGGTATTTTTTTACCGAATTGAAAAATTGGTTGCAACATTTACATGCAGTGTGGAGTACCATTTGTTTACAACCTCATTTCATCGCGGGATTTTGTACTACGTGTTGTTTTCACTTTACCTCTAGTGGTTATCACTGATGAGTCATCGGAGATCTCTATCACGTGAATACTGGCTCGACCTTCAACTGGTCGAAGGCTCTCAAAATGTACAACTAAATCATCGTCTGATGATTTTGCCTTTAAAAGATTTGCGTTTACTATCTTGTCATTGTCTTTGACTGAAGTAGAAAAAGGAAGAAATTCTTACAACCTAAAATTATTGTTATCACTGAGCGGCATTAGCACAGTATATACTAATATAGTTTTATTAATAAATGCTCCGATATCTACAACCTTATAAATCAATTGTGCTTGAGTCGGGCCGAGCTCAAATGGCAGGGTCATTCCATGTAGAAACTGTTCTTGTGACTTTTTAGGCCTTTATCATCACAACAGGACTCAAAATTTGCATATGGATTATTCCCACCTGAGCGTACATGATCCCAGTAACTACTACCTGATATTGTTCATACAACTGTGAGATGGGATCCTCTACTTCGATTAAATGTCGGTTGACAGTCATCTTAATATCCAACAGTGTGAATGCCTGTTTTAATTGGCCTATTTCGTTTTTAAAAAGTCCCTGAATTTATGATAAGTTTTTACTCAATTTTAATTCAATGGCTGTTACATCGTAAAGTGTACTCATAGACTCCAATGTAGATTTAACCGCTGTTGTCTGTTATCTGTTCCATGGCTATCTTCAACATGGACATCTGTTCCTTCTCTAGTTCAGATATTTTCCCTTGATAAAAATTGGCATCGTCCTGATATAAAATACCGAATAATGATTTCCATACAGCACCGATGAAGTTAAATAATCCACGTTTATGGCGTTCCTCTTTACTTTTAGTAAAGTGTTTAATTACATCCAGTAATTCTTGTGTATTCTGTAAACGATTAAGTTTTAACTGTATGTCGTGCAGTCACACGTGGTTTAATTCATGTCGTAACTGATAACATAATGTTTGTGTCTTCTGTATGTTTCGTCTGACAACCTGAAATGCATCATTTAATTTACATACATTTGCATGTACACTGTTTGAAAAATGTCTTCAATGAACCATCACAAATCAATTCAAGAATTTCATCTTGCTCCTCCTCAAATAGAAGAAGAAATCCTAGGTTTTTTGGAGTATCAGTTTTTCTGGTACCACGTTTTAACATTCTAGGGTGCCTACAAATAACTACTAAATTCGCGTCTATTTCCTTTTTATACCTACTTTTACACATCGTTATATTTCGACTTCTATTTCTTCATTAATACAAATAATTTTACAGAAGCTTCTTGGATGAAGGGTCGCCAAGCCATAGGTATCATTGTTGCGATCGACGTGTCAACATATCGGACGCACATAAAAAGATTAATTTCCATAAGCGCACAAATACAGTTTTGATACAAGTCAGGAGGAGAACTAGACTTTCCTACGTGAGCAGACACAACGCATAACTTAGAGGGTGATATAAAATATTTTTACACATGAATAAATAAACACCACATATTTACACATACGCACAATAACTTTAGAAATACACCAATATTCGTCTACTGCTGCCGATCGGCATGTTCTGTCTGACAATAATAAAGGACGTGGCAGCGCGTTGCCAACTGTGAATATGACAAAATTAAATGAGGCAGGCGAGTTGCCAACACAAAAGGCGCAACAGTTCCTTTGAGAGGAATGTACCACTGTATCTTCAAAAATCTACAGAACTATCATCTAACCAGTGTCATTGCATAGAGTCGAATGTTGGCCAGTCATGAATTTATAGAAAAAATGCTTCGATGGCCACTGGGTCTCACTCGACTGCACCATTTCAGAAATATGGATGTTCGGGCGGTATTTTATGTAGCCCCAATTCCTGCAGGACTTCTAGATAATCATCTGCATTGGTACAGTTACGTACCGCGCAGAAACGGCCCTTAAGTTGCGAAAACGGCGCAAGATTTATCTCCTAAGAGCAGAAAACCATGTGCGAGACCATATAAACGTCGGTTCGATACCTTGCTGTAATACATGTGTGCAGTGAAGATTTCTCCTGAAGATTCACAAGATCGTATTAACTGCCAGGGAAAGTGCAGAACAACAGACTCTGCAATTAAGAGGGATATATACCAGGGAGAAGAAGAAGAGAAAGAAGGAGACGACATATTTTTACAGATGCACTTTACTTGACTGTCACAAAATCTATGACCATGAAACTAGAAATGGTGTTCTCGGAATACGTGGTCGATTTAAAGTCATTACGTGACGTATTTATGCTAATCTATGTAGAATTACCTGCGAGTCACAATCTGCAACACACATGCTACCTAGCATTTGCGTGGGCGTTTTGGTAATTAATTACAACTTGAAATTAGGACAGACACCTGGCTATTAACAACGTAGGCACTCTGTGTCACCTGGAACACTGAAGTTCATAATGGAGTTTCCGAATGCAATTTCCATCACACAGAGTATGTTTAAATTCTGAGCCTCGAGCAGTGATTAACATACTAAATGTAATCGGAAAATATAAACCATTGGTGTGGTATACAATCCCAAGGCATGTTATAAAACTCAGATTAAATATTCTCTGTCAGTGGTTCACAATTAGTTAATACCTGTGAACACCCTTTTTTCGAAGGTATATCACGAACCACATATTTTGCTACGTTAAAACATTGTCAAGGCAGTTGTGTTCCTATTATTTCTGGTCTGTATGTGTCCGGCCTGCTAACCAATCGGTCCTTCGTAGCGCCTCAAACACATTCATTCACACACAATTTACATGAAAACGGGTATTGAACTTACACTGCGTGCGGTACGTATTAAACAAATATTTCAAAAATTTGTAATCTTCGCCCGAACTGGAACCACCCACCTGACATTCAAGCCCGCTCCGCCATGTCTTTACCAAATAAAATACGGTTCCGTACAAGACACTCGGCAGCTTCTAGCAAGTGTCTCCTTCTCCCTGCCACATAGTCGGCAGAGTTTACCCCCCAAATACATGCCCGGAATATTTCTGACTGCAATAACGTGGGTTGTTATTTTGATGATGATGATGATGATGATGATAATACTTTTTGTTTAAAGGGCCTAACATCTAGGTCATCGGTCCCTAAAGGTATAAGATTAGACGAAATGCAATGACAATTGAAATTCCAAAATTCATCTACTGACCAGATTTAGAACAATGATGATGAAGAATGAATATGAATTTACAATAATGAGCGGGTCCAACTCACAATATTGAAAGTTAAAATAATACCAAAATCCATCCACTGACTAGAATTCAAAAAGACGACGATGAACTATGATAATGAACTTAAAACAATCAGTGGATCCGACCCGTAAAACCCCACCTTCCCATAAAATAAGTTTAAAAAATGGTGTAAACTGAACAAGGGACTGCTTCCAAAGCTAAATCTAAATCGATGATGCTTGTTGTCTAAAGGAGTCCAAAATCCAGGTCAGCGGCCCCTCATAATGGTACTAATCGCTGGTAAGTTATAAACATGGTGTTCCTTAAGTAGACAAATAATGTAGACTCACGGTGTTCTTCACGTAATGGTACTAATCACAGATAACGTAACACCATGGTGTTCCGCATGTAGTGGTACTAAACACGGGTGCTGTACATCCATAGCCATCCACCCATGATGATACTAATCACAGACTCATGGTGTTCCTCACATATTGGTACTAATCGCAAGTAAAGTCAACAAATGGTGTTCCTCGCGTGATTGTTCTAATCAGAGGTAATCTCATGATTCAAGATACATCATCCATTGCCCCCCTTTTAGTCCCCTCTTACAACAGGCAGGGAATAATGATGGGTGTATGCTTCATCTGCGTCCTCCACCCGCAGCGGGTGGTTGTTATTTTACTAGATTCGCGCCATTCACTCAAGGAAAGGCCTTCGTGATATTTTGTTCAGCTGTTCGCGTGTATGTATATTCTTTGTATAACTCCACTCCGATGCCTCTATGAGGTAATACAGACCAACCTACCATTTTACGTTCTATAAATTCTTGAATCGAGAAGGCCGTTCCGATGATTGGTAACCTGATTCACGTTGGTAATGTTCAGGTAATGCAAGCGTGCTGTTATTTGATCAGATGGGATCCGATTAGCAAATACATAGGCGTTGGCAGCTTTAATTAACATGCTGACAGCGTTGATTTGTTGAATTCAAGATTCAAACAAGGTTTTTGAAAAGCCTCAGTGTATAACTTGTTGTCGGGGATGTCAGTATGTGGCAAAAAAGTCTTTCAATGTGCTTCTGATTATTTTGTAGGCGTCTTTTAGAAAAAATGCTATCTTAGCCAGTTCAGCAGTTTGAAATGAGTAATTAAGAGTGGGGCAGATTCATGTATTAAGCACGACAAATTTCTGATCATATTTAACCAACGTAGAAGATGTAAGCGAGTTTAATTTTCTACAAAGATTTTTTCATAACACTGCCTTGTCATGAAAAGTAATTGTTTGTCTGAAAGAGACGATGTAAATAAAGAAATGCGTCACATTGCTTGATCTTTTGAATTTCACAATTCTCCTCACTTAAAAAAGTATTTTCAATTAATTTTCCGTTTTCAAAACTTGCCCCAAAACATTTTTGAAGATTAATTTCAAGACCGATTACTGTAAACATTATCATGATTATACGTGTTAATTCCAAACCGCCTCTTTATTTCTACCGATAATGACAGTGTCGTCTGCAAAGCCATTGCAGTGACATGTGATAACTGTGGTGTAAGTGTCACTCCATTTCTCAAAGATAAGCTCTCCTCGGATAAAACTGTTCTAGCTCCCTTTATAAATGTTGAAAGCTTCCTCATGGCAACCGCAGCGATTTTTTGCAAGCAGTATCGTCTCTGATGACCCTTAGAAGGACACAATCAGGACCTGGTGCGTTGTTTCCTGCTATCTAGCGCGTTTCTTTGTAAATCGTGTTGTTGTATGAAGTATGATGATGTTGATGTTTGTTGTTTAAAGGGGCCTAACATCTAAGGTCATCGGCCCCTTATGAAGTATGAAGCATCGAGCTACAAACGTTTAGCCTCACTCACTTTGGATGGGTAATTACTTCTTAAGTTTGAGTAATCGACCGAAAATAGTTTACTAAATCCGTCATATATTTCTGATGTTTCGACTTTGCATTATTTTACTTTTTATTCCTGTACCCGTCTAACAGTTTTTCTCCTTTGGTTGTAAAACTAGTACTGAGTCAGATCATAGTCATACTTCTTCGATTCTCGCGAACTCTTTGACGCTCTTTCAGGATTGGAGGATTTATAATAATTCTCACCATTGTTAACAAGTCGATATTTCTTTCCGGCTTCATCAAACTTGGTAGCCTAGGCCCAGGTAATAGCTTTACACTGTTAATGAGGAAGACACAGAACTCCTCTGCAGCTGTGTTATGTTCAGTGTCATCAGCGCTAGCTATATTCGTGACTTTATGCTTCAATTCAGTTAACAGGAGTTTAAATGTTACTGTCAGCTGTCCAAGTTATGTGGGCTCAACAGTCTCCTTGCTGGAATTATAGAGACCTTTTTCGTGTTCTGTATCATGTTACCTAGTCGTTTACTCGTTATGATGAATTTATGGACGTGAGCGGCTGATATGTATATTTACATCTCTGTCTCCTTTGAAGATCCCATGTGGACATCTAACCTCGAAAGAACTCGTAATAAAGTATGATCAATCTTTCTATAAGATTAGGAGATGATCTGAGATGTAGTAAAATATCTACCAGTTAACTAGTGTATCAAAGTTATAACGTCACTTCACAGGTCACGACGTAAAGAAATACCAAGCTACGATTGCATGCGTTTACTTGTGTTGTTTACAGACCGAGAGTTCATGGCAACTGCGTGCATTTGGATATTTAATCTATGAAAACTCTTTTCCGCCTTGTCAATACTTCACATTTTATTATATTGACAAGGCGGAAAAGTGTTTTCATAGATTAAATGTAATTCAATAGGACAAAATTTAACCATCGTGGTTAAAATAATCAATTTTGGCTATTTAACACAAATTGTCGCCAATTTAATGCCAAAAAACTTTGAATTATACAAGAAATATGGGTGTTACACGAGAAAGGGGGTTATAACTATGTTATTATGCAAAAACAATTCTGCAGTAAACGATATAAATTGAAGAGCATTACGACACGTGAACAAATAACCTCGTATGGCAGAACTGGATAGGCCTAACCTTCAAAGGAATGGACTCAGAATAAACCACGTAAAATCTCAAGTACACACAAGACCCATTATCACTTAACGAATGAAGATATCCCCCCAATAACGGTGAATGGTATCATCATCCCTTTCGAAAAAGAAGCTAAAGATTTGGAATTAACAGCGGAGAAAATCTTGACTGGACAGAACACGTATCACTGTATGCCAAAGAGTATTCTTCTCCCTCCACTCGCGTAAAAGATTTACTTCCTTTCAAGGTCAGAAAGCTGTTTGTTCAACAGCTAATAATGCCTCTGTTTGACTACTGTGACGTCGTGTACGGCAGACTAAGTGGGGCCCTCTCTAATAGACTTCAGAGAGCTCAGAATGCTTGCGTCCACTTTATACTGAAGATCCCAAAATGGTATCATATAGCTCCTGCATTCCATGAGCTAAATTGGCTTAAACTAAACCAGCGTCGTAGCTAACGTTCGTTGCTTCTACTCCACAAAATAATATACAGACACTCTCTTATCTAGCACATTCTGTCCAGTTGCTCTCAACCATTCGTAATATCCCGACCAGAGCTACAGCTAACCTAACCCTCAAAATATCAAATCACAGATCCAGTACAATTGGAACACGGAATTCCTTGCCGAATGACCTAAGAGACACCCCATCCGAAATGCTGGCAGCGGTAATTGGACAAATCAAGCTGAGTGTAAATACATGAATTTTGTTTTCCTGTTTTGTTATTTCATTCCATCAGTTGTTAAGTTTTAGTACATTTGTTATTGATGTATTAGGACAATTCTCTTTATTCTGGGTTATTGTATATACTTTTCTTCTTTCTTCCTTTTAATGTGATTTATAACTAAGTTGTTTGTGAAGTTTAGTATCATAGAGAGAGAGAGTGTGTAATATATCGTCGTTGCCGGGACAAAACCTCCTATGTGATGATATTGTTAGAGATATACTGACCCGCAGCACATACATTATGAAGAGGGAGAATACCTTGACAATATTCACACAACATCGCACTTTAGATGGCAGAACCTTACTGGCCAAAGTCTAAGCTCAAGTATTTCACATAGGGGGTTTTGTCCGGGCAGCGACGGTATGTTAAACTCTATGTACGTATGTATGTATGTATGTATGTATGTATGTATGTATGTATTGTGACCGTTCATCACTAGGCCATAGGCATGTTAGGAGGTTTAGTCAATCATATATGCCGTTTTCCGCAACATTCTGCAACATATAATTTCATAATTAGCAGTCTACGTGCCGAACCGGGATGCGAGTTGCGATACGCAGGCTCGAAGGAAGCACTTTTCTGCGCTGTATCGAGAAAAGGATAGCGTATTACTACGGAACCTTGAAATCACTCTCTCACTCTGTGCTAGAGACGAGGAGAGATGACGCTACGCATGGAAATGTATGTTGTCAGAGAGTGGGGTGAATTAAGGTGTGTTAACCCCCAAGAAATAAAAACCCTTACTGATTCAAAACCGCATTCACTGGTGCCAACTCACCATAATTAACTAAAAAGGACGATAAGAAGAACACCTTTGTCTGAGATAATCCATGGAAATTTATAAGTCAGGTCTCATTCGAACCAACGTATTTAATACTAATTATTGATGCATATACACGCAATACCTTAATAGTGGATCGGTAATGACGCAGGTCATATAGTGGTATGCAGACTTAAGATGACTGCTGAGATCTGGCAACGTGAGGAAAAAAGCGGGAGGTCTTGCGAGATGGACGATGACGCGTGAATTTCTAAAAAGACGCTATTGAGATTGTGAATGACCAGCTGATCGTATTAATTCAAAACTAGATCAGTATAAAACAGGGGTCATGAGCTATAATTTGATTGCTTTCACGTCGCTGAAAGATTCCGTTTACCGGAGCTCAATTTCGATGAGGGGCGTGGTCTACCACCTCCCCGACCTCTCAGCTCAGATACTATAAATAAAACCCGGACCTAGATTCAATATCCCATTGTAATTTGTGTACCCGCAGTACTCACATGTTAGTAATGAACTATGGATATCAGTGTACGAAGTGCTGTGTCGAGGAAAACCATATCAGTGCGGTATAAATATCGCGAAATAAACCGCGTGGTACGGGATAAAGTACAGTGGTGATGAATAGAAGTCTTATTTCAACATTTAATCCTTTAAATATAGACGACAGTCAGTATCGGCTCATGATGCAATCATCAGAGAAAGGGAAAACGCATCAGGTTGTTTAGAGGTAGTGAGACAGCCGATTACGTTCAGTAATTACTAGTGGCTGATTTAAAAGCACTTGAACCGTGAGTGACATTCAGAACAAGCAAAAGAACGGTATTCGTAACAGGGAGAACGTTTGCATACTCCATAGACACTCGCGATAACACTTAGTCAGACTGTGTGATTAATGTGGAAACGAATAGTGATTTATACAAACTTACCACTATTTGGATTAGTCCATTTCTTGTTATAAGTGGATCTAATCAAGAGTAGTTTCTTTGAAAACACACAAACAGTGTTATTAACTAATTTTCCCATTTTTGCCTGTATGTTCGCGAGTGAACGTCGAACCCAAGAACTGGAATTAACGAGAATCGCGCCTAAAGTGTCGGCATTCATCTCTTCAGGGAACGTTTAGAGATTCCAAGAACGGAAGACCACAATTCGGGACATGGATGTTGTGAGGAGGAAGAAGAACCAAGGACTAATTAAGAGTGGAGCTGTCATCATGAACGTCTAAAATTCTAAATGTACCCTCAATATGGCAGCGAACCACAGGCATTATCTGATAAGTACATTTTCTTCAAATATGTTAAACCACGAGATTTGCATGCTATTATTAATTTTTTATTCGTAAATGAAAAATATAAAAAATATGTTGTAATTTATTATATTAAGTGTAGGTAACACTATACGCGTGTGACCGGGAAAGACTATTTTATTAATTTAATCAGGATTTCTTCTGTGATTGAAGGATAATTACTAATATTTTAGTGGGCTTATTTGCATGAATTAGTACATAGATCCCATAAATGCTTAGTGCGTATGAAGCACATATTTTGAGGAGAACGGCACTTCAGTTAAATTTATAATTCTTCCTAATATTACTAACTGGTAATGATCTTCATAGTACCTGTAATTTGAATATAGACTATGTGTTCGCTTCACAGTGTGATTCAGGTATTTTATAAATCCCATATAATAATAAATGATCATTGAAAATGTTCAAATCGAGGTATAATTTGACTTATATAGATACGCGAGTGAAATTGAATCAGTTAAATAACCCATGAGAATAAAGTCTTCTCTATAAATGAATAAAATGGATTTGAGATGCACTGGTGTGATGTGGGAAAGATGAGGCTTGTGAAATGTTTGAGATGCTTGAATGACAAAGAATTATAATAATAACGGCTATCGTGATGTATTGAATTAGGCCGTATATGTAGCCGGGATAATAAGTAATAAGAATTGGTGGCCTTTAAATAAACATGTACGTGCGAATGAGCCAAAATGAAAAGAAAGGAAGAAAGAAAGAAAGAATAGGAAGTGTCTTTGCTGTCACGATGCATGACAATGATCCATTACTAGAGGAAGATGGATTTACGATGTAACGGTTCGTACGGTCCAAGAGGGACTGTGTTGTCTCCAAAAATCTTAACATTCGCCTGTAAGCTTTCTTTCATTCACCAATGCAATATCAATTCCATACTAATGATGAGTAGCGTTGATAATTTTATGATTCTGCGAAGGACGTATTCCTCCCCATTTTTATGTATCAAAGTAGCTCGTGATAGGAGTTTCGAGATTTTTACCTCGTAAGCTGAAGAACGTGGGTTCGACCCTCGTTGGACCTATGGATTTAACCTGATACTCTATGGCTTGACTAGGCCATATCTTCAAGATGTATTGTTTGCTATATGTTTGATATTTTCCTATGTAATGTATTTACGTATTTCATTATCCCCAAGTGTTTAAGGTGATGGGTTAGATACCAACGTTAGTTTATTTACTTTGTATATAACAGGATTAGGTAAACCCAGGATACGCGTATGTGTTCAGTGTAATATATGATTGACGTGGTCAAATAGAACATGTGTTTGATTTGTGCCGATGCGATCTCGTGCGTTAAAAGAAATGTACTAGCCAATACATATAAATTCCATAACCATGACAGTTAACTAATAATATGATTCACTGAGAAAATGCCATCATAACTTCTGGTCAGTCCATTCAGATAACAAATACAACCGAGTATCATTGTTTAGAAAGAAATAGATTTGCATACTGTACATAGTACCGTGCGCGTTAATAAAGTGATTTAAAGTATGCCAAGCGATAACCACAACAGTGAATAAATTGAAAACGACGTTAAGGCATACTGTACACAAATGACTACTTTAGAATTAACTATTTCTTTTGTTTATGTGTAATAATATGACATTATCTCATGTATTTATCGTGTGATTCTATCTAATAAAACGTTTAGTAATTATTCTTGACAAAGATTCTTCTCATTTTTATAATATAAATGTATTCCTCTGTCCGACTCGTTGGATGAACGGTCAGCGTACTGGCCTTCGGTTCAGAGGGTCCCGGGTTCGATTCCCGGCCGGGTCGGGGATTTTAACCTTAATTGGTTAATTCCAATGGCACGGGGGCTGGGTGTATGTGTTGTCTTCATCATCATTGCATCCTCATCACGACGCGCAGGTCACCGACGGGTGTCAAAGAGAAAGACCTGCACCTGGCGAGCCGAACCCGTCCTGGGATATCCTGGCACTAAAAGCCATACGACATTTCATTTCATGTATTCCTCTCACATTATAGAGAACCCTACTTTCGTTATATTTTATGTAGTGCCTATTTTTTCTTTTACGAACATTCCAATGCCCTTATGCTTTGAGCTTTAGCCGTTGACGCAATGCAAGTATGGAGGATGAGACTTCAAGCCCCGGGAAGTGATTTCCGAAGATTCTCATCCAGGAATTCCATTTATGCATTTGTTTGTGAAGCCGAATTATGCAATTGATGCCCTAACACGCCCGGGATGGGTACAGTATGTATGTATGTATGTATGTATGTATGTATGTATGTATGTATGTATGTATGTATGTATGTATGTATGTATGTATGTATGTATGTATGTATGTATGTACATTTGAGATTAATAGACTCAAAAACTATTGGACCGATTGCGCTGAAAATTTCACAATTTGTTCTTACTACCTACGAGAGGTACTATGAAGTTGTTTGAACGAAATCGAATAGGTACTTTGATAATTATGAGTAATTTTATGTAGTTATATTAAATTGCAAAGCCGCACCATGATTGGATCACTTGATGGATAGATTGTCGCTAGGCGACAGAAGCTTACACTATAATATGATAGTCCGGTAATGAATGCTGTATATAGGAGGATGGGAACACGCCGCCATGTTCTATAAAGTACCTTTCTTGATAGGAGGTTCATTCTTATGCCTGTTATTTGGAAGAAAATTTGGTACACTTGTGACTTAGTATCAAGAGACAAAAATCGTGGGGGAAAAACACCACAAGCGCCCTTAAAGGCATGGGGCGAGGAAGCTGAGTTATAAAAATAATCGAAAATAATATCAAAACCATATTCGGGCTCGCTGAGGTAAATAGTGCCGATGAGGATTTATTTAAGTCCAAGTTCAGCCCCCTTCGGGGTGGGGGCAAGGGGGGAGCGAGATATAAAAATTATCGAAAATAATGTCGAATCCATAGTTTTCGAGGTTCCTGAGATGAATAGTGACACTACGGAATTTTTAAAGTCCAATTTCAGCCCCCTTCGGGGTGGGGACAAGGGGGGAGCGAGATATAAAAATAATCGAAAATAGTTTTGAATCCATAGTTTGCGGGGTCGCTGAGATGAACAGTGACTCTCCAGATTTTTAAAGTCCAATTTCATCCCCGTTTGGGGTGGGGAGAGGGGCGAGTGAAATATAAAAATAATATCAAAATAATCGAAAATAGTGTCGAATCTGTAGTTTTCAGGGTCGCTGAGGTGAATAGCGACATTCCAGATTTTTTTATCCCTTGGGGGTGGGGGTCTAGCGAGGGAGGAGATATTGAAATAGTCGAAGGTAGTGTTGAATCCACAGTCTTCAGGATCGCTGAGGTGAATAGTGACATTCCAGATTTCTTATCCCTTAGGGGTGGGGGTCGAGCGAGGGTGAAGATATTAAAATAGTCGAAATTAATATTGAATCCACGGTTTTCGGAGTCGCTGAGATGAATAATCACACTCTGGATTTTTAAGTCCAATTTCAGCCTCCCTTGGGGTGGAGACAAAGGAGGAGTGAGATATAATAATAATAATAATAATAATAATAATAATAATAATAATAATAATAATAATAATAATAATAATAATAATAATAATAATAATAATAATAATAATATACTAATATATATTCGAATCCATAGTTTTGGGGGTCTCTGAGATGAATAGTGTCACTCCGGAATTTTTTTAAAGTCCAAGTTCATCATCCTTTGGCGTCGGGTGTTAGAGGGTACTGAGATGTAAAAATAACCGTAAATAGTGTCGAATCCATAGTTTTCGGGATCGCTGAGATGAATAGTTGCACTCCGGATTTTTTATAAGTCCATGTTCCGGTTTTCTGACATAGGGGCGAGAAAAAGTTTAAAATAAAATGACCAAAATGACCGAGATTTAGGATGTAGCCTACGTTTGTATTTTGCAGCATAGCTGACAACTAAATTTGGTATAAATATTTCTTACTATCTGTGTAAAGTGCTGTTGGAGAAAGACACAGCAAGATTCCCCAAGGGAGGGGATGAAATAATATACATATAAGTAAAAACGACCGATATTAGTGTGGAACCATAGATTTCAGGACTACTGGAGCGATTTATACCAAACTTGGTACACATATGTCTTACTATCAGGAGACAACCGCGTGGGAATAAGACATCTCTAGCACCCTTAGTAGGAGAGCAGTGAGGCATAAAATTCGTAAATAGTGTCGAATCCACAGATTTCGGGGACGTTGAGGTGAATAGTGCTACCCCGGAAGTTTTTAAAGTTCAAGTTCAGCTCCTCTTGGCACAGGGGATGAGAAAGGGTAAAAAAATAAAATTACCAAAATGACCGGATATGTTAGATGAAGTAAGTCGAAACAATGCCAGAACTCAGCTAGGGCCCCGTGGTCGACAAACCATACTCCCAATTTAAGAACCCTGGATCGCCTTTAGTCTGCTTTTACGAAAGGCAGGGGATACAGTGAGTATTATTCTACCGTCCCCACCCACAGGGGGTATGGTAATGATGTAGGGAGAGAGGGAAACCTGGAATCAGCATATAGCCTACACCAATTGAACATCACCAAGTTGTCTGGTCGAGGCTTTTAATGTCTCCGTCCGACGGACGAATCATCATTAATAGTGTCATATACCATCACTGCATACGAACACTGGGTAGAGGTTTGGAACCGAATTCAGGCTGTTGGTACGCAATCTAATGATTAGAAATAGTATACCACCACCTCTCCTAGCCTGCCGGCAAACATTCTGATAGTGATTTTCATTCTCCATTAATGGAACCCGAACCAGCTACACATGGTGTCAGACCATAAAGAAGTGACTCCTTGACAACCATGGCCATGGGGTGAGCTACCAATCTGATAGAGTTCGGAAAATTAGGGCTGAGATTAGCCTATATCGTGCAGCCTACAACATTTCGAAAGACATTATATAGGCTTTTGAGCTTATGCCGTGTCAATAAAATAAGGTGAAAGTGTTTACGTTTCGCAAAGAACTATGCTCTGCGTCATCAGAAGAAAATCTTGACTGTCCTCGAGAAAGGCTTCTAAAACAATGAGCTTTGAATTTAGACGTTACCCAATAGTTGTGAAAATGGTACGTTGATTCGTCACCAGATGGCTCCTCGGACGCGGTACAGAGCGTTCACGATAGACTAAAGTGAGGAACTTGGCACAAGTAAGTGTAAGCAATGCCAGGAATCAGCACTGGGCTCCGTGGTCGTCATCCCACATTCCCAAGATCTGGGCCCATGGGGATCCTTTTTGTCACCTCTTGCGACAGGCAGGGGATACCGTGCGTGTTATTCTACAAATAACCTTACAGAAGATAGAAATAAATGTCCTCAGTTTGTAAAATATGATTATTCGTTTAAATTTAGTGAATTGTTTGTCCTAGGAGAAGTCTGAAGTAGAGTGCGGGCAATAGGTTCGTTTGCCCCTCAGTTTATACCACCCACCGTACCATGCTTCAAGCAGTATGCATACATAATGCGAAAGAAGCAATTCTAAGTGCATCACTCCATTGCAGCTCTACACAACACTTCACTGCGTATTCAGGACGTATTGTACATGCGTTATGTGCATCAGTGCACTGCACATTCCGTCAATATGCATGCGTAAGTTTTATGAAAACGTTCTAAGTTCACCGGACAAAAAAATTAAGTCACCCTAGGGCGCACACACAGATAGATCGTTAATTCTGTACAGATGGCGCAGCAAACAAGTCTTTTGCTCAACCGCAAGCGCACCGTATCTTGGTGAGCATATGGCAGTAGTGATCAGTGAGACATTGATGTTTCAAGCGGACATCGTACGTCAACAAGGATGTGTCAGAGTAGTGAAAAGGGGCAAACGTGTTTGACCGTGGCCTTGGCCATACAGTACGTGAAGTTGTTGGATTTGTTGATGTTTCGCAGCGGACTGTTTAACGTGTCTATAAGCAGTGGTGTACTACACGAGGCCACGAAATGGACGTCAGATTTGTGATCGAACAAAGATCCTGACTGACAGGGAACGGAGACGCGTGTCACGCCTTGTGAATCGAAATCGCTTCCAAACCCAATAGGAATTGCTGCAGTCAGTGGATGAAGGTCCATCTTCATCCCAACCTGTTCGTAAGAGAACATTGCGACGCAATGAACATTTGGAGTCGGATACTTCGCAAGAAGCCATTACTCACGTAGGCACAAAAAACTGCGCGTCTTCAGCGGGCTAGAAATCATCGATCGTGGACAGTAGCTGACTGGCGGAACGTAATGTGGTCTGATTAATCACGTTTTTGCCTGTATTCCAATGACGCACATCGTCGAGTTCACCGAAGGTCAAACAAAGCATTTTATACTTGGTGTATGCAAGGTCAGATTCAAGCTAGGCGTAGGTCTGTGATGTTTTGGGGGCGTTTATCGTATCATGGATTGGGCCCGCACACTGAGGTGACCACTAACATGAACATTCTGGATGATGAAGTGTTGCCTTCCAGTCAACATCTGCATGATGAGTATGCTACTGGTACCCCGATTTTTTCAAGATGACAACAGCAAAGTTCACCGGGCTGGACGAATATGCAACTGGCTTTATGAATACTCCCCCATCCTATTACATTTCTATCGGCCTACAAAATCACCTGATTTCAACTTCATTGAAAATATGTGGAACCTATTGGAACAGTGGGTAAAACGACATCAGCACATACGCAGTTTGGAGGAATAGGATGATCAAATCCTCAGCGAATGGAATCACCTGAATGCCACGTAGTATTTAAATGAAAGTCAAGAATGGTCGGCCACAGTTTCTAGAAAAATAATTTAAAGATGACAGCAAATAAATCTCAGGGAAGCACGTGAAGACTGTACAGACTACAGGGGAGTTTTACTTTTCTCCTGCACAACCTTATGGGCTCGAATCAAGGCGTTTATCAATTCCAGAGAAGCAGTTACACGGTATTAAATTATGCATGTAATGATTTCTCCAGGCGTAACCAATTTTTATCCGGTGAGCTCACATACAAGAGGCGAAAGTTTACACGCTGAAAAGTAATGTGATGACGTTTGTCATTAAATACTACCTGAGCTAAAAACATTAGATTTTCAATTTCATTCTTTTTCATTTTTGAAATAGGACATTATTTTTATGGGCTCTACCAATGCCAGGAGAAAAAATACTTGTACTTTTTTCACAAACACCCTATATATAATTAACCGTTTGTGTCACTAAGTGATTAGCCTGGTTAATAATTTAATATCTAAAATGTCCCTCAATACACCAAAAGTCAGATTGCGTAGTGAGAAGTTGTCATAGAAACCAGGTGGGACAGTCTCACCTGTGCACACCTGTATTTTTCTTTTCTTTTCTCGTGATAATGACCTACTGTAGATATTATACCTCTTAAAATAAGAATGATCTTTTCGTTGTGCTGGTGATGGTGGTTCTGGTTATTCCTTTTAAACGGAAGTACAACTGAGTAACCATCCTCTCTTATGTCTTCACTACCCGGGCCCGTTCTTTTAGACCACGCGAATTCACTTTTACTCCTAGCATACCCCTTCGTTTGATGTACTCAACTGTCTATGTAATTATTCTGTGCTGCTATTCAAATAACAGCCCTTTGGAACGCAAACATCAGCCAGGTGCCTACGATTTACAACTTTCTGAACATCTGCGTATGCCTTACAGACCGAGACCAGGTGATATAATGTGCGTGCAATTTTCAAGAAAGAATGGTGAAACATTTGTATTTTGTTTATGGCAATATAATTATAGTTCGCACAGCAATAAAAGAAGTTTCCAATGTTACGTAAATGGATAGTATGGTTACGAATAACTAATTTAACCGAGTATGACCCAATTAATACACACACAACTACACTCGACAATAAATGACATAACTTCGCTAATTAATGACTAATTACAAAATTCTCAAGTCCTCACAGTAGGTCTTCGGCTGGCAGTCTTCACCTGGAACGGGGTTTCCTTCCGTAATCTTTATTGACCGATTTCAGCGTTCACGTCACTTCTCTTCGCACGCACTACGTTCATTTCACACAGAAGTTCCAAGTTCGAACACACGAACGTTCGCTGTCATAACGCTCAACTCCAGACAAGACTGATAACTCGCACAACCAATTCACATGACCGCCTCACACACTGATTTACTCAATATAAGTCACTTGATAAGACAACAATAACACACAACTGTATATCAACAACTCAACTAAGACCACCTGTTCGCGGCGAATCTGATTTAACATACCTTGTGACGTTCTAGTATCATCGGGGTGAGGCCAGAATAAAAGCGTTCTAGCACCTTCCAGAAGTCCACAAGAAGGCACCAGACGGACAGCACAATAGAAGCAGAGGCAGTCACATGTCCCGAATCTCCCCAACCTAATTCACTCGTTCCCTCAGAGTAATACCGGAGGAGGCTCCCATAGGGATGACAATCGCATGGCCATATAACATTGCCCCCACACCACCCTTCGAGAGATGATAGTCACAATCAGCTATCTTCTTCGGCAAGGCACCAATGGTCCAGGAGCAACACCTTCAACTTGCATCTTGGGCGCCATTGTATAGCGATAAATGACACGGTTTATTCTCTTCAAAACGCGGCAAGGGCCTTCTCACATCTTCTGGAGTTTGGGACACAAAAGCTACAATAGGTCGTTCTCATGATACATGGTAGCGCCCACTCGTTGATGGTATTGTGTCTTCATTCGTACGCTTTCTATCCAATCTCGTCCGGAAAGCGGCGTGTACACCGTCCAGTTGTCTTGCCAGATCCAAGCAGTACCGACCGGTTGGGGCCAGATGGTGCTCAGATCGGTCAAACGCTAAATCCACCGGGAGACGCAGTTTTATTTCAAAATAACATCCTTGCTGGTGTGAACTGTCCATCCCGTGGTCTCGTGCACTGCAGAGCGATATGCTAAAAGCAAGGAAAGACGGCGGTCCCAGTCCCTCTGCGCTTCCATCCAGGCATCACGACTCCGGTTTGCCCCGAAATCTACGGTGGTCCTTCGGCAGGGAATTTCGTGTTCTTCCTCCTAATTGAAGCAGAACTTGCAGTCTTCTGGAGAAGATCTTTGGAACAGAGCGTTGTCCTTCAGAATATGTTTATCTCGTGGTTACCCTCCTCGCTCAATCTTTCTTTGTCCGTCTTCCAACTTCTCCTCATCTTTCATCTTCACCTCCATCATTTTCTGGGGTTTTCTTCATCTCCTTCATCATATGCTAGCCTTCTTCCATGATCTTCTGCCATTCTGCTAGCTTATTCTACATTCTTCTGAACTTATTCTATTTCCTTCTGATTTTTTCCATCTCCTTCTGGCCTATCTGTACACTGCATCATCTCTTGCCTCTCTTCTATCTTCTTATCGTGGCTTTTTCCCATCTTATTCCAACTTCTGGCCTTCTTCCATCTCTGTCTTTCTTCCATATTAATCTGATGTTCTTCCATCTTTTTCATTCTATGGCTTTCTTCCATTTTGTCAGGCCTTCTCCCATCTTCATCCACCTTCATCATTATCATCATCTCCAAGAATGCACCTAACTGACCCTCCGTTTTCACGTGGCTTCTGGTCTGAATTGGCATTCAGTTAATTACAATAAGAGGAAACCTATTTATAAGTGTGTCTACTCACTGTGTACAAATGCTCTGGAATGCACCCTACAGCGGTTGAAACCTGCAATATTTGGGCCACCAATTCATGCCAATTACAATGATGAGTCACATATGGGGTCCGTCCCACTTCTGATACCACTTTTGTTGCGAATAAAAAACTGTATTATGGAGCTAAGTTACTCGACGATGACTCAATTCGCTCACACACGATTACAATTGACAATAATGACAACACTGCGCTAATTACTAACTAGCCACAAACGTCTCTTGACCTCACAGCGGATCTTTGGCTGTTGACGGTATTTACCTAGAACGGCCGATCGTTCCATAATATTGATTGATAGCTTTCAGTTTTCTCTTCGTTTTGAATGCATCAGCCACTTCACATAGCAGCTTCACCCAGCCAGGTTTGAACGCATGGACTCTGTTTATTACAATACACTAGTGGCTCAACTCCGAACAACACTTATAACTTGCACAATCATGTGACCACTTCACACATTGAACTACACAACACTTGAAAAGACAACAACAAGATACAACTCAACTACGACCACCTGTTCGTGGCGAGCCCACTTTCATATACCAGGTGTTCAAGTTCTAATATTTTCGAGGTGCGGCCAGAAGAGGAGCGTTCTAGTTTCGCCTTGCATAACATCCAAGGAGACATCTGACGAAAAGCACAATAGAAACAGAGGCTGGCACATGTCCTCAGGCCAGCCGGGAGCTCTCCACCCTAACTCACTCATCCCATCTAGGAAATCCCAGAGGGGGGGGAGGGCTTTCAGATGGCTGATAGTCGCGTGACCACGTAACAGTAGGTAAACAGGTGCATACATCTATACATTTTGTAGCTGATTTTACGTGGTATACTAAACACTTCTACTTAATCTTTTTAATCTTTCGCTATGTCCTTGTGGCAGTACATTGAAATAGATCCTACTGGTCAGTAATTTATTAGTACAGATAATTCTCAAATTTTAACATTGAATGTTTATTGTGATCTACCAGACCAGGTTCAGGTGTTAATGTCCCTACCATCATGATAGCCGGGTAGTTAAGAGTTAACACTAATCAGAAAGGAGGAGGAAGCAGCCCAACCCTTCCAAGAATAAAGATGTAGACTAAAAGGAAAGTGAAGAGAAATGATGAACGTGAAAATGAAAGATTCCCCAAGCCTCGCAAAATGCAATACCGTCGCTGTTGGAAGAGAGAAACGTTGGCAAAGGGTGGTCGGATAGGAAAGATGAAAGTTTGGTACTTGTCACAGGTAAGTGGAAAGAATTAGCTATGGGAAGTGTGTTCGCTAATCCTCACCCCCGAATTCAGAGCTCCTGCTCCCCCTTTTAGTCACCTCTTACGTCAGGCAGGGAATGCCATGGTTGTAACACTCCACCTCCACTCACTGGGGAGCTCTCCTCTTCTCTTCTCTTCTCTTCTCTTCTCTTCTCTTCTCTTCTCTTCTCTTCTCTTCTCTTCTCTTCTCTTCTCTTTCTCTTCTCTTCTCCCATCCCTGATTACCACTTCCCTTCTCATCTGTTTCCTTCTCTTATCTTTTCAGTGTTCTTATCCCCCCTTCCCTTCTCGTCTTTTTTCTCTTCTTTCCTGCTCGTCTCGCCTCTTCTCATTCCTTTTCTTATCTCCTCTTCACTTCTCTCTACTATTCTCTTCCCCCCTCTCCCTTATTTCCTCCCCTCTCCTCTCTTCTTGAGCCTATGTTAAGCCACTTGAAACTACAGCAATTAGAATCATCATATTTTCGCTTCGTCTACTCTTCTCTCCTCCCACAACTGAATATCCGAGGCTTAATTGGCCATGTTCCAGTCCGCAAACCGGAACAGTCTTAAAATTGTCGCAGAGCACGGAATAAAACCCCATTAGAGAGAATGGCATGCTACTATAATAATCTCTTGAAACACAGCGGTGGCTTTAGGGTCACTCTGTGTGTTACTTAAGCGAAAAGGATCACAAAATACCAACATACGCATCAATTACTTGTCCAACGTGTATTCATTTTATATGCATGCAAGATATTTCCATTCACTACACAATTACCATTACTTTATTCTGCTATAGAACTGCTCTGAAGTTGACTGAGACTGCTCTGCACAAAGCAATGGCATACACAAATACAAATAATAAGCATACAAGTTTATACACACAAATAAATTATTATCTTATACGGTTTTTTACTTACCTTACGGTAATCTTATATAATGCATCCACATAGAAGAGCAGTGTACGAAATTATAATCAAGTAAAAATTTCGTTTTAAAATAAGTAACCAATAGTTCGAATCCTTAGCTGAATGGTCAGCGTAGCGTCTTGGGTTCAGAGGGGCAAGGGTTCCATTACCAGTTGCATCGGTGATTTTAGCAGCATCTGATGAATTCCTCTGGTTCGGTGACACCGTATTTGGGTTCGTCTTAACAGGCATCACTTCATCTTTGCACACAATCAACAAGCACAGAGAAACATGAGAGCGAATACATCCTCCACAAAGGGTTGAAGCCGAGAAGTGCATCAGGCGATAAAACTAGGCTAAATTCACATGTTATGCCGATCTGAATTATGAAAATGCAAAACGGAAACGAAGAGGAAGAATGTTAAGTGACGTAGAGGAAGAAGAAGACCGAGCTCGATAGCTGCAGTCGCTTAAGTGCGGCCAGTATCCAGTATTCGGGAGATAGTAGGTTCGAACCCCACTGTCGGCAGCCCTGAAGATGGTTTTCCTTGGTTTCCCATTTTCACACCAGGCAAATGCTGGGGCTGTACCTTAATTAAGGCTACGACCGCTTCCTTCCCACTCCTAGCCCTTCCCTGTCCCATCATCGCCATAAGACCTATCTGTGTCGGTGCGACGTAAAGCAACTAGCAAAAAAAAAAGAAGAAGAGTCATTGTTTAGAAAGATTAAGGAGATAAGTGAAAAAATTATAAGTTCAGGAGCCATGCTGATCGGCTTAGATGGTAATTTTCTGAACCCAGGCATGTGGCTTCTCTCCTGGTGTTTGAAGTTATCGAAATGTGTCAGCCCCGTGTCGAGAGAATTCTTGCAGGACAAAATTTCCGGAACTTTGGTGTCTTCAAATACTACGAGAGTAGTTAAAACAATCAAAAAATAATAACATAATTATTGCAAGAAATCTGGCGTCTCTTCAGCTATGATGTTCTCAAAAACTTCTGGAAAAAAAATAGAACTTGGACTGCAGAGGAACATCTGTAGTACGTGAGAGAAGTTTCTCTTCAACGTCTCTACGCGGGAGAAAACTGCAATCATATCATTTAAGTTAGTAGAACGAACTCGCTCTTGTAACAAAACAAAAAGTGTGAATGTAATGGTGTTTCTCTTATTGAACTGGGAGTGATTTCTGAGAGTTTACACAAGCGGATAAATGAAGTCATGCCTTGACCACAAAGAGAGTTTCATTTTTAACATTTATTTGTTGATTTATGATCCTCTCCATCCTTTTACAGACCATCAGACTATTCGTGAGATCAATTTCTTTTTTTTTTAATTCTTGGACCACGGCAATATAATAGGCTAACGGTTTTAGTATAAGTTCTTTTTACAGCTTTTTGCTGTCCATTTAGAGATTTCGGACTCTTGTGCTAAGTTGCGAATTGATTTTGTAGGAACTCCGCAGCGTGATAGTTCCAACCGAGATCTGATCAAGATTTCTGACTGTTAAAATATTCTTAATAGGAGTACATTGTGAATTGAACCGATCAAATGAAAGTTTTGTATCAAATCATGTACAGTATAGCGCTTTGAACACTCGGAATTAGGAAAACGCTTCCGAAATTTTAGTTTCACATTTTCAGTACAATGTCCACCTCCGTGACAGACGTGTTGCATGAAAATATCTCCCTCCTCCCTCTTCAATAGTGAAGGTTGTCGTCAGTTCTGAATGTGGTTTTCCGAGGTTTCCCATTTTCCACACCAAGCAAATGCTTGGGCTGTGACTTAATTAAGGTCATCGTCACTTCCTTCCCACCAATAGCCCTTTCCTCTCCCATTCTCTCGTTTTGGCAACATACAAATAGTGTGTGACACTCGTTCGTCAATGTATTTCCATTGTCTGTTTGAGACCTATCTGTATCGCTGCCATTTTACACTAATTGTAAAAAAATAAGACATTCCTACTCTGTTACTTGTAGGTCGTTAATTATTAAAGTACTTTATATTAGGCATACTTGCCGTTATAAAGGCGGTAGTGTAACTTCTCGAAACAGTTCCGCATATTCCTTCCTCGTCATATTTCGTGTCTGACGCTGTGTTGTGGATAATGAGCAAAAACGAGTTCGCTATGGCCTTTTTCACTGTCATCGACCATGTAATTAAATTTGTCCGATACGATTTATGTGGACTCAGTTACAGGAAACGGTTATTAATTTGAAGAAACGCGTTGAAATAACGCACCCAACAATATTAATAATAAAACCAAACCCCACGGCACTTAACGCCCTTGAAAGGGCCTTGGTCTGCCCAGCGACCGCTGCTCAGCCCGAAGACCTGCAGATTATGAAGGGACGTGTGGTCAGCACAACGCATCCTCTCGGCCGTTATTCTGGGCTTTCGAGACCGGGACCGCTATCTCACCGTCAGATAGCTCCTCATTCTAATCGCGTAGGCTGAGTGGACCTCGAACCAGCCCTCAGGTCGAGAGAAAAGTCCCTGACCTGGCCGGGAATCGAACCCGGGGCCTCCGGGCGAAGGTCAGGCACGCTACCCCTATACCACGGGACTGGACAATATTATTATTATTATTATTATTATTATTATTATTATTATTATTATTATATAATATAATATAATATAATATAATATAATATAATATAATATAATATAATATAATATAATATAATATAATATAATATAATTAATAATAATAATAATAATAATAATAATAATAATAATATATGAATAAAGTTGTGGGGTGTCCTGTCTCTAATTTCGTTTGTTTTGACATTTTTTCGGACATTTATCGGTTTCAGGTCATCTCAAGACCCTATAAGGTGTTATTAGCTTTCGTGTCTGTCTATTTGTTTGTCAGCTCCACCATAACGGCGAAACGGCTGGATAGAAATCGAACAAACTCACATTTAGAGTATACTCGTACAGGGAAGGTTTTGATATGCATATGATTTAATAATCATTGAATAGACTGAAGTTTTGTAGGAAAACCAGAACAGTTTTCTTACATTTTCTCTTATACTATCGATTTTCCATAAAATCCGTGGACTACATGTGAAACATCCCTTCATTTCGAAGAAGTTTGTTATGTACATAATTCTACTTACTCTTCAAATGACTGAAAAACTTGATTCTTCTGATTTCACGCCACGCATTGAGTTATCGACAGACCTACAACGAACCTACCGGTTACCATGGCAACGTCTCCGGCTGCTTGCCAGCAGGAAAGGAACTTACTGCCATTTTGGTCATCATTCCTGTAATCTTGTGGTTGTTTCTTGGGTAGATGGCAAAAGGAATGTCAGCTGCCATTCTGCAGGATATTTTCGGAATACCGTTGGAGGTTACAATCGTCTTCGAATAGCACTGAGGGTGGGTGTTAATATTTCAACAGTTCCGCGGATTGTAGTCCATTATTTCATACCAGAATGTTTCTTCTGTTATTTGCTATAAATTTTTATGTATTTATCTACTTCTGTTTTCTGCTTAAATTTTTTACCTCTGCCCCTCCTTTTTAGGCTTAAGTAATAACACCGTAAGTCATGTCCCGATCTGTTTACCTAAGATTCCCTACGCCTAAATTTCTTCTCTGTTACCGCTTTCTTAAATCCGTAATTAATATAATTACAATTTGATGAGGGACATTTCATGTTTCAATAAATCCACTTGGTATTTAGATATTTGTGCTATCCGGCTGTCCTCAGTTATAATCCTATTTTCCATTAATTCGTTCTTAACTGTGCTACTTCCTTCCTTAATTTCCCTGTATGTATGCGACTGATAATCCCGAACCCTAGACACTCTCTTTCCTTTGTTGAACAATTTCAAGATGTTAAAGTGTGTAACATATTTGGCCCCGGAAAATATCGAAATATGGAGGGAAATTTAATTACGATACAGACCTTCGTTTCATGGTAACTGCTGGCTAAACAGTAGGTAATATCACAAAACAGATTGCACAATCGCCGCTCAATTTGGAGAGATCTACAACTTTGGTACTATGACATTTTGTCTTACCTCGATTCCTTATACCTTAGATACAGCTGCATTTCTCGATTATAAATGAATCTCTGCAACTCGATTTGGACTGGCATTAGGAAAGTGGGCATGTTTTTATAATGAAAACTCTCCATCTCTGCTGTGAATGGCAGTTGACAAGCGAGCCTGCCGTTACAATAGAAACTCCCGAATCCGATTGTGAATGGCAGTAGGAAGTGTGGCCTGCCATTGTCATCAAAACTACCCAACGTGCACTTTACATCGGAAACAACGTATTGGGTCCTCCCCGTTTTGTTCCTCGGATAGCGCTAAGAGACATGTAATTTCATATAATCTTACTCACTGCGTGTCCGACTCGTTGGCTGAATGGTCAGCGAACTGGCCTTCGGTTCAGAGGGTCCCAGGTTCGATTCCCGGCCGGGTCGGGGATTTTAAGCTACATTGGTTAATTCCAATGGCCCGGGGGCTGGGTGATTGTACTGTCCCCAACATCCCGGCAACTCTCACACCACACACAACACTATCCTCTACCACAATAACACACAGATACCTACACGTGGCAGATGCGGCCCACCCTCATCGGAGGGTCTGCCTTACGAGGGCTGCACTCGGCCAGAAATAGCCACACGAAATTTAAAAAATTAATTAACTCACTGCGTGTACAGCTATTTACGTATAAATCCGAATACGAGGTAGAATACCGTAGCGAAGCACGGCTACATTTGCTATTAATAACAATAATAATAATAATAATAATAATAATAATAATAACAATAATAATAATTGTTACCGAATTTTCTGGATGTGCAGAGGTGAAAGAAGGTGCGGGGGTGAACAGGTCTCAAAATACGAAATTAAAGTTAAGATAAAATTTTACAAGGTTATATTTTCTTATCAAGATCAAGAAATAACAAGAATAACATAAACACAGTTGAATATCAACAATTTAAGAATGTACAATTACAGTTTTTACAGAATTTGGGCTTCGAGCCCCGGACTCACAATTCTTGAGCAATTAGCCCAACTTTACCCAAATACAAGATTCGACAAAGGGGCAGAACACCCCAATCATGCCCAGAAGCACTTGCTCCCAACTACACAGTAAAGCCTCCTCGAGGCACGCAGAACCAAATTTTAAGAAAGAGCCACCCGCTCTTAAGTTCAAGCCTATCGAAGGCCACACCAAACTCCACATTCAAGCTGTCCTCCAAGGACATATACACAGGGGTAAAAATACCCAACCTAGTGAGGCCTATTTAGTGAAGAAACAGATATATTACATGGCCTACACAATACCAACTTGAGAGGAGGCAAAACTGCACTCCTAATATACTTTACTAAAACCTACCTGGCACTAGGCCTCTAATGCAAGGGCTAATCCCATACTAAAGAGGTGACTTATAGAAGGAGACAATTTACATTACGTTAAGGAAGAAACGGTTGTGAAAATAAGTTCACCTCAAAGCAATATGAGTGGGAGCTCGAGAGGGTTAAACACTCTCTATCCCAATTTGTAGTTTAAAAAGATAGAATTGATACCAAGTGTCTTTACATTTTAGGGAAAAGTTACATGGTAAAAGGCTTCGGACCTGCCCCGAGAGTTAAACTGCTGAGCTAGCAAGAAAAGAAGTTATTAACAGGCCATTACCCGGTGGTTGAACTGCTGCCCGAAGAAAGAGGCGCTTCCCGCCCCCTGCTACATAATTTACACAAAGATAGATGTTACTGAAGTGGCGCGGAGACCCGAAAATCAGCAGTTTATATACCCTCCTGGAAAGTTCGAGGCGTTTCAGGAATGAGAACACCCGCCCACAATCATTTTATTGGCTAACAACGAAAACCCCTACAAGAGATAAAGAAGAAACACATTATTGGTGGAAAATTAATTACAGAAATTCCTTATCGGTCGAATTCAAAACTGGCGGAAAGAAAGGGTTAATATTGCCAACTTAAACAATGACTGAAAGGAATTTAACAAAGAACAAACTTATGAATCCAAAATTTCTCCAAAAACACAGTTCTTTCACTTCGCACTAGGGTGCATAATTGTAGTCCTTCAGTAGTGCCACCTGGAAGAGAATGTCCACACTTCTTACTACAGGCAAAACAAAAACACATCGAAAACGACCCAGTTCAGAAACTTCAAAATTTACAAGTAGGGACATCTTCTGAGAAACTTGAGAATTAACACTGTAGATAAAGTTCAGACTTCCTCCAGTAGAGGAGTTTCAACTGGCGCAAAGTTTGAATTAGCGGCGTGGAGGTGTACCACCCGGTACAGACCTCCCCCCCCCCCCAAAGGTCCCTCCAAGGGGTAACACAGAAGAACACAAACTTTCGTTTCAAAATAAGGTCCAAGTTATGATGTTGATATAGAAGTTAATTGCGGAAGTATTTACCAACAAGTTTTCTTAAAATGATAGGATCCAGTTTCAAAATTCTTTGGTTACTATTGATGTAATGTCTTTGTGCTTGTAGAAGTTGAATTCAGAAGGAAAAGCCTTTAATTCTTGAAAGTCGAGAAAAATTGTCTAAGTCCACCAGATATTGTCGTTCAATTCAAAAATAGTAGTAATGTTGATATTAAATGTCCATGTAGATGATTAAATATATATATTCAAGGTTGATTAAGTTAGACGGCCAGACCGGCCGCTGCTGCTTGTGTCCAGAGGAGGCCGCTCGGACCCCTCAAGTACCCTGAGATACTGCTCGCCCGCACTATGAGAGGAGTAGTGGAGTTGAAGCACGCCGCGCCTGCGACGAACATACAGGTCGCGGGCGAGTTTCAGGTTGTGCGCCGCACATCAGCCTTGGCCGGGAGGAGGACTCCGGCTCGCGTACACTGGTTGGCCTCACTGGAGAGGGGCGGGCCCTTACCCCACCTCAGTGGCGGTACGGCACCGCGCTGCTGCGGGAGCACTGAAACATTAAAGCTCGGCGGCAGAATTTTGTTGGACCATAATTATTTTAGGGTACAGTCTTTGTGGTGGAACTGAGGGGCCAGCGGCGTAGAAATATTTATTTCATTTAAAAGCCACTGTGTGTTGTTGAGCAGGAGACGGGAGCGTGGTAATGGCCATGGCAAGGACAGGATGGCAGTTTAACTGGTCGGGGAAGGTTTACAAAAATGCTTACATACAGGGAAACAGATTCCAAGGGCAGAAGGCCTTAAAAGTGAAACCCCTCAACCAAAAATAGAACCTTCATATTTCTTTCAAAATTATATGAAGCAAGTTAGCACAGAAATTACACCGGTTTCACCTGTGACAGGTGAACCCTAAATATCCTCTCGGTGGCTGGATTGCTTAGCAATAAGGTAACGGGTGTAAGGAAATCGAGAATAGTACACGGCCCATGAAATCTGGGGGCAAGCTTGCCCGCGGGAACAAAATTCTTGACCACCACATGGTCGCCTACCTTCAAATTGGTGGGTCTCCGTCCACGATCATATCTTTCCCTAACCTTTTCATGAGACACTTTAAGATTGGATTTAGCCTTCTTCCAAAGATCTTTAATATTATCTGGATCTATTGTCTCAGGTAGAATATTACTCAAGGACCAGAGGTTAGAGAGCGGCGAGTTGGGAACAAACTTGAACATCAACGAAGCGGGAGTAAATTTATGTGATTCATGAACAGCCGAGTTCAAAGCAAAAGCTAACCAATGCAGGGACGTGTCCCACCTAGAATGATCTTCATGATGATAGGCAATAAGGGCCGACCGATTGACTCTTTCAGCAAGAGATGGTTGGGGATAATAAGCAGAAGTAGTCACATGAGATATGGACAGATCAAAACAGAATTTATGAAAGAGATTAGATGTGAAAGCCTTGGCATTGTCAGACACAATATATTGACACGGACCAAAAGAATCAAAGATTGAATTTAAACAAGTAATGGTGGACTGAGCGGTAGCCAGCTTAGTCGGAAATAACCAGGAAAATCTTGTAAAACCATCTACACATACAAAGATGAACTTGTTGGCATTTCCCTTTGACTGGGGGAAGGGTCCTACATAATCAATATACAGGCGTTCCATTGGGCGCGACGCTTGATGAGAAGACAAAAGGCCTACCTTGGTAGACATGGTGGGTTTACTAAGCAAGCAGGATTTACAAGCCTTTACTAGTTCACGAATTTCACCGTCCATACCTTTCCAGATGAACCTTTCACGATTCTTTTCACGAGTTTTAAAGATTCCAAGATGCCCCCCTAATGGGGTCTCATGATAGTACTTGAAGATCATAGGTACAAGAACAGCTGGAACGACAACTTTCATCATCTTATCATGCCTCGAAGGGCAACATAAAACTCCATTCCTCAGTACATAATGGACGAAGTGTTCCCCAGAAGAAAAGGTTTCCATTCTCGGAGCCAGCGTCGGATCTTCACGTTGGTATTTCTCAATGTCCCTAAAGAGCATGGGAGCATCTGTTAAGATGGCATTAACCTAAGATAGTATGGACTCGGGAGGTGAGGAACTATCGACCGGTTCATGGGTCTCGACGTCGTTGGAAAACATACGGCTGAGTCCGTCTGGAACAACATTTTCAGTACCTCTGATATGCCTAACGTCAAATTGGAAGGCAGAAATTCGGATGGCCCAACGGGCTATACGACCAGTACGACGCGGCCTACCTAAGACTCAGCTTAAGGCTTGATTATCCGTCTCCAGGTCGAATTTGACATGTTCCAGATAGAGACGGAACTTTTCTAAGACAAACCTTCGAGCTCATAGATGGAATACTTGGCTTCTTGAGCCGATAGAGTCCTAGATGCATAGGCGATGGGTCGCCTCCCTAGTTCAGTCTCTTGAAGAAGGACTGCAGCTACCGCCGACGACGACGCGTCGGTTTGGACGATGAATTTTTTGGAGAAATCGGGCATAGCCAGAACAGGGGCATTACACAGAGCTAATATAAGATCTTCAAAAGCGGCTTGTTGAGAAGGTCCCCACTCAAATTTGATGCCTTTCCTACGGAGAAGGTTCAAGGGCGCCGCTCTATTTGCGAAGTTAGGGATAAACTTCCTGAAGAAATTCACCATACCAATGAACCTGGCGATCCCTTTGATGTCCTTGGGAGGTTTAAAATCACGGATGGCCTGTGTTCTAGAATGGTCGACTGCAACACCATCGGGCGAGACAATATGCCCTAGGAATGACATTGAAGGCTTAGCGAAGGCGACCTTGGACAACTTCACAGTTAACCCAGCCTTACGAAGGCGATTGAGAACTTCTCGCAGATGATCTAGATGTTCTTCAAAAGTCTCCGAAAATACGACGACATCATCAAGATGGTGATAGAAGTACTCGAATTTGATGTCGGAGAAGACCCTATCTAGCAGTCTAGCGAGTACAGCTGCTCCCGTGGGGAGCCCGAAAGGCACGCGGTTGTATTCATACAAATTCCAATCCGTGGCAAACGCTGTAAGATGTTTAGACTCTTCAGCTAGGGGAATTTGATTATAGGCCTGATTCAAATCCAAGATGGTGAAGAATTTAGCTTTACGAAACCATGAAAAACAAGAATGAAGGTCAGGAAGGGGCACAGATTGTAACACCACCTTCCGATTGAGAGCCCTACAGTCAATGACCGGCCTGAAGCCACCTTGGAGTTTCGGGACTAGAAAAATAGGTGAAGAATACGCTGACTTAGAGGGCCGAATAATACCATCCTTTAACATTTGATCAATGATTTCTTTCAGAGCCTTTATTTTAGGTGGAGATAGCCTATAAGGTGGAAAACGGACAGGAATCGAATCCGTGACCTCAATTTTGTATTCGATCAGGTCAGTAACACCAAGAGTATCAGAGAACACCTCTGAAAACGACTGACACAACTTACGAATACTATCAGCCTGCTCCTCAGGCAGATGTCTAAGGTCTAACAACATCTCATCGTGGGTAGGCGAGATAGATGAACATGATACAGAATTACAATTTACAAGGGGATTTTACAATTGGAAGAAAATTTGAATGTGCACGACTTACTCTGAAGGTCGAGCACTAGACCGGTGTGAGAAATGAAGTCAGCTCCCAATATTATGGGGCAAGACAAGTGCTTGGCCACAAACAATTTAACTTTCCAAGTAAATTTAAAAATACGAATTTTGACATATAAGGAGCCTAAAATTTCTAATGGAGAAGAATTAGCCGAAACATATTGAACAGAAGATGAACAATGGTCAGCAAGTTTACAAATAGATTTCAATTTCGAATACCATTCAGCCGAAACAATAGGACAAACACTGCCTGAATCTAAAAGAGCAGTTATAGGCTCATTATTTAACTCAATTTTGAGAAAAGGCACAGGTGCGGGGGTATCCGCCGCAATCCTAAGACATTCTTTAGGGCATTCAAAAGATAAATTTGAAGACTGAATTTTCTCTGAATTTTCGGCCTGTTTACCAGGGGCTGAGCCTCGGGAAGATGGATTAGTCGACTCAGCCAAAGCCACTAGTCACTTTTGATTGTTGTTGGAAGTTGCATCCGAAGTTGAGCAAGAGGGGGTGCTGTTGGTATTAGGGCAGTTCTTGGCAATATGGGAGAACGCGCCGCATTTAAAACAGCCTTGTGATGAACCTGCTCCACTATTTGTCCTACTCGATTTGATCAATGGACATTTATTGCGAAGATGGTCAGGCGACCCGCAAGCATAACATTTACGGGATGTGACTGGTCGGCGAGGTGGAGGCCGAGGATCACTAAAAGAAGGAGGGGGTTCTTTCGCGACACGCAAGGAATCGGCGTATCTAACTCCTTCAGCCGATACAGCCATACCTTCTAGCTCAGCGAAAGTTTGTGGACGCGACCCAAAACACAAGTATGATCGGTAAGATGGTGAAATACCTTCTACAATAGCCTGTACAATCTGATCTTCAGGAAAATGAAGAGCAAACACCCTGGTATAGAACTTAATATCTTGGATGAAATCTGCCAAGTTTTCATCCAACCGCTGTACACGATAATAGTACTTCTGAATCAGGGATGACCTCGCACGAGCAGGAATGAAATTTGCAAGAAGGTGTGCATGAAAGTCTTCAATGGATGACTGTTCCGCTATCGCTCTAACAATTTTGTCCGAGAGAACACCAATTGCATAGGGATAAATTATCTGTAAAATTTGACACGGAGAAAGAGAAAAAACAAGAGCATGGTCCTGAAACTCAACTAAGAACCGTAAAAATGCAATTACGTCACTGGTAGAGTTAACCGAAAACTTATAGATACCTCCAAGCAACATTTCTAATGGATGCGGCAAACTGCTGAAACCAGGATACGTAGTAGGAAGGGGCCTAAGTGGCGGAGAAGCAGATTCGGAAGGAGCATTATTTAACACAAAGGGTGGAATGGACTTGCGACGATCTGACATATTTTCTGATGGAGCAGATGTACGTTGGGTTGTCGCCTCAGTACTACTTCCTCTTTCGAGCAATCCTCCCCACTAACAATATTTACTACCATAGGTTGGTCGACTTTAGGGATGGCAGGTCCAGATAACAACTGACTAACTTTACTAGACACTTGGGACAAGTTTTCGGCAAGGGCGCTAGCTTCTTTACCCTGAACGTCGTTTAACTTCAGAGACAATAGATCACATACCCTATTATAAAAGTGGTACAACCTAGCTTGTACTCTTTTGAGTTGATTAGGAGATGGATCACTTACTTCAAAAAAACTAACTACAGATGCTAGCTCAGTAGTATTGTCATTGATCGTGGAGAGAGCATCGTCAATCTCTTTTTCTCCCAAAGTCGGGATGGTAATCAAGGGAATCTTTTAGCTTATTGGAGTCGACTGCAACCGTGCCTCCAGATTGAACGTTTCTGAGAGATAATTCATAAATTAGTTCCTCTTTACGCAAATAGAAAAGATGGAGAACCTCGCGAGGGCCGGACATGATGAGAGAAAATTTTTGAGAAAGGCAAATAAACAAAAATTCCAGCAACTGAGAAAATTGTTAGAGTTTAAATCAAAGCAATGTTTAGCCGTCAAAAGGGGCTAAATTGAGACCCATTCAACCACGCTCTGCTACCACTTGTTACCGAGTTTTGTGGATGGGCAGAGGTGAAAGAAGGTGCGGGGGTGAACAGGACTCAAAATACGAAATTAAAGTTAAGATAAAATTTAACAAGGTTATATTTTCTTATCAAGATGAAGAAATAACAAGAATAACATAAACACAGTTGAATATCAACAATTTAAGAATGTACAATTACAGTTTTTACAGAATTTGGGCTTCGAGCCCCGGACTCACAATTCTTGAGCAATTAGCCCAACTTTACCCAAATACAAGATTCGACAAAGGGGCAGAACACCCCAATCATGCCCAGAAGCACTTGCTCCCAACTACACAGTAAAGCCTCCTCGAGGCACGCAGAACCAAATTTTAAGAAAAAGCCACCCGCTCTTACGTTCAAGCCTATCAAAGGCCACACCAAACTCCACGTTCAAGCTCTCCTCCAAGGACATATACACAGGGGTAAAAATACCCAACCTACTGAGGCCTATTCAGTGAAGAAACAGAAATATTACATGGCCTCCACAATACCAACTTGAGAGGAGGCAAAACTGCACTCCTGATATACTTTACTAAAACCTACCTGGCACTAGGCCTCTAATGCAAGGGCTAATCCCATACTAAAGAGGTGACTTATAGAAGGAGACAATTTATATTACGTTAAGGAAGAAACGGTTGTGAAAATAAGTTCACCTCAACGCAATATGAGTGGGAGCTCGAGAGGGTTAAGCACTCTCTATCCCAATTTGTAGTTTAAAAAGATAGAATTGATACCAAGTGTCTTTACATTTTAGGGGAAAGTTACATGGTAAAAGGCTTCGGACCTTCCCCGAGAGTTAAACTGCTGAGCTAGCAAGAAAAGAAGTTATTAAAAGGCCATTACCTGGTGGTTGAACTGCTGCCCGAAGAAATAGGCCCTTCCCGCCCCCTGCTACATAATTTACACAAAGATAGATGTTACTGAAGTGGCGCGGAGACCCGAAAATCAGCAGTTTATATACCCTCCTGGAAAGTTCGAGGCGTTTCAGGAATGAGAACACCCGCCCACAATCATTTTATTGGCTAACAACGAAAACCCCTACACTAGATGAAGAAGAAACACATTATTGGTTGAAAAATAATTACAGAAATTCCTTATTGGTCGAATTCAAAACTGGCGGAAATAAAGGGTTAATATTGCCAACTTAAACAATGACTGAAAGGAATTTAACAAAGAACAAACTTATGAACCCAAAATTTCTCCAAAAACACAGTTCTTTCACTTCGCACTAGGATGCATAATTGTAGTCCTTCAGTAGTGCCATCTGGAAGAGAATGTCCACACTTCTTACTACAGGAAAAACAAAAACACATCGAAAACGACCCAGTTCAGAAACTTCAAAATTTACAAGTAGGGACATCTTCTGAGAAACTTGAGAATTAACACTGTAGATAAAGTTCAGACTTCCTCTAGTAGAGGAGTTTCAACTGGCGCAAAGTTTGAATTAGCGGCGTGGAGGTGTACCACCCGGTACAATAATAATAATAATAATAATAATAATAATAATAATAATAATAATAATAATAATAATAATAATAATAATAATAATAATAATAATAATAGAAAACAGTTTAATAAAACAATAATTAAAAGTTTCGAACATCTCAAAATTATACCAGTGCATGTAATTCTGAGTGTGTTCATGGTACTCAAACATTATCAGGTCCTGAAACGAGGCTGTGACGGTGCGACTTAAAAATCAAAGAGCAAGAAATGTACTGGATTAAACCTGCTGAAATTTTGCCTGGTAGGAAGACTATTTCCTCATCTCTCCATCTGGCAGCATAAAAATAGAGTGTGACACTCGTTCGCCAATGTATTTCCAGTGCATGTTTAACTATAGGTCCTCTGACATCTACGAATACGGAGAACTTCCCCCCTGTCACTGCACATGTTATAAACGTGGGTTTCGATGCATTAGTTATGGGAATATAAACGAGTCATTGCTAAAATTTGTTGGAATGGTTTAACATGTGGGTGACGAACTGGTGAAAGATACAATGGGATATACTACCGCTAATTACGTACTCAGTACGGCGTGGATAGGGGGTAAAAGAAGCAGCGAGTATAGCGACTGTTCCTGTAAAAAGCTGACTTGCAACTTTTATTACGTTTCTGTTATATCCAACCTAATAGCGTAGTGTACACGCACGCACATTAATGGTGTCCCGACATAAACAATCAACACTGCCCCATTCCAGTACTGAAAAGGAGGCGAGAGAGTAAAGGGATTGTGTTGAAGGCCACTCCAGTACTGAAAAGGAGGGGAAGGGAGTGAACAGGTAGTGCTGAATACACTATTCCGGCGTTATACTGTAACATTGTAATAAGATGGCTCCTATCCTATCACAGGTGAATCGAGGCCGTATTATTGGCACGTGGGAGGCTCACATGGTCCCCCAAGCAATAGCACAAGCAATACCATGCAGTCTTAAGACAGTTTGGAGATGGATAGAAATATGGCAGGAACGAGGTGAAGAAGGATTGGTAGACCAGATATAACGCGGCTACAAAATGTTCCTAACTAGTATAAAATACTTTTCGATTAAAAACATCCTTTACCTCTTAATACTGTTATTAACAGAGTAGGCTACTTTTTAATTTTTTATGTTAAAATGCTATTTGTTCGGGGCGTCGACCTATAGAGTTCTTTTGCCCCTACTTGCACAATATATGAGCCTGCATGTAATTGGAATTGCGGAAGTGTTGAGTGTTGAATGTGAGAAACGTTAAGGACGACACAAACACGCAGTCACCAGGCCAGGGATATAATCATTTACAATTAAAACCCCTGACCCGGCCGGGAATCGAACCCGGGGCGGCCGGACGCGTTCCCCCGTACAGCGCGGGCCGAACAAGTACGTAACCTAATGCTGTACTTCAATGCATCCGCCACTGTGCCCATTTCGATCTCAACGAAGTCTTGTAGCGGGCTGTCTGCATGCAGTCCATGCAGCGAGAAGCCTTCGACACTACCCCTTCACTCTCTCCCCTTCTTTTCAGTATTGGAGTGGGGCAGTGTTGATTGTTTATGTCGGGACACCATTAATGTGCACGTCTGTACCTGTATATTTAATAAGCTTTTTTAATAACTGACCCGGCCGAGAATCATACACAAGACGCTCTGAATTGAATGCCTCTGCTCTATTCAACCAAGCAGCACTCAACACGTTCTCATTGCACGTAGGAAGCAATGAACGCTCTTGATCAAGCCTCAAGGTCATCTCTCCCAGTAGCAACACAGCTCAATAGATCGATCCAGAAACACATAAATTTTATCTCGCCGAGCCTGAAATGAATAAATGTACCGTAATATCCCCAAATATACGGGTACAGTAGTAGAGCGTACCGGATACACAGTAACATGATACTGGAAAGTAACAATTTGTCCAGTCCTTAGTAATGGAAAATACCGAGCTCGATAGCTGCCAGTATCCAGTAATCGGGAGAGAGTGGGTTCGAACCCCACTGTCGGCAGCCCTGAAGATGGTTTCCTGTGATTTCCCATGTTCACACCAGGCAAATGCTGGGACTGTACCTTAATTAAGGCCACGGCCATTTCCTTCCCACTCCTAGCCCTTCCTATACCATTGTCGCCGTAAGACCTATCTGTGTCGGTGCGACGTAAAGCAACTTGTAAAAAAGTAATTGAGAATGCACTTCTTTGATACAAAGGTCATAAGTAGGTACGAGTAGTTAGAGATAGTACTGGACAAAGCGTTCAATGGCTGTTGAGGGTGTGATGTCACAGGGCGGGAGATCTGAAAAGTGCGCGAAGCGATGTAGGGGAGGCGATATGGAAAGTTGGCGGCTGGCTACGTGTGCAAGCTTAAACTTGAAGGCTTGAATACGACTCCAGGCTTAACCTCACAGGGGATACCAACCTTACAGACCTAAGTTCGATGTCTAGGCTATTTGCATAAGAGCACAAGCTTAATCTTATAGGCTTGAATCCGTCATCAGTCTTAACTTGACTTTCCTACCAGGGAAAATGTTTGTTATACATCACTTTCATGGGGCTAACTATGGGGTGAACTGTGGGACTGTAAACTTGTAACTTAAGACCTACTGATTTTTCTCTGACTAGCGTTTAGCAACTGATTCAATGGCTAGTGGACAAGATGGCTGCTGCACATTGCTCTTATAGGGCTAATTCTGGGTAGCTACCTCAGAGGCTAAAAAAATATAACTCAGGTCCTATTGCACTTGTCGAACTAACTTTGGGAGCTGACGCAAGGGATACAAGACAAGGTGACTGCTATACATTGCCCTTATTGGGCCCACTCTGGTATGCTACCCGAGGGGCTCACAACTTGTAACTCAGGACCTATTGCTCTTATCGGACCAACTATTGGGAGGTAACGCAAGAGCTATTGGGCAAGATGGCTGCTATATATCACTTTTATGGGACTAAATTTGGAGAACTACCTCAGGGGTTCGAAACTTGTAACTTAGAATCTATTGCTCTTATCGAACTAAATATGAGGAACTGACGTAAGGGCTACTAGACAACATGACTGCAACACATCGCACTTATGAGGCTGGAGAGCTACCTCAGGGACTCACAACTTGTAACTTAGAACCTATTACTCCTACCGGACTGAATCTGGGGAGCTGACGCAAGGGCTAGTAGACAACATGGCTGCTACACACTATTTTTATGGGACTAACTGTGGAGAGCTACCTCAGAGACTCACAACCTATAACTTAAAACCTATTGGTCTTATCGGAATAACTTTGGGGAGTTCATGCAAGGGTTAATGGACAATGTACCGGGCGGTACACCTCCACGCCGCTAATTTAAAATTTGCGCCAGTTGAAACTCCTCTGGTGGAGGAAGTCTGAACTTTATATACGCTATTAATTCGCTACCTTCTCAAAAGATGTCACCACGTGGAAAATTTTGAGTTTTTGAACTGTGTCATTTTTGATGTGTTTTTGTTTTGCTTGAAGTAAGAAGTGTGAACTTTCTCTTCTAGAGGACACTACTGAAGAGCAACAATAGTGCACCCTAGTGCGAAGTCAAAGAACTATTTTGTTGGAGAAATTTTTATTTCAAATGTTTGTCGTTGCTAAATTTTTTTCAGTTATTGTTTAAGTTGGCTGTATACCCCTCTCTTTCCCCTTGTTTTGCATTTAACCAATCCCGAATTTCTGTTATTAATTTCTGACCAATCGTAGGTATCTTCCCCCAACTTGAATATGTTGCTGTATCCTACCCAATAAAAAGTTTGTGGGAGGGTGTTTTCATTCCCCTGACACCTAGAACCTTCCGCGAGAGGATATAAACTGCTGATTTTAGGGTCTCCGGGCCACTTCTGTTCCATCTTTCAGTGTATTAAGTACATAGCAGGAGGCAGGAAGCGCCTCTTTCCTCGGCAGCGGTCAACAACAAGGTAATGGCCGATTAATAACTTCTTTCTTTGCTTGCTCAGCAGTTTAACTCTCGGGGCGGGTTCTAAGCGTTCCACCATGTAACCTTTTCCTAAATGTAACTACTCTTTTCATATATTCTCTTTTAAAGCTACATACTGGGATAGAGAGTGCTAACCCTCTCGAGCTCCCACTCATATTGTTTTGAGGTGAACTTATTTTTCTCTACTTATTCTCGTTAACGTTAAACAAATTGTTCTCTTCTTAAGTCACCTCTTTAGTATGGGATTAGCCCTGGTATTATCGGCCTAGTGCCAAGTAGGTCTTAATCAAAGTGTATTAGGAGTGCAAGTTCGCCTCCTCTCAAATTGTTACCTTAGAGGTCATTTAATTAACCTTCTTTTCATTTTATAGACCTCAGTTGATTGGGTATTTTACCCCTGTGTTTATGTCCGTTGAGGACAACTTGAAGGTGGAGTTTGGTGTGGCCTGGGAGAGGCTTAAATTTGAGAGCGAGTGGCTCTTTTGAAAATTGAGTGTTGTATGCCTCGTGGAGGCTTTCCAGTGTAATTTGGAGCTAGGGCTCCTAGGCATGAATGGGGTTTTCTGCCCCTCTGTTGAAACTTGTGTTTGGAGGTAAAACTGAGCTGATTGCCCAGGCATTGTGTTTTCAGGGCTCGAAGCCCAAATCCTGTAAATATTGTAACTACCCTTTGACTTGCTACTTTGTACCTGCCATGCTTGTTATTTCTTTGTTTTTGAAAAGAAAATATAACCTGGTTAAATTTTAAATTAATTTTACTTTAGTAGCTTGAGACCCGTTCACCACCCCGCACCTTCTTTCACGCATAACTACCATAAAAACACGGTAACAGACAAGATGGTTGCTATACATTACTCTTATGGGGATTAACTCTGGAGAGCACCTCAGTGGCTCACAACTTGTAACTTGGGACCTATTGGTCATACCGGACTAGCTTTTAGGAGCTGACACAAGGGCTACTGGACAATATGGCAGGTATACATTGCTCTTATGGGGCTAATTCTGTAGAGCTACCTTAGGGGCCTACAACTTCTAACCTAGGACCTATTGCTATTACCGGACTAACTTTTGAGTGCTGACACAAATGCTACTAGAGAAGATAGCTGCTATATATTCCTCGTATGGGGCTCTTGTAACATCGAATTTGTTTTACATCGCACTGAAGACTTATGGCGACGAACGGATAGGAGCAGGAAAGAAGTGATCACGTTCTTAATTAAGGTACAACACTAGCATTTGCCTAGTGTGAAACAAAATTGTAAGCTACCTCCAAGAAAGCCAAGCTGGGGCTTCGAACTTACACTTCTCCTGAATGAAACCGGTTAACCACTCGCTCCTATTGGATTCGGAATAAGAACTGCATGCAGTACCTTAATAATTTGAGCTAAGGAGATTAAGGACGGATATGTGATAGGGAAAACATCGTAGGTTCTTTAGCTTACTACTTATAACTAAAACGTGTAGCGAAGGTGTAATAAGAGCAACGAATATAATATACATGTTCATTGTAAGAAAACAAAAAATGAAAAACAGCTACAGCAATGAAATTGGTCTTATCGGTCTAACTATAGGCAGCTGACACAAGGACACTAGGCAGGATGGCTGCTATACATTACTCTTATGGAGCTAACTCTGGAGAGCTACTTCAGGGACTCACAACTTGTAACCTAGGACCTATTGGTCTTATCGGGCTCGAGTTCAACTCTAGGCTCAAGTAGTGTAGTGGTTAGCGCTTTCTGAATTAGAGTTTAAGGCTCGAATTTTTTATACTTGATCTGGGAGGTAGTTTATTTCAATCCTCAACTTGAGTTCAAGATATCGAATCTCATACGTTTCAGCTAATTCTGTTACTGGAAGGGGCTCTCGTTTTGCCCTCAGTTTGTCTTCGAGAGTTTGATTCTTGTCAGAACCGCTGCGAGTGCACTGTACTTCAAGACGCAGTTTCAGTTGCGGTGGCCTTTGAGCTGATGTGTGTCTTTTAGTAATCTTTTAGTGACTGGAACACTCAATTGCTGATTTTAGCTTTTAGAGCTTGGAGATTTGAGCTATAGAGACTTCTGTTTGCTTATAGTACTTTTTCATGACTCGGCGGTCGATCGCTTGCGATCAGAACAGAAAACTGTCCGCGCTAGAACAGGGCAATGGATTTCTGACTCGTGAACTATCTTTTACTACTAGACTGAGTAGCTAAGGCGGTAAGGCACTGGCCTCTTGGGCTTTAGTTAGAGGGTCAGTTTGGTGGTATTTGAGGGTGCTGACTTACTGTTTTTGTTTGATCGTAACATTTGAGTTATAGATTTGAACTCTATATAGTAGTATTTACATCATTCATGAATCGAACTTTCATGTTCAGAGTATATTTGAATCCTGAAATTACCGAGACGACTAATAAGACGAGATGGTCGTCAACTGTGCGCAACTAGCATTCGTTGAGTCCTACAAGTTGTAACCTAGAACTTCTAGCTGAGTTTATCTAATCTTTCTAGCCTGACTCGTACTCATCTAACCTGTTATGAGCAGGAGGTTATATACGTTAACTTTAATAGGTCTATTAGGAGGAGGAGGAGGAGAGGGAGGGCGATGTTATACGCTCCTAGGTCTATGAGGAAGAGGAAGTCATACGCTACTAATCAATCAATCAATCAATCAATCAATCAATCGATCAATCAATCAATACTGATCCGCATTTAGGGCAGTAGCCCAGGTGGCAGATTCCCTATCTGTTGCTTTCCTAGCCTTTTCCGACATGATTTCAAATAAATTGGAAATTTATTGAACATCTCCCTTGGTAAGTTATTACAATCCCTAACTCCCCTTCCTATAAATGAATATTTGCCCCAGTTTATCCTCTTGAATTCCAACTTTATCTTCATATTGTGATCTTTCCTACCTTTATAAACGCCATTCAAACTTATTCGTCTACTAATGTCATTCCACGCCATCTCTCCGCTAACAGCTCGGAACATACCACTTAGTCGAGCAGCCCTTCTTCTTTCTCTCAATTCTTCCTAACCCGAACATTGCTACATTTTTGTAACGCTACTCTTTTGTCGGAAATCACCCAGAACAAATCGACCTGCTTTTCTTTGGATTTTTTCCAGTTCTTGAATCAGGTAATCCTGGTGAGGGTCCCATACACTGGAACCATACTCTAGTTGGGGTCTTACCAGAGACTTATATGCACTCTCCTTTACATCCTTACTACAACCCCTAAACACCCTCAGAACCATGTGCAGAGATCTGTACCCTTTATTTACAATCCCATTTATGTGATTACCCCAATGAAGATCTTTCCTTATATTAACACCTAGATACTTACAATGATCCCCAAAAGGAACTTTCACCCCATCAACGCAGTAATTAAAACTGAGGGGACTTTTCCTATTTGTGAAACTCACAACCTGACTTTTAACCCCGTTTATCAACATACCATTGCCTGCTGTCGATCTCACAACATTTTCGAGGTCACGTTGCAGTTGCTCACAATCTTGTAACTTATTTATCACTCTATAGAGAATAACATCATCCGCAAAAAGCCTTACCTCCGATTCCACTCCTTTACTCATATCATTTATATATATAAGAAAACATAAAGGTCCGATAATACTGCCTTGAGGAATTCCCCTCTTAATTATTACAGGGTCAGATAAAGCTTCACCTACTCTAATTCTCTGAGATCTATTTTCTAGAAATACAGCAACCCATTCAGTCACTCTTTTGTCTAGTCCAATTGCACTCATTTTTGCCAGTAGTCTCCCATGATCCACCCTATCAAATGCTTTAGACAGGTCAATCGCGATATAGTCCATTTGACCTCCAGAATCCAAGATATCTGCTATATCTTGCTGGAATCCTACAAGTTGAGCTTCAGTGGAATAACCTTTCCTAAAACCGAATTGCCTTCTATCGAACCAGTTATTAATATCACAAACATGTCTAATATTATCAGAAAGAATGCTTTCCCAAAGCTTACATACAATGCATGTCAAACTTACTGGCCTGTAATTTTCAGCTCTATGTCTATCACCCTTTCCTTTATACACAGGGGCTACTATAGCAACTCTCCATTCATCTGGTATAGCTCCTCCGACCAAACAATAATCAAATAAGTACTTCAGATATGGTACTATATCCCAACCCATTGTCTTTAGTATATCCCCAGAAATCTGATCAATTCCAGCCGCTTTTCTAGTTTTCAACTTTTGTATCTTATTGAAAATGTCATTGTTATCATATGTAAATTTTATTACTTCTTTGGCCTTAGTCTCCTCCTCTATCTCGACATTTACTTGTAACCAACAATTTTTACATACTGCTGACTGAATACTTCTGCCTTTTGAAGATCCTCACATACACACTCCCCTTGTTCATTAATTATTCCTGGAATGTCCTTCTTGGAACCTGTTTCTGCCTTAAAATACCTATACATACCCTTCCATTTTTCACTAAAATTCGTATGACCGCCAATTATGCTTGCCATCATGTTATCCTTAGCTGCCTTCTTTGCTAGATTCAATTTTCTAGTAAGTTCCTTCAATTTCTCTTTACTTCCACAGCCATTTCTAACTCTATTTCTTTCCAGTCTGCACCTCCTTCTTAGTCTCTTTATATCTCTATTATAATAAGGTGGGTCTTTACCATTCCTTACCACCCTTAATGGTACAAACCTGTTTTCGCATTCCTCAACAATATCTTTAAACCCATCCCAGAGTCTGTTTACATTTTTATTTACCGTTTTCCACCGATCATAGTTACTTTTTAGAAACTGCCTCATGCCTGCTTTATCAGCCATATGGTACCGCCTAACAGTCCTACTTTTAAGACCTTCCTTTCTATCACATTAATTTTTAACTACCACAAAAACAGCTTCATGATCACTAATACCATCTATTACTTCAGTTTCCCTATAGAGCTCATCTGGTTTTATCAGCACGACATCCAGGATATTTTCCCTCTGGTTGGTTCCATCACTTTCTGAATCAGCTGTCCTTCCCATATTAACCTATTCGCCATTTGCTGGTCATGCTTCCTGTCGTTCGCATTTCCTTCCCAATTGACATCTGGCAAATTCACCTCTCCCGCTACAATCACATTTCTTTCCATGTCGTTTCCCACATAGCTGACTATCCTATCAAATAATTCCGAATCCACGTCAGCGCTACCCCTTCCCGATCTGTACACTCCAAATATATCAAGTTGCCTATTATCTTTATAAATGAGCCTTACACCTAGAATTTCATGTGTCTCATCTTTAACTTTTTCGTAGCTTCCAAATTCTTCTTTCACGAGAATGAATACTCCCCCTCCTACCACTCCTATCCTATCTTTACGATACACCCTCCAGTTCCACGAGAAAATTTCTGCATCCATTATATCATGTTTCAGCCATGATTCAACTCCTATTACAATATCTGGTAAATATATATCTATTACTTAATTCTATTCCTTTCCTTACAATACTTCTACAGTTCAACACTAACAATTTTATGTCATCCCTACTTGATTTCCAGTTCCCTGTTCCCTTATCACCGCTCCCTAGGCCATCCCGTTTCACTGAATGTCCCTCCCTATTACCCTTCCAAACAAATTGCCTAACTTATACGTACCACTGCGGTTTAAATGAAGGCCATCTGAGCGCAGATCCCTATCTCCTACCCACCCATTAGGATCTAGAAATTTCACACCCAGTTTTCCACATACCCACTCCATAGTCTCATTTAAATCCCCAATCACCCTCCAGTCAGTATCCCTTCTACACAGTATTCCACTAATAACAATCTCCGCTTTCTTAAACTTCACCCGTGCTGTATTTACTAGACCCCACACATCTCCAACTATGTTGGTACTAATATCAGCTTGCCTTACGTTGTTGGTACCAACGTGAAACACTACCACCTTCTCCTTCCCCTCCTCGCTCTCTTTTACTTTCCTCAACATCTGCCTCAACCTAATTCCTGGATAACACTCTACCCTGGTACCCCTTCCTCCACACACTTTCCCCACGTGTCTAACGATGGAATCCCCCATGACCAGAGCCTCAAAGCTACCTACCTCATTTGATCCCCTCCCCTCCTGGTCAGCCCTATCTTTCCTGATAACTGCAGAAGCTACTTCCTCCTCCCTCTTCTCCTTCCCATGACCCTGTTCCACCTGTCTTTTCCTATCCTCTGCTTTACATTTTTCTTTCCTACCTTTTCCCTTCCTCCTACTTCCACACATCTCAGCAACGGTTCCCTGTCCCTCATCTTCCCTCTGTTGTTCTACCTGGAGTGACTCGTACCGATTTCGCACAGACACCTGTACTGAATTCTGATCCTGAATAGAGCCCTTAGCCTGCAATCTCCTTCCCCTTAGAACATTAGACCACCTGTCTTCTACAACTCCTCCCTTTCCTTCCCCTCCCTCTTGTACACCTACTGTAACCAGTACATTGTTTGAGGGAGTCCTATCTTCCTTCATGTCTTCTGTGAGAATCCTAATTATCTCCCTCAAACTTTCCAACTCCTCCCTCATACCCCTCAATGCCTCGCCACACCCACAGTAAGTACTATGAGAAGGAGGAGAACAGGTCTCCACTTTAAAGAGCTATTACTCACCAGCATGATGCAATTATTTCTCCATTTTTAGAATTTATTTTTCGTACTCTCTGTAACCAGCTTCTTGACAGGCTCTAGTCAGTTGCAGACGTTCTACGAGTAGGGTCGGGTTATTCCACTATCATACGTCTACATAGAGTAAGAGAACCAAGTATTGTGACTATGTGCAGACAGTTGATGTGTAGGAACGGTAGAAATTGTTTATATCTAGTAGGTGTTCCTGCAATGACGTTTGTAGGTAAAACTTAACTTGTTTTTATGGTAAACAGACGTTGAAATAATCTTCTTCTTCTTCTTCTACTACTACTACTACTACTACTTTTTTTTGCTATGGGCTTTACGTCGTACCGACACAGATAGGTCTTATGGCGACGATGGGATAGGAAAGGCCTAGGAGTTGGAAGGAAGCGGCCGTGGCCTTAATTAAGGTACAGCCCCAGCATTTGCCTGGTGTGAAAATGGGAAACCACGGAAAACCATTTTCAGGGCTGCCGATAGTGGGATTCGAACCTACTATCTCCCGGATGCAAGCTCACAGCCGCGCGCCTCTACGCGCACGGCCAACTCGCCCGGTACTACTACTACTAATTTCTTCTTGTGATGATTACATGGCAGCAGAACGTGTAGTACGCTTAGACAATGCGGTGGAATTAGAAAGCTGTTGTCGAGGTGTGCTGCGTTCTGTTTGCAAGAAGAAATCAGTATCTGCTTGAATACGATTGAGCTCTTTCAATTTACGTTGAATATTGTTTTATTGTTTTGTTTCTTTGCTTGATGTTAATGAAGCTACCGGTTCAACACCTGTATCATGAAATGGTTTTATCGTCCTTGGACTACAGCTCTCTTCGTTTTGGTTAGGTTTCTTCATATTATGCTGCCGTTATTCAGAGTCAGTTTTTAAGCATTTTACTTGTAGATCACTTTTACTCACTGGTTTCTAGATGTTACGTATTCCTTCTTTTTGATGCACATCTGCTATATGAGACTGATGCTGTTCTACATAAGGGTGGTAGGTATCACAGACTTTACGTCATAAAAGTGTTGAGCGATCATATTTAGAATTCATATGACGTGCAAGGTTATCGCACCTGTTAAATGTAGCACTACACCGACTGCATGCGGAAACGTTGCCGTATTCGGTTTTTCATGTGTAGATATTCCCAGAACATATGGATGACATAGACCTATGTTAGGAGAGATTGGGTTAATTTTTAGTTTAACGTTCTGAAGTTATGCTTAACGGCCTTATGTCGCTGAAGACTGTCTAGCCTTCAAAAATCCTTAGCACATAGTCAACACTTAAAAATAACGGCTATTTTTACATTAATGCGTTCACTTCAGGTGGTAAACTGCTAAGTGATGAGTGGTTGTCATACTACAAACGATAATTGATAAAATCTGAATCCTTGTAACAAACAGACCCGATTGCCAAGTGAATACGAATGTCAATGCATTTTGAAAGTACCTTGAAATCTCTCTCTCTCTTTTATACAAGAAATGGCACGTAAAAGGAGACCTTTGCACTGAGCGCTCTTTATGTCATCCTAATAGAGTACATTCTTGTTATCAATATCCACTTCCACCTCCGCCAGATACTGTGGGGAATCATGGTGAGCAATTCGACACACACCTCTACCTCCACTACAGCCATAAAGTAAACCATGGTCAGAAAGTGGGCTCCTATATTCACCTCCACCTGAGAGAGAGAGAGAGAGAATGATAGTTTAAGAAACAGGGCGGGACAGGTCAGAACTAGAGACCGCCACGTGCGGGCTTGAGTGCATGAATGAGGGTAATTTATGTGTGTATTGAAATGACAAATGTGAAAGTATTTGTTTTCAAAACAACCTTCAATTAAAACATTATAAAGGGATGGAAAGGAAAACCTCAGACATAACGCAAACAAGTAACGTTTGCTTCACACGAGGGAAATGCTGGGGCTGTACCGTAATTAAGGCCATGGCCGCTTTCCTCCCACTCCTAGCCCTTTCCTCTCCTATCGTCGCCGTAAGACCTATCTGTGTCGGTGCGACGTAAAGCATATTGTGAAAAAATAGAAAAGAAAATTAACGTGTGCAAATGTAATGAGTCCTTTTTCCCTTGATAACAAGTTCATAACTCCATGTGCAGTTACAGTGATATCTCCCTCTCCTCAAGTAGAAACAATACCTGCCTGTCCGTAAACTCGTTCGTTCAGTCACCATAAAAATATCCGGTTCCGTAGCTAAGTGGTTAGCAAGCTGGCATTTGATGCAAGGCTTCCGGATTTGTTTCCCGGCCGGGTCGGGGATTCTAATCTTTATTTGTTAATTCCTCTGGCTCGGTGGCTGGGTATATGTGCCGTGTTCAACAACATTAATATTCATCTCCACAGACGCGCCGGTCGTCCATGATCGTCAACTCGAAAGACCTGTACTAGGCCTTCTAGGATGTCATGCGCCATTATTATTATTATTATTATTATTATTATTATTATTATTATTATTATTATTATTATTATTATTATTATTATTATTATTATTATACCGGTAAAATATGCACGATGGGCAGGACCTGGATAAGGGACGGAACGGAAAATGTGTGCTGTAGCAGCCAGCAGGACGGAACAAAACCCATGCTCCACAGCAGGTTGGGATGGAAGCCAGCAGTGCGTGTAGCGGGCAGGATGGATGAATATACAGAGTTCTGTCCGTCTGAAATCCGTAACTAAGGAAGCAAGTATCATAATGTATGATTTTCCGACTGAAGGAAAATCACTGCGTCCAAACGAATTCTCTGTGTGTGCACAGTAAAGGCCTGTATTTCTTTAAAGAAGGTCGTGAGAACAGGCATGGGATAAATTGACAAAAAGAACAGATTGATCACTCTAAACAGGTCACATATGTATGATATTCACACAAGCATCTATCTTCTACAAACACTTTACGACAACAGTGACTCCCATACACATAATTTCACACAATACACTGGGTAGTCATGACTTCGTCCGTGTACGAATAAAATCGAATCATTCCTGTTGAATATAGTATAATAAATAAATACAAAATATATCTTTCTTTCAAACTAGGGCAGCAATAGTGTCCTACACTTGACTATGTCATGATTCCATAATTCATGTATACTGTATTACATATTTCTATCGAACGATATCAAACTAAAGAGAGCGCTTTAACGTTCTCCATTTGCTACTGAGAGAATAGCATAAGAAACAAGAAATGCTTCCCTCTGAAACTAGCAGAAGGAAAGGAACAGATGAAAGTTTTGATTCCTTTAAATATTTACCTTTTAAATTGTTCTTCAAAGCGTCGGAAGTGTGTTCCAGTTCAAAGCTAATACTTCATGTATCCTAGTGAAGCCCACACACAGCAAGTTCAGCGAATAACGCTCTTTCAGAATGGCCATTGATTTCTTTAGCTTCCACCAGACGTGAAATGGGATTTACTCAAACATCGCCACTGGTAAAAGAACCCGTAGCTTAGTATACGAGATGGTTAGAAATGACGAAGCATAAGAAATATAGGACTATCTTCTTGGCTGAATAGTCAGAGTAGGACCTTCGGTTCAGTTGGGCCCGGGTTCGATTCCTAGCCGGGTCAAGGATGTTAACAATGTATCGTCAATTCCCTGATACTTCTTTGACATTTGCTGTTATACTCCACAATTTACTCTCATAGTCAATAAATTATAATTGAATCGTTTAGGTCAGAAAACGCCTATCGAGAAAGATTCCTCTGTAGACATATACATCGCTCAATGCCGTTATCCATTATGAGAGCCTTCGCTATACATCCAAACTCCTGGTTCATGCAAATCATCTCACGTGCCATAATTCAGTGTTTCTGCACAAAATACTGGTAATAGTAACAGGAAGTTCTCAGTATTGTTAAGTGTTGTACTGTAATTTCCATTTTTTTGGAAGTCCTTTGTACACAGTAAGTTAAAATACGAATAGGCTTTTCTTTTTTTGAGAGTTCAAAAGTTATTTGCTTGTATTTGTTACCCCTTTGCACATTAATAGGCCTTCTGCCTAAAATAGCCTTCTATATTAAGTTGTGTATGTTCTGATTCAAATTTTGTTAATTTTATTTGTGAATGTTCGTTCCCTGTCCAGAAAAAGATTTTCTTTAAGTTTAAACGAGTGCAGCTGCAAAATATATAGAAAAAGGGAATCCTTGATGTATACATTCTAAAAACAGTTTTGTATAGTGCGAAAATTACATTCTGGCCTTTGTAATGCGAACCATAACAGTATTTAAAATGCGTTGTTCTAAACTGAAGATTTCTTTTCGAGTAAAATAGTGTTCCTCTTCTTTTAGGTTTTTAAAAACATTATAAATATTGAGATAAGGTGTTTATGAAATGAACGATTCAATTATAATATATGAACTTGTCATTCTTTACTTTATGAAAGGCCACTCACAGGAATACAATAAACGCATCTAAATAAGTATACAACATCTAGAGCAGGTAATTTCTAAAGGTAGGTGGGATTTGTAAAAATAATATTGCTGGCTAAATTGGCATAAGGGGATGTAAAGTTAAGCATTTCCCCTCTTATCATTAATAAAAAGAGAAGGAAGAAGAAATCGATATTCGAATGATGAAGGGATTGATGAAGAAGGAACAAGGTCAACAAGAAACGGGAAAATGAAAGCCTCCTAGGCCGATCAAACCTAATATCATCGAGGATGGGCAAGAAGGATAGAAGACCAAGAGAGGTCAGAAAGGAAAGATGAAAGCAAGGAGACTGGAACAGGCACGTAGAAGTAACATCAGACTCACCAAGGGGAACCGTGGTCAAAAATCCACGCTCCCAGTTGAGAGTCACCTCTTGCGACAGCTAGGAGATATCACGAGTGTATTCCAATGTACATCCGCAGTGGAAGAGTAGGCCATTGATAGTGAGGAGGCTGTGACAAGTGAGTAGAAGCAATAGTAAGGTTACGTGTTTGTAACCTGTCCCCTAAATCGAGAGCACCTGAGAAAATATCTTTTGAAACTATTTTTTCCAAAAAAACACTTAAAATTTGGCTACATTTTCACATTTTAATTTTCTCCCTATGAAGCAAAATAAACACACTTCATTGAAACAAATAATCATATGACCTCAGTTACTCTATGCGCACATTTATATTTATCACCACCTAAGCTGCCAGCATGTTAGTTTCATCTACCAGATGTCTAAAAAGTGGGATCTCAATTAAGCGGTCTAAGACTGAATTTTTAAATTAATTTTTACGGATAAGCACCAAATGAGTCATCCACAGGGGCATGATCGTATGATATGGAGTGTCGTATGGACTTTTACTCCACTTTTAAAAATTCCGACTACCTCCTCCGTGTTTCAACGAGCGATCATGGCATCCGGAGCCCGGCACACGAACACTGATCTATAGGGAGAGCTAGAAGGTTCACAGGCCGAGAAAACCAATAAGTATCCTCTTTTAAAACTAAATATTTCATTATTTATACTTCATGTTTATTTGTCTGATAATAATAATAATAATAATAATAATAATAATAATAATAATAATAATAATAATAATAATCGTATGGCCACAGCTACCGTGCGCAAGCATTGTATTTAATTTGACGCCATCTAGCTGCTTGCTCGTCAATTTCAAAGTCCCAGCTTCTTCTAAGGCTACTAGACGGCGGAGTAAACCTAACCTTTCTTGGACTCTATGGCTGAGTTTTAATGAATTGTCGAGTAAACACCAAATGTTTCACCGACATCGTACGAAACTGAGTGTCAAATGAAGTTTTATCCGCTCTTCATAAATTCGACTACCTCTGCGAGGTTTGAACCCGCTATATCGGGATCCGCAGACCGACATTCTACCACTGATCCTCATAGGCAGCTTATCTGGTGAAAGGAAACCACTGCGTCCAAAAGGAATAAAGAGAGCTTGAGTTACTTCCTTCCTTTTCCGAATTACTGTCATGGGGCTTGATAGCCGAGGCAACCACAGTTCAATTCTCGATCGATACACGTGGTATTTTTAAATGAACAGCAGCGCTCCTGTGATTCAGATTCCATTGGAGGATGTGTAGCTATGATCACGATAAGAAGTGTCACGTAAACCACAGGCTTTGTTGTTGGAGTGTTCGAAATTGTGCAAAACGAAATTTTGCAGCCACGAATTAAGAACCATGCGATGATAATAAAGTGTTGACAACGAATGAAACATGGAAACATGAAATAGCGGTGTACTAAATTGATGGTACTCGGGGTAGTCTCAAAGCAGGAAAGAGCCAAATCATGTGAGTGGCAACCCTTAAGTACCTGAGATGTCACATTAATGATGAATGGAACCTTGATCCTGAGATCCGTTGCTGCGCAATTGGGCAAGTCAGAACTTCTTTTCAGAAACTTAGAAAACTTTTTACAAGGCGTGAGCTTTCCGTTACAGTACAGACACGACTACTCCGGGACTATATTTTCACCGTCCTAAAATACGACGTTAAGGCAGAGACACTAACTGAGACCATGTGCAAGAGATTGAAAGCATTTGAAATGTGGACTTACCGAAGGATGCTGAAGATACCTGAGACAGCTAAAATCACCAATATAAAAGTGTTATGCCGTATGAACAAAGAGCCAGAAATTCTCACTATCATCAAGAGAACGTACCTAGAACACTTTGGCTGTATGATGCGGAACAGCAAGTACCACCGCCTACAAGTAATATTCCAACGGAAAATTAAAGCAAAATTTCGTCCGGGACGAAGTAGAATATCGTGGCTCAGCAACATGAGCCAGTGGTTTCGGGTGAAGAAGCTTACTCTGTTCAGAACAGCTATGAACAAACAACAGATCATGCTGCTGATCGCCAACGTTCTGCGAGGACATGGCACATGAAAAATTCTTCCTGGTCTTTTCCCAATTACTTGGATTCGTTACAAAATGCGAATTAAACACAGTTTTAGGGCCGGAATCCTTTCCTGACACCAACACTGTATGGAGGGATGAATTTACTGTGGCGTGTTTCTGTGGTGGTTGGTAGTGTGGTGTGCTATATGTAAATGAATGGATGTGTACTAAGTCGAACTCAATCATACAACCGAGCAAGTTGGCCGCGCGTTTAGGGTCACGCAGGTGTGAGCTTGCATTCGGGAGATAGTGGGTTCGAACCCCGCTATCGGCAGCCCAGAACAACGTTTTCCATAATCTCCCATTTTCACACCAGGCAAATGCTGGGTCTGTACCTTAAATAAGGCCACGGCCGCTTCCTTCTCACTCCTAGTCCTTTCCTATTTCATCGTCGCCATAAGACCTGCCTGTGTCGATGCGACGTAAAGCAATTATTGTAGAAAAGATACAGAACAAACACACTGCCTCGAGCCAGGGCACTTAATCAGACGTGGCTAAAATCCCCGGCCCACTCAGAAATCTAATTAATTAATGCTATTTGCTTTACGTCCCACTAACTACTTTTTCGGCCTTCGGAGACGCCGAGGTGCCAGAATTTAGTCCCGCAGGAGTTCTTTTACGTGCCAGTAAATCTACCGACACGAGGCTGACGTATCTGAGCACCTTCAAATACCACCGGACTGAGCCAGGATCGAACCTGCCAAGTTGGGGTCAGAAGGCCAGCGCCTCAACCGTCTGAGCCACTCAGCCCGGCGCGCTCAGAAATCGAACCCAAGACCATTCAGTTAAGGAGTCGGATACAATGATCGTCTCAAATTAAGAAGAAAAGACGAAGAAACCTCATTGCACTACGAGCCTGATTGACCTTGGCCTACCGAGCGACCGCTGCCGCTGCCTTCAGATTGCGCGGTGACACGTGGTCAACGTTAAGACTCATCCCGGCCGTTACTCTTGACTTTCTAGACCGGGACCTCTATTTCACTCCTAAAGTGCTCTCCCGTATGCTTAGTGACCTCGAACCAATCGTCAGATCCAGATAAAAATCCTTAACCTGGCCAGGAATCGAATCCATACCCTGTGGGTAAGGCGCATGATCACTGCCCCAAGACCAAAGCAACGGCAAAATTAAGAACTATACACGAAAAATATACTCTTTTGACACCCAGTTAAACATACAGGCGTGAGATAATAGAGTACTAAATTTGCAGAGTATCCCTCAATTATCTGCGATGACATTACATACTCTTCGAAATCCTAAACTGAACCATCAATCATCTGCTTATTAAACGAACTGACAAAGACTCCGGCTTTATTCCTCCCACGGTCCTATTTCAAGAAAGTAATGGATGGGAGCCTCAAGAAAAAATATAACTATTGATTTCCTGCCACCAAATAATTCGTGTTTGCCTCTTGCCATGGACGGAAGAGCGTGCAGCTCGCCAGGTGCGCGTCCTAGTGGAAGCCTCTACAGCAACCTGCCGATACTTGAAGTGGGATCCTCAAGTGCATAGTAGGTCGTGGTAATCCCGCTTACAACGCGTTATCCTGGATAAGATTGGGTCATAGCTTTAATGAAGTGATGCACTCTAAAGTTAAAATATTCCCGAACATTCTGCATGCCAAGCTAAAAGAAACTACACGGAACACCAAGTGGGGTACTGAATTACCCCAACAGGAAACTGCAGTGTTTCAGTTTGTGTGTATTGTCTATAGAACTTCACAGTTTTCAGACAGTATGCCATACCCTATATACAATCACAACATACATTCTAAGGTATGTAGAGATCCACATCAAATCAATCTATGAACTGATGATCTGAAAAACAACAGCATACAAATAAAATACATTTTTGACAGTTCATTTACTGAATTCAGACTCAGTTAATTAAGTGATTTTTAATTACCTTTGAAACGTTTTACCATGTAGGTTTTTAGTTATAGAGCAACATACCTTTCACATATGGACGGACTGTGGTCCATCTTTATAGCACCGGGCGAGTTGGCCGTGTGGTTATGGGCACGCACCTGTGAATTTGCATCCGGGAGATAGTGGGTTCGAACCCCACTGCCGGCATCCCTTAAGATGGTTTTCTGTGGTTTCCCATTTTCACACCAGGCAAATACTGAGGATGTACCTTAATTAATGCCACGGGCGCTTCCTTCACACTTCTAGGCCTTCCCCATCCCATCTTCACCATAAGACCTATCTGTGTCGGTGTGACGTAAAACAAATCCTAAACAAAAATGAAAATAAGCATCTTTACAGTGCGGTGGAAACTCATGTTGTAATCATTCCCATTTCTTGTGTTACAAGTGGATCTCACAGTTAAGTATAGTCATGATAATATATTTATAGATATGTATGGAAGAAAGTGTCATAATATTACGAGCTAAGAAAGAATTTTTTCACGTACTTCGATTCGGAATGCGAAATATGTTCCCTAGAGCTTTCTTTTGTAAAATAAAAAAGCTTTCAAAATATTCAATTTACCACAGAACTCCAGGCTACTATCCCATAGCTCAAATGAGTAAATATTATTCCATATTTCACTTTTAATAATATTTTCCATCTGCAATTTTTGATAGCCTACGTAATAAAAATATTTTAAATGATTTTTACAAATATAATGGACATGATTCCTTTTTATCTGCAAATTTTGATGGCATATATAATAAACATACCCCAGATGTTATCTTTCTACAGACATAATTCACATTATTCTTCCAAGACATGTCTATCTAGAATAATATCTAAGAATTTAGTAAAAGCTGATGTTTGGAGGTATGTGCCATTTATCTGAATGCTTATATCATCATTTCAACCCCTTTTTCAAATCAAATTTCATCACATTAGATTTGTGAGAATTCACCAAATAGAAATTGGAAGTGAAAATTCCATTTATATGTCTTAAGGAGGCATTAAGATTTTGCACCATTGATTCCCTACTTTTTTCCCAAGTAATGACAGATGTGTCATCTGCAAAGAGTACAATGGTGAAGTTTTAAATGCGAAGGAAAATATTTTTACATGTTAAATGCACAGAAACAATATCCTCTAAAACAACAATGCGATGCATAATGTGAGGAGCATCCACACAAAATCAAACAATTCCGCCGGATCCAGACTTTAAGGAAGAAAGGAAAACGTAAATTGGCAACTTAATATCAGCTCCTGAATGTGTAACTTTTCAAACACATCTTTATTAACACAGAAAAGCTCTCTGCAAGAGATCTCTGGAAGAGATCGAAAATCGATAGCAATTAAATTATTCCATGTGAAAAATTGAGCATGTTTGGTTTTTCCTAAACAGCATGTCACGTGTTTGTTTTTGCTAGCAGGACTTGTTCTTTTCTCACAAGGGAACTACCAATGAGCTCATAACGAGATTCTAATTAAATTTTGCTACAATCATCTAGATCCAATAGGATCACAACAGTAGTAGTTTAGTAGAGAGTGTTTAACATTGTCACATAATGTGAAAATTGTGAACTATTTTTAGCAGTTACAAATTAAAAATATAGTCTTGTTGGAGTACCACATTTTCTCGCTCGTTACTAGGAACCCTTTACCCAGGCCTATCCAACGCGATGCCCGTAGTATACTTTCTTAGTGAACCCCTAACTCAGATTTAATTGTACCAACTTGGTACTTCCCTGTAAGAACATCTTCCAGGAAACGATCGCATCGTGAATGTTCCATAACTACTCCCTTCTCAACTTTACTACATTCTTACAAAGCACCTGCATCTGTTTCACGAAGTCCACAGTTCAATTCCTATTGTGTCCTGACAAAAATAATTGTGCTAGTTATCTGTTAGTGCATTTTATTTGCTCTTCTCCTGAACTTACAAATGCTTACTTAAAGTGTATTCAATGAAGAATTGCATTTCCACAAGGTCAATTGTTATGCATGTTGGCTGCGAAAATTATACATCAGTTATTAATTCACAATATGAGTAAATACAGTGTTTTAATTGACTAAATGGTTACGAGTCTACATTGTTAATAGTGAATGGGAGATGTTGAGTTCAAATGCAACCCAGTGTGTTTACTGTGCAATGCCAGGTTAGATCCCAGGAAAATAAAACGTAAATAATAATAATAATAATAATAATAATAATAATAATAATAATAATAATAATAATAATAATAATAATAATAATAATAATTTCGTATGGCTATTTCTAGCCGGGTGCAGCCCTTGTAAGGCAGACCCTCCGATGAGGGTGGGCGGCATCTGCCATTTGTAGATAACTGCGTGTTATTGTGGTGGAGGATAGTGTTATGTATGGTGTGTGAGTTGCAGGGATGTTGGGGACAGCACAAACACCCAGCCCCCGAGCCATTGGAATTAACCAATGAAGGTTAAAATCCGTGACCCGGGGAATCGAACCCGGGACCCTCTGAACCGAAGGCCAGTATGCTGACCATTCAGCCAACGAGTCGGACAAAGAAAACGTAGAGCGGCATTTTTTAACAAAAATTCTTCAACAGTGAATTCCTTATCAATTCAGAGCTAAGGCGACACAGATTGAGTGAAGGATTTTAAATCCAAATTAGCATATTTTTACAACTGCTGTTCAGAAATAAAGTAATATGACTATATCTTCTTACAAACTCTGTCACGTGATGGTGCAGTAATTAAAGAAGCAATGATCAATGCCACTGAATCTCTGTTGTTCCAAGATCGCAAAGATAAATTTGAAGTCGTATTTTCCATCTGAAATATTAATTTGTCACACTAAACTGTTGCTAGACGACATATGCATACGAATATTTTCTGTTATGAAACCGTGATAAGTCCAAATCCCGGAGTACCCTTCCGGATTACAACCTAACATGCAGTTTTCGATTACAAATTGCTTATACATAACATCCCAACATTGATAAACTAAAAACAAAAGAAACAAAATATGAATGAAAATGTTCACGACATTTTTCTGTGTGGATTTCGTCCATATTGTAGAGAAAGTTATATTATGTTTTGCTACATTTACAATATAACACGGCTGTCTTTTACATAAAATAGAATTATTATATATTTTCCCATTACACAGAAATGACCGAGCTCGATAGCTTCAGTCGCTTAAGTGCGGCCACTATCCAGTATTCGGGAGATAGTAGGTTCGAACCCCACTGTCGGCAGCCCTGAAGATGGTTTTCCGTGGTTTCCGATTTTCACACCAGGCAAATGCTGCGGCTGTACCTTAATTAAGGCCACGGCCGTTTCCTTCCCACTCCTAGACCTTTCCTGTCCCATCGTCGCCATAAGACCTATCTGTGTCGGTGCGACGTAAAGCACCTAGCAAACAGAAATGTTTATAAGGTGTAACCAATTGTGTATTTCAAGCAGTCAGCTTTAACATCGCCATCCCCAAGACGTCAGTTCTGTTTCCTTTTCTCCTTCGTCGCTGCACTCTGCACGCCTCGAATCATTTCCTCTTCCTCGGAAGTTGTGAGAAATCAGTGCAGTACGCGGTGACTTTACAAGCTGAACTTGTCTTTATTGGGAGCTTAAACAGTGGAGTGAGGTGACGTCACACCGACACTTCCTGTCCTCCACAGGTCTAACACAATGGAATAGCCTTCAACGAACCAGCAGTTTTAATGCGGAGTGTGTATCCGAAGCACCCAGTTCACAGTGAGTGACGGATAATGTATACTTTCAATAATGAAGGTATCGGCAAAAGAAGGAGAAGAGTCAGGAACGGCGTGAAAATGAAAGACTTCCTTGGCCCTGCAAACTTAATATTGTTGAGGACGGAAGAGAACAAGAGATGACCATGGGAGGTCGAATAGGAAAGACGAAAGTAAGGAGACTGACAAATAAATGGAAGCAATGCCAGACTCAATTAGTGGTCGTAATCTCCAACCCACGCTCCCAAAGTTGACAGCTCCTGGCCTTCCTATCATTCACCACATACGACAGGCAGGATATCCAGTATATGCATATTGATTGCACTATGTTGCATTTCCTGGATTCAGTCTCTACTTCTTGTAGAGTTGCGAATCAGGACCAACTGGACAAGAAGCTGTTGTACTTATACCAAGACTTGTTAAGGCGACATTCCGGAGAAAAAAATCGATTGTTTGGCCATTTTGGCGAAAATTTTTATGACTGAAATTGAGAGGATTGAGTTTTATTTCTCAGGAAGGTGTTTTGCTGAATTCAACAAATTTTCACTGTAATAATGCTTTGTTTGCCATTTGTAAATTTGCATTTAAATTCCATTTTCTCCCCTAATATTCTGACAAATGTAACAAAATTTGTATGGCATATGTATTGCAGCTATATTAAGAAACCTGCGTATGGAAATTTCGATTGGAGAATTTTTTCAAGTAGTGGGGATTTTGAAGTCCAAGATTTTAGAATGTAAAAATTACACAAACTTTAGTACGATATATCTCCTTATATGCATTATTTACAGAAAAATCGATACGTGGTGCTTTTAAAAGAAGTATTATCCACCTAATTAAGAATTTATATTAATACGTTAATTAAATTTCGTGAAAAAATGTTATTAAAAATTTCCAAAAAAAGATTTAGGGAAAACTATTAATTTTACAAGAAAGAAATGCTTGTGATATCTTTACTTTTATATAGGTGACATTCCCACAAAGTTTCGTGAAAATCCATGCATTAAGTAAAATTTTATTTTTATCTCCGGAGTGTCGCCTTAAATCTCGATGGCCGGAGACGTACTGTAAGTGCGAAGTTAAAATTATCCTGCCCGCAACACACAAGAGATGAAGTGACGAGTGTGGAGAGTACAGTTAATTGGTCATCATGTTAGGAAGAATACAATAAACCAGTTATGGTGATCTCAAATGCCACCAGAACGCGTATAGTGCAAGCGAAGTTCAGGGCAGATGAAATGAAATGGCGTATGGCTTTTAGTGCCGGGATGTGTCCGACGACTTCGGCTCCCCAGGTGCAGGTCTCTTTGAGTTGACTCCCGTGGGTGACTTGCACGTCGTGATTGGAATGAAATCTTGATGAAGATGACACATACACCCAGTCCCCGTGCCAGAGGAATTAACCAAATATGGTTAAAATTCCCGACTCTGCCGGGAAGCCTGTGACCAAAGGCTAGCACGCTAGCCATTTAGCCGTGGAGCCGGACAGGGCAGATGATATTGGTAAGCTCTAAAATGTGTTGGCTGATATCTTGTTCCTTCGTGAAACGCCTGACAACACTACACCCGCTGTACAGCATCGTTATGGACGTTGCCGAAATTCCCCTGCGCCATAGGCCCTGCAATCAGACCCGCTGTCGGAAATACCACACAGTGCTGTGCGTTAATGGCGTTTCCGGACAAAACGAAACGTAAAACGATTTTTTTATGAATGAGACGTCCGTTATTGGTGCCTTTTATTCGAGACAGAAACTTTAATAATGAGTAACGAAACGCGAAGGATACAACATTTTGTATATATGTCTTGCGTGCAAAAGCAACGTGCGGAAACAAAAATATTTTTCCTCTTGTTGAATCCTAACGGCTGTTACCTTCGCTTATTTCAGTATTTATCAGTTTTCTTCATCACTAGGAGAATTGGACTTATGACTACATGTAAGATATGCTGACTTCCTGGACAGTTTTGCCAGTGCATGTGTTTGTTTGAGCATAGTGCTGAGCGTGATCCTGCAATGCAGTTTCTGCGCCTTCCGAACAGCCATTCAACTGAAAATGGTTTCGCAGAAACGTAATACATAGAGTAGAATTGGCAAGGGATTCTGACAACCATGTCTCAACCACTACCCGAATCGTCATTGTAACGATTCTGAAATATAAACCTACGAAACAGTGCAGTTGGTGCAGGAATTGTTTTAAATAAACGCTTAAATATCATCACTTTTAACATCTGCCCGCATGGATTAGAGCCAACATTCGTCATCATTTTGGGAAAACCCTCTGTTAATATGGCTTCATGTGTAGCATGTTGTTATATAAGGTTCCATTCAGGGCGGTCTAATTTTACAATACGTCCGAACAAAACGCAACTGCTTGAATATTACTTAGCCTAGTTCATTAATTAAAAGTGGAAAATAGTGGTATACACTGCCATTCCCCTTGAAACAAGCGCCTGAAAACAAGACACATATACCGAGCGAGTTCGCCGTGCGGTTAGGGTCGCGTAGCTGGGAGCTTGCATTCGTGAGATGATGGGTTCGAAAAGCACAGTTAGAAGCCTTGAAGATGGTTTTCCGTGGTTTCCTATTTTCAAACCCGCCAAATTCTAGGGCTCTACCGTAATTAAGACAATGACCACTACCTTCCCAATCGTAGCCCTTTTCCGAAAATCTTCGATGTGTTAGTGTCCGGTTACTTTCATTAGGTTTTGAGCCTTTTTCGGTAAGCTCGATTTTTCTGTTTTTGTCCACTTTCGTCCAGTTAGTGCTTGTGACCAGCTTGTCGACATCAGTGTGAACTTGTCTTTTGCGTGTACGTGAATGGACGATAAATAGGAACATTCTCGGCATCTTGTGCTGTAAGGGTAAAACAGCCTCACAAACTACGATGAACCTTCGTACAGTGGAGTGACGAATCGGGCATTTCAAAAGTGGTTTTATCCCTAAAAGACAAACTGCGCACTATATTCAATTTGAACCAGCTACAAAATGGATCTCGGCGATCACTAAAGAGGCAGTAAAACACTGAACAAATGAAGTCACGTTTAACATCGTCTCTAAGCTGTAGCCAGGAGGATAGTACACAGAGATAATAAAAGGATATCTCTGTTCTTCTCGGGACAATGTGTACATTTTATCACTCCCTATGGGGTAGAATATAACTTCCGGATAATGTGAAGAGATTTTAAATCCAAGGCAACATTCTAAGTAAAATATACTGTATCATAATATATAATACAATATATATTTTAAACATTTTACGTTACCCTGAAAGTTTGTTCATTCTGATACTTTTCAACTTGTCTTTATATCAGACTAGCAGAATAATATCTTCTTTTCACGTTTTCCTTCTAGAAACTTCGTTCTTCTTTCGTGTATAAGAAAGAACATAGAATAAAATTTGTCCTCGATTCTCAGGCTGTCCAGAAAAACATATGGTCTCCTCCTTTGGAATCGTCTTTTACTTTACAAATTTCCCATTACTATATCAGCAACGTCCTCAGTCTTGATCTTATAGGAATTACCAGTCGATGTTGTAGTACACAGTTTGTATCATTTTATTAAATAAAAATAAATAAATAAAACGTTTTCCTAATGGTTTAAAATTGCACAAACACATCGAAAATGTTCGATGACACAAGAATGTGAAAGGGTTAGGTTTGGGAAGTGACAGTACAACTGAGCAACGGTTCTCTCTTAACACTGATCAGAGGGAAAAAGGAGAAGATATGAAATTTGAAAGAATTATAATAATGTTACTGGATTAATGTGCCGCTAACTAATTTTACGGTTTTTGGAGATATCGACCTGCCGGAATTTTTTCCCACAGGAGTTCCTTTACGTGCCGGTCACGCAAATGGCGTATTTGAGCACCTTCAAATACCACCGGACAGAGCCAGGGTTGAGGTCGCCATGTTTGACTTAGAAGTCCAGCGCTCTACCGCCTGAGCTTATCAGCCAGACACTTTCTAGGGAAGAGCCACGAAGGGTGTGAACATACTCTCTAGAAGTCGCAAGTCTAATACTGTCCGAATAGGAAGAGAGCAAGAGTTGACCAAAGGAGGTCAGATAGCCTAGGACAGATGAAAGTGAGGATCCTGACACAAGTAAGGGGACGTAATGACAGACTCAGCTAGCAGAACCGCGGTCGCCAACTCCTGGTCCCAAGTTGAGAGCCCCCAGTTGGAAGATATCGTATTTTAAATAAGAAAACGAGGAGAAAATACAACTACCATCTCCTCTCATAGGCACCAGAAAATTATAAACCACTACACTATCAATAAATATACGAGTGCATTGCACAGATATATTTAAATAAAGGTTGTCACACTTTTGGGACTTGCAACTCATATAATTTTGCATTCAAATAACAGAACAGCGCAATAAGCTAACTTGCCAGCTGCTCGAGCTTAAAATAGGGTCTGCTTGCCACATGTAAAAGAAAGCCACGGCAAAAAAATATGAACGCTACCAAGAAACTAACCATCATAACAGTCCGCAATTTATCGCCCCTAAAACTCATCCATTTTTCGTGAGGACGTTAACATTTTTTTTGTATGCTGAGATATCGTAATGAATGATTGAAAGAGTTAGTGAGACGTTTTTCACATTTATATAAACGGAAAAAATTGATTTAAATTCAGCCATAGGTTACCCAAATCAATTAGGCTTTTCTGCTATCTGCTAGAATGCAAAACGTCGAAATTGACAGGCAGGCAGCCTAAACATCGTCAAAACGAAATTCCTGCTCACGGTATATGAAGCCATACGATAAAGATTATTATAAATTAAAAACATACCTTATAAACATAATTGTCTAAAAGATATTCAATTAAGCAATCCAGTTAAAATAAAAACATTAGAAATCTAGCTATCATCCACTCCAATATCTACCTACTGACCTAGTTACAGAATAAACAGTAGTAGGTTTTATTAATATTTGCCTTACCTTGAAGAGAGGGGTGCAATAATTACAGTTGCTATTTGGGTAAGCATCATGTGTGCAGTAATGTGGTACGCTATATCGACAAGTAGGTTTAATTTCCGGCTGAACCATTAGCACTTCCCTTGTTGATCTTCTTGCTTGCGAGAACCGGTAATGGTTTCTCGGATGATTAGCCTGCTTACAAATCACCGGAAAGAGTTCTTTGTAATGAGAGTTATAAATGATAACCTCAACGAATCAGAATATAATACGCAGTAATAGTTCCCCACCCAGCCTTTACGTCACCTCAAATGTTCTCAAACTGAAATGCATAGTTTTGGAACAGGTATCGAGCACCTAGATCTAACATACATAGGGTGTATCAGAAATAGTTTTTTTGCTAGTTGCTTTTACGTCGCACCGACACAGATAGGTGACACAGATAGGTCTTATGGCGACGGTGGGACAGGGAAGGGCTGGGAGTGGGAAGGAAGCGGCTGTGGCCTTAATTAAGGTACAGCCCCAGCATTTGCCTGGTGTGAAAATGGGAAACCACGGAAAACCATCTTCAGGGCTGCCGACAGTGGGGTTCGAACCTACTATCTCCCGAATACTGGATACTGGCCGCACTTAAGCGACTGCAGCTATCGAGCTCGGTCAGAAATAGTTTAACGAATATCAGAACGGTTATCTATCAAGGAACAGAAGGCAGGTCGTGCAATTGGAATGTCCGGGAAGTCCTTCGTTTCGAAGAAATATATGATTGTAAATGTGATACGAAACTTCCGAGACAGGCGGTGAGAATGACTGCACGTGTGACCTTCGTCTTCACGACAGCGAGTGCGTTACCGGAAGTGGAAGTGGAGTTGGTAACGAAAGTGGACGTGTATACTGACAAACAAAACAGACGTATCCGTAGATGCTGGCTTTGGCTATGCTGTGTCTAGTGGTGATAAGTATTGTTTTAAGAGGAATTACAACTGGAGAACCGCCTTCTCATATCACTCATCAGGAATGAAAGTGAAAGAGGTCCCAACCCCACGAAAAATGAAGGTATCAGCAAGGAGAGAGGGAGAATAGAGAACACAAAAAGCGTCAAAATGAAAGACTCTCTAGATCTCGCAAATCTAATACCATCAGGATTGGAAGAGAACAAGAAATGACCAAGGGAGGCCGGATAGGACATATGAAGTAATGAGCCTGGCACAGGTGACTGGAACGTGGGACCTCCAGTTTTACATTGAATCCGAATCACATGAAACATGACTTTTCATGTCAAAATTCCACATGTATTACCGAGATTCGAGCCAGAGCCACCTTGTGGAGAAGACAGAGATAATGTAACTCTGCTATCCCATCTCCCTGTACTTTAGCCTCTACACGACCTGTACCTTAAGGCCAGGGTCATTTCTAGTCCTAGCTTCTCCCTTTCCAATCGTCGTCCGAAAGGCGTTTGAGTTCCTGGGATGTAAATTGTATAAGAAAGCAGATGTTTCCTCACATATATTGTCGAGTGGCCAGCGTCTTTCTCTTAGCTCCCAGAGGCACTGAATTTGATTTTTCGGGGGGTCGAGGGACTTTAATCAGATGATTTCCCTCGGCTCAGAGACTGGGTGTTTGTACATTTCTGCAACTCGCACAACACGTGCACCACCTCCCTTCACTATACTATCACGCAGATGCCACTCACCCACATCGGAGGGTCTACCACACAAGGTCCGCACAATGCTAGTAATAGCAAATCGGAACTATTATTATTATTCTTCTTCTTCTTCTTTCGAATGGGCCACCAGAGGACCACGTGCCAATTTCAATTCCTTCTTCTTTGTTCTTTCCTTTTCTTCCAGTACGCTTTCATCTGTTCACTATGTTTCTTCTTTCTGTCTTCAGACCACTTTGAACCAGTCGTTTTTACTTTCCTACCTTGGAATCCTTCTATTTTCAATACTTTTAACCGAAAGCCTTCTCTATTATTTATTTCTTCTGTTGTTATATTGTTTTTTTCTAAATCCTTTCTTACTTCGTTGACCCAGCTTGTCGTTGATTTCTTACTCCACAAATATCTGAAAATCTTACTGGTTAATCTACTATCTTGCATTCGATATAAATGTCCAAAAAACATAAGTCTCCTTTTCCTCATTACATCTGATATATTTTCTATTTTTTGATATATTTCAGCATTACTTCGTAATTTCCAACCTTCTGCTGTGTTTTGTGGGCCTAATATTTTCCTCATGATTCGCCTTTCTAGTATTTCTAGCTTATCTAAATTATAGTTTAATGCCAGACACTCGCTTGCATATAGGCATTCTGGCTTCACTACTGTGTTGTAATGCCTTATTTTTGCATTTTTGGATAGGCATCTTTTATTGTAGATATCTTTGGTGACACCATAAGCTCTCTCCATTTTATGTACCCTCTCCTCTACTGCAGATTTTTCTAAACCATTTTCTTGGATTATTTCCCCTAGATATTTGAATTTTTTTACCCTCTCTATTTGGCCAATATCTGTTTTCAGAAATTTTGGTGCATCCCAAATATTTGTTAAAAATTTTGTTTTTTCTGCAGAAATTCTTAAGCCAGTTCTGCTGGCGATTCTTTCCAAGACATTTACTTGGGTTACAGCAGATGTCACATTTTCAGAAAGTATTGCAAAGTCATCTGCAAATGCAAGACAATTTATTTCAATCCTTTTGTTTCCTCTTCCTAACCTTATCGGTGAAATGTTGAGTTCAATAAGTTTTTCGTTCCAAATTCTCACTATTTTCTCTAGGACACAATTAAAAAGAATTGGGGATAGTCCGTCGCCTTGTCGTACACCAGTTTTTATTTTGAAAGGCTGTGATATCTCTCCCAGAAATTTCACTTTAGAGACTGTGTCTGTAAGTGTTTCACGGATTAGATTTGCCAGTTTAGACTTTATGCCAAATTCTCGAATTATTTTATATATAGTTTCTCTGTCAACAGAATCAAAAGCCTTTTTGAAATCTACAAACATGACTACAATGTCCTTTGAATTAAGTAACCTGTGGCGAATTACTGACTTAAGATTAAATATTTGTTCTGAGCATGATCTTCCTTTCCTGAAACCACCTTGATATTCACCTAAATGATTGTCTAGTGTTGTTTCTACTCTGTTTAATAAAATTTTGGAAAATATTTTATATGCCACTGCTAATAAAGATATTCCTCTGTAGTTATTAACGTCCTGTTTATTACCTTTTTTATGGAGTGGATGTATCAAGGCTACTTTCCATTCCTCAGGAATTTTTTCAGTTTTCCAGATTTCTTCAAAGAGTAATTGTAGCTCATTTGCTATATTTGGCAAGGACCACTTCAAAAGTTCCGCTGTAATAGAATCTTCTCCGCTAGCTTTGTTGTTTTTGAGGGTTTTAATTACTTCTTCAATTTCTTTTATAGTTGGTGGTATGTCTTCTTCCAAATTTTCATCAATATCTTGAAATTCTAATTTATGACTTGGTTCAGGACAGTTCAAAAGTTGATCAAAATATCTTGCTAATATCTCACAATTTTCAGTATTGCTTAGTCCAATTCTGCCGTTTTCATCCTTGAAACTAACATTTGTAGTTTGGTACCCCTTTAATTCATTCTTAAAAGTCTGATAAAAGTCACGGGTGTTATTTTTTATAAAGTTTTTGTCCATTTCTATAAGTTTCTCCTTTTGAAAGGCTCGTTTAGTACTTCTGATTATCCTTGCTGTTTCCTTCCTTTGTTGTTTAAACTGATCAAAATCTTCAATTTTCTTTGAGCATTTCCATTTTTTCCATGTTTTAGCCCTCTCTGCTAAAGCTTCTTCACATATTTCATTCCACCATATTTTCCTTTTATTTTTTATTGGCCCAAATGTTTTCTGTGCTGCATAATTAATTGCTTTGGATATTTCTTGCCAGTTGCCTTGTTTAGCCACTTTAATTTCATCTTGGTAGTTTTTAATTGATTCTTTTGTTATAGTAAGTCTGTCTACATTATATTTTATTAACCTCTGTGGCTTTCTTTGTTCTTTATTAGGTAGGAGTTTGGCTTTAATTTTAGAGAGAAAATGGTCGGAATCAAATTCACCATTCCTTACTACTTTCACATTCATAATTTCTTTTGTACTTTTTTTTGAAACAGCCACATGATCTAACTGAAACTCTCCTAACATTGGGTTTGGAGATATCCACGTTTTAGCTTTTCTGGGGAGTTTTCTAAAAAAGGTTGACATTAGTTTCAGGTGATAGCTTTGACACAAACTGATTATTATTATTATTATTATTATTATTATTATTATTATTATTATTATTATTATTGCGAGGATTTCGTGGCGGACAGAGGTGAAAGAAGGTGCGGGCGAATGGGTGGATATAACACAATCGAAAGATTGATTTAAAACTTTAAAGTTAGAGCTATATTTATTTCTCTGCTATCTTTTGGTTTCTTTTCAAAGTCTCAACTTTACAAATTCAAGTACAAAAGTTCGTAAGAAAGGCTAACAATTTTAGATAATTTAATAATAATCAATTAATGAATTTGAGCTTGAAGCTCCCTAATTATAAATTCTCCGTGAGCGCTGAGGCTCCTTTCAACAAACAGTCAAGGAGACGGTTCTCCCAATTTCTTTTACATCAATAGTAAGAATATCTTTGCTCAATCAATTATCTAGGAGACAGAGCATCCAAAATATACAATCTTACACGAGTACCTTTTCTCAAAAAAATTATCTCGGAGACTACCCTCCAAACATTATAGCATTTCCAGCCTTCCAAAGGCACCATATAACCTTTACATTAGTAGGAGGAGCGTCTTTGCTCCATCAATTTACAATTAGGAATCTATTTTCGAAAGTTCACTCTTTCCAGGCCCCTCTAGGCACAACCTATATTTAACAAAACCGTACCAACTGTCTCCAATGCTCAGCAGTCAGGTATCTTTAACATCAAACTGAATGAAATCGATTGTAACAGGGATAACAAGTACCCATTCTACAAGGCCTTTGGAAAAAAAGTTAAATTACTTGCCCAGAACAAATAAACAAAATTTACGTTAAATATATAAAACCCTGTTTGGGCTTGTGGCCCTACATTACAGAGGCTAAGCCTATACAACCGAGGGGACTAGGTGGAGAAAAGTTGTTGCAGAAATTACAAGATAGAAAAGGTTACTCAATTACAGTCACCTCAAAATCAAGTTGCGAGGGAATACAAGAGGGTAACTCACTCTCTATTCCCCGATTTCGGATATTTTTTCGAATAGTTTGATATTTATATTTAAAGGTGAAATATATATCTTTTGGAAAATGAAGTTACGTTACTAAAGATTTGAAACTTTCCCCTAGAGCAAGTTTTGAAAGACTATAAGATTTTAGTCACGATCTGCCATTACCTTGAGCTGGTGGACCTCACGAAGGTGGACAAGGTACACCCGCCTCCTTCACTAACACACACTCAGTAGACTGGAGCGATCACTAAGACAACCTGATCCGAAAATGTGCCAGCTTTTATATCCGAGGGGAAAGATCCAGAAAGCTCTGGGTTAAGGCCCGACACACCCCAATTCTTCTTCGATCATCAAATAAATACCAGAAAATTTTGATTGGATGAAAAGTAAATATACAAAATTTTATATTGGGCGACATCTTAAGTTTGTGGGAAGAGATAGAAGTGTTGTAAACTTTAACACACCGAAAACAAAGAATAAACGATTAGTTTAGGAAACCTTAACATACAAAATTACTCTACAATTTCAAAGTTCATCTTCACACCAGAGAGCATAAGTAAGTTCATAGCAGTGACATCTGTTGAGAAATGTCCAACCATCTTGCATTAGTTGTTGCAAACTTTGCATATCAGATGGCGTTCTCCAAGGCGCTTAATTTAAATGAACGGGGCGGGTGTACCTCCGGTACAATTATTATTATTATTATTATTATTATTATTATTATTATTATTATTATTATTATTATTATTATTACACATATTGTCAGTCTTGTGAAACTAAGTCATTATTTTCGTGAAATGTTCTAGTAGATACTACTCAGTCGGATAAATGGAGAAGTTTATGAGAGAATATCTTAATTAAGCAATGAAATATCTCAGAGAGAAAGAAAATCTTCAATTATATTACTGGAATGTCCCTTCACTTGCTGTAGATTTTAAGGGACGCTGAGGTGTCGGTTTTTGTTCCGTAGATGATCTTCGACGAGTTGAAAGGAAACGAAACGGAACCATCGCTTTAAAAACTATTAAATGTCAGTGACGAATTGAAATCGACGTCCAAAGACTATCAAACTGTACCTCTGAGATCAGTTAACTCAGGATTATCCATTTTATAATGCAGAATTTAATATCTTACTCGAAACTTTACGATCTTTAAACTTCCATCAGTAATGTATTTAACTTTTGAAAGGCAGAAGAAGAAACAATTCATCGCTATTAACACACATATTCAGCTGTCGCTGGCTTTTGGCCATTTTGTTAGTACACAGAGTTAACCAGGCGTCTAGAGCAGCCTTTGTATGTGTTTGAGTAACGTACCGACAATTTGAACTGCTCTCTATCTCCGCATCTGGAAATGACTTTCAAGACATTTTCAATGATTTAACTATGTATGTTATAGGTTTCTCTACTGACAATTGGTTTTACAGTACTACACCCTAAAAGACAAGGAAGCGACGATACAAAGGTATATGTTATGAATGTGTGTAATCACATGAAATGCAGAGGTGTGAAAATTATTAGACTCACCACTAATATTGGAACATTTTAACTGTCACATTACATGTTACTTGCCTTCCCATAAAAATTCGTTTGCGCTGCAGTGGAGCTCGTTTACGTTTTACTTCTTGTCAGTTTAAAATAAATTATATAACGCAAGTTATATTTTCATTCAATTACATCAATTCCAATGTTGAAGATTTTTAATTCATCTTTTGAGTGTAATTAAATAAAATAAGATTACATAACGTGGTTTTGTGGTATTTTTTTACTTCAGCGCTGGTATAATTTGCTTTGCTTTTTACTATTTATTATCTGAACTCTTGGAAACCGATGTAGAATTATCAACTAATCTAACATAAATACTTAATCTCAACGTAATATTCAGAAAATACCTTTTTTCGCGAAGTTTAATAAGTAGGATGAATATTTCAAGACCATGTTTAAACGCAGTATCATGAAAATAATTTAGCATAAAATTTCCTGTTCATCCGGAAATACTTAGTACTCAAAAGGTCAAAAGAAATTCAGAAAATGGTATCGTAATGTGTACAGTCAACGGCTGTTTCTAACTGTAAATTATCTTAGTATCTTCTCAATTTGAAACACTTTATGAAAGTATAGAAAGTAAGGAGGAAACATATATGCTACATCCCTGGGGTAGCCTGGGAGAGCATCGTATCAAATAACGTTATGGTTTATAAAATAAAGAAAAAGTAACATGTTATAGAGTCCAGCGCCCATCGTTCTTCCCTTATCTGGACCCCAGAGTGGAGCGGACCGTTCAGCTGTCCTCCTACAGAGAGATATCTTCCAGAAACCATCAGAAAAGAAGCCCTTTCACTGAAGAAGATAAGAAGGAGTGAGACTGGCCCCTTGAGGAAGTTCCTGTGAGCTATCGACATGTATCGAAGTACTCTCAAATAGGAAAATAAAATAAGGGTTTCACGGCGTTTTCCATAGAAACCAAGATTATAATGCTTAATAGTCCACCTCATGATATAACTATAGAAACAAAATAGGAACTTTGGTCAGAATTTTTAAAATTGGTGTTTTTTGGCCAATCATGTCCACAACAGAAATAAAATACGATTTTTAAATTACTCGAATTTCTGTCTAAGTGTCTCGCATACAGGAACGATGTATGGGATGCCTCATCGCTGGTTTCCAAAGGAACGCTGCAACAAGCTATGTTTCGGATGTGAAATATATAACAGTCATTTTACTACACACGTTCTGTAACATGGTGCATTTGTAAATACGCCAAAGATGCAGAAAATAAAGTTTAATAACTCGTTAATGTATACACCTAGAGACATTCCGCTCCATTAAAAAGTTGCCGGTATGTGGTGTGTGAGTGTACGTGTATGGAAGGCAGGTGACTATTTTGAAATTCCTGCCTATACCGTCTGCAAGTTTCGGCTTCATTCCGACCAGAATATTCGTAGAATAACATTATGTTTGAATATTCGTTGTTGCTGAACACACCGACCATTTTCTATGTGTTGACAGCAATTGTAGTACTATTGTACTATGCACTGGAAAACGAGGCTTACTAAAGCAAGGGGGGGCGCATTAGACGAATACCGTAGAGGAACATGCAGGGATCGGTCGTCCGGTTGTTATCTCCGTATTCAGATGTGACCTGCCCGCAGAAAGTAATACCCCTGTAAAAATCAGTTATTAGATATCCCATTCATCAATAGTGCATGCGGAACAGATATAAGTAGAAAGTACGGCGTTGGTGGGCCACCTGGTATTTATTGTACCCTTTCATATTAGTCAATGGCCACTGTCTGTGTCCATCGAGTGTTACTTCTCTCTTCAACTTTTATTATTATTATTATTATTATTATTATTATTATTATTATTATTATTATTATTATTATTATTATTATTATTATTATTATTATTGAAAATGAAAACCTACAACCTGTTTTCCAGTCATTGACCGGGTCAGGAATGGAATGAATGAAGCAGATATAGGCTATTAGTACGATGGGGTCGCCAATCCCAAAGTGATTTATTAATGACTGATAGATGCTATGAAATGAGAATGGAGAGTGTTGCTGGAATGAAAGATGACAGGGAAAACCGGAGTACCCGGAGAAAAACCTGTCCCACCTCCGCTTTGTCCAGCACAAATCTCACATGGAGTGACCGGGATTTGAACCACGGTATCCAGCGGTGAGAGGCCGACGCGCTGCCGTCTGAGCCACGGAGGCTATTATTATTATTATTATTATTTTATTATTATTATTATTATTATTATTATTATTATTGTTATTATTATTATTATTATTATTATTAACAAATACATCGCAAATGGGAAATATCCCAGTGGCAATGGTCACTTACAGTAGATCTTCCAGAAGATAATTATATGTTTGTTCAGTATTCATCCTGAAGGCTGGTTGGATCCTCAACTTCTCCAGGATCTGCTGTCGTAGATATTCTAGGCGTCACTAAAAAGGCGTAAAAGGGAAATGAGACATGAGGTAGTCCCCTTTCTCTCTCCTCACCGAGCAAGAAGTTGCTATTCCACATCACCGACCGAAAATGTGAGCACCAACCGACCCTATAACAGATGTTATAACAGGGTCTGGCTGTATGAGAAATGGTGTTACTAACATTATTTGTCACTTTCATATTCTCACAGCCAAAGAGGAAACTGAGAAAGGTCAATGAGCTACAGCCTATACCAAAAGACATAGTGACTTGTGAACATTGGATTTCGCCAGCAAAGGCAGAGAATATAATTATACGGAACTATATCATGTAACGGCTTTCATCTCAAGTTTTGAAGTGTATGTATGTGTGTTAATATTACTGTTACCGTGATTTGGTGGATCAGCAGAGGTGAAAGAAGGTGCCAGGGTGAACGGGTCTAACTACAAAGCCGAGATATGAATTAAAATTTCATTAAAGGTTATATTTTTCAAAAATAGCAAAACTTAACAATTTTCACATAGAATTTCAAAATTTAACAAATAACAAAAGTCAACAAATAACCGACAATCAGGTACAAGACCAGCAAAAGCCAAGATACAGAACAATTCTGGGCTTTATGCCCCTCGCTTTACAATTCCCTTGAGCTCATACCTCAAATATACCAAGCACAAGACCTTCAAGGGCAGAAAACCCCTTCATTCAAGGAGCACTTGCTCCTAATTACAATATCAAGCATCCTAGAGGCACTTTTCCAACACCAGAAAAGAGCTGACACGCTCTCAGTTTTTCAAGCCTCTTCAAGGCCATACCATACTTTACAATCACTTGCCATCAAGGCATAAATTACACTACTGAAACGGGAGTATCTTGTACCCAATCTACTGGGCCTTATCAGAAAAAGAACAGGTAAATTGAATGGCCCGCAATACCAAAGGAATGGAGGCGAGTACTTGTACTCCTAAATACACATTTTAAAACCTAAAAGGCACTAGGCCGATGAAACAGGGGCTATTCCAAAACTATGGAGGTGACTCGTATAATGAATAAGTTTAACACATTACGGAAGAGTAGAAAATCAGTTACCAAAACGTAGTCACCTCAAATCAAAATGAAGGGGGACTCGAGACGGTAAAGCACACTCTATCCCCGATTTACAGTTAAAGATATATGAATTTTTTACATAAGCCGGCACAAATTTACATTTTTAGAAAGGTAGGTTACATTGTAAAAGTTTCGGAACCTTCCCGCGGGTTAAACTGCTGAGCTAGCAAGAAATAAAGATGTTAAGCGGCCATTACTTTACCGAAGAACTGCTGCCTGAAGAAAGAGGCGCATCCCGCCTCCTGCTACACGTACATACACTAAGTTAGATGTTGATGAAGTGGCTGAGAGACAAGAAAATCAGCAGTTTTTATATTCTCGGGGAAGGTTCGAGACCTTTCATGAATAATTAACACACACCTACAGGCGTTTATTGGGTAGCTTACAGTTACACATCAAAATCGAAGAAGAAAGGCACGATTGGTCAAACATTAATTACAGAAATTCTGGATTGGCTAAGTTCAAAACTGGCGGAAGGAAATTATTTAATTTAATTTCCGGGTTGAACCGTGTTGTACGCATATCACGTACAGTTTGCCTACGTTTCGAATACATTGCAGTATTCTTTGTCAAGGCGACTGAAATACTCCTACTCGATCCGAGGTAATCAGTCTCCCAGGCAGAAATTACACTACTAGAGTGGCCTTGATCTTGGCCTTTTATATCCTAGCCTTTCTGGCTGACGTAAGCCCTGGCTGTCTCGCGAGACTTCTGGAAAGTATATGTCACAGCCAGGTAGTGGGGGCTTGCCCGCGCTGTTATGTAATGGGGTTGCGGCCCGTGTGTTTATGTTGTGGTCTGTATGTCTTAAACTATGAATGATAGGCATCCAAGAATTACTGATTTTGTATCCTTCTTCTAAATTTATGTTGTTCGGATGTTTCTTGATTTCGATAGCCTCGCGGACTCTCCTTTCCAGATTCCAAGGGATACCTGCGAGGATCTTGGTCTTGTCAAATGATATTCCGTGCCTAGTATCGCAGGAATGCTTGGCTACTGCTGAAATATCTGTGTTTTGGTCCTTGGTGTGACGGATATGTTCTTTTAGGCGGGTGGAGATCAGACGTTTTGTCTCACCTACATAACAAGCTCCGCAGCTACATTCAATGTGATACACTCCAGGGGCCTGTACTTCTATTGTGTCTTTTACTGGTGGTAGATAACGGGCTAGCTTACGGTGAGGTTTATAGATAGTTTTTATGTTGTATTTGTCCAGTATCTTGCCTCTCCTGTCTGTAGTGTTTTTAATGTATGGCAGTATCGCTGTTTTCTGGCGGGTCAGTTCTTCTTTCCCCTTGTTTTCTCCTGCGGCGGCCTCTTCTTTGTTTTCTTCTGATTTTTTAAGGATTCGTCGGATGTTATTGAGCGAGTAGCCATTTTTCCTAAGGGTTTCCGTGAGGTGTTCTTTTCCTTCCTCGAGGTGCTCTGCGTCAGATATCGCTATGGCCCTGTTCACTAGTGATGTCAGGACAGCCTACTTTGTGATGGGTGATGATGAGACGAGGCGTGTAGGTACCTGTCTGTGTGAGTGGGTTTCCTGTATACTGCGCGACTCAGCGTCCCATTGGAGTTACGTATTACTAGCACATCCAGGAACGGTAGTAATCCGTCTACTTCTATTTCCATGGTGAACTGAATATTTACGTGTATGGGGATGAGATGGTCTAGAAATAGCTGTAGGTTATTGCTCCCGTGAGGCCAGATTAAAAAAGTGTCGTCCACAAAACGGAGAAAACATTTCGGTTTCAGGGCAGATGTAGCTAAGGCTTTCTGTTCGAAGTGTTCCATATACATGTTTGCTATTTTTGGAGAGATTGGCGACCCCATCGCGGCCCCTTCTGTCTGTTCGTAGAACTTCCCGTTGAAATAGAAATAAGTGGCGCTAAGGCATTCTTTAGCTAGTGTTGACAGGTCTTCTGGAAGTTTCTGGTCTAATAGCGGAAATACTTCTGTTAGCGGCACCTTGGTGAAAAGTGACGTGACGTCAAAGCTTACTAATAGGCCCGTACTTTCAATTGATTGATCCTTAAGGAGCTGGATGAAATGTCGGGAGTCCTTCACGTAGGTTTCAGTGTCTCCTGTATGTGGCTGAAGTAGTCCAGCTAGGTAACGGGCGATATCGTGCGTGGGAGAGCCTATAGCGCTCACGATAGGTCGCAGAGGTATGCCTTCTTTGTGGATTTTAGGCAGGCCATACAATTTTGGAGGTATCGGGTCCGAGGATATTAGTTTCTTCTGTATTTCGGCTGGGATACTGGAATTTTTTACTAGTGTGTGGAGTTTGTTCTTAATGCGGTTGGTAGGGTTCCTCATTTTCCTGTATGTAGAATCGGTGAGTAATTGTTCTATTTTCCGAGTGTAGTCTGTGCGTGTCATTATCACCGTAGCGTTGCCTTTATCTGCGGGTAGGATAATTGTTTCCGTATCTTGACGTAGTGTTTTTAGGGCATGAATTTCTTCTGTAGTCAAATTGGATGGCGGCGGCTTTGCGGATCTCAGTAGACATGATATATCCTGTCTGATCTCCTCTGCAGACTCGGTAGGAAGGCGCCGGATTGCAATTTTTACTTTGCTAATTATTTCTTCTACCGGTATATTATTCGGAGCTACTGCGTAGTTGAGTCCTTTTCTCAAGACCGAGGTAGTAGGTTCACTGAGTGGCTTGTATGTGAGGTTTACTATTACATTATTCTTCAGTGGAGCAGGTGGTTTCGGTTTCTGTTTTTGTAAGAGGCGGTTGAATTTCTTGTTTTGCTTGTCAGTGGCTAGTTCTAGTGTACGCTGGGTTTGTATGCTGCTAATGCTGTCTAACGTGGTCCAGTCATTGAGCGACAAAGTGCTGGCAAGTTGCAGGTGGAGATGAAATAATTTATTGTTGAGGTAGTCCAGAGTCTGTCTTGTGTCACTGATCCGTTCTCTGAGGAGTTTTATGCTGGTTTCGTGAAGAATACGGTCAGTCCGTTGGTTCTTGGTGTGATATTTCAGTCTCACACATGCTGGTGTAATGCTGTTATCCCTGCAGCGTTTCAGAAAGGCGAGTCGAGCCAGGTAGTTACTCATTTTCTTCCGAAGGTTGTCGAACTGCCTAGTAGCTTTGAGAATATCCTCCCCGTAAAGGTTTCGTATCTTAGAAGTGAAGCTTCCACGGTGTGAAGAATTATTTAATTTAATTTCCGGGTTGAACCGTGTTGTACTTGTAGGCATATCACGTACAGTTTGCCGACGTTTCGAATACATTGCAGTATTCTTTGTCAAGGCGACTGAAATACCCCTACTCGATCCGAGGTAATCAGTCTCCCAGGCAGAAATTACACTACTAGAGTGGCCTTGATCTTGGCCTTTTATATCCTAGCCTTTCTGGCTGACGTAAGCCCTGGCTGTCTCGCGAGACTTCTGGAAAGTATATGTCACAGCCAGGTAGTGGGGGCTTGCCCGCGCTGTTATGTAATGGGGTTGCGGCCCGTGTGTTTATGTTGTGGTCTGTATGTCTTAAACTATGAATGATAGGCATCCAAGAATTACTGCTTTTGTATCCTTCTTCTAAATAGCAAACATGTATATGGAACACTTCGAACAGAAAGCCTTAGCTACATCTGCCCTGAAACCGAAATGTTTTCTCCGTTTTGTGGACGACACTTTTGTAATCTGGCCTCACGGGAGCAATAACCTACAGCTATTTCTCGACCATCTCAACTCCATACACGTAAATATTCAGTTCACCATGGAAATAGAAGTAGACGGAAAACTACCGTTCCTGGATGTGCTAGTAATACGTAACTCCAATGGGACGCTGAGTCGCGCAGTATACAGGAAACCCACTCACACAGACAGGTACCTACACGCCTCGTCTCATCATCACCCATCACAAAAGTAGGTTGTGCTGACATCACTAGTGAACAGGGCCATAGCGATATCTGACGCAGAGCACCTCGAGGAAGAAAAAGAACACCTCACGGAAACCCTTAGGAAAAATGGCTACTCGCTCAATAACATCCGGCGAGTCCTTAAAAAATCAGAAAACAAAGAAGAGGCCGCCGCAGGAGAAAACAACGGGAAAGAAGAACTGACCCGCCAGAAAACAGCGATACTGCCATACATTAAAAACACTACAGACAGGATCGACAAGATACTGGACAAATACAACATAAAAACTATCTATAAGCCTCACCGTAAGCTAGCCCGTTATCTACCACCAGTAAAAGACACAATAGAAGTACAGGCCCCTGGAGTGTATCACATTGAATGTAGCTGCGGAGCTTGTTATGTAGGTGAGACAAAACGTCTGATCTCCACCCGCCTAAAAGAACATATCCGTCACACCAAGAACCAAAACACAGATATTTCAGCAGTAGCCAAGCATTCCTACGAAACTAGGCACGGAATATCATTTGACAAGACCAAGATCCTCGCAGGTATCGCTTGGAATCTGGAAAGGAAAATCCGCGAGGCTATCGAAATCAAGAAACATCCGAACAACATAAATTTAGAAGAAGGATACAAAATCAGTAATTCTTGGATGCCTATCTTTCATAGTTTAAGACATACAGACCACAACATAAACACACGGGCCGCAACCCCATTACATAACAGCGCGGGCAAGCCCCCACTACCTGGCTGTGACATATACTTTCCAGAAGTCTCGCGAGACAGCCAGGGCTTACGTCAGCCAGAAAGGCTAGGATATAAAAGGCCAAGATCAAGGCCACTCTAGTAGTGTAATTTCTGCCTGGGAGACTGATTACCTCGGATCGAGTAGGGGTATTTCAGTCGCCTTGACAAGGAATACTGCAATGTATTCGAAACGTCGGCAAACTGTACGGGATATGCGTACAAGTACAACACGGTTCAACCCGGAAATTAAATTTAAATAATTCTTCACACCGTGGAAGCTTCACTTCTAAGATGGCGGAAGGAAAGGTTAATATTGCCAACCCACAAATGAAAGAACGTAATTTAGTAAGGACAAAAACTTATGAGTACAAAATTTCTTCAAATAAAGTTCCTTCATTTCGCACCAGGGTGCATGATCATAGTTTGTTTAGTAGAGACATCTATGAGAGAATGTCCACACTTCTTGATAAATAGTAAACAGAAACAAGTCGACATTCACACAGTGACATCTTCAGAGGAAAATTTTAAGTTGGTCGAGTTTTAAGTTCACTGTTTCTCCTGTAGAGGAGTACTTTCAGGCGGAAAATTTGAATGTGCGGCGTAGAGGTGTACCACCCGGTACAATTACATTTACATTTCAAATGTGACGTCTTAATTAATATTTCATTACGTCAACCAACTTGTAACAACTCATTAATGCACGCCCTCAGTACGTCAAGCCGTATCATTACAAGCCTGTGGAATATTGATAAGAAAATCCATTAGCAGTAGTATTTAATCCTTCGACGCTTGTATTAAGTAATCCTAACACTACATTGGATCGATTTATTGTGCTACTGTTGATACCTGTCTTATATATCTATATGTGTAAATAACGTTTTCGATGACATAAGGAAGTAGATCTCGCTCGATCACATCGCAAATCTGATTTAAGTCACCGCAAAAATAAACGCTCGCTCTTTACCACTCCTCGTCAGTGGCTAATTATTGTGTGCACCTACACAAAAACAGTCCTTTATGCTTTTTTAAGCTTCAAGTTGGAGTCTTCTACTCCACGAGACTGCCTGCACACACGAAAGAAACTTACAACGTGGAACAAAACAACGACCATACGCTCCAGGACAACAGGAGATACCTGCGAATATCATCTTAGAAGATTGTGAAAATATAGGTCCATAAATGGTGAGTCCCAAGGACCTCGGAATATCACCACTCCATGAAGCCACCATGATTTATCATTATCTCCCGATGAGTGTTTCATTAATTATTTTGTGGAAAAATGTTCCTTTAATGTTGTATGAGTATCTCTTACTCTTTTACTTTTAATGTGTAGACCTCTCTGATGTTGATTTTTCTATGTAGCATTTTGCCTACTTATTGAGTAGAGAGCCGAGTAGTTGGATCAAGCTTTTATAGCCCATATCTCATAAGGTTTTGGTATCTTGGACGTAGACAAATTTATTCGAGTATTATTTTTGATCAGTTTGAGACCATTCTGTTCATTATGGGTAGGTTGACTCATATACTATTTTCACTGACATGAACTTCATGACAACTTAATGATAAAAATCTAAGTCAGATCCGCACTATTTAAATGAGTAATTAAACATATTTAATCTTTGTGAGAACTTCGACATTATTTTTACGAAGGCTAATGAGAGAGTCGCACAGATGATCGTTTCAAGGTCACGTTACTGATAGAGTAGTTTATCTCAAACAATTACTCCTTAATTTTCGCAACTATGGGAAGGCAGAAGCAATATAATAATAATAAGAAGAATAAATGTATACAGTTTTATTTAGAGTATGGCATTTAGTGCTGAGAGTGTTCAGCTTGCCTAGTGCAGGTCTTCCTATTCGACTCCCATGGGTGACCTGCACGTCTGGTTGTCAGTCAGATGGTAATGATAATGAGGTAGGAAGAGGGTTAAACCCGTATTAGCACATGACTTACTCCTGATAATTACTCGCGTAATTTTCCCTCCCTGAATTTTAGAACGAAAATTTGGAAAATAAAATAATCGCATATTTCCCTCCCTCCCTTGGTACGAGGGTCGGGTCATAAGTCATGGTAACTATTTTTTTTCTCACGAACAGGAAACAACACGAACATCTAAGATAAACATTTGGAAATATAGGGCATGTACTTATGCATAGTGCCTGCAGACAAATTATGACTTCAGGAGATTCTCGTAGGACAGAGACAAAACACACAGGCCATTGGTAAACATTGTTTTATTATGGTATAAACAGAAAATACAAAAGACTACGTACAAAGGACAGTTCTCCACTGGTTACAGACTTTCTAAATAATAACCCAAGGTTTCCACTGTGCGTTGCCAGCGGTGAGGCAGGCGCCGAAAACCATTCGCTGCATGTGTATCGCTAACGTGTGACACCTCTCTCCGAAATGCTGTTACAATGTCCTCTTTGTTAGCAAACCGTTGCCCGCGTAATGGCTTCTTGACTTTCGGGATTAGATCGTAGTCACGGAGAATTGCTATTTTAATATACGATCGTTGCTCCTGCTTGTTGACTTCCATTTTGTGACGATCTCATTCACACATTGAACTTGAGGGCATGCTTAGACCCACACTGTTGTTTACATACATCATCCAGTAGCATCATACGCAAGTACATACCGCACGTTTCCAAATGCGTATCATAGATTTTCCGTGTTGACTCCTGTTCGTGAGAAAAAAATAGTTGTCATGACTTATGACTCGACCTACGTATATCTACAGTCTCCACTAGTTGCGAAACACGGGCTTATCTCGTCTTCGTGTTTCATGCCGTTGTACGGAAATCGGGAATTAGTTTGGAAATTCCAGCTCATGTTTTTCAAGCTAGGAGAGGACGAAGTGACTGATTACTCAACATTCCAGTGCCTGGGGCCAGAACACACCTGTGACTGCTACCCAGCTATAACTCTCCCTTGGTACCAGCTGTGACACGCACGCGTACAGTAATCGCTTTCAACAGTGTTCTTACATGTGAAGTGTGACTCGATAGGAAAGAGAAACAGTAGTTACGACCCACAATTTAAATTGTCTCTAATGGAATTTGTCGAAAATAACGGTAATCGTGCTGCATCTCGTGAATTTTCCGTAGCACCATTACACGTGCGTTACTGGCGGAAGTAGAAAGAATTACAGTGTACCAAGAAAACAAGTTTATCATTTCGTGGACCAAAAACAGGGAAGCATCCAGAAATTGAAAAGGAGGTTGTTTCTTACGTAGGTCAATTGCGAAATGATGGCTTTCCAGTTTCCCACGAGATTCTCCAATTGAAGGCTGTAGAAGTAGCAAAAACCTTGAAAATTCCTGATTTTAAAAGAAGCAGAGGATGGCTTTGTCGGTTCATGAAAAGGAACAATCTTTTCCTTCGAAGAAGGACATCTCTATGCCAACGACTTCCGAAGGACCACAGTGAAAATATCGTGCAGTTTCATAGATTTGTAATTAGGAAGCGGTGCAAGTAAGATTACCTGCTATCGCAAATTGAAAATGCAGATCAAACTTCGATTTTATACTACTAATTACTGGAAAGGGAGCATCCAGCGTAGTCATGAGGACTGCTGGGGCAGAGAAGCACAGTTATGTTGCCTGGTACTGCGGACAGGCGAATATTTCCTCCCTACGTAATATTGAAGCATAAAACAACTCCTAAAGGGAAATTTCCTTCCTGTTTGCACGTTCGTGTCCAGATGAAAGGATGGATGGCAGCTGTTCTCATTAAAGATTGGTTGCGTGTTGTATGGAGAAAATGGCCTGGCCATCTCTTAAATCACAGGTTTTGGACAATTTTCGTGGCCATCTTGTTGATGATGGCCAAGAAATGTTCAACCAACAGACTGATTCTGCAATACTTCCTGGTGGCTTGACGTCGGCCTTGCAGCCTATTGATTTAAGCGTCAACAATACATTCAAAGACAATGTACGGCTAGTATATTTTAAATGGATGGCGAGAGGTTTTCATATTCTGACGCCTACCAGGAAGATCAAGAGGCCTTCACTAGAATTAATATGTGGGTGGATTCTTCGCACTGATTTCACAAGACATTAATGTGAAAAGTTTCAAGAAACTGGCATTTCCAACGAACTAGATAGAACTGAAAATGACTGCATCTGGGAGATGGAAGAGAATGGGAGTGATTCAAAGCAGATGACTTTGGAAGAAAGCGACGATGAATGACATGGTAAGTGTAATTTTTTGACGTGAAATACGTATTAGCTCAGGCAGTTTTACAGATTTTACCCCAATACAGTATTCTAATTTATTTCAGGTATCTGTCTCCTATCTTCAGCGAATTCTCGCGTGACATTATAAAACGAAGGTTTCCTTATAATTAATGCTAGGGAACGTATTATTGCCTTCTATTTTGTATTAAAATTAACTGTGTTATACATATATTTGATTATCTTGTACTATTTTAGGCCTAATTAATTTCGTAACATAAGGTATGTTCGATTTTTCATTTCCATTTTTAATTTAGATTCGCATTATTTTTCGTCCCCGTTGTTTAGGTCGAAAAAAGTTTTAAAAAGGGAGAAAATTTCGCGAGTAAATACAGTAACACCAAGGAGTCTGTTCAAGGCTTTACGACTCAAACCGACGGACAAAGCACCATCAACAGCGTCAGATGCTCTCGCTCCATACAGACACTGTGGAGAAGTTTGAAACTAAATCCATGTTTTTGGCACACAATATGGTGATTACAAATAGCATACTACCGCTTCTCCTCTCTTGCTGGCCAATATTCTGATGGTGACATTTTTCCACCAACTGGATTTAACTCGGGTAACCACGGTGTTAGACCATAGACACTTGGTGCCTTAACGATTTTGGCAACCGCATGCAGATTTTGATTATGATAATGAAGATAACGATGAGAATAATAATATTAACTTTGAGTGATATCATTATGTGGCTTCACACAAATGTTGACTATTATATGCTTGTCAGTTATTTGAAGATATATTTGCTGTATGGAAAAGGGCAGTGTAGTAGTTGCCATTCATTCAACGATTTAATTATGACGATGTGAGGACATCGATGATAGTTTGCGCACTGAACACCCATTTGTGACAGTGAATTTTTGTAAGCACTTTTGTATATTAATTAGTATGGTGCAATCGATACCAATTCGAATTTCACTCAGGAGTTCTTCTAGGAGTAACTTAATATTTAGCTCTGTTATTTGTGGATTTATGTGACATGTTGTTATGACCATATTTCTGACCACGTGGCCCAGTCATTTTGATACAGACATGTGACCTTGATCTTTCAGTGACTGCTCAATTACCAGATTATCACGAGGTATTTCTCGTCCATGCGGTTTTTCCAGGATTTATTTTCGTAATAATAATAATATTTTACAACATGAATAATTGAAGAGAACAGCTGGAATTGCGTGCATTTCAGCTGATGTGTATTATGATATGACGGAAAATTGTGAAATGATTTTATGCTCCCTTTCCATCATTGTTAATAATTACACGTGTCATGCAATGTTTCTTGGTGGTCGTTTTTGTTCTACCATTATCTTTATTTATTGTTTTTGTTCAACATGGATTTTATGGCCAGACACTGTTTATGTTGATATTCTAACATAACTCAGGTTGAGCGTTACTTAATTATTTTATTCGTTCAGTGGTGTCTTTACATAAAATTGATCATTTTATTTTTTCAAACCACCGAAAGCATCTATTTCCCTCATGGATTTGTTTCAACGTTCAATTTGTACGTTATTTTTATCACAAGTGCGTTAAAGGTATGCGAATTAATATGTGTAGCAATATTGGTTGATTAATATGTGTATTGGCATCTGCTTCTCTGTGAGAAATCGAATGATATGTATGGAAAATACGGGTACCTTATTTCCAAATATTGACTCTTTCAAGAACTACGAAGGTACTGCGATTATAACTTATGGATACGAGTATAGCATCTGAGTGGAATATAAGCTGGATCTTTTAATGCTTGGAGAAAGAATTGTGATCAAAGCATCAAAAAATATTTTTCATGCGTCTTCGTCGATATATAGGGTGTATTGTATCAATAAGGTACACCAAAGTTTCAGAAAAAATTCTTCACACGTAGAAGAAGAAAGTATGTTATATGGACTCGGGTCCGGAAACGCTGTATTTTCGTGTTAGAACTGATATTCTACAACTCTACAGAGTGCATTAGTCAAGGTAAACACTCAGGAACAGAACGTACCAGCATTCGACATGAAACACTTTGTTCCATGAAATGTTCAGAATGCCCTGTGATACATGCATCAACCCGCTGTCGCAGAGGTACATCAGCGCATCCAAGAATCAATGCTCTACTTCTAGTCTATATTACAATAGTAAAACATAGAGCACTAAAGAAGGCAGCAATGGCGTATTCGGTTTACCAAAAAGGGCGTAGGTTCAATTCCCCGTGAGAAAGTCGAATAAAGCTAAAAATGAATCTTCCACGCGTAGAAAGGTGCATGGTCCTGAGGTTCAGTCAATCTGCACCAGTAATAAGTGCCAGATTAATTATCGGAGGCAACGGCGGCCGGATATAGAACTGACCACTCCATCCCACAGAGTGCCGATGTTATAGGTAGTGGAAATCTGTATCTTCCACTCTTCCAGGGGCCTTCATAGCTGGTACGGGTATTGCTTTGCTTACAGCACCATTGGGTGAGTGCATAAAATATGCCCACGGTATACCTCTGCCTGCATTAAGAGGCGATTAAAAGACAGTCCCAGGACATCTCGGCTTGGGATTGTAAGTTGGCGAACACGGGACCCTTAGCTAACTCTGAATTACTTACACTTCTAATAGGCTCCTCACTTTTACCTTCGCTGCTCGACTTTTCATGGCGAGCTCTTCTTCCCTTGCGGCCCCAACGCTATTAGATACAGGATGCTCAGGGAGTCTCCCTTCTACACTCTTTGAGGCCCTTGCTTTTCCTTTGCAGATATCGTTAATAGAAGGACCGGACCTTATCCTATAATTAGTGTTTGAAGGGCGAGGTTGCCTACTTGTACTACACCTTAAAATTAAAAACACTCATCAAGGCTAGTTGTATGCTTCAGGAAGGGTTGATATCAGAATGCCCAACCCCCTCCTCACTACGTCAAACCTATGCCCCTCGATAATCCTATTTCTATAAACTTTTAAAGCGTCAGTGAGTTTTCAAATCGACTGTTAGGAATGTATATTGAGATAAATATAATACGAGTATATTACATCATAGCCTAATTTCTCACAGGACTAGACGGTATCAGTTACTCCATGTACTGATCCTCAATTTGCAAGGAAATGTGCTCTTACGAGGTACTCAAGCTACCACACAAAATGGATGATGTTAACATCGCCACGTGCATCGACAAGTTACCGGTACATTCTATGCTGAATATTAATGAAACACACCGGGAATTTAATTCTAACTGGAATTTCATGCCTCATGTATTTTAATGAGTTATGAGACTATTTTAATCTCCGACTGATAAATCTAAACCCAGTGGAATGCTACCTAATGAATTTCAACTTTGAGTTATTCACAGCCTCACGGTGGATTAGCTGATATTGGAAACTGTGTTACTCGTTACTGGACGTTCAAACACACCACCTGCCTCTTTAAATCATCAGCGCTTTTAAAATCCACTGCTACAACTTCCAGAATATTTCGTCGTTCCCGTGTGTGAGGCACATGGTAACAAATTAATAGTGACGCATCTGCTTATTCGTACGCACATACACCTCACCGTTTTTATTAATATTATTATTAGTAGTAGTAGTAGTAGTAGTAGCAGTAGTAGTAGTATTGCTGTTATATTGAATTTCAATTTTACTCGCAAAATTATTCGCTTCGTAGAGTTCAGTTTAATAAACAGGAAGTCACTGAAACTTATGGCTTCAGACCTGTTGTTCGCAAAGTAAGAAGGCCTTGATTTTGGTTTTCAGGTTATCAAAATATTTCCCTTATCCTGGATTGAGGACAGAGGCGTGTTCAGTCAACTTGCAATGTCAATTGTAGAGATTGCAGAGATTGTAAGTATCTAGGTGTTACGATAAGGAAAGATCTTCATTGGGGTAATCACATAAATGGGACTGTAAATAAAGGGTACAGATCTCTGAACATGGTTATGAGGCTGTTTAGGGGTTGTAGTAAGGATGTAAAGGAGAGGGCATATAAGACTCTGGTAAGACCCAACTAGAGTATGGTTCCAGTGTATGAGACCTTCACCAGGATTAGTTGATTCAAGAACTGGAAAAAAAACCAAAGAAAAGCAGCTCGATTTGTTCTGGGTGGTTTCCAACAAAAGAGTAGCTTTACAAAAATGTTGCAAAGTTTGGGCGGGGAAGACTTGGGAAAAGGATACAAGCTACTCGACTAAATGGTATGTTCCGAGCTGTCAGTGGAGAGGTGGAGTGCAATGACATTAGTAAATGAATAAGTTTGAATGGCGCGCGGCTGTGAGCTTGCATCCGGGAGATAGTAGGTTCGAATCCTACTATCGGCAGCCCTGAAGATGGTTTTCCGTGGTTTCCCATTTTCACACCAGGCAAATGCTGGGGCTGTACCTTAATTAAGGCCACGGCCGATTCCTTCCAACTCCTAGGCCTTTCCTATCCCATCGTCGCCACAAGACCTATCTGTGTCGGTGCGACGTAAAGCCTCTAGCAAAAAAAAAAGCAAGTTTGAATGGTGTCTTTAAAAGCAGGAAAGACCACAATATGAAGATAAAGTTGGAATTCAAGAGGACAAATCAGGACAAATATTCGTTTATAGGAATGGGAGTTAGGGATTGAAACAACGCATCATTTAAGAAAAGGGTAGGAAAACAACAGATGGGGAATCTGCCACCTGAGCGACTATCCTAAATGCAGATCGGGATTGATTGATTGATTGATTGATTGATTGATTGATTGATTGATTGATTGATTGATTGATTGATTGATTGATTGATTGATTGATTGATTGATTGATTGATTGATTGATTGATTGATTGATTGATTGATTGATTGATTGATTGATTGATTGATTGATTGATTGATTGATTGATTGATTGATTGATTGATTGATTGATTGATTGATTGATTGATTGATTGATTGATTGATTGATTGATTGATTGATTGATTGATTGATTGATTGATTGATTGATTGATTGATTTGTGTTACATGAACGGCTGTGGATCTGATCAAAAGGAAATGGTAGGCTGTGCCAGGTGTAGCCGCTAGAGTTATTTACGTGAAACATCTATCGTCAGTTGTATTAGAATAATTATTTTGTAGTTTGTTTATACAAGAGGCAGGCTCAATTTTGCGACGCATCCGCAGTTGTCTCATTCACACTGCAGATGTACTTTTGGTCTTACACGATCCCTTATTTGTACCTAGTTTCCCCCTTATTACGTTTTCTATAGGCTACTTCCGGCTCATTGGTCATATTTGGATATTATTGTAAAGTAAATCAACATTCGTCAATTTTTAGACACTAAACTTTTTTTCATTTTAGTAAAATATTAGTTTTTGTGGTATTTTCTGGTATTTCTCGTGGAGTGAAATGGAATTACACCTCACTCGTTCTCGTGTAGCATCTACACGCCAAGTTACACCGTACGATATATGACTTTCTCCCATTAGAAAAGTAGGCCTTGTAGGCATCTTGTGGTGATGCCATGCATATTTCGTCCGATACCGGAGTTATGTAGGGCCTGCCTGGCCGAGGCGGTAAAGGCGTGCTCGGTTCGCCCGGAAGGACGTGGGTTCGAATCCCCGTCAGGAAGTCGTAAAATTTAAGAAACGAGATTTTCACTTCCGAAAGTGCATATGGCCCTGAGGTTCACTCAGCCTACAACAAAAATGAGTACCAGGTTAATTCCTGCGAGCAAAGGCGGCCGGGCGTAGAGCTAACCACTCTACCCCATCACGTGCCGAGGTTAACAATGGTGGAAGCCTTTACCTTCGACTCCTCCAAGGGCCTTCATGGCCTGTACGGAGGTGACTTTGCTTTTTTTTACCGGAGTTATGTCTTGTACGCTTGCATTTAAAGCAATATACAGGATGGTCGGAAACAAAGTGAACCAGTTATGCGAGCGGTAGAAGGTTCGTCATGCTGATAAATAATTTGCAAGAAATGACTCGATATCTCGCACCGTTATAATTTTATCAGCTGCTCAAGTTAGCCAATCAGATAACTTCGCGGGCGAATTCGAATGGACTTTCCGAGGCGGTGTTGCTAAATCTGTGTGCGAGTCCAAGACCGGCATGCCGAGAAATCAGCAACAAATACGAACAAACCATGGGTTTCAGCCGGTGTCACCGTAGCGCGATCCTGTTCAAATCTCTCCCCTGACGAGGTTTTTTTTTTTTTTTTTTTTTTTTTAACATTGGTGCCTTCATGCCGGTATTAAGCCATGTACAGATTTTGCAACAGTGTCGCGCAAAGCCCATTTGAATTCGCCGCGAAGTGATCTGACTGGCTAACTTCAGGAGCTGATAAAACGACAACGGTGTAAGATAAATAATTTGAAAGAAATAATTCTATATCAGGATGGCCAACCCTCTAACGCTAATATACCCTGTTCACGTTGTTTCCGACCACCTTGTATAAGCTATCCCCGTGTATTGAATACCTTTTAGCCATAATCACTCATTGCGTCACATGAAAAGCGGTACATCGATTTTTCTTTGGAGGTCCCGACCCCACTTAAAATGAGTTTCGCATCAACAATTCAAGTAATACCCTATGCCTGAGGAGGTCGTCACGCTGGCGAAGAAATAATTCAATATATGCCAATGGTCTACTTGGTCCAAGGGAATGATTTTTTGAACTTCTATTTCAATTCCAGTATACCAAGCTCCAGTTCTTCAGCATATACACCTTCGTTTGGCAACTAGAAGTACTAAGTTCGATCCCTGGCATTATCAGAGGTACGAGGAGATCCCTGCGGGTCTAATGACCGGTCGAGCGAAACGCAGAGATAACCTAACTGCATCCATATCCTGCACCAGAGGTCACTCACTCGAGGTCGCTTGACGAATGGCCTAGCAGAGACATCAATAATAATGTTATTGACTTTCATGTCCCACTAACTACTCTCGCGGTTTCCGGAAGTGCGAGAGTTTTTTCTACGTTCCGGTAAATCTATCGACAAGAGACTGACGTATTTGAGCATCTTCAAACACCACCGGCATTAGCCGAGATCAAACCCACTAATTTGGCTTCAGATGGCCAGCGGACCATCGTCTGAGCTACTCCGGCCCGCAGAGCCATATTTACCTCCCTTCACATGATGCCAGAAGAGCTCCGCCGATAAACACTCGTGAACCCTCCTTCTGTTAATTCTAGACTTTTCAGAAGAATGTAAAATGCTAATCAGCGCGATAAATTATCTCCGCCCGAGTTAGGTTTACGATGTGTGTCATGTGTGTGCCGTACAATCCGTCCGTACTGGATGCGAAGACTTGAATGGGATATTCTAATGTAAATGTTTTAATGTATCTGTACATTTAGGTACAGTAAACTGCGTGAGTAGGATTATACACAAAGAACTGAATAAATAGGAAAGGGTAAGTACTCCTCAATTTGCATTTACATACATAACAAGGCTAAAATACAACAATGTAAGATTTCTTTTAACGTCACACAAGCAATTAATTGTTTTTTCGACGCTAGGACAGGGAAGGACTAGGTGTAGAACAGAAGCGCCTGTGGCCTTAATTGTATAAAATAGCATTGGTGAATTCGAATAGCCTACAGCGAGCTACACTTGACAGTGACTGGGCAGAAGAACATACACGACATCCCATGCCTGTCGTAAGAGGCGACTAAGAGAGGAACTAGGGACTCTCAGCTTGAGAGCATGGGCTGGCGACTACGGTTCCCCTAGCTGAGCCTGCCATTGCTTCCACTTAATGTGTGTCGGTCTCCTCAATTTCATCTTTCCTCTCCGGCCTCCCTTGGTCAACTCTTGTTTTCTTTACTTTCGACCTCCACAGTATTAGGTTTTGTGAGACGTGGAGAATCTTTCATTTTTATGCACTTCATGGCCTTTTCATTGCTTTTTCCTATAATTTCGTTCTTCGAAATACCGGACGTCTTCCATTTCTCCTCTGTTTAATGTCAATAGAGGATGGTAACCCAGTTATACTTCCTCGTAAAACAGTTATCACCAGGCGAGTTGACCGTGCGGTTAGGAGCGTGCAGCTGTAAGCTTGCATCCGGGAGTTAATGGGTTCGAACCGTACTGTCGGCAGCCCTGAAGTACGTTTTCCGTGGTTTCGCATTTTCACATCAGGCACATTTTGGGGCTGTACCTTAACAAGCCCACGGCCGCTTCCTTCCCACTCCTGCATATATCTTTGTCCATCGTCGCCATAAGCCCTATCTGTGACGGTGTGACGTAAAGCCAATTGTATAAAATAAAACAATAGTTATCATCAGCACGGCCATCTAAAGTGATGCTTGTCGTAGAGCCAGATCTACAGCTTCGATTCCAGCTGGAATAATTTCCTGACGCCGCCTATTTGTTCAGGTTAAATTCCCATTGAAACGTTAACCGACCGTGATGGCAGCCAGGAGCTAAGCCTCTGCTCTAATCACGCTCCGCGACATACCTCCAAATTGGGGGATTTCGTATACTAATGCATGCTGACATGTTCTGCACCTTGGCTAAATATACTGCATAGTGGCTTTCTATTCTTAGAACCCTAGATTCGAATCTGAGACAGCAGATCTAGTTAATTCCTCTAGCTCGTAGGCTGAAAGTTTATGTTCGTTCTTACACACACACCTTCATTTACGTATAACACATTACACTATCAACTAACACAGGGCGGAGTGGCTCAGACGACTGAGGTGGTGGCCTCCTGACCCCAACTTGGCAGGTACGATCCAGGCTCAGTCCGGACGTATTTCAAGGTGTTCATTTATGTCAACCTCGTGTTGATCGATTTACTGGCACGTAAAAGAGCTCCTGCGGGACTAAATTCTAGCACCTTAGCCTCTCCGAAAACCATAAATGTGGTTAGTGGTGCGTAAAGCCAATATTATTATTATCAACTACCACAAAAACCCACAATAATAAATGTACAGTCTCTCAATAAAAAATGAGTGCATGTTATTGTGTAAGTCCCTCTCATGTCCTCTTTTCTCAGAGACGTGTAGATATAACTAATATGAAAGCCTGTCTGCGACAGTCAATATTAGTATGTGAAATGTTATTGGAAATTTGTAGTGAAATTATTACATCTTAAGAATAAAGGTTACATTTGCCATGTTGCATACATGTGAACTATATGGAATCATAACAGGTATTTTAAAATTTCCTTATGAGTCATACTGAGTATAGTTGTAGGTGGGAGTTGTATTTTTACATCTATGATTTGCAGAGAAAGCTACATATAGTTATCCTCGGGTAAACACCGGAATAGAGAGATATATCCCAAATCTATGTATTGTTAGTTCATGTGACTGTTGTTGACTATTAGAGAAAAGGCCAAATTTGGAGGAAATTGCCTCCATTTAAGGAAGAATAGTTTGTCAGAATTTCCAAATCTCTTCTTGAAATAAAATATATTCTTCATGAAGCTGAGCCTATCAGAATTTCTACATGAACAATATTTTTGTCTAGCTTCACCACAGTCAAACTCATTCCATTGCATAAACCAGTACTAATATTATTTTAGATAGTGAAGAAAAATATACGACACGTCCAACTTTTATTTTTATGTCTATTTTGTGATGCGGCGTGCTTGAAGAATGAAAAGAGCTATGGAATTCAACAGGATAATAGGCTGTACTGCTTCATAAACATTATCGCATTCTACGGAGTCAGTTCCAATGTGGGCTACGTTATTTTGTCACTTTTCAGAATGTTCAGAATCTGTTGATTGGTGATGTTTACTTGTACTGTTACTGTCGGGAAATTAATTTGATTCTCATTTGGCTACGAAAAGAAAAAGAAATATTGCTGGCAATGATATTTGAAATCGTTTTAAATAGGTCAATATTTTTGCAGCCAATCTGACTGTCATACATTTCCCATCATTTATATGTAGATGTCTGACTTCTTACCTAAGTGCATACTCTCCATTTTGCTGCAACTCCTCTTGATGTCTCAATAAACTCAAATAATAATTAAAAAATTATTGTATTTACTTTAATTGACGCAGCTTGCTCAATAATAGACAGCAACCGGTCTATAATATTATGGGCGTGTTCAGTGTTCATTCGCTTTAATTCTGGCAGCAAGTTGGTGAGGTGCTCTATAGTATCTTATATCATGCTCGTTGGCTGCTGGTATGGCGACAGGCATAAATCTCGACCACTGCGAGTGAATACATCACAATACGAGTCACCATCTCTGTGTTATTCTCAAATAAATCATTTTCTTTAAAAAGTAAAATATTCGCTGTCGTGAGAGGTTCATGGTATTTTCCTTATGAAGAAAAGATTATGATATGCAACTGGTGCGAATTTCAGCTGTTGAAACATTCTCAATTTCTCAATATCGCTGTGAATCACAGACAGAACAGAGATTTTATAGGTACACAGATAGATGTTTGTTGTGGGTATAATTTTTACTAATTTACTATTTGTTTTACGTCGCACCGACACAGACAGTGGCATAGTAAATTGGGGAGGAAGTGACTGTGGGCTTCATTAAGTTACAGCCCGAGCATTTTCCCGGTGTGGAATTGGAAAACCACGGAAATCTATATTAACCCTGACAATTACACCATACGATTTTCTGACGTGTCGTGCGAATGAATGCCATCTAGTCCTCATAAGGAGGGGAGAGTTATCCCCTCCACCACCTCTATTTCTTGTGCATTCTGTCTGGTAACTTTAACGTAACTTTAAATAATAGGCTTTGAGTGGCACGTCTTCCAGACGTGTGGTGTAACTAAAGCGATATTTATAGACATGTTACTCTCAGGGTTAAGGACTGCCGACAGTTGGGTTCGAACTCACTATCTCCCGAATGCAAGCTCACAGCCGTGCGACCCTAACCGCACGGTCAACTCACTCTGATAAAATATTAAATGCGAGAAATACACAATACCATGCCCTCCCTTTAAACAGGTTTAGTATCATGAATCGTATCTGGCCCTAAAACTAGGCTAAATCCACATATGTATACTTCTTTAGCAATATCCTCGCATTGATTCCCCAGTGGCTGACTATATTAACGAAGTTTTTGTTTGGCTGGTGTTATTAAAATGTCATTTCTATTCATTGTCATGGTCTATCTCTTGCGTTAGTATTGTACCGTTCCCGTCTAAAACAGTATTCTACCGGCGCCTTCGGAGAGCTGCGTGTTCGGTTCGTAAAAATATGATCAGGGCAAAATAAATTAAAAATCTCAGGATAAAATATACCATGGGTATGTGAACGGGAAACAGTAACACAATTCCGAAATAAAATTCAAAATAGGGGCTAAGATAGATTTATTATCTAAGAAAACATTATTGAAACTCAAAAAAATAAATTAATATGAAAACGATTCAAAACATGGCTCAAATAAATACCATAAATTCCAGTATGTGCCGTGCACATAATTAGCACAAAATTATTACATGTCACGACAAGACGGACAATGTCCCGGTTTAAAATAAAAATATTTACAAAATAAAAACAACAACCTGGGGAAGAAATACACACTTCGCATCGAGTCAACGCAGTTAAGTTCATCTTATCGAATCCTGACGGATATCGTTCAATTTACGGATATAGAACATGCCGCGACAGAATAAAATTATGCTAAATCCGATCCATAATTAAAAATTATATTTACAACTCTTATCAACAAATCAGTGTTCCAGGGTACCTAACTTATAGCTACACTGAGTTTACTAACAGACCGCTCTGTTACAAATTGGATGGCTTGAAACCTACTTCCCAATAAAATGGGCTCCGGACTCATATTTTAGAACAAGTCTTTATCAACGACGACAACGACATGATCAGCAATAAATACATGTAACACAATGCAATATAAAATAAACACTCCAAAGAAACCTGTAAAATTAATGCAAATAAAATAAACAAAACATCTGTGTATCCGTGATCTGAAATACAAGCAATAAGATGCTAAACTCCTTCATATTAAAAAGAACACGGAACTCCTGGCTCAGTTGTCCATGTGTTGGTCTTTCACATAGCAAGCTATATTATAACTCAAGTGACACTTCTAATGACCCAGCTATGAAGCATCCTGCCTCGCAAGAAAAAGAAACTAACTAATTGGATTGGTAATTCCTGCCTCAGAGATTCTAATATATCTGGGAACATAAATTAACGCTGCCATTCACTTCTCTGTTCATTAAACTGACACAAGGCCTCGAACTCAACTTAAGGCAGCACAATACACATTCATATGGCCTTAAATACATATTCCAATTCAACACGGCTATTATACGACATACGACACATCTGGCCTACCACTTCGGAGTCCATGAGTTCGACTCTCATAGTATTAATGAACCCTCAAGGTGAATCAAGCCTCTCTCTCTCACCATGCAGCTGCACCATTATATTTTCCCCTTTATTATATACCAGGCACCCACATCCTGTATTAACACACATTGCAATCTCAGTATCAGGCTAATCTTACCTTTTTCTCGTAAATTCATAACACAATACCAATTAGCTAGTTCCCTTTGCCGATCTAAAAGATACTAGTTCCCTCAAGGCGAATCAAGCCTCTCTCTCTCACCATGCAGCTACACCATTATATTTTCCTCTTTATTATATACCAGGCACCCACGTTCTGTATTAACACACATTGTAATCTCAATATCAGGCTAATCTTGCCTTTTTCTCGTAAATTCATAACACAATACCAATTAGCTAGTTCCCTTTGCCGATATAAAAGATACTAGTTCAACGGTGCACTTTCACACTGGTTACAACTGCCATCCACTCCTGTAAACATGCTACATGCTTAAAAAAATGTTTCCTACTGAAATTTATTCCCAAACAAGCTTTAGGCTGTGCAGCCTTCTTAATAAAAGAGTCTACATCTTATTACAAAAAATTGGAATACACAGTTACCTCTTGACATACATATATCCTCATCTACACCTAATCATTTCCCTCTTTCCCATCTTACAAAAATGAAATAAAATATTATATAAAAATCAGGGTTCAAACATGCATCTTCCCTGAAACATGACATTAAACTATAAAAAGAAAACATAGCTCAGCCACAAAAGGACTGACATTTACAGTTAAACTACTATAGGATCGAATTAGCCTAATTTCTTCTATCTAAGCATGCCACAAAAATGTAAGATAAACTTATCTGGTTTTGTCTCAGCTTTTTCATGGTTCCAGGCCGCTGTGTCTGCAAAAATTACGCCATTATAGCAACAAACTGCATGGCGTTAACAAATACACTGCAGGTCCTTTCTTCTTCCATCATCTTAGAAATGTGGTGCTTCGCTCACACCATTAAATTATACCGAAACGATAACGACGATTCGCACACATTCTTCGCGTTACCGGACGCGTACCGATCACAATATTTGCACTATACAGATGTAAATTACATATACGGGTTTGGAAATATCGATAGTAACTATCGTCTTAGTTATAGTCAATCCCGTGCCACAACCGCACTCTGGCATACTGCATCATCATACGTGATCTTATCTATATAGCAAAAGTAACTGCTTTGTTACTGTACAATACACTTTCGTAATTACATTATATCACTTGCATTTAGTTAATATATTCTCATAAAATAACGTTTCAGCTTTCACAAAAATATGTATACTTGTTTGATTAAAAATCGTCACTGTAAAAGTTACTTTCATATAACACTGGCTTAATATAAGAAACACCGACCCGCGCGGTTAGCAACTTCAAGGCAGAGTGAGCTTCCCATCTTCAGAAGCTGCTGCGTTCACCAAACTTCCGGTATTAGTAATATCATCGAGGATTTCACTGATGTGATGACGCCATGGTTCAGCCGCTTGCTCGGTAAAGCGCTGACTCAATAGAAATATATTAATTATATTATTAATTCTGAATTAAGTACTGTAACTGTCTACAGGTAGATTTTAACGTCTAACTTGCTTCTATTTCATATCAAAATCGTGGAGTATGGCTTTATAACAGATTGGCTAATAAAATCAAGAATAGTGCAGCACTGTAAATCTCGAAGTTGCTAGGTCTGACTTCATTTGTTCTGGATATTCCTATAATTCCGCAATATCGCTTCCAGGACTGTGATTGGTCTCTTTTGAACCGGCCGCTCTCAAACACACTCGTAAATTCCCCGATTGAATCATACGGAATACCTGAGCTGTTCGCTGTCACTATGGAAGATAAGAAGTTATTTTTGAAGCCATGCGCTGCCGAGATCTTGCATCACACAACTTCTATATTGCACCATGACTCCTTCTTGTATTAAATGCACAATATTACACCATATTACCTAATTACTATTTGGGGCATATATGATACGGCACAGTATATCCTAGTATACTCCTACCCGGCAGGCTTTTGCTCGACTCCCGGCTGTGTCACAAATTCAAGACGCCTCAGGTAACTTGATTTAGTAGAGAAGGGAGTTTAATGCCATCTCTCGACATCATAGAAGTGATTTTCCGTCGTTTCCTACTTCAACTCTAGGGCAGGTGCTTAAACATGCATAGTACGTGATTGACATTCAAGGCTGTATTCCAACGTGACAAATTCAGTATCAACTGTTTACTAAGCCCTCTCCCAAATTGTTCCAAAGAACTTGGAAATTCATCGAACATCTTCCTTGGTAAATTATTCCAGTCCGTAATTGGGCTTCCTATATACGAATACAGTATTTGCCCCTGTTTGCACAGATAAAGCAAAGAGGTTGCCGACACATCGCGAGTTTGGACTGAAAATCTTCTCCGAAACGCCTGTCACTTTAGGCCACACAACTTACTGAGTTGTATCTGCAGCACACTGTGCAGAAGCATATGGCCCATTGGAACAATAACATGTATGTATGTATGTATGTATATATGTATGTATGTATGTATGTATGTATGTATGTATGTATGTATGTATGTATGTATGTATGTATGTATGTATGTATTTATTTATTTATGTATGTGCACTGGCGGACATAAGTATTCACACAACACTGGAGACATTTGATATATGCACATATTGGAAATAGTAATTGTTTTTTTAAATAGATGTTTAATAGAACTGTATGTCATTTATAACTGTATATTTAGTTACAGAATACACAAAATTAAAAGTATTGCTTCGCTAGATAGTAAAATAAAGTCCTCTAGTCTTTTTGTGCGTGGACATAAATGTTCCCACAACAACGTTCGTCATCATTTGTGTACCATTTAGCAACATGTGCGAATTCCCTTGTAGCGAATAACACCTCTTAAACTGTTAGGCTTTGAAGCTACTAATTTTCTTGTGATTTCTTCATCAATGGTATTCCATTCTTGTTGAGGCAATTCTTTCAGAAGGTTTTTGCTGGATATGTAGTGTTTTCTGACTCGTCGTTCGAGTTCATTCCATAGATGTTGAATGGGATTAAGGTCGGGGGACTGGGGAGGGGTTTTCAGGGTGTATTATGAGCAATCCAATAACGAATATTATTAGCAGTATACTTCGGGTAGTTGTCCTGCTGAGAGTAGTAATCAGCCTGTAGACCCAGCTTTTGGGCGCTATGTCGTATATGTTAATCAAAATATCCAAATAAACATACTGGTCCATTGTTCCATCTATAAACGCTAGATCTCCAACACCCAAAGCCACTATACACCACCACACCAGATCTGGATATTGACTGTTTCTAACTCTCTATTCATTTTCCTCCACACCGAAATTCTTCCATCGTGGCGAAAAGTATTCAATTTGCTTTCATATGAAAAAATAACTTTCTCTCAGAAGTTATCATCCTTCATTACGTACTCTTAATCAAATGCCAAGCTCTTCATTTTTGTTTACTGGGATGATAAATGGATTCCTCCTGGGATTCTGGGTATGATATCCAGCTCTATGAATAGTTCTACGAATTGTCTTAACGCCGTACCTTTCTACCGTGGTACTCCTGAAGTTCTGCTGCAATTTCGGTAGATTATATTTTTGGAGTCATTTTCACTGTCCTAATTACCGTCTTCTCTTCTCTCAGCGTGAGCTTACGGGGACGTCCACTTCTCTCTTTATTTATCAATGTTTTTGAAGTTTTGTACTTATTAATGATACTGCACACTGTGTATCTGCTTCGTTTAATGATTTGTGCAATTTTGGCGTATGACTTGCCTTCTTCATGCAGAGTTTTTTTTTCTTCAATTGTAGTCTCCTTCCTAATTTTCCCCATTCCACCGTCAATCACCAGTATCAACTTCTAATACAAACACGGCTCGTAACTGTGTTCACTCCTCAGTGTTCAAGTCAGAACTGAAGTGTTCTACTCTGTCTTGTTGACACTTTCATCGGTGTGTGTAGACTTATGTCCAGGCATGCCACCGCTGCCCGGCTTTTGCTGTACGTATTTTAGCGTATGTATGCACAATGTATCGTTTCAATTGATTTTGGAACGAGCAACGTACGTAATTTGCAACCGTGCCCATTTTATATTCACTAATAGGTCAATAGGCCTCTGCGTGAACACTTATGTCCATCTGTGTATGTTACCTGAATTGCACACTTTTGAATAAAGGTAAAAACAGAAAGCTTATCCATTCATTCACATATCTGTGCAGAGGAATCTAAATAATAACATTTTCCTTAGAAACGAGTACACTAGTTATGTGATCAAACATTCACAGCAATAGCCTATAAATGTAACTATCCAGAATGTGAAGTTGTCCTTGCAGGTCCTGGTTTCACACTCGTGGTGGTGCATACTCTTGCCACCTTAGTGACAGTCAGACCCGGCCTGTAGGCCTAGTTGGAAGTTCGTAGTCTTTACGGTATTTGTTCATAGTCTTGGTGTACACTTCTGACTTAACATAAATGTTATTCACAACTGTGACCGCTTTGTGGGTTTGTCAGAAAAAGGAGCTTGTAGATTTATGTCTTTGTGAACATAGCCGATGGTCTCTACATATACGCTGAATTCCAGTCATAGGAACGTGACCTTTCATTTCAGAAATACCCCCTTCATTGATCGATATTCCAATGCAGCCGCCTTGCCGAGAAGCCAATGACTTTTGTACGCGATTATTACCCTCTCACTCCCCTACGCCTTTATTAGTTTCCATCGCTTTATTAAAATTGGAGCTAGTGATTCCCTCTGTATTTTTGAGCGTAAGCACTGTTTCGTATCATGCCTGAGTGTTCAGCATTTGGCCTTCGGTCTTCGGGACCCCAGATTCGATTTCCGGCCCCTAGCATGCCTACAACTAATACATCACTCTAACACAAACCATCATATGGTCTACCTTACAACGCCTGCACCAGCTGGCCACACGAAATGACGATTTATTATTATTATTATTATTATTATTATTATTATTATTATTGTTATATACATTCGTTTAGCTCCCTAAGGAGCACGTGGAACCATTAAATAGCACTGGTATTCTTCATCTTCTTGTTCTTCTTTTCTTCCCAAAACTTCCTCATCCTTTCACTATGGGCCTGCCTTCTTTCTTGTGTTCATGAGTTTTTGAGTTTCAAGCTTTTCCCAGATGGATTCTTGGGTGAAAATTTATGAGTGTTGATCTTTTGTCTGTATGTATTCCTTGTAGTTGCCATTGGATCAACGTCGACTTCTGCGAGGTCCTTTTGTGTATCCACTAGACAGCGAAATTTGATTTGTCGGTTTCCATTAATAATAAGAAATATTTTCTTAATCAGTCATGAGTAATCCATTCGTGCTACATCTCTATAAAATTGCATACGCCGTTTGCGTGCGACTGAAGTGAATCGCTCAGTTAATGCATAGAGTTCTTCCGAGCTTTTCCGCATCCGTATACCCTCCTTGGGCCCGAATATCTTCCTCAGTATCTGTCGTTGAATATCCTTAATGTCCTTGATGTTAATGGTGAGTGATGATGTCTCAGTTGCGTATAGTGCCTCAGGAAGGGCAACAGTGTGGTAGTGTCGGAGTTTGGCTTGTGTGGATATTGATTTCTTATTGTAGAAGTTCCAGGTGATTAGGTATGGTTTACGTAGTTTTTTCTGCTCGCATATTGTTGGCTGTTTTTCATTGTCTGAATTAGCAATAATTTCACCCAAGTACTGGAATTGTATGACTTGTAAAATGTTGCCATATTTGGTCGCTAATGATGTTAGGTGTGTTCCCTTGGAGTCCATGTATTGCGTTTCTTCATAGGAGATGTGGAGACCAGTTTTGATTGCAATCTCGTGAAGCTTCTCGATGGCGTGCCTGGCTTCTGCGGGAGTCCGGGTAATTATTGCTAGATCGGCAGCAAAGGCAAGGCATTTAATGTTAATCCGTTTACTTTTCGTTCTCATGTCTATTCCGGGTACTTCTTTCTCCCATGTTTTAATGACCTTATCCAGTACTAGGTTGAACAGAAGTGGGGACAATCCATCACCTCGTATAACGCCTGTTTTTATTTCAAAGGGTGCGGAGATTTCACCCATGAACTTCACCTTGGAGGTTGTATCCGTTAAAGTTTGTTTTGTTGTCAACACCGTATTCTCGAAGGACATTGAGCAGGGTACCACGGTCTATTGAGTCGTATACTTTTTTCAAATCTGCGGAAGTGACCACTGTACGGTTTGATTGGCGGTGCTGGAGTATCATCTTAAGGTTCCAGATCTGTTCCACGCACGATCGATGTGGATGGAATCCCACCTGGTATTCGCTGATCTTACCTTCTGTCTGTTGTTCCAATCTGTTAAGCAGAGCATGTTAAAGAATTTTGTATGCTATTGGCAGAAGAGAAATAACTCAGTAGTTATTTTGATCCATCTTGTCGCCTTTCTTATGCAGTGGATGGATCAGGGCAGTTTTCCAATCTACAGGTATGACTCCACCTTCCCATATGTTCGCAATGATGACTTATAATTGGTCGATCATTTGATTCCCCCCCCCCAATCTTCAGTATCTCGGCGATTACACAATCTTCTCCCGGTGTTTTATTGTTTTTGAGATGTAATATAATGCTCCTTATCTCCTCATGAGTCGGTGGAAGTGAATCTGGGTTGGAGTGGGTATGTGGAATTGGAGTTTCTCAGTAGGTGATTCGCAGTTGTGTAACTTTTTGAAGTGTTGTTTCAGGACGTCACAGTTAGCGTTTGTGTTGGTCTCGAGAGTTCCGTCAGGGCACCGAAACCAAAGAGTGGGTGGCTTGTATCTGGTCAGCTCTTGACGAAAGGTATCGTAGAAATTTCTTGTGTTATTCCGTTTGAATTCATTATCGATCTCCTCTAATCTTTTGTTACGGTATGAACGTTTAATTCGTCTGAGTATTTTGGACGTTACGTTTGCTTCTGAGTTTCTGAAAAGATCTGCCAATTCTCTGGTGTTTGATGACTGTGGCAATTCTTCCAGGCTCGCATACGCGTTTCCTGTGTTCTGTCACAATCCGAAGTCCACCATCTATGTATCCGTTTACGGGGTGGTTGGCCAAATAATTGAAAATACACAAATTAAAGCGTGGAATGTCTGCTTCAATTCTAGCGTCAAAATAATTGAAAGTATACAAATTAAAATGCTGGATACCTGCTGGGTAATGAATATTGTAAAATCAAATCTGTGGTTTGTACTTCTGATGTTATAATTTTTCTCTCCCAGCGCATTACCTTATTTCTATTGTTTTACGCTTGTAGACACTGGGTACATTTTAGAAATACCTTCAGTAGTATTTTAAAAACCAGGGGGTATAATTTACAGAAATCGGTTTGCGTAGGCTGTACAAGTTGAGAAACGCTGCCTCATAGGAACAATGACAGATATTTCTAGGTTGGCTATAAGCTACAGGTTACATAAAACTAACTTATAATGGGCTAATAGACCACTCTGAATACCGAATCGACAGTCGCCATCACACGGCAGTTTCATATGAGACCACCACGTGTTGAACATTAGAACTGCGACGTCAGATTAAACTCGGAGCTAGAAGAGAAAAGGGCATTTGAAATCTGATTTAATAATTCGTAGTTGAGACAGTGGAGGAGGTATGTTGACTTTCGAGTGGAATAGGAGAAGTTAATTCTAATTTCCAATTCGGACTCGAACAGCCTGATTATGAAACAGGTTTATGATTATCTGTCTGATGACGCCACGGAGCCGGAAATGGTGGTAGTAGTGGTGGTGGTGATTATTGTTTTAAGAAGAAGTACAACTAGGTAACCATCCTTTGTTAACACTAATCTGAGAGAAAAATGGAAGGGATCCGACACTTCGAAAAATCAAGATATCGGCGAAAGGAAGACAAGGGTCACGAAGGGCGTGAAAATGAATGACTCCCCTAGGATGCGTAACCTAATACCGTTGGTGTTGAAGAAAGCACGAGTTGACCAAGTGAGATCGGATAGGATAGATGAAAGTAGGAGCTTGGCAAATGTAAGTGGAAGCAATGCCAGGACCCAGCTCAGGTCCCCGTGGTCACAACCCACGGTCCAGGTTCAGAGCCCTTGGGGACCATTTTAGTCGCCTCTATCGAGGGCGGGGGAGGATGTGGGTGTCGGAAATTGGGGCAGTAGGAAATATTTCATACAATTACATCTGAGCACTCCTGAACGGCATAGGATTGATCCAGTAGTCGAGACACTGCAGTAGGATCTACAAACTCATATCTGAACCAGCGCGCAGTTAATTTGCCCTGACCTCAATCGTCAGAACGTTGGTGTTAATGTATAGTTTCGTTCGACCCAGCTTAGCGGGGATCAGCATGGACCTTGCTTTAACTCAATTAGACTTAACAGAGAAATGACAGACGTGCACCCCACATATTCACTAATTACTCTAATTTCATACTTCATCACTATATTCCTTGTTTGAAGAACCAGAAGAATCGAGCATTTTGAAGTTCAGAGGAAACTGGCGTTCACATAATATGAGTGGTAATATTGAACAAGAAATGGGAAATAGAGGAACTGGAGACGAAAGAAAGAAAAATCTTAAAGAAGGCCCTCGTGCCAGAGAAAAGTACAAGTAGTAGACAAAGGATGAGAAAAAATGATATATACAAAAAGGTGGTGAAGATTATAAGATAGAATACGCAGGACAAAAGAAGTGGGAATCAATGCGAAGGGAAATAGAGAGGTGTTTCGAATAAAGGCTGACGAATTTAAGGATTCCGAGGAAGACAAAGCACAAGAGCCAAGCGCATCTGGTCACAAGATAGAAAGCTGGTTGCTTTATGTCGCACCGACACAGATAGGGACAGGGAAGGGCTAAGAGTGGGAAGGAAGAGGCCGTGGCTTTAATTCAGGTACAGTCCCAGCATTTGCCTGGTGTGAAAATGGGAAACCACGGAAAACCATCTTCAGGGCTGACGACAGTGGGGTTCGAACCTACTATATACCGAATACTGGATACTGGCCACATTTAAGCAACTGCAGCTATCGAGCTCAGTCAAGATAGAAGGACGAACTTCAGCGGAAGAATTAAGTCACTCTGGAAGAATAAGAAGAAGAAAGACTAACCTGTAAACCAATTATTTCTCGTGGTCCAGAGTAGGCTAAACATGAAAAAGAAATGAAAATATCCTTTTACAACTTATCGTGTATTTCTAGGTTTAATGTTGGAGCTACGCTAACTCATTTTATGTTATGTCTGAGGTTTAAAGCCATATTCTCTTCCTAATGCTTCCTAATGTTCTACTTATTGCATTTCCTTTGCCTCCTCACACCTATCGAAAATATTTACACTCATACCATCTATAAAGGCTTGAGTTTACTAGAGTATCACCTTGATAACGAACAAGTCTAAACATGCATAACAGTGTCGACAGATTACGTGGTGACGTGTAGTCAGCATGACAGATCCTCTCAACCGTTATTCTTTGCAATGTAGACCGGGATCGACATTAGATAGTTCTTCAGTTGTATTGATAATTAATAACAAAATTATGATTTCGTTTGTTCGACAACCGTAAAAATAGATGTACATTATTGTTCATCACATTAGCTGATTGGTCAACGTTTAAGCCTTCGGTTTAGAAAATATCGGGTTTGATTCCTGTTTAGATAGTAGGGAGAGATTTATTCGTATGTGATTATTTATTCTGGCTAGGGGACTGTCTGTTTTAATTGATAACGACTGTGAGGTTAGACTTGCTCTTTTATTCAATATCTACGTCTGACACGTGCTTGCTTGTGTTGGTAAAACAAGAGCACGTGGTTTTGTTGGTAAACAAAAAGCACGTGGAGTGAGGTTACACACCCCTCCGAGATGTCTGTGAGGTTAGGCTTGTCCTCTTATTCAAATTCCGCGCCTTACACCTGTCAAATAAGAGCACGTGGCCTTAATAGAAAACATGGAGTGAGGTTACACCCCTCCAAGATGATGTCTGTGAGGTTAGGCTTGTCCCCTGATTCAAAATCCCCGCCTCACGCGTGCTTATGTTGCACACTCTTATTCAAATTCCGCGCCTCCTACCTGTCAAACAAGAGCACATGGTCGTGTTCCAGATGAGGAGGAGGAGAAAAGGACATCTGACCGTAAAAATGGGCCCAAGATGGCGACTGTGTAGTTAGGCCCCTCCAAAATGGCATCTGTAAGGAGGGATGTGCATCTGTCCGTAAAACGGGGCCAAAGATAGCGACTGTGTAGTTAGGCCCTCCAAAAATGGCGACGGGAAGGGCACCTATCCCTAAAACTCCGCCGAAGATGCGACAGTGTAGTTAAGCCCGCCAAAATGTCGTCTGTGAGGAGAGAAGGGCATATGACCGTAAAATTGAGCCCAATATGGCGACTGTGTAGTTATGCCCCTCCAAAATGGCGACGGAAAGGGCATCTGTCCGTAAAAGTGGCGCTGTGAAGTTAGGCCCCTCCAAAATGGCGACGTGAAAGGCATCTGTCCGTAAAACTGAGCCAAGATGGCGACGGTGTATTTATGCCCCTCACAAATTGTGATGGAAAGGGCATCTGACCGTGAAACTGGACTCAAAATGGTGACTGTTTAGGTAGGATCCTCCAAAATGGTGACGGGAAGGGCATCTGACCGTAAATCTGGGCCCTGTGTAGTTAGGCCCCTCCAAGATGACGTCGGAAAAGGCAACTGGCCCTAAAACTAGGTTAGGCCATACGTGCCCCCTCTGGTGGGAGAATCAAAATGGTGACGTGAAGGTCATCTGACCATAAAACTGGGCCCTGTGTAGTTAGGACCCTCCAAAATGGCGACGGGAAGGGCATCTGATCGTAAAACTAGGCTCTGTGTAGTTACGCCCTCCATGAGGTTAGGCATTCTCTCATATGCAAATTCCCCATTGCCCTACTACTCAAGATGGCGTCGGCAAAATCAGCGATTCCCCATTGCGCTACTACACAAGATGGAGTCGAGAAAGGCATCTAACCGCAAAAGTGAGGTTAGGCCCCTCCATGAGGTTAGACTTGCTCACTTAAGTGAATCCACATTGCCCTACTACTGAAGATGGCGTCGGGAAGGGCATCTAGCCGTACAAGTAGGGTTAGGCCCCTCCAAGATGGCGGCTGTGAGGTTAGGCTTGCTCTCTTATGCAAATTCCGTCGGGGAGGACCTCTGGCCGTAAAGGTGAAGTTATGCCATTCCATGATAGCGACTGTGAGGGTAGGCATGCTTTCTTATGCAAAATCCACGAATCGGCATTGCACTACTACTATAGTAGGGGTCATTGTCCCCGGGTCAGAACCCGCATAGGTACACTACTAGGGGTTAATGACCTTGTGGGAAAATGCTGATTCAGTCCCCATTGCTTTTGAACCGCTGTTGCTACACTACTTTTTAACAGCTGATATTCGCACCTGTTGTATGTCATTATCTTTGCTTTATAAGGAAAATACAATGAACCTCTCACGACTGCAAAATTTTTACTTTTTAAAGAAAATGTCTTGTTTGAATCTTTGTTGTAGGTGGTTGCCAACGACCCGAGAACAACACAGAGACGGTGACTCGTATTGCGATGTATTCAGTCGCAGTGGTCGAGACTTACGCCTGTCGCCATACCAGCAGCCAACGAGCATGATATAAGATACTATAGAGCACCTCACCAACGTACTGCCAGAATTAAAGCGAATGAACACGCACGGACGTCATATTTTTAGCCCACAATACAGTATTATAGACCGGTTGCTGTCTATCCTTATTTTGAATATTTAAAGTAAATACAAGAATTTTGGATTATGATTCGAGTTTATTGAGACATTGAGAGGAGTTGCAACAAAATGGAGAGTATGCGTCAGGAAATTATTCCAGCTGGAATATAAGCTGACGATCGGCTCTACGACAAGCATCACTGAAGATGGCCGTGGTGGTGATAACTGTTTTTTTTTATTTTATACAACTCCCTTCACGCCACACCGACACAGATAGGGCTTATGGCGACGATGGGATATAAAAGGTGTAGGAGTGGGAAGGAAGCGGGGCCTTTTTAAGGTACAGCCCAAGAATGTTCATTTAAATGACGGGAAATTTATGATAGTCAGATTAGCTGCAGAAATATTGACCTAGTTTAAACGACTTCAAATGTCATTGCCGGCAATATTTGCTTTTCTTTTCGTAGCCAAATGAGAATCGAATGTCTTTCCCGATAGTAGCAGGACAAGTTAACATAAGCAACCAATAGACTCTGAACATTCTGAAAGGTGACAAAACAACCTACATTGGAACTGACTCCGTAGAATGCGATAATGTTTATGAAGCAGTATAGCCTACTATCCTGTTGAATTTCATAGCTCTTTTCATTCTTGAAGCATGCCACATCACAAGATAGGCATAAAAATAAAAGTTGGACGTGTCCTAATATTTTTCTTCACTGTCTAAAACAATATTAATGCTGGTTTATGCAATGGAATGAGTTTGACTGTGGTGAAGCTAGACAAAAATATTGTTCATGCAGAAATTCTGATGGGCTCAGCTTCAGGAAGAATGTATTTTATTTCAAGAACATGTTTGGAAATTCTGAAAAAACTATTCTTCCTTAAATGGAGGCAATTTCCTCCAAATTTGGCCTTCTCTCTAATAGTCAAAAACAGTCCCAGGAACAGACATTACATTGATTTGAGATATATTTCTCCATTCCGGTGTTTACTCAAGAAGAACTGTATGTAGCTTTCTCTGCAAATCATAGATGTTAAGATACAACTCCCATCTACAACTATACTCAGTATGATTCATAAGGAAATTTTAAAATACCTGTTATGATTTTGTATAATTCACATGTATGCAACATAGGAAATGTAACATTTATTGTTAAGATGCATTAATATGTTCACTACAAATTTCCAATAACATTTCACATACTAATATTCACTGTCGCAGACAGGCTTTCATACCAGTTATATCTACACGTCTCTGAGAAAAGTGGACATGAGAGGGACTTACACAATAACATGCACTCATGCTTTTATTGAGAGAGTGTACATTTATTATTGTGTGCTTTTATGGTAGTTGATAATAATAATATTGTCTTTACGTACCACTAACTACATTTATGGTTTTCAGAGAAGCTGAGGTGCTGGAATTTAGTCCTGCGGGAGCTCTTTTACGTGCCAGTAAATCTACCAACACGAGGCTGACGTATTTGAACCCCTTGAAATACCACCGGACTGTGCCTGGATCGAACCTGCCAAGTTGGGGTCAGGAGGCCAGCGCCACAGCCGTCTGAGCCACTCGGTGGTAGTTGATAGTGTAATGTGTTATACGTAAATGAAGATGTGCGTAAGACAAACATAAACATTCAGCCTACGAGCTAGAGGAATTAACTAGATTTGGTTAAAACCTCCAGCCCGTCTCAGATTCGAATCTAGGGTTCTAAGAATAGAAAGCTACTATGCAGTATATTTAGCCAAGGTGCAGAACATGACAGCATGCATTAGTATACGAAATCCGCCAATTTGAAGGTGTGTCACGGAGCGTGATTAGAGCAGAGGCTTAGCTCCTGGCTGTCATCGCGGTCCGCTAACGTTCCAATGGGAATTTCACCTGAACAAATAGGCGGCATCAGGAAAATTATTCCAGCTGGAATATAAGCTGCAGATCTCGCTCTGCGACAACCATCACTGTAGACGGCCGTGGTGTGGTAACTATTCTTTTATTTTATACAATGGCTTTACGTCACACCGACACAGATAGTGCTTATGTGGACGATGGGAAAGGAAAACTGTAGGAGTGGAAAGGAAGCGGCCGTAGTCTTTTTAAGGTACAGCCCCAGAATGTTCATCTAGATGACTTCCCAAGTAGATAATGTTATGAACTCTTTCAATTTGTTTTGATCCTACCGGAAGTCTACTTTAGTTGTAGTTCTACTTTGACCAGGTATTTGGTTTTCTTGATGGTGAAATTCGAACCGCTATGTTAATTTTGAAGCCCTGGCTCCATCTAATAACAACTAGAGATCCGCAAGTTTCACACAAGCAGTACGGTGTAATTAACATAGTGGATGTTGTTGCTGATGCCGTTCTGAAGGTCTGACGATGGCTCTGAAGTATTTTTCTCTCAGCGATTGTTAAACAGCATTAGGGACAACACATAAGCCTGTAGCACGCCTCTACGAGCCTAGGCCTGTTCACTGATAAGCCCTTGAACTCTGACTTTGCTGTCTGATACAAGTAAAGGTTTATGATGATCCAAACATCTTTGTCATCTATGCCTACTCTGAACAGTTATGATAATAAGGAAAATATATTTTGTTTATATACATAGCCAGACCTTCAAAATAGCACACAATGAAGTATATAGGATGGTACTGAACGTTTATTGAGATACTGGTATAGATGAGTAATAAATATGATCACAAAAACGGAGCAGTAGAACGATCACGTATTGATCTGTACGCATCTTCACTAGTGAGTCGCATGCCTTTGTACTGCGATAAACGCTGCAACACGGTCTGGCACAGAGTCCAGAAGACACCAATGTTGTCACGTTGTATAAGGTTTCACAATTTTTCGACAGTGTGTTCCAAACCCTCATACTGCTGCATGGTGGCAGCTGGCGTTTCAACTGGTCCCACACGTGCTCAATTGGAGACATGTCCGGGTTGCGAACAGCCCAAGTGGAGTGCGTCATGATGGAGGTAGTTCTGGGTGACAAGTGGCGTGTGCGGTCGAGCATTTCCTTGCTAGAATATTGCACCTGAAATTTAAGCAGATGTGAGCATAAAGTATCGTCGACATACCGCTGGGCTGTTATTGTTCATGTAATACGACAGTGGGTCGCGTACCTTAGGCTATTGCTCCCCAGATAGTAATGCCTGCCGCGGGGAGAGTGTTTCGCTTGAGAGGGGGGATGAGATTGTGGTGTTCACCAAGGGTCCGTGCGCGATGAACATCAGCCCCCGTAACGGAGCGGCACTCGTCAATAAACACCACAATCGCCAGTCCATGACATCCCCTGCTGCTCTGACCTGGCACCACGGCAGTCGAAGCCACTGGTGTTTCGGTGTCAATTTTTTGTTTTGTTTTAGAATTTGCTTTGCGTCGCACCAACACGGATAGGACTTACGGCAACGATGGGATGCAAGATGACTACGAGCGGGAAGGGAGCGACCGTGGCCTTAATTAAGGTACAGTCCCAGCACTTGCCTGGTGTGAAAATGGAAAACCATGGAAAAGCATCCCCAGGACTGTCGACAGTGGAATTCGTAGCCACTATCTCCTGATTTAAACTGATTGCTACGTGATTCAAACCACGCAGCCACTCACTCGGTCCAGAGTAAATAGCAAAACACGTAATGGGCGTTGGGATCGCAGATTCGCCTCCGCAAGTCGTCTAGAAATTGATCGTCGGCACACGATCCGTCGATCCACTCAACTGGTGGTCATCCTCGTCCACCCTAAGCCGGTTCTTCGTGTTTAGGTGCCCCCATGTTTCAACTACTCCCAACATCATCGGATAGCATGGATCAAACTATCAACATGGTGAGCTATACGACGATACCGACCACTTTCTGGTTTTCAGTCCAAATTATGAGTCCTTTCTCGAAGTACGTCAGTTGCGTAAAACGAAGACTTTGGAGTCTTACCGGTATTCTTCTCACTTCGTACAATTGTTTGATATCGTTTGGCGATTCTCACGTTAATGCGGCTTCGACTACACGCCATTTTATAAGACTGTCGAATAGGTGTTTCAAGCGCCACTGCCGCGTATGCGATCAAATGCAAACGCACCGAAATACGAGAATCATGTGCACACACCAGCCCGCACTCTCGCTATTTAGGGAATTGTAACCTAGCTGTAGTTCCTCTTGAAACAAAAATCACCGCCAACACCAATCTCGCTATTTACGAAATATCGCGGCTATCGGGTGGTTTCTTCGTGGTGCACTATTTTCATAGTCTGCCAGTGTATATTACATAAATCCCGTTTCAATCTACCTATAATAAATAATTAGACCAACTATTGAGATATTTGTAAACTTTAACTAAGTTATGTATTTCAGGATGCCTCCTCAGGTATATCCTTACTGTTAGCTATATTCAATCAATCAATCAATCAATCAATCAATCAATCAATCAATCAATCAATCAATCACCACCGAACTGCATCTAGAGCATTAGCCCAGGTGAAAGATTCCCTATCAGTTGTTTATACAGTTTTTTATTCAGTAATTTCAAAGGATTTGGAACTTTATTTAACATCTCCTTGGCACCAGTCTTTCTTCTCGATCTGGGATCTTCTGGGATCTTTCCTACATTCCTACTTTTGAAACACCATTCAAACTTACTCCTCTATTAATGTCATTATACGCCATCTCTCCACTGACAACTTGGAATATATCCCTTGGTCGAGCAGATCCACTAATTTTCCCCAAGGCTTCCTATCCTAAAGTTTGCAACATTTCCGCAACACTACTCTTTGTTCGAAAATCACAAAGAACAAATCGCGGTGCTTTTCCTTGAATGTTTTCCAGTTCTCGAATGAAGTAATCCTGGTAAGGATCCCACTCACTGTAACTGCAGTCTAATTGTGGTCTTACCAGGGACTTACATGCCCTAAATCCTTACTACAACTCCTAAATACCCTCATAACCATATGAAGAGATATGTAACCTTTATTCACAACCCTATTTGTGTGATTTGTAACGGTTCATATCTCGTTCGATTGATCGTTGAGGACCAGTTAAGTGGCCTGTTCGGCCTCCTGACCTTAACACCCGTGGACTTCTTCCTTTGGCACAGAGAGAGTGGCTGCGCGGTTTGTGTCACATAGCTATCACCTTGCATTCAGGAGATAGTGGGTTCACACCCCACTGTCAGCAGCTCTGAAGATGGTTTTCCATGGTTTCCCATTTTCATAGCAGGCAAATGCTGTACTTTAATCAATGCCACGGTCACTTCCTTCACACTCCTAGCCTTTTCCTATCGTATTTTTATTATTATGATTATTTCATCTGTGATATTATCCGTCGTTAATTATCATTATTATTATTATTATTATTATTATATTATCTATGAGATTACTATTATTGTATTATTATTATTAATGTTCAATTCAATTCTGCAAGGATTATAGCTCGCGTGATTGTATTTAATTTATTGTGTACATGTGTGTGTGTGTGTGTGTGTGTGTGTGTGTGTGTGTGTGTGTGTGTGTGTGTGTGTGTGTGTGTGTGTGTGTGTGTGTGAATATTATCATTTAACCATGTAAAGTAAGACTTGCTACATAATATCATATATGGATATGCTGCGTAATAAGTTTTGACATCGAAACGCACATGCTGCAATACTGCTAGCGTAACTGCCGAGTCATCGCTCCGTTATTGTGTTCATTTAGCGGTGAGCTCACATTTTGTTGGGGGATATCTAGAGTGCACCAGGCAATTTCAACATAGTGTGTAACATTTGGAGCCGGGTGGGAGTATATCATAGTTATTTCTGGAGATTGCGTAGGTGTGTCAACTAATGTCTATATAAGCTGGCTGTATATTGTAGCGTCAGTCATTAGTCAAACGGAAGGTGAACAGTGAAGAAGTCAAATGGATAGCGAACAGTGAGTGAGTCAATTGGAGGGAGAGACCTCAACCGGTCAGTTAGTTGAGTTGGAGGGAAAGACTTGCCATGAAGTCATATGAACGGAGAAACTTGCCAAGAAGTCATATGAATGGAGACAAGAAGTGTTGTACTGAGATGATAGTAGTTAGTCATCTGGATGGAGAAGCAGCAGTCACATGGATACTTAGTCGTCAGTTAAACAAAAAGGATACATCACCAAATTAGGCTTGATACACCTACAGTAAACACCAACTCAAAGGAATACGTCGTAATTACACTCAAAGTGTTGAAGGTACAGTCAAGTGAACCAGTGAGGGATAAATTTCGTGTATAATTGTTAAATGTCCGGTCAAGAAGAATTCAAATTCATGCCTAGTTTCTTTCAGTTGTAATGTCATAATTTCATATTCTCATCTGTTTTATCGCAGCAAGACTTACTAACTTTTCTATACAATTTAAAGAAAATATTTCGTTCTATCAAATTAACTGATCGTTTTATTTCAAGAGTAGAATTACTTAACCTCAAATGTAATGGGGAAACCGAACAACAATCTCCTTTTCCTAGAACCTATATGGTATGTTGTCAAAAGTAAGCTTATTACCCCACACCCTAGAGATATTCAAGACTCTCATTCTATTATTGCTGCACTGAGTTGTAGCTGGTGCCCATCGAATAACGTAAGTGTACTTAATCAGGTAAGAACTAAGTGTGAGTACAAGGTCCGACGATTGTGTATTTTATTTAATAAATATTAATTTTCATATTTTTCATTTAAATTCAGATTTATATGTTTATGAAGTTATTAAAGGAGTAAGGAACGCCACAGATTACCTCAATGAAGAACTTTCTTTATATTAATAACTAGGTACTCACGGTGATCCCCATGAGGAACTCTCACCCCATCTTCTCTGTTTCCAGCAAATTTAGATTCCTTTTCCCCCATTCCTCTGATAATATTTCATAGTATTTCTTTTCTCCCTGTATTTTTCTGTTCTGTTCTATCCATTCATTGATATTTAGACTAATTTTATCTGTAGGGAAGTATGAACCCCAGACCCTTTTCATGGTGTTCACAGTCTTCTGGCATGTGCCAGAATAAAATTTGTTACTTTCATTGATCCGTATTTGGCTCATCCTTACCTCTGACAATATGAAAGTGACTGAGGTATGAGCGATGTTAGTAACTCCAATCCTTATTATCCCAGTTACTTTTATAAATGATGTGAAAGTGTTCTTCATAGGGTCAGTCGGTGTGCTCATTCAGTGTGCTTGGCAGGCTGATATATTAAAGCAACGGTTGTTTCGGTGAGGAAAAAAACAGCAAACTATTTCTCTTTTTTCCCTAGCACACCTCTTTGGTGACACCAAGGCTATCTGTGACAGCTGGTGGCATAGCTGTTTATGATCCAATCAGCCTCCGAACCGACGACTCAACATACTGTACAGTACTAGAAATAAGTAATGGCACACATGAATTGCTTAAGTCCCAGGTAGTAGACTCTGTGCATACGCAAGGACACTTTACACGTTGGAACAGACCGAGGGACTTGTGTTCACTGTAAATCAACCGCTATGGAATCTCATTATTACATCCGGTAAGCCACTCAGGATGACTTACTTAATTAGGAAAGGTAAGTAATACAGATTTTACATTACATGTGGAAGAGAGAAGTATTCACTACCAGTGCCGTGGACCCTTCAAACTACCTCTAGAAGTACATTTACTTTTATATAAAAATGCCAGAAATCGTACGACATTCTCCATACCTCTCTCACTTGGGACGAATTATAACGCCACTGGGCCCAAATAATTTTGCGCGCCCCTTCCTTAAAGTTGATAAGACAAAATTCGATTACTACAATTTTTATATATAATGAATAAAGTAATACAGTAGAATGCCTCCAAGGTAAAATATCAAACATTAATACCATTAAATAATAATATAACTAAGAGACCAGAAGGCTGTCAACAGTGCACAATTCATACCCCGTCTTTTAAACATTAAAACGTAATCACGATTAGTTGAAATTCTTATGTTCCGTTAACCGCTGATTTCCGCGCTTCCATTCACTGAAGCCAAGTGTTGCAAATTGGAATGTCCCTCAAAAAGTTTACAAGGAGCACGGAAACTGATCGTTGACTGCAGGAATAAAGGAGAGATACTCATGTTTCACAATTCCTCCATTTAAAAGCTTTCTTCCAAACGGCACTTTTGCAGAAATCGCTAATTGTCTGGATACATCCGCATGGAATTACACAGAATGTCCCGTTTCACTCCACTTTTAGCATACTAGTCTCTAATAGCATTATTCATAAGCCAGACATAAGGGTAATCGTTTGGTTTATAAATATATTTTGGTACTAGATGTCTTCACGACTTGCACTTACAATTCCAACATCAGACCAGTGGAAACTGGGCGTAGATTCGTCAAAGTTGTCTGTGCCAGTACCATCGTTTTTATTCTCGTCATTGCATAAGAGGAGGTTGTTTGAATTATAGTTTGGATCCTGTGGAAAAACGAGTCTAATTTTGGTGTCTGTGACACTTTCCCTCCTCTTATTCTCATCTGAGACAATTTCCGCCACTTAACGCAATCGTTTTGGACCATCCATGTTGTGTACGAAACACGAACACAAAATGAATAAAAATGGCTTTCACTTTCACTGCCTTCTCTGGAACTCTCTCGGTTGTCACTAGGTGACGTTGTTTCACCGCCCGCTTGAATAAGTTGCAGCCCGAAGTCATCTTAATACCCGTACGCAGAACCGGAGGGGCTGTGTTCGAACGTTGTGGTGGTGTTTATTATATTTCCGACAGCTTTCACGTAAGTGGAACGAAAATTCCGTTATTCAGATCGGGATCTTTCGCCTTCGAAAGTGTGCGCTTTCTAAAACCTCGTTTTGTAACAATTAGACCTTTTCACTTTTGGTCCGAGTCTTTGGCTGAATGGTCAGCGTATTGGCCTGCAGTTCAGAGAGTCCCCGGTTCGATTCCCGGCCGGGTCGGGGATTTTAATCGTTTCTGATCAATTCTTATGGTTTGGGGACTGGGTGTATGTGTCCGTCCCAACACTCTCCTCATCATATTCAGACAACATAACACACTACCAACCACCACAGAAACACGCAATAGTAATTACATCCCTCCATATAGGGTTGGCGTCCGGAAGGTCATCCGGCCGGAAAACAGGGCCAAATCCACATGTGCGACATAGTTCGCACCCGCGACCCCACAGGTGTGGGAAAAAGTGGTAGCAAAAGAAGAAGAAGGTCTTTTCACTTTTGCCGCCCTGGTCCCGCGCCTGTAAGGCCCATGCTTAAATACAGCTTGCCCTATCGCGTGAAAGCTACTGCTATTGGCTGAAATTGATAATAATAATAATGATTTACCGGTTACCTCCATCGGGCGCGTCCCATTGGAATTGGTGAAGCTCGCTGGCTCTGCCGCCAGCAGAGTCAGAGGGTAGTAGGGAAATAAAATACCACCGTGAAAAAAAACTGGTCCCTTGCCAGGGTTACGGCGAAGACTGGTAAATGACCAGAAGCCAAAAAACAGCTTGAGGCAACCTCTAGGGCTAACAATCCTAGTTGTAAAAGGATGGGTACCCGTCCAAAGCAAAGTCAAGTCAAAAAGCATGATGGCACAACATTTCAAGAAATATAACCCAGGGGGTAAATCTTCGGATAAATCCCCCGTCGTGAACACCACGGCGCACGAGTCTCGTTCGGATTCTGGGGGAGACTCGACATCATGCAAGAGACGAGTCGGAGCGTCTCGGTGTACCCCGAAGAGTCAAAAACTCAGGCCAAAATCTAAAACCTTTCTAGCAACTTTCAACATAAATTCACTTACACAAACTGGAAAGCTCTTCACGAAAATCAGATATCCATAATGGCCCTACAGGAAACAAGGTACCCAGATGAAGAGATTTTTGAATCCGAAGGCTACCGATTTTTCAAGAGCAAAGCGCAAAGAAGAATCCTCAATGGAGCTGTGATGCTTGGAACCGCGTTTGCTGTTAGAACCGAGATCCTTAAATCGGTTGCAAATTTCGAACCTGTGAATGACACATTGTCTATACTCACAATTAAATGCGCGAACAAAACCTACGGCCTAGTTAACGCACATGCTCCTACAAACGATAAGAACAAGTCTGATCCAGACGAAGTTGATAATTTCTGGGACCTACTGGATGAAAAATTAAACAAAATCCCCAAACACCATGTCAAGCTTCTTTTGGGTGACTTCAATGCCCAACTAGGTCGTGAACAGAAGTACAAGAAAGTTATAGGAAATTACTCTGCTCACTAAAGAACCAATACCAACGGCAAAAGACTAGTGTCCATTTGCGAAAATCACAACCTGCAGGTCTTGTTGACCCACTTTCGCCATCTACCCAGAAAGCAAATGACTTGGCGTTCTCCCGTCCAAGCTCTCGGAGAGTTCCAAATTGACCATGTTGCAATTTCCAGGAGAAACAGCCCTGAGATTATGAATGTTAAGGTAAAGAAAGGCATCAATATGGCCTCAGATCATTATATGTCTCTTAACAAATTCAAACCAATTCCCGCAAACACAAGGAAGGCAACCAAACAGATCACACGCTTCGACAATGATAAACTTCGGCAAAGGGTCGAGGAGTTCCAGGAGAAGGCTAGACCAAATGACTGTGACTTTAACAACGCCAAAAGTCTCCTTGTTGAGGCCGCCAAAGACGTTGCAGAAATCAAGAGAAGCAAAACGCATGCCTGGTGGTATGGTTCTTGCGATTCAGTCCTCCAAGAAAGACTCAATGCGTGGAAACAGTACTACTCTACGAAATCAGAAAATGATTGGGAAACCTACAAGACTCAACGTGCCCAAGCAGCTAGGTTGTTCAGAACTGAGAAACGTAAATACGAAAAAACTCTCATTGAAAAGATAGAACAAAACTTTAGGAAGAATGAAAGCAGAGAGTACCACAGAGCCTTCAAACGCAAACTCACTGGCTATAAACCACCATCTCTATGCTTTGAGCGAAAGGACGGCACACTGGCGACATCAAATGAAGAAAATTGCAGCATTCTAGCAGATTACTTCAAGAATTTACTTAATTGCTCTAAACCGCAAAGCGCCATTGAGACCAAGGAACCCTTACTCAGGTACTCAGATTCCAGACCACCCGAGAGAGATGAAATCAAGCGCCACATTGCCCGTCTCAAAAATAACAAAGCGCCGGGGGAAGACTCAGTAGTAGCAGAACTATGGAAATATGCCCCAGAGGAATCACTTGATATCTTGCAAAAGCAAATAGAAGAAATTTGGAACAAGGAGACCCTACCCGAAGATTGGAAAATAGCTTTGATCCATCCATTACACAAAAGAGGCAGCATGAAGAACATCAACAACTACAGAGGAATATCCTTGCCACCCGTGACTTACAAAATTCTATCACTTGCCATCCTGGAGCGTTTGGAAGCACAAGTCGAACATCAAATAGGTGAATACCAAGGAGGGTTCAGAAAAGGTCGCTCAACAGCTGAACAGATCCAAAATCTCAAAACGATCATCAGATATTGTACACTAAGGTCCAAGCAGTATGTGTCTGTCTTTGTGGACTTTAAGAAAGCGTACGACTCCATTGACCGGGAAGTCCTGCTAAACATCTTAAATGAATTCGGAGTTGATTTGAAACTGCTGGCATTAATTAGAGCCACCCTGACCAATACAAAATCCAAGGTGAAGTTCCACGGATGTCTCTCGCATTCCTTTGACATCAAAACAGGAGTCCGACAAGGTGATGGGCTAGCCCCGATACTCTTCAACTGTGTTCTTGAAAAGATCATCAGAACCTGGCGGGTGAGATTACAGGAAACCAACTACAGTCCATTGAGAATAGGAACCAAATCCAAGGGGATCGCAACAGACTGCTTAGCATTTGCCTATGATATTGCGGTTCTCTCAAACGACATAGAAACCGCTAGAGCTCGGGTTGAAATTTTAAAGGAAATTGCCGAACAAACTGGTTTGCAGATATCGTTTGAGAAAACAGAAGTAATGACTAACATCAAAGAGGCTCCACCAGAACTCCATACAAAATACGGGGACATCACCCGAGTAGACAAATTCAAATACCTGGTTGAGATCATCATGAAAAATGGACTGGACAAAGAAGCACTTCAGGAGCGAGTACGCAAACTGGAAATAGCCTACCAAACATCCCGCACAATCTACAACAAAAAATGCCTTTCCCAAAACACCAAGATACGTCACTATGAAACAGTTCTGAAGCCAGTAGTTCTATATGCAGCCGAAACCCTGTCTCTAAATGCCAACAAAGGACTCCTTGAAGAACTGGAGAAAAGAGAACGCAAAATTGTGAGAGGAATCTTGGGATCAAAGTACAGAAATGGAATCCATCAAAAGAGATCCAACAAGGAAGTCTACAGCAAAATAGAGAAAATTACCGACACAATCAGAAAAGGACGGGCACGATTTTACGGTCATCTGAAAAGAATGGAAGGAAGAAAGTTAACTAAAGAAATCTTTCACTTTTTTGATTCAAACCCCAAAACCACAATTCCCTGGTTTAGAAATACCAAAGAAGACCTGCAAATGCTACATATCTCAGCTGAAGACGCCCTTAACAGGGATCTCTTCCGCAAGAAAATATTGACGAACGGGCTAAACCGAGACGAGTAACCGAAGAGAAGACACGGTGCCCCTTGGACAGAGGAGCGTAAGCAGGCCCACTCACAAAGAATGAGGGAAATTTGGGCTCTAAAGAAGGCCAAGTTCAGTGTCAAATGCAATAAGACTTAACGTGGTCCTTGAAGGCCCCAGCGAATTATATATATAATGATAATGGCGTGTGGCCCCCGAAGAAGCCGGGTGCAGGTCGTTCGAGTTGACGCCGTATAGGCGACCAGCGCGTCTATGAGAATGGGACCCTACCTATGAAGACGTCACACACACCAGCCCTCGAGCCATCGAAATTAAGCAATGAAGGTTAAAACCCCCGACCTGGCTGGGAATTGACCTCGGGACCCTCCGGACCAAAGGCCAGCACGCTAATCATTTAGCCATGGAGAGGGGCGGCTAAAATTGATGAAATATGGCGTCACTCCCAGAATTCATTACAGGCAGATTTTCATTTTTCAACTACTCTGCAATAAAAAATTCCAGGTCAATGGTCTCCCTGATGTGTTAGACCGATGGTTATATCACTAGCGCAGATTCCAGAATCAAACTGTAGCATTGCATCAGTAAGTGAGTACAGTAAGGTGCTAACAACAGAGTATCGTCATCCGTGCAGTGAGGCTACCGCTGCAACGCGACGTAGCGGTGCACGTTAAAATGCTATTCCCTGACTCTGGAACGTTGCATCTATAAAGTGATCAAGTGGCGTGTAAAATATGAAGGACTTTCGTCACAACGAATACTTCTTTTGCTAGTTGCTTTACGTCGCATCGACACAGATGGCGACGATGGGACAGAAAAAGGCTAGTAGTGGGAAGGAATCGGCCGTGGCCTTAATTAAGGTACAGCCCCAGCATTTGCCTGGTGCGAAAATGGGAAACCACGGAAAACCATTTTCAGGGCTGCCGACAGTGGGGTTCGAACCTGCTATCTCCAGAATACTGGATACTGACAACGAATACTAAACAGGTCAAATATCATCGAACCAGTACAAATAATGCCTTGAGAGGGAAATAGTAACACACACAGACTCAAGCCGAGTATTCAGTTGGCTCAGTGGTAGCGACCTCGTTTTTGAATCACGAGGTCAACGGTTTGAACCTCGTTCATACGGCATATATCGCTTACTACTTTTTCTTCGCCGGGCTGAGTGGCTCAGACGGTTAAGGCGCTGGCCTTCTAACCCCAACTTGGCAGGTTCGATCCTAGCTCAGTCCGGTGGTATTTGAAGATGCTCAAATACGACAGCCTCGTGTCGGTAGATTTACTCACACGTAAAAGAACTCCTGAGGGACTAAATTCCGGCACCTCGGCGTCTCCGAAGACCGTAAAAGTAGTTAGTGGGCCGTAAAGCAAATAACATTATTATTACACTACTTTTTCTTCAACATTTCACTTACAGTCATTCGATATTACTATCAAGACATGAAAACACTTTTACGTTAAACTTTTAACGTGTTTCTGATATGATAATGATGATGATGATGATGATGATGATGCTCGTGCTGCAGGTATTTTCATTTGACGTCGTCTAGGCTGCCGACGCGTCAATTTTGACGTTCTGTTAAACTCTACCAGAGCAAGTAGCCTACGACATGCCTTTCCTCCAGTAAACTAGATCTCTCTTAGGCGATCTATGGTTGCGAATTTAATTAACTTTGTCTGGTAAACACCAAATGCGTCACCAATGATTATTTGCATGCCTTCTTGCGAATGTAATTAACTTTGTCTGGTAAACACCAAATGCGTCACCAGCGACATTTTGCATGCCGTCATCATACAACAAGGAGCATTAATGGACTTTATTCTGCCCTTCAATAATCAACCACCTATGCCGGGTTTGAACATACGATCAGGGGATCCGAAACCCGACACTCAGTCACTAATCCACAGGGGGATCAACCGTCTAAAGAGTCGTCACCTTTGTAGTCGGAGGGCCGTTAAGAAGGAGGTCATGGCGGAGGAACACGCTGTGGACCATGAAGCTTCTGTCATCAGTTAGAAGAAAGTAGATTATGGTAGCGTCATCTCAACTGACTGGCAAGGCCATGTTGCGAGTGTATAGTGACCCTGAACTGGTGTCAAATGTCGGTACGCTTTAGTGTGTCAAAGTGGGGCTGGATCTCACGCGATTGTGCTGGCGAGTTGGAGCGCATCCACGTCCAGTGAAGCGTTCATAAATATATTAGTATTTTGGGGAACGTGTTGCTTCCTTTCACTGCCAGAAAGGAATCCCCAAGAATTCGTTTTCTACCAGGATAACAACCCGGCACACCAAACCTATGCCATCCAACCGTTGTTTCAGAGGAGGCCTGAGATCACGGTTTTGAGATTGGCCTCTGAAGTTACCGGATTGAAAGTCATAGAAAACATGGGTGTTGTTAAAACGAAGGAGGCTTGAAGTTTTTCACTCAGTCAGTAAATCAATCAATCAATCAATCAATCAATCAATCAACCAGTCAATCACTACTCATCCTCATTTCGGGCTATCGCTCACGCGGCACATTCTCTAACAGTTGTTTGCCTAGTCTTTCCTTAAATAATTTCAAAGATAATAATAATAATAATAATAATAATAATAATAATAATAATAATAATAATAATAATAATAATAATAATAATAATAATAATAATAGGGTATGACCTCCGGAGAGGCCTGGTGCAGGTCTTTCGCGTAGACGTCCTGTAGGCGACCTGCGCATCTATGCAGATGGGACCCTACCTAAGTTGAATTCTAATGTTGAAGACGGTACAAACATCCAGCCACCGAGCCAGAGGAATTAACCAATTAATGTTAAAATCCCCTACCTGTCCGGGAATGGAACCTGGGACCCCTTGGACCGTAGGTTAGCATGCTCACCAGTTAGCGATAGAGCTGTACATTTCAAGGAAGTTGAAAATCTATACAGATGATCCGCCGAACAATGCAGACCAGTGCTCAGAGTATGGGATGATCTCGCCCAAGACGAGAAATGTTTCCGCAACTTGGTGGACTCCATCGTGCAGAGAATCTGGATAACTCGGAAAGCCCGGGGCATACCTTTTTGTTATACTTTATGTTTTCTCCTCGTTACTATCAAAAGAAGACAAATTTATCTTTCAAATCTTATCTTCCAGATATGTATTTTCTTTAGTGTTACTTTCCACTGTGCCATGGGCCAGGTAAGATCTAAAATCATTCCGTGGGTTGTTGGACAGAATTACCGACTTATATCCTATATTGTTATAAGGATGGCCACTAGACGATAACCACACCGTCTAAACGGTACTAGACTTATTGAAGAACGGGGTAGGGTTAAAATTCGCGTCATTCTACGTGACAGATACATTCTTCAGACGCCTGAGCTACGGAAACAAATTGCACAAAGATGTGCGTATTTCTCTCCTATGAGCCCGGCTCAGCCTAATATTAACTTCCGAGACGTTGGATAGCACGTGTTAAACGTTCATTATATATTTTCAGAGTGTGTATACCAAAATCGCCCGTAGCGTTAGTGTGAATTAACCCAGTGAACTTCCATGTGACGGCTATAACACCTCACACAATGGGACTTAAATTTCTGCGACTACAAAGATGGGCTATTACTTATTTCTAGTACTGTATATACACGTAAATAAGCTGTGACTCCCTGTTCAGGACTTCGAACAGCAAACCCCACCTTGGTGGTCATTCCCTACAAATCGGAAAGCACTGTTCTAGTATGTTAAGTACAGTATGTGTGTCTTGGAGATTTTGTTCTTCGTTTCTACCAAAGGAGCAGCTCGGTTCAAAGCTTTACAGAGTATGCATGTGTCCCATTGAACTGTAGCCTACACCGCTAATTCTAGTTGTTTTATTACCTTATTCCTTTGACACAACCACACAAGAGACTGTTGATAGAGCTTACCTCGCACTGAGAGATCACAGGAATCGATATCTCGCTGTTTACATCACGAGCAGCCAGAGACTAGCGAACACTTGACATATTTGTGTACAGCTTGACAAAAGCTATTTGGTATCAACTAGGAAACTTTTTCCCGTGAATTTCACTTATAAATTGCAAAAAACATAAACAGAACTCGATGAGTGATGAAATTAAAAGTTTTACAAATTGTAGCATTACAAAGAGTGTGGTGTAGTTTCTTTACTCGTGTACGTATATTTTATGTACTCGGGATAGGTTCTGCTTGGCAGATCCAGTAACCCCATACTCACGCCACGCAGGCAGGAAATTAATACGGTAAATCATTTTGGTAAGACTTACCAAGAGTATGCATTAAAGTTCACACTTTACCCATTAAACTCCAGCAGCTACAACGAACAGTCTATGCTACACTTTGCAATCAACAATCTCCGAAAGGCTAATTTTATTATTATTATTATTATTATTATTATTATTATTATTATCATCATCATAATCATCATCTGTTTACCCTCCAGGGTCGGCTTTTCCCTCGGACACAGCGAGGGATCCCACCTCTACCGCCTCAAGGGCAGTGTCCTGGAGCTTCAGACTCTTGGTCGGGATACAACTGGGGAGAATGACCAGTACCTCGCCCAGGCGGCCTCACCTGCTATGCTGAACAGGGGCCTTGTGGAGGGATGGGAAGATTGGAAGGGATCGGCAAGGATGAGGGAAGGAAGCGGCCGTGGCCTTATGTTAGGTACCATCCCGGCAGTCGCCTGGAGGAGAAGTGGGAAACCACGGAAAACCACTTCCAGGATGGCTGAGGTGGGAATCGAACCCACCTCTACTCAGTTGACCTCCCGAGGCTGAGTAGACCCCGTTCCAGCCCTCATACCACTTTTCAAATTTGGTGGCAGAGCCGGGAATCGAACCCGGGCCTCCGGGGGTGGCAGCTAATCACGCTAACCACTACACCACAGAGGCGGACTATTATTATTATTATTATTATTATTATTATTATTATTATTATTATTATTATTATTATTATTATTATTATTTGTGTGGTTTATTTTGCTAGTTATTTAACGTCGCTCTGTCCGGCTCCATGGCTAAATGGTTAGCGTGCTGGCCTTTGGTCACAGGAGACCCGGGTTCGATTCCCGGCAGGGTCGGGAATTTTAACCATCATTGGTTAATTTCGCTGGCACGGGGGCTGGGGTATGTGTCGTCTTCATCATCATTTCGTCCTCATCACGACGCGCAGGTCGCCCACGGAGTCAAATCAAAAGACCTGCACCTGGCGAGCCAAACATGTCCTCGGACACTCCCGGCATTAAAAGCCATACAACATTTCATTTCAACGTCGCTCTAACAAATCGAAGGTTTTCGGCAACATAAGGATGGAAAACAGATAGGACTGGGATGGTAGTGGCCGTGGCCTGACCTTAATTAAAGTAGGCCTACAGTAGACCCAGTATTGGCCTGGTGGAAAAAAATGGAAAACCACAGCAGACTCACCTACAGTGCTACCAACGGTTGGATTCTGAGATAAACCCATGAACCCACACCGGTCAAATAATCGCAGAATGATCACAAAGGTACAAACAAGACAGATACAGCAGACGCAATAAAAGGGACCGTAGTATAGTCATAGGCCAATGGATTTCAACCATAGCAGACATAACCGAGCTCGATAGCTGCAGTCGCTTAAGTGCGGCCAGTATCCAGTATTCTGGAGATAGTAGGTTCGAACCCCACTGTCGGCAGCCCTGAAAATGGTTTTCCGTGGTTTCCCATTTTCACACCAGACAAATGCTGGGACTGTACCTTAAATAAGGCCACGGCCGCTTCCTTCCCACTCCTAGCCCTTCCCTGTCCCATCGTCGCCATAAGACCTATCTGTGTCGGTGAGACGTAAAGCAGCTAGCAAAAAAAAAATAGCAGACATAAGAAATAGTCAGAATTTGAACCCGGTTTTCCTGTACGAAGGGTAAGTCAACCTACTACATTAAAGAGAGTAATAAAAAGATGAAGTTTATTTAAAACAAAAGGAGTAGGATATATCAAGAGTCAAGATAAATGAATGGAGTAGGTGTCAAATAAACAGTGGAATAAAATACAAGGTTACTCACAGACACACATTCGCTTACGCAATAAAACAAGCTTTACGCCATCACAACATAGGACGAAAATAATCAGAAGCCACAAACAATTCAACTCACTTGAAACCATATCACGATCACGAAGCCTGATGAATTCATACTTTATCAAAATAAATGAAAATTAGATCCCTTGAACTCATATCACATCAGGTCGTGAAGTGGGCCGCAAAAAAGACGCCTCCGCAAAGAATGAAAACACGGAATATCAAACAGAATTCTAACACAAAGGAAAGGGAAAAAGGAAACGAAAAATGACGTAAAAAGGGACCAAACACGGAGAGGAAAACGTGGTCTGCGCAGATCATATACGAAGATGGAGGGCGCGTGACGATAACAAAAGAAGGTAAACAAACGAAAAGTCGCATGGTGTCTTGCATGAATAAACAACCAGAATAATGAAATAGGGTACGTGGATAAAACACAATATATTATAATAATAATAATAATAATAATAATAATAATAATAATAATAATAATAATAATTGTACCGGGCGGTACACCTCCACGCCAGTTGAAACTCCTCTGCTGGAGGAAGTCCAAACTTTATCGACGGTATTAATTTTCAAGTTTCTCAGAAGATGTCACCACTTGGAAATTTTGGAGTTTTTGAACTGTGTCACTTTTGATGTATTTTTGTTTTACCGGTAGTAAGAAGTGTGAACTTTCTCTTCTAGAGGACACTACTGAAAAACTACTATGGTGCACCCTAGTGCCATGTGAAAGAACTGCTTTTTGGAGAAATTTTTATTTCAAAAGTTTGTTTCTTGTTAAATTTCTGTCTGTTATTGTTTAAGTTGGCTGTATACCCTTCTCTTTCCCCTTGTTTTGTATTTAGCCAATCCCGAATTTCTTTAATTAATTTCTGACCAATCTGATGTATCTTCCCCCAACTTGAATATGCTGCTTATCCCTAACCAATAAAGTGATTGTGGGCGGGTGTTTTCTTCCCTGAAACGCCTCGAACTTTCCGCGAGAGTATATAAACTGCTGATTTTAGGGTCTCTATGCCACTTCTGTTCCAACTTTTAGTGTGTAAAGTACATAGCAGGGGGCGGGAAGCGCCTCTTTCTTCGGGCAGCAGCTCAATAACCAGGTAATGGCCTTTTAATATCTTCTTTTCTTGCTAGCTCAGCAGTTTAACTCTCGGGGCGGGTCCGAAGAGTTTCCACCATGTAACCTTTCCTAAAATGTAACTACTCTTTGCGTCTATTCTCTTTTAAAGCTACATATTGGGATAGAGAGTGCTTTACCCTCTCGAGCTCCCACTCATATTGCTTTGAGGTGAACTTATTTCTCACAACCGATTCTTCCTTAATGTAATGTAAATTGTTCTTTTCTAAAGTCACCTTCGTAGTATGGGATTAGCCCTTGCATCAGTGGCCTAGAGCCAAATTAGGTTTTGAAACAAATACATTTGGAGTGCAGATCGCCTCCTCTCAAATTGTTATTTTAGAGGTCATGTAATTACACTTTTTCATTTAATAGACCTCAGTAGGTTGGGTATGTTACCCCTGTGTCTATGTCCTGAGAAGACAACTTGAAGGTGGAGTTTGGTGTGGCCTTTGAGAGGCTTAAAGTTTGAGAGCGTGTGGCTCTTTCTTGAAAATTAAGTGTTGTATGCCTCGAGGAGGCTTTTCTGTGTAATTTGGAGCAAGTGCTCTTGAACATGAATGGGGTTTTCTGCCCCTCTGGTAAAACTTATTTTGGAGTAAAGTTGGGCTAATTGCCCTAGAAGTGTGAATTCGGGGCTCGAAGCCCAAATACTGTAAATACTGTAATTGCACCTTTTGTTGCCTTGCTACTCTGTACCTGCCGTACTTGTTATTTCTTAATTTTGAAAAGAAAATATAACCTTGTTAAATTTTACATTAACTTTGATTCCGTAGTTTGAGACCCGTTCAAGCCCGCACCTTCTTTCACCTCTACCTACCGCAAAAACACGGTAACAATAATAATAATAATAATAATAATAATAATAATAATAATAATAATAATAATAATAATAATAATAATATGAGGAAAATAAATAAAGGAGTTCTCGGAGTGCGAAAAAGGCATACAAAATCGACTCGCGACCAAGAGCCACCAAAAATAAAGAAAAGATACCTAAAATCAACCCATAAAAGCAGTCGAACTGTTCTAGCTGGCCCAAGACTCATTTCTCGAAACCAATGCCTTCGCTAAAGACATTGTCATAACAAAACGTAGCATCGCAGATTTTACCATCACACGCAACAAATCATTAAATAATCTCCTGGTAATAGCCTCCAAACGCGCCAAAATGAACTCAGTAAGGCACACAATAGTAAGATTTATCAGGACAGAGACGATATTATCCTCCACCACATAGAGGCCACTGTGTGCGAGGGTGATGGATGATAATGCTCGTACCCATCGAGCCAGAGTGGTGAATGATGTGGCGGATATGAAGTGTGTTGAATATGCGTAACGTGAACTGAAGAGAACAATTTTAAACCGTCCTAATCCTCAGGTTAACATTCACCAAGTGCTATCCAAAAGTGGGATAATCTGCCCCTAAAGAAGTTTAATTCTTAGGTGCTGAGTATACCTTGTCGTGTTCAAACATGCTTCAGTATCCGAAGTGGCTATAAACGGTACAGATCTGCCACAAAATGAACGAAAATTTTGTGTTCAAAATTCCATAGTACCGACTTTGTGGTTTTGTTGCCTTTCTGTCGCTTTTGCATAGCATAGCGTATTGTTTTTTTTTTTTTGCATATACTTTTCGTAAAGTAGAATGTACGTACATACTCATAAAGTAAAATACGCACTAAACCAAAACATGCAATACGTTTTGAGCATTGTATAAGTTTCATCTTGAAAGATGTTTATGATCAAACTCCTGCTTGATTTATGAGAGCAAATCCTGTGAAATGGTGTAGATTGGTGATGAACCGATTGGACGAAGAATGAAGATCACGAGAAAAGTACGATAGGAGCTCAGAAGGGCTTGAAAATGAAAGACTCCCCAGGCCCTTTAAACCTAATATCGTCGGGCTCGAAACGATACAAGAATTGGCGGAGGGAGGTCGGATAAGACAGGATGGTCGTGAAAGGGGTATTATGAGCGTTGGTCATACTAAGATGTTATTTCAAAAAATTACATCGATATTTCATTTTATCAGCTGCTGAAGTTAGCCTATCAGATCGCTTCGCGGGTGAATTCAAATGGGATTTACGAGGCGGTGTTACTACTCTTCAGTCCTGAATTAAAATCGTTGAACTGGCCGGAAAACGAATCCAGGGCCTTCGAACAAGAGCGAGACACGCTACCTCTATACAAGAGGGTAGGCTAATAATGAAAATCCACAGCCTGTTTCCAGTCATTCGACCGGGTCAGGAATGGAATGAACCCCCTTCTAGCAGCGAGGATAGGAAATGTGCCGGTTGCCGAAGCCTGTCGCACTCCTCTGGGGCAATGATTAATGAATGATTAATGAAATGAAATGATACTGGAGAGTGTTGCTGGAATGAAATATGACAGGGGAAAACCGGAGTACCCGGAGGAAACCCTATCTTGCCTCCGCTTTGTCGAGCATTAATCTCACATGGAGTGACCAGAATTTGAACCACGGAACCCAGCGGTGAGAGGCAGGCGCGCTGCCGTCTGAGCCACGGAGGCTCCGCTAGGCTAATAATAATAATAATAATAATAATAATATATTATCGAGTTCAAGAACGTCTTTCATTTCCTCACAATTCATGAGTCTTACCATTCTTTAGTGGATACACCCACTTTTTCTTTCAATTTATCGGAACTCTCTATCTCCCCAGTAAGTCTGGCTCCATGGCTACATGGTTAGGGTAGCCTTTAGTCCAGAGGGTCCTGGATTCGATTCCCGGCTGGATCTGGGATTTTAACCTTAATTGGTCACTTGCTATGTCACGAGGGCTAGGTGTGTGTGTGCATTCCTCAGTATTAGAATTAATCATAAGCAGGGCCCCGTCCTCATAGACCTGCAGGTCGCCTATACGGCGTCAAACCGAAAGACCTGCACCAGGCCTGCTCGGAGGTCACACGACATTATATACTATCTTCCCTGTGGGTGGAGTCAAAAGGATACATCATCCGTGCCCGCCGAGGCCGACGAGAAAGACAGGACGCGGCGCGCACGTCATACACTGAATGTCACGTGACTTGGCCGGTCTTGCTGTACAGAATGCATCCTCAGGTTCACACGAGAGACTATCGTAGCGTGGTAAATAAAATACATTTCAGCGAATTTCAACCTACTAAAATAACACTACTGAACTACAGATCAAATGAAACATAGTGTCTCTTACTATCCTTGGTTGAACAAACACTTAACATCTTACTCAGGTAGAGATATGCACACTCAATAATGTCAATGTACAAGTAATCCTATATTCGCAATAACATTCATGTACGAAGTATCTTATTGAATCCAGGGTGAAACGTAGGCCTACTCTAAGCTATTTACAAGCCTTACATTTGTTCCACTCCATACCTGGCTTCAGCATCATATCTAATACGTAAATTTTGCTACCCTCGTGGAAGTTACCTTGGAACCACCCTATTCAATTAGAAATTAAATGAAATGGAGTGTATCTTACTAGCCTTGGTTGTCAAAATATAAAAATCTTACTGCAGTAAAGAGATGCTCACTCAGATGAGTCAAATGTTGCTAATGAAAGTGGTTAATGTACAATTAAGCCTATATTTACAATAACATTCATGTAAGGAATGTCTTATTGAATCCGGGATCAAAGGTAGGCCTATTGTAAGCTATTTACAATCTGGTTTCAGCATCATATTTAATACTTAAATTATGCTCCCTTCCTGAAAGTTATCTTGGAACCACCCTATTCACTTCAAAATTAAATGAAACATAGTGTCTCCTAATAGCCTTGGATGACAAAAACTGAAAATCTTACTGCAGTAAAGATATGCACACTCAGATAAATCAAATGTTGCTAATGAAACTGGCTAATGCACAATTAAGCCTATATTTAAAATAACATTCATGTAAGGAATATCTTATTGAATCCAGGGTGAAAGGTAGGCCTATCGTAAGCTATTTACAAGTCTTACATTTGTTCCACTCCGTACCTGGCTTCAGCATCATATCTAATACTTAAATTTTCATTTTCATATATCTGTAATTAAATAGGATATGAATGCATTACCTCTAAATCGTCAGCACTGGTGTTGTAATTTATCCAACTCGTGTACTGCAGCCCAACATTGCTGAATGATGTGAACAACGTTGACGTTATATACACATTCTTGTAAATTAATACTTACTTACAGTTCCGCACACAAGACTATGAAAATAAGGAACAGTTGCACAACACCAACATATTCACATAAACACAGAATCTCCGTTATTTCCTTCCATAATCCACAATAAACTAGCAATAACACCGCAAGAACACATGTAATAACCGGCTTCACTCTACCATTGCTGGGACTGGACTTGTCACGTGACTTTAACGGGCCGCGGCCTGTCTCTCTCGTTGGCCTCGGTGCCCGCTGAATGTCGTAAGAGGCTGCTAAGAGGAGAATAACAAAGAATCTGCACCCGCTCTCTCATCTTCCAGGTCCAAAAAAATACCCATGACACTTATGGTTTTCCGTGGAGTCGAGAAAATCTCAAAGCTATCTCATTACAGCTCACCACTGTCGTCTCCTACCACAATCTGAATGATGTAGGACATGTCTGTCTGTCAAGTCTTCAGTCCGGATGCAGAATTTGTTCTCAGAAAGCACCGCGGTTATCGGGAAACCGGGAAAACTAAATGGTGGCTCTATAACAGGGCAAGCATCGGTGCATTGCGTGGCGCAAGCAGGGAGAGGCGGGGCAGTTACATCCAGTTCACATCACATGGTCATAAAGATTGTTTATTTCCACGAATACTAAAAAGACAGTTTCAGTTTTATAAGAATATTCACTATTCGATTTCCTATGTATAAGTCTCCCTTTCTAAATGTATAACTGAGGATCGTCTGTAAGTGATATGCCAGTTTAACTAGAAAATTCTTGAGGTACTTTGTGAATGTAAATGTGTGAAAAGATTCCTCTACAAGGTTAAATTAAGTGGGATTCATAGTAAGTTACAGACCTTGAGATGATTGTTCCACTTATTTAGTGCGAGTAACGATATGCTTTAAAATACATCGGCAGGTGATAAAAGAAATTCAAATGAACCTTCTTCAGAAATACGTTCTGTGAATTACAAATCGTGTATATTCCTCTCAGAACGGAAGGAGGTCTCACTCTACGAGATGGGAAGTTATTACGCCAGAGGAAGGGTCTGAATAAATTTTGCTTCTGAGCAGAGATAAAAGAAAGCTTAAGCTAGTAGAGGGACTGTAACGACAACCGTTGAGAGAGAGAGAGATTTCGTCCAAATTCATGGAAATATATGAGGTCCACAACAGAGTAGCATCCACAATGAAAACAGGCAAATCAAGGTATGAGCTTGTGCTCTCAAGGAATTAATTAATGTATTTGAAAATCAAAGCCGGCCCCGCGTGTATAGACAGCATGCCTGCCTCTTACCCGGAGGCCCCGGGTTCGAATCCCGGCTAGGTGATGGTTTTTACCTGAACTGAGGGATGATTTGAAGTCCGCTCAGCTTAGGTGGTTAAAATTGAGAAGATATCTGACAGCTAGATGGCGGCGTCGATCTAGAAAGCCAAGAATAACGGTCGAGAGAATTAGTCGTGCTGACTAGGCGATACCTTGTAATCTGCAGGACTCGGGGGCTGAGCAGCGAGGTTGTTGCACCATGGGGTTTGTTTTGGTTTGTTTCTTTTATTTGAAAATAAAACCTTATTTAAGCAGGAAATCGGCACACTGTTCAGAGTTTATGTGACCGATCATTAACTTACACATTAACTCATTAAAATCAGAGGTCCTGCTTTGAAGACTGCGCCTTAAATCTACCTTTAAAATACTCTCAGCTCTCAATTAGTCATATTTCTAATTGAGACTAATTAGTCCATTTTTCTAACAGTAACATAAATCTTAAGGCTTTCTTATATTCCCATATCATCATCATACTTTCGTTTCTTATCTTTCTCTGCCCCTCGGATATTATTATGATTTTGGAGCAACTTTTGATTATCTGTTTTTCCAGGAACTTTCTGAGGTTATTTCTGCTCTCCTTTCTGTTGTGGACCACTCTGCTGTGATTCCAACCTCCTCTGCTTCCTTCTTGACCTACTCTACCCACTTCATGGTTTTCCTTGATTCTATAACATATTCAAAGATCCAATTTAGCAAATTTATGACTAAATAGTATAAAGGATGATATTTTGGCTACAATTTTTTATTTTATCAGTTAAAAGCATTGAATTCACAATGTATTCCTCAACTCATCAACAGACCTTTAAAATACCGTGAAACATCGTCCATACTTGCAGCGGGGCACATTCAGCTCTTGTTCTCACGAATACTTTATAATTTTCCCTTTCAATTTATCACGGAAATAATTTCATAAAATAATGTATGTTCCCTAAAATGAATAATGATGTCTTTAAATAGACATTCTAATAGGATATTTCTTTTTTTTTTTTTTTTTTTTTTTTTTTTACAAGTTGCTATACATCGCACCGACACAGGTAAGTCTTACGGCGATCATGGGACAGGAAAGTGCTAAGAGTGGGAAAAAAGCGGCCGTAGGAAATCACGGAAAACCATTTTGAGGGCTGCTGACAGTGGGGTTCGAACCCACTATCTCCTGAATACTGGAAACTGGCCGCACTTAAGCGACTGTAACTATCGAACTTGGTATAGGAATTGACATAGATTTCTGTATCAAGCAAAATGCATATCGATCCTCATAAAGTCCACCTGTTTGAGGGCTGTCCATATCACATATCACCAGAGAGGGCTGCCTAGCCACCGGGAGAACGTGCTTGGTTCACCGAGGACAACGTAAATTCGATTCCCCGTCGTGGATATCTAAATATCTGAAACTAGATTTCCTCTTCTGGAGAAAGTTTCTAATGTTCACTCGGTTTCGGAAGAAAATCTCAGATTAACTTCTGGAGACAAACGATGAAGAATGCCCTAAGGCGAATTCATGAGTGAACACCAAAAAGAATAGGTCTACTTCAGAATACGTCAATGCCACCTAAACGTCACGTAACCTCCTGTTCCTGGTAGGGCCTTAACACAACCCGTTGCCGCCTTCACGGCTGTACACAGATAGAAAGTCTCGAACACCTGTTCTTCACAATCTGCTTTATGTCGCACCGACACAGATGGCGACGGTGGGGTAGGAAAGGCGTATTAAAGGGAAGGGAGCGGCAGAGGTCTTAACTAAGGTACAGCCCCAACATTTACCTGGTGAGAAAATGGGAAACCACGAAAATCCATCTTCAGGGCTGCCGACAGTACGATTCGAACCCACTTTCTGCCAGATGCAAGCTCACAGCTGCGCGCCCCTAACCGCACGGCCAACTCGCCCGGTCGAACACGTGTTAGGGTTCTGTCAGAAAGAAGAGCTATTGCGAAGTGGCTCCATGGCTAAATGGTTAGCGTGCTTGCCTTTGGTCATAGTGGTCCCGAGTTCGATTTCCGGTAGGCTCGTGAATTTTAACAATAATTGGTTAATTCTGTTGGCACTGGGGATGGGTGTATGTGTCGTCTTCTTGTTCATTTCATCTCATCATGACGCGCAGGTCGTCTACGGGAGTCAAATCATAAGACCTGCATCTAGCGAGTCGAACTTGTCCTTGGACATTCCCGGCACTAAAAGCCATACGCCACTTCATTTCATCGGACCCGAACTGCAATCGCCAAATTTCTTCGGCAATGAGGATGAGAGGTACTTGAAGGGGCCAACTGCATCTCTTAAGAAGACCCTAACAGAAAAGTAGATATCATATTCGGCGTACCCCATAGTACGCTTTGAGTGGGACCCTATCAACTCTCTCCAGCTTAGTGAAGAGAAGCAGGCGACTTATCATCCACATCTGCCATACTTGAGTTCGTGTTATGGTACGCCGGTCACAACTGGGCAGTGGTATCTGCCGCACACTCCCAATTCTCAAGTCTCTCTGCGTACCATTTTATGTAATTGAGAACATCGTTAGTCCGCCTATGTGGTGTAGTGGATAGTGTGATTAGCTGGCACCCCCGGATGCCCGGGTTCGAATCCAGGCTCTGCCAAGAAATTTGAAATTTGGCACGAGGGCTGGAACAGGGTCCACACAGCCTCTGGAGGTCAACTGAGCAGAGGTCGGTTCTATTCCCACCTCAGCCATCCTGGAAGTGGTTTTCTGTGGTTTCCCACTTCTCCTCCAGGCAAATGCCGAGATGGTACCTAACTTAAGGCCACGGCCGCTTCTTTCCCTCTTACTTGTCTATCCCTTCCAATCTTCCCATCCCCCCGCAAGGCCCCTGTTCAGCATAGCAGGTGAGGCCACCTGGGCGAGGTACTGGTCATCCTCCCCAGTTGTATCCTCCAACCCAGAGTGTGAAGCTCCAAGACACTGCCCTTGAGGCGGTAGAGGTGGAATCCCTCGCTGAGTCTGAAAGAAAATCCGATCCTGGAGCGTAAACAGATAAAGAAGGAGAAGAAGAGAACATCGTTATCCAAATGTTAAAGGAATCTCATCAAATACTTTACTATCGAACAAGTGAGAAAAGTGCCTATTGCTTAAAATTTACAAGCATATTTTTAAGATAAAAAGATTATTCCTTTTATTAGTATTACGGTTTTAGTAATTCCGGATCCTTGTGTCCAATCCAAATTGGGACGGATGATTTAATACAATACATCTTTCTCTCCTCAAACATTTTAATTAATTTATACTATTTAAGTACCGGGATGAGTGGCTCAGACGGTAGAGGCGCTGGCTTTCTGATCCCAAGCTGGCAGTTTCGATCCTGGCTCAGTCCGGTGGTATTTGAAGATGCTCAAATACGCGAGCCCTATGTCGGTAGATTTACCGGCACATAACACAATTCCCGTGGGACAAAATTCCGGGATATCGGTGTCTTTGAAAACTATTCAAGTATCTGTGTAATCATTACAGTATTGTCCAAATTATTTAAAGAATGTTCCCTGGAAATTCATCAGGTATTCTGGATAAATAGCACACTCAAATTCCAATATTCGATTTTAATAGGACTGATTAAAATGAAATAGGTTTAAGAAACTGTTCGTATACAAATATGTTTTAACACGATAATCATTCCTTCTCTGTGAGGCCCTCACCTACTTCCACTTCTAAATACATAAGTACAAAATGTTTTGGTCTTTTTTATCCAAACGAATTTTATTTCATATCTTTCATATCTTCGCTCCGTCTTCCACACCTGATAGTGTTCTCTTTCCCTGTCTTCTTTGAAATTATTTTCTGCTGCAATTACTGACTTCATTTTTTATGTTATTGAATCCTATTGGAATTGGAGAAAAGATTCTAGTGTACTTTCCTCGGATGGTTAAAGCTTCTTTTAACGGAAACTGTGTTATTAATTCGTCTTCAGAAAACAAACAAAATCCCTCAAACTATTCTTATAATTTCACTTACAGTACATTACTCCAGCTGTTTTGAGCAACCGAACGTGTTGGCTAATATGTACGTCTATCAGTGAACGCTTTAATGGTTCAGAACAATCATACGTCCATTCTATTCAGTACATGATGTACACTAGACTCCTTATGAACAAACCGCAGTAAAGTTTGTTCTCTGGCATTGTCAAGTACGCCTCTTGCTCACCACTTTCAAGCATATTCGCACAATGAACACCACAATTTTGGTAGCAAACTTTAATCCGAACTCCCACAGCTCCACTACTGCAGTTACCACATAGACTTTCTCACATACCGACTGAGTTGGCCGCGCGGTTAGGGTAGTATAGCTGTGAGATTGCATTCGGGAGATGGTGGGTTCGAATCCCACCGGCGGTAGCCCTGAAAATGTTCACAACAGGCAAAGGATGGTGTTGTACATTCATTAAGGCCACGGCCACTACCTTCCCAATCCTAGCCCTTTCCACCTTCACGTCACTGAAAATCGTAGATGTGTTAGTGCGACGTTAAGACACTAGCACAAAAAAGAAAGATTTCCTCACATAGAAGATCATATTCTACCAGATTTTCCATCTGAAACTTAATCACTGTCGACAATATTCCCTCTGTGAATCAGTGGTGGAACGTCGGCCTCCAGAAGAGCATGAGTTCAAATCCGGAAGACACAGTGGGAATTTTCAAAGCGGAAGAACAAAATTCGGCACTCCTGTCTTGCAACGTAGGCGTGTAAAATATCTCTGGTAAGGCATTCGTTGTTTAACCAACAAACTTGATTAATAAGTCGCGCAATAATGTTGTAGTTTCCTCTGTCATTTAACAGAGAAAAACGGAGCACCGAAATCTGCAAAGAGACGTCAAATTAAAATGCCTATACACTGTAGCCATGATCATAAAATGATGATGATTATTATTATTATTATTATTATTATTATTATTATTATTATTATTATACATAATGAACACCGCGATTTTGTTAGCAACCTGTATCCTCAACTCCCACAGCCTCATTAGTTCCAGCAGAACATAGGATTCTTCAGCGGAAATATAATACTTCAGTAGATCTTCAATTCCTTATCCCGGCTTACCCCGGTCTTTTGTACCTCTGGAAATACTCAGTTAACACATTCACAGACGGCCTTCTTCATTGTAAAAGTTTATAATTTTTTATAGAATGTCTCAATGTTTATTACAGGATCCATAAAAATAATTACTGTGTTTTCCGTAGGAACAATCACCACCCGTCATTTTCATCCATAACCTGTATTTCAACTACTTCTATTGATTCTTCGACTGTATCGGAATAGGCTTCCAAGAAAGGTAATTTGCGATCGAACTGGCTCCGAAGTACTGCATCGCCCCGCACAACATCAACAGTTTCTTTTTCCCAGGTTGACAGATGTGGGTGGGGCTGTCTAAATGACTTAGATCTGGTTAAAATGTCATTACAGGTGTACAGTACTTTTTACTTACTAACTGGTCTCCTGGTGGCCGTGATTGTTAAGGTGTAAAGTCTATATGGTCTGACACCGTGGTTAGCCGGTCCGAGTCCCATTGATGGAAAAAGTGTTACCATCAGAATGTTGGCTGGTAGGGTGTGCCGAAAGCTTGGATTCACTTCCAAACTTCTCCGCAGTATTCATATGGAGTGAAGGCATAGGTCTTTTGCTAGGGGCTTTACGTCGCACCGACACAGATAGGTCTTATGGCGACGATGGGATGGGAAAGGCCTAGGAGTTGGAGGGAAGCGGCCGTGGCCTTAATTAAGGTACAGCCCCAGCATTTGCCTGGTGTGAAAATGGGAAACCACGGAAAACCATCTTCAGGGCTGCCGATAGTGGGATTCGAACCTACTATCTCCCGGATGCAAGCTCACAGCCGCGCGCCTCTACACGCACGGCCAACTCGCCCGGTAAGGCATAGGTCTAGTGATTCTAGTGATTCTTATTCGTTCATCGGATGGGGACGTTAATCCTTGAGCAGGAGTAAGCTACGTGTCGACATCATCATCACCATCATCCCACAACCAGACGCGCAGGTCGTCCATGCATATCAAATAGAAATACAAGCACCAAGTCCGTCTCCATGGCTAAATGGTTAGCGTGCTGGCCTTTGGTCACAGGGGGCCCGGGTTCGATTCTCGGCAGGGTGGGGATTTTTAACCATAATTGGTTAATTTCACTGGTACGGGGGCTGGATGTATGTGTCGTTTTCATCATCATTTCATCCTCATCACGACGTGCAAGTCGCATACGGGAGTCAAATCAAAAGACCTGCATCTGGCGAACCGAACTTGTCCTCGGACACTCCCGGCACTAAAATCCATACGCCATTTCATTTACATGCACCAAGCGAGCAGAACATGTCCTCGGACGCTCCCTTCACTAAAAGGCATACGCACATAAAATAAATACTTACGAGGTAGAAAATTGTATTTCTGAAGATTTGGGGTAATGAAACCTGTAAATCCAAAATTAGATATAATTTGATCCTGTTCTAAAGACCTAAGTATCCTTCCTGAATTTTCCCGTCTGAAATATGTAATAAATTTCACACAGTTTGTGTACTTACCCGTGAACAGCTTTCTTTAGTGCCAACAAAAAGAACTGTATCAGAATATCCTATTTGTTTCATAATTCACCAATTCACACTCAATGACAAGTTTGTGTAACGTAGATTTGTGTACATACGAATGGATTAAAGTGATTTCTTAGATTCAGAGGATGTATTTTGTAGAACGAAATATGTCATTCCACTTATAACTGTCATTCTTTACAGGTATTTTATAATGTTCTAGGTGTTGTATGCGTGTTCGACAGACCGGAAAGCGTAAAAAGTTTATATTCAAGAATAAACCGAGAAATAATTTATCACGGAAGGTCATAGCACGAAACAGGGTATACCAAATTTGACGTTGAATCTTTCGAACACCGTGAAGTATTTGATGAGACTCCTTTAACATTTGGATAACGATGTTCTCTTCTTCTCCTTCTTTATCTGTTTACCCTCCAGGGTCGGATTTTCTTTCGGACTCAACTAGAGATCCCACCTCTACCGCCTCAAGGGCAGTGTCTTGGAGCTTCACACTCTGGGTCGGGGGATACAACTGGGGAGGATGACCGGTACCTCGCCCAGGCGGCCTCACGTGCTATGCTGACCAGAGGTCTTGTGGGGATGGGGGAAGATTGGAAGAGATAGACAAGTAGGAAAGAAGCCCACTCACTTTTAATTATTAGAAGTGCACATAGGGACTAAACGTTATTTAAAAAGCAATATACAGGATGAAGCGTAATTCGCGCACTCGGGCGTCGCAGCGCGACTCCTCACATGCCAGGAATAAAAAAATGTCTCTTACAAAATTTCGTCTTGCGAGTATATCCGGTAGAAAACGGACGTTGAAGAGTAGCAATCTGGCAACACTGTAACCATATGTAGGGTAACTACCGCTGTCAGCACGTTCTCGTCGTGCCGTACAGTTGGTGCAGTGGTTAGAGTTTTTGGTTAGCATGCAGGAGGTCGATGGTTCGATCCTGGGTTGAGGAGCATTTTTTATTTGCTAATTTCCATCTGACGTCCGCCTCTGTGGTGTAGTGGTTAGCGTGATTAGCTGCCACCCCCGGAGGTCCGGGTTCGATTCCCGGCTCTGCCACGAAATTTGAAAAGTGGTACGAGGGCTGGAACGGGGTCCACTCAGCCTCGGGAGGTCAACTGAGTAGAGGTGGATTCGATTCCCACCTCAGCCATCCTCGAAGTGGTTTTCCGTGGTTTCCCACTTCTCCTCCAGGCGAATGCCGGGATGGTACCTAACTTAAGGCCACGGCCGCTTCCTTCCCTCTTCCTTGCCTATCCCTTCCAATCTTCCCATCCCTCCACAAGGCCCCCGTTCAGCATAGCAGGCGAGGCCGCCTGGGCGAGGTACTGGTCATACTCCCCAGTTGTATCCCCCGACCAAGAGTCTGAAGCTCCAGGACACTGCCCTAGAGGCGGTAGAGGTGGGATCCCTCGCTAAGTCCGAGGGAAAAACCGAACCTGGAGGGTAAACAGATGATGATGATGAATTTCCATCGGACATTACCTACTGTAATACAGTAAGACACCGTTTCTGAGGTCACATGTATCCTACATTTACAACATTTTGTAACGCTGAAACAACAAATACCTGGTTAGACTAATAAGAAATAGACAGCTGAAAGAAACAGGTTACACATCTAGTAGATGAAGTGGTGCGAATAAATTCACGCCCACGACGTAGAAAGGGCGCCTTTCAAAGCTGACCAATGAAAACGATTGTTCTTCCATTTCTAGGATCGTAGTATGTAAGTGCAAATGGTTTCTAGAGGACCCACTGCAATCGCTGTTGACGATTAAGATGCCAGATACCACACCACCTGGACTACATTTACGAAATAAAAAACATACGCCTCAACACAGGATCGACCACTCGACCTCCTGCATGCTAACCCAAAACTCTATCCACTGCACCAACTGTACAGTACGACTAACTTCTGCTGACAGAGGTAGTTACCCTACATGTGGTTACAGTGTTGCCAGATTGCTACTCTTCAACGTCGTTTTTCTGCCGGATATACTCGCAAGACGAAATTTTGTAAGAGACATTTTTTTATTGCTGGCATGTGAGGAGTCGCGCTGCGACGCCCGAGTGCGCGAATTACGCTTCACCCTGTATCTTGCACAGAAAGTAGTAAGTTGAATCCTTAATGTACTATTCAATCAGGCACTTAGCATTTTCTATAATTCTATAAGTTTCAACAAAGAACAAATGGGATTAAGAGTAGCGAAATGTGAAAATACGATACACGTGTGACTTTGAGAATGACTATAGCATTTAACATATTTTAATACACTGAAGAAAATGGAAATCGCAACACCCAGAAAGAGTGATGCTACATTGCTGCAATTGAACATGTAGGGCGGGTGTTCGGTTGTGCTTCGATGATTACACCATTACCGAATTGTATCAAAAGGTGCAAGATGCTTGGTACAATCTATCACAGGCTGCCATTCGGCAAATGTATGATCGCTTGCATGCACGAATGCACGCCTGCATTGCCACCAGAGGGTGGTACACTGTGTATTGATGCGACTGTTTGGGCAATCTTTACTGTGACATGTGAGTTTCATTAGGTCAGAACTCGTAATCATATACTCCTGCAATGATGAACTATCTGTTGCATCTTTTGTGAATAAAATGACCTTGTGCTTGAGGGTGTTACATGGTTTTCTTCCCGGCAGTGTATAAAGCTTTCAATATAGCGATGTTTCAAATTCTTCAGTGTGAATAGAACACTTTCCCCTGTAGTATTCCAAACATGTCATTGAAAACAACAGAATAATTCGAAATGTGAATCAGGATGAGGATGATGAAATGTGTGATCAAAGACCTGCAGAAGTGAATTTTGTATATAAAAGAGTACCTATTAAATTGATGCCTAAATTTGTATAATCACTTACTTTCTTCGCGTTAAATTCAGAGACAAATGAAGCACAATATGAAGGAAAGGTACTTGCTCTAAAATGTTCTACATCATTATTTTCACCGTTCCCTGGAAGTGAGTTTCAAAACTGACAATGTGCAAATGAAATGCTAAAAATTCTTGGCAACAACAGCTTCAAACCGCCCAATATTCTGAATACTTGTAGAGATTACGAATGACAATTACTCCCCCCAAATTTGAATGAGTAAGTATAGTAGTACAAAAATGACAGGTTTCTCTCATTATTCTTAAAATTCTAAAAGTCACTTGACAGTTTTACAACTTATCCCCTAATATATTTCACCACACCTACTTTATTTGAATTTAGTTAGTGAAATATTCACTGGCTGCAGCAGGTGTCAGTAGAAAAATCAACTGAAAAATCGGATGTTCAACAGAAAAGTTTTCTTTAAATTATACCTATCAGTGTAAACAAAGAAACTTCAAATCTTAGTGATTATAATTTAGCTCGTGACTCAAATGACCAATCCTGTATAAGAATATTAGGAATTTCAAACAATCAACAGCTGTATTTCACGACAAATTACCGAATTCATACTAACATTTTCTAATTATTTATATACATTCATCAGAACAGCGCTCTCAAACATTGCTTCATTTGTCTTTAGGTTTACACTTACGAAACTTCGTTACTCTGGTGAAACCGACAGCAGACATATTTGTAGACTGCGGCCCAAAGAGTTTAAATGTCAAAATAAGACAGTATACCACCGTTGTGCCTGCAAAAACCACTATGTGATAATACTGAGGGAGATACACTGACCCGCAATACATATAACATCAAGAGCGAGAATTCTGGCATGAAATGGAACCTTAGAAGACTGAACCTTACGTCCAAAGTTCTAAGCTGAAATGTTTCACATAGCGGTTTTCGCAGGAGCAACAATGATATTTCTGTACTAAATGATTTGTTCTCTGTATAAATAATGAATAATTTATAAATGGTGGTCCATACAGCCTAAATGAAACTGAGTAAAGGTGTGTGTGTGTGTGTGTGTGTGTGTGTGTGTGTGTGTGTGTGTGTGTGTGTGTGTGTGTGTGTGTGTGTGTGTGTGTGTGATGCTCCTTCATTTATCTTAATTATTACGAGCTCCTTTTATGTAAGTATTATATACTCCAAATAATGCAAGTGAATATACTTCTTTACACGAATTCTCTAATACGTTACTACACATTACTGCATATTTCAAACTAAATGTTTCACATGTTAAAGAAAGAAAGTTGAATTTTGGATCAAAAGTGTCTTCCTAGAAATCTAGAAAATATATTATATCAATGCCACCAGTAAGACACTTTCTTATTATTAAATGAAGCAATTAATGCATATTAAAAATTAGACTCGTATAGTCATCTCCGTACAGGCTATGGTGGAGGGGTGGAAGGTAAAGGCTTTCACTGTCCGTGACCTCGGCACTTGGTGGGGTAGAATGGTTAGCTCTAGATTCGGCGAAAGGGGATCGGAGAGGAAAGATGAAAGTGAGGAGCTCCTCACTAGTAACTTAAAGCAATGTCAGATTCAGTAATCACCACCACTTCTAAACATCTGCTTTGAGTGACCAACTGACTGACTGACTTCCGTTCACAGAAATCAAGTTTTGCGTGGCTAAATCTGGCTGAAATAATTTAATTTATAAATGTCATAATGATACGCATTGGCTCATGTCAAATTCACACCTGCAAGTTTACATTGTACATATCACATTATACATTTTTATCTTAATTATTTCATTGTTACTTCTCTATTCTACCATCCACAGGGCAGCTCTCATATTTGGTGGTAGTTTACTGATCTAATTCCTGTGATCGGATGTCAGTCAGTCAGTCAGTCAGTCAGTCAGTCAGTCAGTCAGTCAGTCAGTCAGTCAGTCAGTCAGTCAGTCAGTCAGTCAGTCAAAGCAGATGTGTGGAAGTGGTGGTGATTACTGCTTTAAGATGCTTGAAATCCAGGAATGTTTTTCCATGTTCCGGAACCCTAGCGATGAAACCTGATAGTGTATAGAAGATTTTTAATGCCATGATGCTGTTTCTGCAGAATTGATTTTCATGAATGTTATCATCTGACGATATTATTTCTGTTAAGAGGCGATAAAGAGCTTTCTACTGGCGGAAAAGAACTTACCCAGTCGTTGGAACTTTCCCAGGGGGAACCTGAAGCAACCTTATGGCCCTGTCCGGAGAAATATTTTTGAGGCAATTAATGTCACTGTATGCAGTCTAGGAATCAAAAAGTAAGCAGGCTTCTGTAAAGCCATTGTTCCAATTCTCTCTTTCTCAATTTTCCTGATCTTGTGGCGGTAACAATAATGTTACCAGCTTTAAATCTTTTATAAACTGTTGGACGAAACGTTCCTGTCGATTCCAAATGTACAATAGTTTGTTTGGGAAATAAAGATCCGTCCATGCTGACTGTGGGCATTATAGTGTATTATGTGTTAACGGATTAACTGATTAGTCTATTGTATACGTCCCCTATCGCCCCCAACCTCGCACCCCCCAAACGAAAGACAGAATCCGTCCTGATCCCATTTTGCGCTCAATACACTTTGGTCTGTGTTGTAAATGGAGGAAGCCATGTAACAGATAAATCGCTCCCTGGAAGATTCAAGACACACCTCTCCAGTCTAATCACTTTTTCCTTTGTCATCAACATGAAAGTTTGTGTTACTTTTCTTTAGAATCTTCACATAAGCAATATACTGTATATTCTCAAAACACTCGTCATAGCAACACTTAAACACGTTTTGTACGATTCTTTTTAACAGAAATTTACAACAGAGGAAATTGAAAAATGTTATAACAGTCTTTGACCAACCATTATGAAGAAATGATAGTGATCAGATATTAAAATGTTGTTAGAGTTGTTTTTATGCATTAAAACGCCTTGATCAACTTATATGAATGTTTTTGTTTTTCCTTCGAATTAATGGAACAATCGCAGGAAGGTCACTTACAGTTTTACATTTAGGGAAGTATACGACTCTTTCAATCTATAATAATAATAATAATAATAATAATAATAATAATAATAATAATAATAATAATAATAATAATCGTATGGCCTCAGCTACCGTGTGCAGACATTTCGATTTGACGCCATCTGGCTGTCTGCTCGTCAATTTCGACGTTCCGTTTTACTCTAGGTCCGCTAGATGGCAGACAGAGTAAACCGGATCTCTCTTGGGCGTCTATGGCTGAGATTTAATTAATTTTGTCGGGTAAATACCAAATGTGTCCGCCTCTGTGGTGTAGTGGTTAGCGTGCTTAGCTGCCACCCCCGGAGGTCCGGGTTCGATTCCCGGCTCTGCCACGAAATTTGAAAAGTGGTACGAGAGCTGGAACGGGGTCCACTCAGCCTCGGGAGGTCAACTGAGTAGAGGTGGGTTCGATTCCCACCTCAGCCATCCTCGAAGTGGTTTTCCGTGGTTTCCCACTTCTCCTCCAGGCAAATGCCGGGATGGTACCTAACTTAAGGCCACGGCCGCTTCCTTCCCTATTCCTTGCCTATCCCTTCCAATCTTCCCATCCCCATACAAGGCCCCTGTTCAGCATAGCAGGTGAGGTCGCCTGGGCGAGGTACTGGTCACACTCCCCAGTTGTATCCCCCGACCAAGAGTCTGAAGCTCCAAGACACTGCCCTTGAGGCGGTAGAGGTGGGATCCCTCGCTGAGTCCGAGAGAAAAGCCGAACCTGGAGGGTGAATAGATGATGATGATGATGATGAAATACCAAATGTATCACCAGAGATCTTTTACATGCCGACATCGTACGACATGGAGTGTCGAATGGACTTTTTTCCGCCCTTCAAAAATCCGACTACCTCTGCCGGGTTTGAACCCGCTATCTTGGGATCCGGAAGCCGACACTCTACCACGGATCCACAGAGGCAGCTATTATTACTGTTCAATCCCACTTGAGCTCGGTGGCATTTTAGGGTATTTGTATGTGACAACTGAGTGTCTTTGGCTTTCGTCAGGTTAAGTAAAATCTTGTGGGACAAGATTCTAAAACTCTCGTGTCTCTTACAAGCTAATTTAATCTAATGAACGTTCAAATAAATAATATCAAGTTATTAATTTAATAAGTTGGCCCCACGGTCTAGAAATAGCGTGCTCTCCTCTTACCCAGAGACCCCGGCTTCGATTTCCGGCCAGGTGAGAGATTTTTACCTGATCTCAGGGCTGTTCAAGGTCCACGCAGCCTACGTGATTATAATTGAGAGCTACCTGGCGGTAAAACAGCGGCCCCGGTCTAGAAAGCCAAGAATAACGGCCGAGAGGATTCGTTGTGCCAACCATATGACACCTTGTATTCTGCAGGGCTTTGGGCTGAGCAGCGGTCGCTCGGTAGACCATGGCTCTTCGAGTCTGTTGCACCATGAGGTTTCGTTTTTTATTAATTAGCCGCCCCCGTGGTGTGGGGGTGGGGTGAAGGGTTCTATTTACGGCTAACTCAGGGATTTTTACCTTGATCTGAGGGCTGGTTCGAGGTCCACTCAGCCTATGTCATTACAATCGAGGGCTATCTGACGATTAGATAGCGGCCCCAGTCTAGAAAGGCAAGAATAACGACCGAGAGGATTCGTCATGCCGACCACACGACACCCTGTAATCTACAGACCTTCGGGTTGAGCAGTGGTAGCCTGGTAGGCCAAGGACTTTCGGGACTGTTACTCCATGTGTATTTTTATTGACTAAATATTGTTTAAACTTCATTTAAAGTGTAACATTGACACCATAGTAACAGTATTCATACTCGGAGCTATTCTGGCCGGTGAGCGTGATATTTATTGTCAAATGTTCTCTGTACAATGCCCTCATTCTGAGATGGTGGTGACGGTGGTAGAAGTGTAGGGGAGCTGCATAAACATATGCATCCCCTGTTAACTCTAATCAGATGAAAGGAAGAGGTACAACCCTTTGAAGAATTACGGTGTCGGCAAAAGAGGGGAACGGCTCGAAGGACGTAACAATTAAAGACGCTCTTGACATCGATAACCGAATACCATCAAAATCTAAAAGAACTAGATTCGGCGAAAGGTGATCGGAGAGGAAAGATGAAAGTGAGAGCCCGTCACAAGTAAGTTAAAGCAATGCCAGATTCAGCTAGCGATACTACTACAACCCCTATGGAGTTTAGACGTTTTCACGGGCAGCCCGCGGGCTACAAGAGTACTTACGCAGGCACGATACGTTACGACATCATATCACGTGAGCTCTGCTTCGTTCGACTTATATACGGGCTGCAAGAGAGGCTCGCTGTACTGTATACCTGAAAGGAGTATCGCAACAGAACAGACATTGTTAGTGTACGTTTGCTCTTGGAACTGCATCAATAATAATGTGATAGTCAACAGAGAAATGATAATACAAAGAGAAATAATCATGAGTATAATTAGGAGCTGTCTGACCGAGATGGAAAGATGTGCTCGGTTCACCCAGAAGTACGTGGCTTGGATTCCCCGTCAGGAAGTCGAAACATTTAAGAAACGAGATTTCTGGAAGCGAGCATGGCCGTAAGATTCTCTCAGCTATACCATAAACGAGTACCAGGTTAATCCTGGAGGCAAAGTTGGCCGGGCTTAGAGCTAACCACTCCACCCCACGGAGAGCCGAGGTTACAGACAGTGGAAGTTTTACCTTCCATCCCTTTATCATGGCCTGTACGGAGATTACTATATGAGTCTAACTTTCAATATGCATTAATTGCTTCAGTTAATAAGAAGTAAGTGGCTTACTGGTGTATACTCAGCCCGAAGGCTGGTTGGATCCTCAACAGCTGTCATGGATGGCCTAGGCATCATTTAAGAAACGTACTAGGGAAATGAGGAGTGAGGTAGTCATACTGGTGGTATTTGCATAATGTTCCTACTAGATTTCTAGGAAGTCAGTTTTTGTTTCATAATTCAACTTTCTTTAATATGTGACACATTTAGTTTGAAATAAGCAGTAATATGCAGTATTGTGCAGTAATGTATTAGATAATTCGTGTAAAGAAGTATATTAAACACTTGCATTATTTGGAGTATATAATACTTAAAAGGTGCTCGGAATAATTAAGATAAATGAAGAAGCAATCAATATTCAGAAACGGATTATAGGGGTAGGGGCTCACTGAAGGTATGTCAATTAGTCAATTGGCTGCACACACACACACACACACACACACACCTCTACTCACTCACAGGCAGGCTGTATGGACTCCCAGCAAAACGGACAGCAAGCGGCCAGCCCACAGGCTGCTCGTACACACCTCTAGGAGAGTTTCCCCTTTTAGTCCTTTCTTACGTTAGACTAGATACCGTGAATGTCCTCTATTCTACCACCCACAGGGTCTGCTCTCATCTTTGGTGGTAATTTACTAACCTGATTCCTGTGATCGGAAGTCAGTCAGTTAGTCACTCAGAGAAAGCAGATGTGTAGAAGTTCTTGCGAGGCTAAATCTGACTGAAACCATTTCATTTATAAATGTCACAATATTACGCATTGACTCAGGTCAAACTGACACCTGTAAATTCACAACGTGCATATCCCATTATGCCTTTTGTATCTTAATTATTTCATTTTTACTTCATTATTTTCTAATTCTTACTTATTTACATATAATCTATTACAGTACTGGACTTAGCTTCAAGATACATAGTACTGGCTTAAATATGTATGTAGTTGTTTTTATTATATGAGTAAATGAATGTGAATTTATGTGTAAATTAGTTATATAATGTTAATTACTTACCTGGCGTCTCGATATCTTCGTTATATGTTTCCCCACAACATAATATGTTATATTAACCTGGTTCTTTAATATTGCCAGAAAAAGTAAAGCATCAGTCAGTCAATCAGTCATTCTGTCCATCAGTCAGCCCGCCCTCCTGTACTCTCTCCGGTAATGAGCTACTCTCACAATGAGACGTCTCTCATTACGGTAAACGATCAATTCACGTTTCAACAACAGCACTACACAAAGCTGGATGGTATTACTCAGAGAGATTGTTAGACAATACGGTGATCCGGCGTCAATGTGTCTTCCATAATAAATTAATCCTCTTATTGAAGGATCTTCCTTGTTTACCTTTCCGAACAACATTCATACATCGAACAAAACCAACGTATAGTACTCGTGTAATGAACCACAACGTATTTTCACAAGTGCGGTGTTCTTTATTCTGACAACACTCCTAAAACACGATTTCACAGGAGTTCTAATGCTCTACCTTATCATGAAGTACTATCACCCCATCAACACAACAATTAAAACTGAGAGAAGTCCTTTTATGGGCAACAATGCAAGTACCTAGGTGTTAACATAAGGAATGATCTTTTTTTTTTTTTTTGCTAGTTGTTTTACGTCGCACCGACACAGATAGGTCTTAAGGCGACGATGGGACAGGAAAGGGCTAGGAGTGGGAAGGAAGCGGCCGTGGCCTTAATTAAGGTACAGCCCCAGCATTTTCCTGGTGTGAAAATGGGAAACCACGGAAGACCATTTTCAGGGCTGCCGCCAGTGGGATTTGAACCTACTATCTCCCGAATACTAGATACTGGCCGCACTTAAGCAAATGCAGCTATCGAGCTCGGTGGAATGATCTTCATTCGGGTAATTATATTAACGAAGTAGTTCCGAAAGGTTACAGATCTCTTCACATGGTTATGACAGTATTTATGGATTGTAGTAAGGATGTAAAGGAGAGAGCGTGTAAGTCTCTGGTAAGACCGCAGTTAGAGTATGGCTCCAGTGTATGGGATCCTCATCAAGACTACTTGATACGAGAACTGCAATTAATTGAAAAGAATGCAGCACGATTTGTTCTGGGTGATTTCCGACAAAGGAGTAGTGTTAAGAAAATGTTAACAACTTTGGGATGGAAAGAATTGGCAGTAAGGAAACGAGATTCTCGACTATGTGGTAAGTTTCGGGCCGTCAGTGGTGAGTTAGCGTGGAATGACATAAGTAGAAGAATGAGCTTGGGTGAAGCTTTTAACAGTAGGAAAGATCATAATATGAAGATAAAGTTGGAATTAAAGGGGACAGATTCGGGCAAATATTCATTTATAGGACGAGGAGTAAGGAATTGGAATGATGGCCCTGCGGTGTAGGGGGCAATGCGTCCGCCTGTCACCCGGTGGTACTGGGTTCATTTTTCGGCCGGGTCAGGGGTTTTTAATTGTAAATGACTAATATCCCTGGCCTGGGGACTGTGTATTTGTGCCGTCCTAAACGCTCCCCCCCTCACATTCAACACTCTACACTTCCGCAATTCCAATTACACACAGGTTCATATGACATGGTGCAAGTAGGGGCAAAAGATCTCTATAGGTCGACGCCCCGAACAAATAGCATTTTCTGGAAAAAAAAAAAAAAAGGAATTGGAATAAATTATCAAGGGAAAATTTCGATAAATTTCCAAGTTCTTTGAAAATATTTTAAAAAGCTAGATAAACAATTATAAATAAATGTAAATATTAGGTAAACACCTAGGTAACCACTCTAAAAGCAGATTGATTGATTGATTGATTGATTGATTGATTGATTGATTGATTGATTGATTGATTGATTGATTGATTGATTGATTGATTGATTGATTGATTGATTGATTGATTGATTGATTGATTGATTGATTGATTGATTGATTGATTGATTGATTGATTGATTGATTGATTGATTGATTGATTGATTGATTGATTGATTGATTGATTGATTGATTGATTGATTGATTGATTGATTGATTGATTGATTGATTGATTGATTGATTGATTGATTGATTGATTGATTGATTGATTGATTGATTGATTGATTGATTGATTGATTGATTGATTGATTGATTGATTGATTGATTGATTGATTGATTGATTGATTGATTGATTGATTGATTGATTGATTGATTGATTGATTGATTGATTGATTGATTGATTGATTGATTGATTGATTGATTGATTGATTGATTGATTGATTGATTGATTGATTGACAAAGTTCAAATTTATGTCACTGTATCTCTGAAACGAATGCAACTAGAATATGTTTTTACCTTCTTTAGAAATAAACTTGTGCTTCCTGGCCTTCTTTCCAATTACTATTAGCGGTAATGTATGTGGATTGAGCTTAGTTTTATGGACGGATAATCTTCCTGATACTAACCCCATTAGGAGGAATGTATTCACTACTGTATGCCTCTGTGGTGTTTCATAGTGCTGCCAAATTGTGTGCGTATGAAGAAGTTTGTATTGGGACATTTACGAACAGCTAGGCGCAGCGTAAGATGAATTAACCTTATACAACTAAAATCTCTGGCGGGGCGAGAATCGAAGCCGGCGCCCTTTCACTGAAGGCCATTAAACTGATCATATAACATGTAAGTGACTTTCATGGTTTTAATCGTATTTCTGATTTCTTTGTACGTATAAAGCCATTTTGGGTTCTATTAACATCATACAGTATGCGGTATATCTAATTCATTCAATGAAGAAAACTTTACAACAATTCTGGTTCAGTGGCTATTCTAATTTTCTTAACACACTGATGAAAATATTATCCGTAAAGTAGTCTCTGATATATAGACACATATTACGCTGCATAATGCGGCCGAAGTTGTTGAGTCAGTGATAAAATTAAAAATTACACGGGAATAACTGTTCTATGAATTACCTCCTTGATAAAAATATTTTATTATGATCGAAGATTTCAAAAAATTAAAAAGAGTACAAAATATACATATGACTTGCACACTCTTCTTAAACAGTTTACATGAGCTGCTAGGTTAATTTCTGCATGTAAAGTCGACTGGACATAGAGCTAATTCCTAAGGTTCCCACAGCTTACAACATAGCAAAGGCGCTTGAACGTTAAGCTAAACGTTATATCCGACTTATAAAGTAAGTGTTTGAGTCGCACATATTACAATTAAACATGGAGGAATAACCAATTAACATATCCTAAATTTAATGATGACCATTTTTGCATCAAATCAGGGATAGTGTTATAATTAATTGATGAAAAATAGTTGAGTAGCTTAGAAGAGTTTGGTGATAATGACGTCTAATTACCTTGCATATGCACTGTAGAAATATACCAACAGTTCCTTACCTAGAAGGTATAGGACACTATGTCCAATTTAGCAAAAATGGGATTAATGACACACCCATATGGGTTTCTTATCACCTACCCAGAGGTATGTCGTACATCAAATGTAGGGGGAGTTATATGTTTTTAAAGAAACACCAATCTCAGTTTTATTTAAAGGAATACAACACCATCTGGAAATAGTCTGCACAGTCTGGTGGATTTTTAAGTTTTACATGTGATTTGACGCCTTTATGTCCAGTGAGTATATGGTAGGGGTTGTGAAGAATGGATCCAAACTCCCATGAGTGTAAAATTATTATGTTACTTCAAGGAAGTAATAGTGCTGTCTCAATAGGTAAGGTTACTGTTTTCTACAGTCCTTATATCAGTGATTATTTACTACGGTTGCAAGCATAACTTGAATTATTAGGCAGACCATAACTCAGAAGCATTTTAACACCCTGAGACTGGCAACAACAGCTGGTAAGAGAAACGTCCAGCAAATCCGCTGTTCGTAATATGAAATTTATTTCAAACGTTTCACCTTACTGTATGTCAAAAAAGACTCTGCAAACCCTCTTCTTGTTAATAGGAAGAGGTATATTGATAAATGGTAATGCCTTCTATCAAAATGTATACAAAAGCAAGTGAAAGAAGAAATTATCGGATATCCGTGTTTAAAAACATAATAAGAACCAAGATGTTGACTTTATTAGATTCTGCCCTTGCATTTCCAGTAGATTCGAAAGAACTGTCAAATGTCCCATCGAGTTGGTGGTGCTGTTAGGAGTGCGCAGCTGTGAGCTTGCATCCGGGAGATAGTGGGTTCGAATCCCACTCTCGGCAGCCCTGAAGATGGTTTTCCGTAGTTTCCAATTTTCACACCAGGCAAACGCTGGGGCTGTAACTTAATTAAGGCCACGGCCGCTTTCTTCTTATTCCTAGGCCTTTCCTGCCCCATCGTCGCCATAAGACCTATCTGTACAAATGTCCCACCACCTATTTCTCAGTAGAAATACAATGATATAGTAGCACTGTTACTCTGTGCCCCTTCATTTTTCCATGAGTTTTATAAAAATTTGGAATATACAAGTAATACAATCAAAAGAGACTATCCAGGAGAAGATATAAATGAGGTTTAGGACCGGATGTAACCTTCATGTTCTTGCAGCAAGTCATTACACTATGTGTTTAATGTTCTGTTCAAATATACAGTATATATTTTTAAAATAAATTAATTCTGGTTATTTCTGTAATACCAAGAACACTGCCAGTATGTCATACAATACAACACGTTCATTAGAGATATACAACACATGTTCACAAAAAATCAATAAGTAAAGAAACAACATTAAATGTAAAACACCATGCTACATAATGTACAAAGAATTAACTGGTAAATTGTTTTTACGAAAACTCTATAAATAGGCAATAAAATTAAGGGATAACAAAGCCAAACTGCTCTCCTGCAAAATTTAGTATGCCGGACTGAGTGTCTCAGACAGTTGAGGCGCTGACCCTCTGACCCCAACTTGGCAGGTTCGATCTTGGCTCAATCCGCTGGTATTTGAAGGTGCTCAAATACGTCAGCCTCGTGTCGATAGATTATTTACTGGCACGTAAAAGAACTCCTGCGGGACTAAATTCCGACACCTCGGCGTCTCCGGAAACCGTAAAAGTGGTTAGTGGAACGTAAAGCAAGTAACAGTATTATTATTATTATTATTATTATTATTATTATATTATTATTATTATTATTATTATTATTATTATTATTATTATTATTATTATTATTATTATTATTATTATTATTATTATTATTATTATTATTATTATTATTATTTAGTAAATCTGACATTGCTACCTATACCTCCTCTGAGGTACGGAGTTTTACTTTAAAGTTACATAAAACACTTACGGCCTACACCGAACGTGAGATTTTGACAAACCGAACAGTATTTCACGCTCTACAAACCTCTGTCACTAACACGTCGTTGTGTTCCTTTACAGCTATGTGGTGTCTATAATGTTTGGATTATGGTACGCTAGCACGTAGTGCGTGTCGTACTGCTCCTCACCAAAGACTGCGGTGTTTAAGAAGCCTTTCTCGTGGACAGTCGATATTTCTTCTGAGAACGCAGAGCACAGTTTTCTGCGAAACGTTAAGAATTTCACCTTATTTTCTTGACACGGCATAAGCCCAAAAGCCTATACACTGTATGTATGTTTAGTTCTCAGCCCGAAGGCTGGTTGGATCCTCAACAGCTCCGCCATCAGCTGTCATAGATGGCCTAGGCATCACTGAAGAGGCGTACTAGCGAAATGAGGAGTGAGGTAGTTTCCCGTTGCTTTCCTCGCCGAGCCAGAAGTTGCTATTACATATCAGTCTGCCAAGCCCACTGAAATGCACTGACCCTATAAGCAATATTTTCACACCATTCATAGCAGGGACTGGCTGCAGAAGGAATGGCATTATTAGCATCACTCATACCTCAGTCACTTTCATTTTGTCAAAGCCAAGGATAAAGCTGAGACAGATCAATGAAAGTAAAAAGGTTGCTCTAGCCCATACCAGAAGACATAGTGCACTGTAAACACTAGGTCCCGCCAGCAAAGGCATGCCTATACACTATCATGTCTATAAGTACAGGCCGTGAAAGCATTAATAGCAACGTTAACAATCTTTGTTGCGGTCAGATTTCCTCGAGAACGGATGCGTTACTTCCGTGTGTTGTACAGGAAATGCGAAGCATACCTCGCCAACACCACATCTCAAATGCCTCGATGCGGGCATAACAGGGAACCCAAGGGTGTTGACAAAATTGATTCATGTCCCAGTGGGTATTGAAGCGTCCTAACTCGTGCATTATGTAAATGTATATTTGGATTTTAGCACTTCTCTGTTGTTTATAGTGCAAGCTCTCAAAGGTTGGACATACACTTGACCACCCTACTAAGTCTCAGCGCAGTCGATGCCTTCGAACCGGGCTAGTTCACCGTGCGGTTAGGGGCGCGCAGCTGTGAGCTTGCATCCGGGAGATAGTGGGGTCCAAACACCACTGTCGACAGCCCTGAAGATTGTTTTCCATGGTTTCCCATTTTCACACCAGGCAAATGCTGGAGCTGTACCTTAATTAAGGTCACGGCCGCTTCCTTCACATTCCTAAGCCTTTCCTATCCCATCGTCGCCATAAGGCCTATCAGTGTCGGTGCGACGTAAATCAAATAGCGATGCCTTCGATAGACCACGCTCCATTTAAAATTACACCAACAAATTATAATAATTTTACCATTACCATCAAGTTTATAATATCTTATGACGGTCGTCCTACCAAGTCTGGCATAACTCAAACAGTTCTCTCGTAAGCAGATAGGTTTGCGGATATTAAAAGACTATTCCCTTCACTCCTTTATTATTATTATTATTATTATTATTATTATTATTATTATTATTATTATTATTATTATTATTATTATTGTATAAGTTAACGCCTTTCAACAATTAAATATCAACCTACCGTACCAGTATCCAATCCTTGTGTAGACAGATTACCTCACTGAACTGCTCAGCCGTCCGATTTAGAGCTTTAGTTAGAATGGAAGAAGTCATACACACACACCAGCGTATTTCTGGAGTTAAAATATTGAGAACTGCGGAAAATATTTTGAAGTAGGCTGACGGGAATACACGCTTATTGGACATCTGAGTCCTTAGCTAGAGGCTATAGTGTTTGGGATGCAAACTTGTGGAGGTATAGGGCTTGGCTATCCATCTCTACGGATGACATAAGATGGTAAAGTTGGGACGGCGAACGTGTCCGCAGGCGGCAGCTTGTGTTTCCAAAACGTGGTCCGCCCTAGTGTTAATGAGGGTTGTCAGACGGTTTTTTCCTCTAGACTCAAGGAACGCGTGTGAGCATCGTCAAGAGCATGCTTCTCATATTCTGCGTCGATTATTTAAACGTCTTAGCATTTAATATATTCTTAAGACAAAAAATAAGTATAAAATCCTGATCATGAATCACATCATAAACCAGTATCGTAGAATATTTTGTTTCGTGCACAACGCATGCAGTGGTCACAATGTTAGAAGGAAGAAAGAGGTACATTGGCAACAGAGCTGTGAAGATTTCTGTTGGAGAATGAGAGGTTGCATTTTAAAGCACACTAGCGTCTTAAATCACCCCCTGCTGGGCAGCGAGGGCCAAGGTGATCAAACGTATGCCGTTTTCTTTGCTGCCGGCTGAGAATCGGTTGCCCGTCCCATATATATTGCCCCTGTTTCCTGTTTGTAGAACCACTGATTCAATTGTTATTAAAACTTATACATAATGTACAGGAAACTTTGGTCCATCAACATTCGCGATCTATCTGAAGCATTTCTTGTTCAAAATACGCGGCGCGCGAGGAAAGTCGAGCCAACCGGCGGACTTCGACTGAGCTCGCTGCTAGCGACTCAAGGCGATGTGACGTCATAAAGAAACTTCCATCGCTTCTACGTTTAATAACTTCTACTATAAAAATTGTCCAAGCATAAGAAGTACACCATCGTGTAGCCTATATTAATACACGCACGACTACTAAATTTCACGAATATAAGAAGAACGAGATTAGAACAGATTGAAGTAATTGCAAAATTCTGCACTGCACTAAGCTACCTGTGTACAAAAAGCGGCCCCGGCCAGAAACTTGTCAGTCAGTTGTATTCCACAGTCCAGCCATGCTTATGGGCTGAGGGCAAGTTCTATATCGCGATTGTACAGAAATGTTTGTATTATTCTTCGGAGTACACTTCGACAAGTGTTAGAATATTTCCGCGTTATAAAGACTAAAATTCGCAGATTTAAGGGTACTGTTATACCTTCGGTCTACAAGTGACTTCAAATGTGGTGAAAAATTTAACTTAGGATTCAGATCGTGAATTCCAACATAGTTTCTTTCATGTTCAAAAGCTTGAGACTGTGCATTTAAATTATGTTTCACAGTTTGTGCATTAGAACTTGTATTTCCAAGTGGTCTAAAGACACTCCATTGAAACATGTAATTTAAGGTTTCAAAGACAGTGCTGTACGACTTATATATCTAATTGGAAACGTATTTGACGTTATTGGAACATTAGTAACACCAGTGCATATCCAACCTGAATGATAGTCTATTTTCTCTTTGTTTATGCGATTTATAACTCTCGTTTCCGACTGGAAAATAATAGCTTAACATTTCAAAAACTGTGCAATAGGGCTTATGCTTTTGTTTAGAGTGTAGGCTCGAGTGTTTGGACATTTAAACCCTAAATACAATTCATAAGTGGCAATTTAATAAACGGGACTAAATTCATTAACGAATTAATTGAAGCTTGTGCCGTGATAATTAAGTGTCATTTGAAACTTTAATATTAGATCCATCGAACACGACATTTCACTCGAGTGTAAATAACATCCTGAAGTGTTGCGTTTATGTGTGTGCGAATGGGCCTAATTCTCGCACCAAAATTTTAATTTCACGAGTCTTACGGAAGTTAATAGACTACCATGAACTGTGAATTAGCTGTGAGTAAACTACGATAGCAATTCCTGTAAATATTCTGAATGATCATAGGACAGACAGTGCAACATACTTTGTGCATTTGTGTCCTCGTAAGATGAACAGCGTAAAACTCTTAAATCATTTACATTTCGTAATAACAAGAGAGAAGCGCAAAATTCAACCATTTAACTTGTGTTCGAGCCATAAGAGAAGTCACGAATATGGGTTCGATTCCATTAACATTAGGCTGCAGAAACACCAGCTTTATTTTCAGCAGATTCAGGGACCAGTTTGTTATATTAGAGAAATATTCGTGTGTGATTCTATTAACATTCCACATGGAAGTACCACACTCTTTAATTCCTTCAGTGGAACAATAAGTGTTAAAACATCACATCAAATGTCACCGCCATTAACACGAGAGGTCACATCAAATTGAACGAGAGTATCCTGAGACCTTCAAGAACTTCTAGATCTACCTTCGATTAATTAGCATGGTTCCATGATGCCGAATGCAGTGCCCTGAAAGTATGAGCAGAGCCGTGTTGGCGTGGGACTTCACCAACCATGACGCCAGGAACAACGGACAATTTCCAAATTCAAACTGTATGCAGAGGTGATATACAGAATTGTATTTATTGAATAAACCCAATATTCAAACTAAAAACAATTATTCAAAAGAAAACCCTTATCTCTGTTCAATACTCCGCTCAAATGCACCGCAAAGGCCCTGCGTAAATCTCATGCTCCGCAAGTTGGTGAAGTATGGACATTTCCTGGTAGAATATAGGTAATCAGGTTCACAGGAAAAAGTGGCTAAAATCCTGAGAGAAGCATCTCTTTAAATGAACGAATTCCTAAGTCTCAAACTCTTAACAAAAGATACATTTATGAGCTAAGTATTGACGTGGGATATTTAGCCTAAAACTACACTAGGCACACTCAGGAAAGAATGAAATACATTATAAACCAACGAAATATGCTTGACCTAGTGTTTCAAGTTTCTCTTCAAAAATGAATCTTTAATGTCATAATCAAGAAAAATCTGAGTTATTAATGTTTTCTCCAGTGATATGAAAGAACAACTATTACTGTTCATTAGATTATTGCAAAAGAACCTATAAAAATAATACACTGACTGACAGAGCAAATGCAACACCAAGAAGGAGTGGTCAGAACTTTAATAATAATAATAATAATAATAATAATAATAATGTTATTTGTTTTACGTCCCACTAACTACTTTTTAAGGTCTTCGGAGACGCCGAGGTGCCGGAATTTAGTCCCGCAGGAGTTCTTTAACGTGCCAGTAAATCTACCGACACGGGGCTGTCGTATTTGAGCACCTTCAAATACCACCGGACTGAGCCAGAATCGAACCTGCCAAGTTGGGGTTAGAAGGCCAGCGCCTTAACCGTCTGAGCCACTCAGCCCGGCGGTCAGAACTTTATGCCAATTGCAGGGTAGACTGACGTCACTGAGGTATGCTCATGATGTGAAATGCGCCGCTGTGCTGCGCACGTAGCGAACGATAAATGGGACACGGCGTTGGCGAATGGCCCACTTCGTACCGTGATTTCTCAGCCGACAGTCATTGTAGAACGTGTTGTCGTGTGCCACAGGACACGTGTATAGCTAAGAATGCCAGGCCGCCGTCAACGGAGGCATTTCCAGCAGACAGACGACTTTACGAGGGGTATGGTGATCGGGCTGAGAAGGGCAGGTTGGTCGCTTCGTCAAATCGCAGCCGATACCCATAGGGATGTGTCCACGGTGCAGCGCCTGTGGCGAAGATGGTTGGCGCAGGGACATGTGGCACGTGCGAGGGGTCCAGGCGCAGCCCGAGTGACGTCAGCACGCGAGGATCGGCGCATCCGCCGCCAAGCGGTGGCAGCCCCGCACGCCACGTCAACCGCCATTCTTCAGCATGTGCAAGACACCCTGGCTGTTCCAATATCGACCAGAACAATTTCCCGTCGATTGGTTGAAGGAGACCTGCACTCCCGGCGTCCGCTCAGAAGACTACCATTGACTCCACAGCATAGACGTGCACGCCTGGCATGGTGCCGGGCTAGAGCGACTTGGATGAGGGAATGGCGGAACGTCGTGTTCTCCGATGAGTCACGCTTCTGTTCTGTCAGTGATAGTCACCGCAGACGAGTGTGGCGTCGGCGTGGAGAAAGGTCAAATCCGGCAGTAACCGTGGAGCGCCCTACCGCTAGACAACGCGGCATCATGGTTTGGGGCGCTATTGCGTATGATTCCACGTCACCTCTAGTGCGTATTCAAGGCACGTTAAATGCTCACCGCTACGTGCAGCATGTGCTGCGGCCGGTGGCACTCCCGTACCTTCAGGGGCTGCCCAATGCTCTGTTTCAGCAGGATAATGCCCACCCACACACTGCTCGCATCTCCCAACAGGCTCTACGAGGTGTACAGATGCTTCCGTGGCCAGCGTACTCTCCGGATCTCTCACCAATCGAACACGTGTGGAATCTCATTGGACGCCGTTTGCAAACTCTGCCCCAGCCTCGTACGGACGACCAACTGTGGCAAATGGTTGACAGAGAATGGAGAACCATCCCTCAGGACACCATCCGCACTCTTATTGACTCTGTACCTCGACGTGTTTCTGCGTGCATCGCCGCTCGCGGTGGTCCTACATCCTACTGAGTCGATGCCGTGCGCATTGTGTAATCTGCATATCGGTTTGAAATAAACATCAATTATTCGTCCGTGCCGTCTCTGTTTTTTCCCCAACTTTCATCCCTTTCGAACCACTCCTTCTTGGTGTTGCATTTGCTCTGTCAGTCAGTGTATAATAATTCCAAGTTGACTAATGCAGCAGATTTTTACCTTAATATACCGTCTGATAAAAGTTCAGCGCTAAACAATGAGTTCATTTATAATGTAGAGAGGTTTCCTTTCAGCATTTTAACAAATGTGTTTTTAAAAGTGAGTTTAATTATCCGTGTATAGCATGTCACTAGAATTGAGTCTGTAGTTCTGACGGAAGGAGAATAATAAGTCTGACGTGCTGGTCACTTAGTGCTACTTAAGCTATTAATCACCGGCCGGGCCAGGGCGAAATTTCATTCCACTCCTAATTTTAATTACGTTATTCTTCCTAATTTAAAACTGTACTCACGTAGTAGCGTTAACACCACCTGCTCAATTAAATGGAATTGGACGCGGTGTCTATGTTTTTTTCTAGGTTTTATTGTTTTTGTTTTTCTGTAACAAATCTCCCTCTTGAATTAATTCATTCTAAATCCTGTGAGTGTCCAAAGAGTACATGTCAACCTGGCTCAACATACTGCGAACAGATAGTACAATAAATTGTTCATCAACAGGATTACAATCACTGCTGCAGCCCGTTACTTTAAAAGTCCGTAACATTCGATCAGGTTTAAACAGCGACCATCCAACATCGCTGCTGATTCATGGGATCGCTACATATCCGACAACATTTACTATTGGCTTTGTTCACACTCACCAACGAATGAATTGGCTACACGATACGGGACATTTGTGTTCCAAAAGTAGAGATTCAAACACAAACGTCGGCAGACCCCAGGATGTCTGTGCTTTGACGTTTATACAGCAATATAATATGGCAGCTGTATCTTTATTACAAAAATGAATAACCTGTACTGTATTTAGAATTTACAATTCGCTTTACGTCGCACCGGCACAGAAAGTTCCTATGGCGACGATGGGATAGGAAAAGGCTAGGACTGGGAGAAAACGACCGTGATATTAACTAGGGTACACCTCCAGCATTCGCCCGGTGTGGAAATGATAAACCACGGAAAACCATACTCAGGGCTGCCGACAGTGGGGTGCGAACCCACTGTATTAAGAATGAGCTGTTGTGCAGCCTCATTGAAGGCTTGATTTTTCAATTGCAACAGTAATCCACCTAGCGGAGAAGGGTGGTAACAGAAGAGACTGAAATCACCGCACGTAACAATCTGTGTAAGCCCTAATGTTATTTTCGATCACTTTATGGGCTTAGATCATTGTAGCTCATTACATTTAGTTTTGACTGAAATCATTTAAGAATAGACTAAGTAAATAATTGATACAGAATCTACCACTCGGGTAGAGGTAGTCGGATTTTTGAAGGGCGGAAGAAAGTCCACTCGACACTCCATGTCGTATGAAGTCGGCATGTAAAAGATGCCTGGTGACACATTTGGTGTTTACCGGACAAAATTCATTAAATCTCACCCACCGATGCCCAAGAGAGTTTCGCTTTACTCTGCCATCTAGTAGGCCTAGAGTGGAACGGAACATCGAAATTGACGAGGAGACAGCCAGATGGCGTCAAATTAAAATGTCTGCACACGGTAGCTGAGGCCATATTATTATTATTATTTGTTACGGAGATTTCCGTGGTAGTTAGAGGTGAAAGAAGGTGCTGGGATGAATAGGTCTCAACTTACGAAATTAAAGTTAATTTAAAATTTAACAAGCTTATATTTTCTTTTCAAGATCAAGAAATAACAAGTATAACAGGTATTCAGTAGCCTATCAACCAATTAAGAATGTACAATTACAGTTTGCTACAGGATTTGGGCTTCGAGCCCCAGACTCACAATTCTTGAGCAATTAGCCCAACTTTACTTATGTATAAGGTTCAACAAAGGGGCAGAAAACCCCAATCATACCAAGGAGCACTAGCTCCCAATTACCCAGTAAAGCCTCCTCGAGGCACACAGAACCCAAATTTAAGAAAGAGCAACCCGCTCTCAAAGTTCAAGCCCATCAACGGCCACACCAAACTCCACCTTCAAGCTGTCCTCCGGACACATAGAAACAGGGGTAAAAATACCCAACCTACTGAGGCCTATTCAGTAAAGAAACAGGACAATGACATGGCCCCAAAATACCAACTTGAGTGGAGGCGTACTCAGCACTCCTAATACACTTTATTAAAACCTAATTTGGCCCTAGGCCGCTTATGCAAGGGCTAATCCCATACTACGGAGGTGACACGAAATAAAACTTTATTACATTACGAAGAGATGGGAAACTGTTATAAAAATGTGGTCACCTCAAAACAATATGAGTGGGAGCTCGAGAGGGTTAGGCACTCTCTATCCCAATTTTTGTAGTTAAAGAGACAGAACTTTATACCAAGTGTCTTTTACATTTTAAAGGAAGGTTACATGGTAAAAGTTTCGAACCTGCCCCGAGGGTTAAACTGCTGAGCTAGCAAACAAAGAAGTTATTAAAAGGCCATTACCTGATGGATGAACTGCCGCCTGAAGAACGGGGCGCTTCCCGCCCCCTGCTATATAATCACACTAGGAAAGAAGTTACTGAAGTGGCACCGAGACCAGAAAAACAGCAGTTTATATATCCTCGTGGAAGATTCGAGACGTTTCATGAATGATTACAACCCGCCCACAAAATTTTATTGGTTACTGAACACAGTTACAGAGCAGGTTGGGAAAGAAAGCCCCGATTGGTCGAAAATTAATTTAAGAAATTCGGGATTGGCTAATTTCAAAATTGGCGGAACGAACGGATTAACATTGCCAACTCAAACAATGACAGAAAGAAATTTAACAAAGAACAAACTTATGACTAAAAAATTTCGTCAAAAAAACAAGTTCCTTCACTTCGCACTAGAGTGCACAATTGTAGTTCTTAAGTGGTGCCGTCTAGAAGAGAATGTTCACACTTCTTGCTACAGAGAAAACAAAAACGAATCGAAACTGACATAGTTCAGAACACTTCAAAATTTACAGTAGGGACATCTTCTGAGAAATCTTAGAATTAATGTGGTTGTTAAAGTTCAGGCTTCCTCCAGTAGTGGAGTTTCAACTGGCGCAATGTTTGAATTAGCGGCGTCGAGGTGTACCGCCCGGTACATTATTATTATTATTATTATTATTATTATTATTATTATTATTATTATTATTATTATTATTATTATTATTATTACCTGGGTAACAGCTAAAAATGCAGAAATTTGGTTGGGTTGGGTTGGGTTGGGTTGGGTTGGGTTGGGTTGGGTTGGGTTGGGTTGGGTTGGGTTGGGTTGGGTTGGTTCATTTTCTTGTTTTTATTCAAGTGATCGTTCCTTCATTTCCTTCTTATTTCGATGATTACCTTCCTTATTTTCATGATCGGTATGGGCTGATGATCCCTAGGATGTTATGTCATAAGAATATCACGGCAATAACAACCATCATCGTCAGTTAACTCGTTAACATAAAGAAAAAAGCGATGTCAATTATATTTAGAATCTCTTACCTGCACATACATCGGAAATCATCATTGGCCTGTGATCACCATATCAAGAGTGTGTAGAAGGGAAGCTCACACGATAACTTACCTGTAAAGACAGAAACAGGCATTAAGATTACTAAAACATGCATACATGTACACTAACGGAAAAATATCCAAACAGCATGAAATAAGGAATCTAGAATACGGAAATGTTGGCATATATTTGTCGAGGTAACATATTTAATTGATTAAATGTATAAGAGTATATGTTAATATCCGCACAACAAAAGCCATCGCAAATGTGCCATGCTGGTCCCTTAATAACCGGTGTAATCGCCTGACTGTTGAATGCATGCATTGTGTCGTACAGGTGCGTGATATCAGCTTGTGGAATGGAGTTTCATGCCTGTTTCACTTAGTCGATGAATACAGGGACGGTTAATGCCGGTTGTGGATGACGCTGGAGTTGTCGTCCAATGATGTCACATAAGTTCTCGATTGAGGACAGATCGGGGGATCGAGCAGGCCAAGGCAACTTGTCGACACTCTATTGAGCACGTTGGGTTACAACAGCGCCATGGGGGGCGTGCATTATACTGTTGGAAAACATCCCCAGGAATGCTGTTCATGATTGGCAAGACAACAGATCCAATTATCAGAAGGAGGTACACATCTGCAGTCAGGGTGCGTAAAAAATAAACCGAAAGAATGCTCCTGCTGTCACAGGAAATTGCTCACCAGACCAGAACTCCCGGTGTAGGTCCAGTGTGTCGACGCCACAGACAGGTGGAGTGCAAGCGCTCACATGGCCTCCTCCCAACCAACACACGGCGATCACTGACACCAAGGCAGAACCGGCTTTCATCGGAAAACACAACGGACCTCCACTCCATCCATCAATGAGCTCTCGCTTGACTCCACTGAAGTCGGACACAGCGGTGGTTTGGGGTAAATGGAATGCACGTCGCAGTGCGTCGGGCTCGTAACTGTCCTTCAAGTAATCGATTTCGAAGAGTTCGTTGCGTCACTGTGGTGCCAATTGCCGCTCGAATTGCTGCTGCAGACGCAGTCCGCTGCGTCACAGCCATACGCCGAATACGGTGGTCCTTCCTCTCGGCGGTGCCACGGGGACGTCCGAAGCCCGGTCTTCTAGCGAGTGTACCTTCTCGTGACCACTGCTGCCAACACGCATGCAGAGTGGAGACATTCCTGTCAAGTCGTTCTGCAATAGCGCGGAAGTAAATCCACCTTCACGTAGCTCTATTATACGGCCTCGTTCAACCACAGTGAGCCTCTTCGTCACCGCAAAGGCATTCTTGATCCACTCACAGTCACTCCGTCGAATCTCACAGGTAACTAACGCTCTCGCACAGTACAGCCCGTATTTAAAGCAAACCTGGTGTGCAACGTCATGGGGCCGCTACTAGCGCCACGCTAATGTGATTTGCGGGAAATTTGAAACAGATGTATAAACACGCCTACCAACGTTGGTTAATCTAGCACAACCCCTTCTTGATGTTTGTATATTATTATTTTCCGTCAGTGTATTTTTATGTATGTTCAACACTTAATTTGTGAGTTCGGGTATGGAGTGAGATGAATATTGGTAGCGAATTTTTACGACCGGACGTCCTTCCTGACGTCAACCTCATCAGAGGAGTTGGTGAGGTGAAATGAATATCGTGATATATGACAGTAGGAAAGGAGAGGGTGAAACCCGGTGCCGGCATACAACGTACTCCTCTCTAATAACACCAAGGGCTTTGCTGAAGTCCTGATGTCTCCATTCGACAGATGAATGACCAACAGCGTCATGCGCCCTCATTCCATATGAACAATGCGGAGAGGTTTTAAATTGAAACCAGGCTTTCGGCACGCAATCCAGTGATTATAAATTGTATAGCGCCATCTCTCCTATCCTGCCGGCCAACATTCTGATGGTGAAAATGTTTTCGACCAACGGAACTCGAACCAGCTAACCACGGTGTCATTCTATAAAGACTTTACACCTTGATGATCATGACCAGCAGGCGGTCTTCAGCATATATTTATATAAATGATTAAAAATGTGGAAGGCAAGACTGATGTGATCCTATAAGCAATAAATATGAACAAAGATTATTAATAATGAATGAATGGAGGTATTGCTTGAGGAGTAATCTGTCGAGCCGCAAAGTCATCGCAAAACGTTGCATCTTATTCAGTCACATGTTTTGAAATGACAAATACAGCCTGATAAAACTGATCCTAGATCGGGAGACGAGGACGCTGAAGATTATCCTGGACGTTCCGACAGTGGCTGGACATCCACGATACAACCCCGATACGAGAAACGTAAACTAGGAAAAATGACGGTCGCCAACCCTGTGTGAAATTACGGCACCAAAAGAGGAAGAAGGATAAAATGGCAGTAAAGAAATGGAAAGGGCATGAAGAGAAAGAGACCCTATGTCTCACAAACCAAATACCGTCGCGTTCGGAAGAGACCTAGGCTTGACCAAGGAAAATCTTATAGGAAAGATGAAATTAAGAAGTCTGGCACAAGAAAGTGGAAGCATCACCAGGCTTAACTAAGGGACCTCTGTTCGCAACCATGCTCCCAAGGTGAGAACCCCTAAAAGTTGTCCCACTTAGTTATCTCACAGGATACGCAGGGGATACCGTGAATGTAATTTAACGTCCCCACCCTCAAAGAGATCCCTTGCTATTAATATGAACGTTTGGAAAGGAGATTCCAAATACCTATGGTTCAAGTACCATGTAAAACTCTAAGTCCGCTTGCTATCATTACGATATCAACTTCGCCGGGCGAGTTGGCCGTGCGGTTAGGGCTGCGCAGCTGTGAGCTTGCCACCGGGAGATAGTGGGTTCAAACCCCACTGTCGGAAGCCATGAAGATAGTTTTCCGTGGTTTCCCATTTTCACATCAGGCAAATGTTAGGGCTGTACTTAATTAAGGACACGGCCTCTTCCTTCACACTCCTAGGCCTTTCCTATCCCATTGTCATCATAAGACCTCTCATTGTCGCTGCGACGTAAAGCCAAATGTCAAAACAAAAGGCCACCAATTTCACGTAAACCACAAGCTGGCTTTTACACATCTCACAAGATGGAGACTTCGGAGAATACATTATAATATTATTTTAAATATTCTTATTTCTACAGATATTCGCAGCTGTGATTGGTAGCCTGAAGGCCGTGCTTTGCGTTCAACCCAGCGGCAAGAAGCACCCAAAGTTATATCTTCTAAGCTAAGGGCTAAGATCGGGAACGTAGTAGCAGTGAGACCCAGCATTTGCCTGATAAGAAAATGTTTCTTTAATTATTCACCACTAATCTGCATTTAGGACTGTCACCCAGGTGTCAAGTAATAATAATAATAATAATAATAATAATAATAATAATAATAATAATAATAATAATAATAATAATTCTTTCACGACCCGCTAACTACATTCTTATGGTCTTGGGAGACACCCAGGTGCCGAAATGTTATCCCTCAGGAGTTCTTTTACATGCCTGTAAATCTACCGGCACGATGCTGACGCATTTGAGAACCTTCAAATATCATCAGACTAAGCCAGGATCGAACCCCCAAGTTGGGCTCAGAGGGATAGCTGTCTATCATCTGAGCTTCTCAGCCCGGCTCAGATGGCAGATTCCCTATGAACTTTTTACCTAGTATTTTCTTAAATTATTTCAAAGATTTTGTAATTTTATTGAACATCAAGAGTAGTGGAGTGGGACCAAGACGACGATGGTTATACTCCGTTTTAATTGGTTTAAAGATAAGAGGTATAGAACTAAACAAGACCACAAAAACAGTTACAAATAGAAGAATGTAGCGGCGATTAATAAATTTACACAGAGACTTGCAGACTGAACGCTTAAAGGCATGACATTCAATAATGAAGATGTACGTACTGTGACCGTATGCAGGTCTCGGTTGAGTGAATATGGGCCAGTGTGTCACTGGGCTAGCTTTGTCGGCGTGGCGCGTGTGTCCTTGAATCACGTGGTGACTGGTTTCTAAGCTGAATGGGGAGCTTGGCTGGCTCGGGGAAGTAAAAAAATAAATAAATAAAAGTATACGAGAGATGAAAATAGCTAGAATATGTTCGTCTGCAGCCACACTGGATTTATAGCAAAGGAAATATTTACAATACTTTCGATGGCGTGATATGCATAATTAAGAAGATATACAATAATGATAATATACAATAATGATAATGATATTTGAATGATATTTCGGCAGGAATTAAGGTGAATTTATTCAATGAAACCAATAAGAATTCAGAACTTGAATTGACTCTACTTCCTACAACGAGTGCACATCTACGGTACTTAAAGCGAGTCATACGTATACGAGCTCTCACATACTGATAATTCACTCACTCCTGCCACTTCGTTCGCTTAGCCAGAACGTCAGAGGGAAAACAGTCATCGACAGGGATTTTGGACTCATTCCCTGTGTTCAACATTTACTTCAGATTGTGCTAGTCTACGACTCTGATTAGTGTAACCAACAGACGTCGAAAATATCAGATAACTCATAAAGTACGTGTCTTTTCAAATAGTTCGCAGGATTGTGCTTAGAATTTTTCTTAATTCATTTGGTACAAGTTTCAGCAATCATCAGAGACTGTAAACATGGAAGACGACCTCTACATTGTGCATCGCCAGAAGATGGAAGTTCGTGCCAGAGACTCCACACATTCCATCATGAGTTTCTAAGTTCATAGACCGGCCTCGACAACGGAGAAATGCAGGCATTTCAGCCCTAGAATGTGTGATTGAGGACCCCAGGAGCTCGACATGAAGACTTCAGTACAAGTGAAGTCGATAACGTCTTATTTAGATCTGTTCTCTGCAGCTCTTTATTTCTACTATTATTCTTTCTTTGAGATAATCTTATTATCTGTAGTTGATTTCATTTTCACAATTTCATTGGTTATTTCCTTATATTTGAGATAGGACTTGAAACTTAATTCGTGTACTTGTTCGATTCCCGACCACGTGTTGTTGAGTTCGGAAATGACAGATCAGTTGAAGTTATCCATGTATTATCAGAACCATCCTTTCTTATTGTACGAATTTCATTATTATAGTGAGTTAATCTGTGTAAAATGAATGTATCGAGGTAATATTTTCCCAATATTTTTTAGTATTTTCTTGATAAATGAACTTATACTCATACCTCGTGGTACTGATAGCATATCATCAGGATATTAATTCCGAATCGAGATTACAGATTATTATTTTATCAACTTCCCCCATGCGGAGGCTGCCACAAAGTATTAATAAGAGTACATGTGCCGTGATATATGATTATTAATGGATTATTTAGTCATCGATACAGATTTAATAGGAATAAGACTTGTTTTGGGACGACAACAGGTTCTTATAACTTTTTCTGACTACACATTGTGTGATATGCGGTTATGATAAATAGTAGTCGTCATTATAATGTTGTTACTAAACGTGGAATTCATGTGAATTTAGTACATGTAATATTGAATTGTCACGTGTTAATGTGGCGACATTTTTACACATGATGTTGATCATGGCAGACGGGAGATAAAGAATCTTCGAGATTATACGAGGTGTAGTTACTATAGTAATGTCTTCCGATGAGAGAGAGAGAGAATCCACAAGGGATAGCTGCCCTAGAACAAGGGGTACCGTACGGTAACAGCATCAAATTATTATCTATTTTCGCACTATTTATCTTAGGATAAAATGAGCTTGTATTTTTTTAAATTTTGAATTTCCCCTGTTGTAGCCCTACAGCTATCCCAGATCAGGAAAACTTTAATTTTCTTTACACATACCATACAAATGATGATTTACAATTGCCAAAGAATCTGCTGCTAGTTGCTTTACGTCGCACCGACACAGATAGGTCTTATGGCGACGATGGGTCAGGGAAGGGCTAGGAGTGGGAAGGAAGCGGCCGTGGCCTTAGTTAAGGTACAGCCCCAGCATTTGCCTGGTGTGAAAATAGGAAACCACGGAAAACCATTTTCAGGGCTGCCGACAGTGGGGTTCGAACCTACTATCTCCCGAATGCTCGGTACCAAAGAATCTCGTAAAACATCTAAACAAATAACTTTTAGATACGAAACGGGAATAGCAAAACGAAGGAAGAAATTCATTGAAAATTTTTGTGATAGATCCTCGCGCACCGAAGAGTAACCCAATCACTTCCCAGCAACTGGCAGGTATGTGATACTTTTGTTCAAAGAACTTAAAACAGGGTTCGTAGTGTCTCTTCTTTTCAGAATCAACTTCTTTGACCTGTGAACTGTTACTCTCAAACCTTATTGTTGAATCAATAATAACGATGTTTCTCTTGCTGTCAATCGCGACAATGTCTGAACGTTTACTGGATCCATCACTGGAGATACAGTGCACTTCTCCAAAGACTTTAAATCTGCCAGATTTTTTGAGAAGTTCTGCAATACTACTCGTGACCCTATGATGCCTGTTATTTCTCAATAGTTCCCCTTTCGAGCAGAAACCAAGAACATGAGGGAGGGTTTCTATCTCGTTGCATTGACGGCAACGGTTTTCTTGGCTTCTACCGGGAACGCTTCGGACTGCTATCACATTGCAGTTCATTTTATTGGCATTAGTCCATTGGGAAGTTGAAAGTCCTTTCTTCGTTGTAATCCAAGTGTTTGATTGTGTCCATTATGAAAAATGCGAGACGCCTTTTCCAAGCTGTGGTAGTTTATTCCATGCTTCAAACTGCTGATCTCCCAGTTTCTTCCGAAGAGTCCGTACCTTAGGTTGTTCATCGGGAGCGAAGCATTAGTATTCTGGAATAAGCTTATCCTGACAACTCATGAAAGTCAGTAATTCGAAGTTTCAAGTATGGGTAAATCTTACTGGAGGACCTTAAGTCTGGGAAATAGATCCTCAATTTAATATCCTAATAATTATATTATAGTTCGATACCAGGCGAACTCACTTTTCATCGCCATGATTCGTACCCACGTGGATACTTTACATTTTCAACGATACTTCTAAACGAACTTATTGGAAAGTGGTGATATTGATTAATGCCCGAATATGACATGTGGATACTGTAAATATCTCTTCTTTGGAATTTTCCAGTAGTTAGTGGTAGATTTGGTAAGATTTCTAATGCTAAGACATTTCTTGTGTATTTGTGATGTGATAATCTATGACACTTTAGTGGTATTTTAGTCATAGCTGCGAACAGGATTTCCACGTTGATGAAGTATACTTTTTCTATTTAATGATTTTTTCGAGGAGTCATAATGCTAATTTCAGTTCTTATGATGACTATGCGATAGTAAATTTAGTTGTTAATTCTCAAGAGGAGATAATTGGGAAGGACGTTGAACAGACATACTCGACGTCTCGAATTAACTTTATCAGAAAAACAAAGCAAATTCAAATTTCATTTAGATGTTAATAAAATTTTTGATGAGCATAACCTCACTAATACTTTGTTAAAGGAATTAAACTTGTTAATCTTGAACATTTTGCCTTACACACTTCATTAAAAATTTAATGCATTTTTTCAGATTGTTCGAGGAATTAGAGGCAACAAATCATTTTTCAAATTAATATATTTCAAATTATTAAATTAATATTTACCAAAAAGAAAATACATTATATTCAACATTCTGTTAGAATTGTAGGGAAAACTAAGTCACGTGTTACCACCCCATTTGTTAGTTGTTTTTTTGTCACATCAAGATTCTGCAGTAAATAACGTAACGTAGCGATCATTTTTCATCATCATAGACAGCAGGATGGCAAAATATTTTATTTTATTTGAATAAATGTGTTATATGATTTCTAAACTTAAACATTCTTATTTTCCGAACCTCCACTTGTATTTAATTAGTCAACAATCCTGTCGAACTGAGCACCCGTGAGATGTCTCTTGTTCACCGGCAGACCTAGTTACGGGGACAGTATGTATGTATGTATGTATGTATGTATGTATGTATGTATGTATGTATGTATGTATGTATGTATGTCTTCCTTAGTAAATTATTATTGTGGAAAATCATCTTCAGGCTGCCGACATTGAAAATGATACATAACATTTCATGATTGCAAGCTCACAGCTACGCACGGCCAAATCGCTCAGTTTCGCAAGTGCATTTTGGACAAGTATTCAAAATTAGTAGGTAAGACAATAACTATTCTGTTATGATATATCGTAGCAAGGGTCGAGAAATACAAAGGTTGACGCTGATTCAAGAGTCCATTCGGTTTTTGTCTTAGGAAGGGTACCTAGTTAATATACTCAACCGAAGCCGATGTATTTCACACTTGGACGGTGCACGTGAATATATTCCTCACCCCCAGTGCTGATCCTAAACAGCAAACGGCAAACTAACTTTGGAAACAACGTAGGAGGGCTGCGGTGATAGACCGAAGTCGCTAGCTGACAGAATACGAGCGGACGCGACGGGAGGTTGAGCTCCAGTGCTCTGCGGGTTGCTCATAATCAGGGGCCTCGTGAATAAAGCTCGAATAGAACGCAAATCGTATCCATCCAGCAAATGTTATAGCAATGTCATTTTCATACATTAAGAAGTATTTGTCAGAAGCTATAGTAGTAGTAGTAGTAGTAATAGTAGCATTTAAGGGAGCTAATAATGTGAGACTAATAATAATGCTCTGGAGAGAGATTATGTTAATAGCTGTTGTATTGTCGAGCGCATGGCAGTGATAGGTTAAATGGTTTATAATATACTATACATCTCAAAAGAAATTTTGTACCAGATGCACAGTATACGGTAAGAAAGGAGAGTTTTAAAATAAACTGTTCAAAGAAACGAGGAGAACATGTTTTGTAACGTCTGGTATGTGAACGTTAATGTGCTAGATGGAGTTCCAATAGTCGTACAGCATACCTCAAGACCTTACCTGCTCAGGGATGTCAAATCGAAGTTATACTCCATCTGTAGGCGTAGCCATGCATTGAAATGTCAGGTGACCCCTCAAAACAAAGTGGAATAGCGGTGCGTCCATGCGTCGTTGTGTGGTATACAGACTACTGCGGCCATTTGAACACGTTGTACGTACCATGAGACATCTTAACGAGGTTCAAATCGCTAGGGCCGTCACTTTGATCCAGGAGGGATGGACTTTTCGTCGTGTTGCTGTGGATCTCAATGTCTCTCCGCCAGTTACTCAACGCTAGTGGAATCGCTACAGTGAGACAGGCCAGTTCACAAGGAGGGTTGGATAAGGTCGTAGACGCATGACAACCCCACAGGATGACCGATATCTGACCATCTGTGCGTTGCGGCGTCGTTCAGCAACTGCCAGAGAACTGCAACAAGACCTCAGCAGAGTCACTGGAGTCACGGTGTCTGACCAGATAGTAAGGAACAAGTTAAGAGAAGTGTCCTTACGACCCAGACGTCCTGTTCGAGTGCCCCGTTCAACGCAGCAACATCGCGCAGCTCGTCTTCTGTTTGCCCCTACCCACGTCAACTGGCAACTTCGCCAATGGAGACCTGTGTTGTTCACAGACGAGTCTAAATGACACAGCGTGATGGACGTCAACTTGTATGGAGACGCCGTGGTGAGCAGTACATGCCAAATGTTGTCCAGGAAGGAGACCGATTCGGACAAGGTTCTGTGATGGTGTGGGATGGCATCATTATTGATGGCCGTACGGATCTTGTCGTCGTCCGTGGTAATCTTACCGCTGCGGGGTACATCGAGCAGATACTACTACAGCATGTGTTGATTGCTGCATACGGTGTTGGCCCTGAATTCGTACTTATGCACGACAATGTAGGCCTCATGAAGGGTGCATCACCACTGTCTTGCGAGAACTGGACATTGAAGAGGTGGAATGGCCAGCAGTGGGTCCCGACTTTAATCCCATCCAGTATGTGTGGGATAGGCTTGACAGAAGTGTTCGTGGGTGTCCCGTTCAACCACAGACTCTCTAAGACCTTGAACAGGTTCTCATTGAAGAATGGGACCTAATACCGCAACGTGACCTCCGTCGACTTATACGGAGCATGCCACGTAGGTTCCAAGCTGTGATAAACGCTCGTGGAGGACAAACACCATACTGAAGCTCTCCAACTGTGATAAAAATCCACCCTGGAGGAATGTTATCATTTTGTTTTCGCCCCTATTTGGGCATTTCCGTTTGTGTTCTACAAATGAACGCGAATCCATTGTTGTTCTTTTGTATACTTCAACGGTAAAGAATAAATGTTTAGTTGGTAATATACCTGGGTGTGAGGTATTGTTTTGTGGAGCATGGCATACGTTCAAAAACATGATCCCCTATCTTTTGTCAACTGTGTATTATTGCTCATTCACCACCCAAATTTCCATTGATTGATTGATTGATTGATTGATTGATTGATTGATTGATTGATTGATTGATTGATTGATTGATTGATTGATTGATTGATTGATTGATTGATTGATTGATTGATTGATTGATTGATTGATTGATTGATTGATTGATTGATTGATTGATTGATTGATTGATTGATTGATTGATTGATTGATTGATTGATTGATTGATTGATTGATTGATTGATTGATTGATTGATTGATTGATTGATTGATTGATTGATTGATTGATTGATTGATTGATTGATTGATTGATTGATTGATTGATTGATTGATTGATTGATTGATTGATTGATTGATTGATTGATTGATTGATTGATTGATTGATTGATTGATTGATTGATTGATTGATTGATTGATTGATTGATTGATTGATTGATTGATTGATTGATTGATTGATTGATTGATTGATTGATTGATTGATTGATTGATTGATTGATTGATTGATTGATTGATTGATTGATTGATTGATTGATTGATTGATTGATTGATTGATTGATTGATTGATTGATTGATTGATTGATTGATTGATTGATTGATTGATTGATTGATTGATTGATTGGTTGGTTGGTTGATTGATTGATTGATTGATTGATTGATTGATTGATTGATTGATTGATTGATTGATTGATTGATTGATTGATTGATTGATTGATTGATTGATTGATTGATTGATTGATTGATTGATTGATTGATTGATTGATTGATTGATTGATTGATTGATTGATTGATTGATTGATTGATTGATTGATTGATTGATTGATTGATTGATTGCGTGTTATTCTGATGGAGGATAGTGGTATGTGTGGTGTGTGAGTTGCAGGGATGTTGGAGACAGCACAAACACCCAGCCTCGGGCCATTGGAATTAGCCAATGAAGGTTAAAATCCCCGACCCGGCCGAAAATCGAACCCGGGACCCTCTGGACCGAAGGCCAGTACGCTGACCATTCAGCCAACGAGTCGGACAATTTAAAAATTACCCCTTTTAACACTTCCCCTTAAGTGAATTTTCAGAAAACAAATGCATATTCCTTTACTTTTATAGGAGATTCCAAATACCAATTTTCACGTCTGTAGCATGTTACTTTTTTTTAGATATACGCCTTTTAAGAATTCACTTCATTTTTCATTCCTGTCCACCACCCCTTAAGTAGATTTTGCAGAAACAAAATAATACGTATTTCTTTATTTTTAAATGTGTGTATGTTGGGTATTCAGCCCGAAGGAGATTCCAAATACGAATATTCATGACTGTAACATCTTCAGTTTTTGAGATATATGTATCCACATAAAAGGTATTCAACCCCTTTTTCACCCTTTTTCAGCCCCCTTAACAGGATTATCCGAAAACAAAAAATACGTGCTTCTTTATTTTTAAAACAGATTCCAAATGTCAATTTGCATGTCTTTAAACGATTCAGTTTTCGAGATATAGATACACTCATTTTAAATATTAACCCCCCCCCCTTTTCACCCCCTTAGCGACGGAATATCTGAAAATTCTCCCTTAGTGACCACCTACATTGTAATATGAATATATCCCAAAAATATAATTTCTTTATCTCCAATAGTCTTACCTCGGCGATGATGAATCTGTCAATCAGGCAGTCAGGACAAGTTATTTTATATATAAACTAGCTGTTACCCACGGCTTCGCTCGCGAAGATTTCGTCATTTAATAAAAAGTAATTCTTACTTGGTACTGCACTAAAACATTATCTGAAAATCCCTCAAGTATAAAAACTCACCGAAAAATTGTATTTCATTTACCCCAGAACCTCTTTCTAAACCACGTTTGTGGCATTGCTTTTTGCGGCTAAGATGACCAGGCTACTGGCAGAGCTAAGTCTGGAACATTCGACATGACCCTTTACATGTGAGAGAGTCCCCTTTTAAGTCGTAAAAAAGGGGTTTCTTTATTTCTAAAGGCGATTCCAAATACCAATTTTCACGTCTGTAACATCTTATTTTCTGAGTTATAAGTATCCTCATAAAGAGAATTCAACTTCACTTATTTTCGATCTCCAGCTTAAGTTGGTTTTCCGAAAACAAAAAGTGCGTGTTTCTTTATTTTCAAAGGAGATTACAAATACCAATTTTCACGCCTGTAACACGTAAGGTTTATGAGATATACTCATTTTAAAACCTTCTCCACTACTTGGCCAAGTGTTCAGCGTTGTAGCCTTCGGTACACAGGATTCGGGTTTCGATTCCGGGCTGGGTCGGGGATTCTAATCGCGTGAGATTAATTCTTCTGGCTCTGGGACAGGTTGTTTGTGTTTGTTCCAACACTCTCCTTTTCATATTCACTCAACACACCACATTAGCAACCACAACAGGAATACGCAACAGTAATTACATCCCTACACATAGGGTTGCGTCAGGAAGGGCATCCAGGCGTAAAACAGCGTCAAATCCAGGTGTGCGACTCGGTTCGCACCCGCGACACCAAAGGTGTGTGAAAACCGGTAGTAGAAGAAGAAGAATATACTCATTTTACAAATTCTCCCGAACTTTTTATTCTTTTAACCCCGTTAAGTGGATTTTCCAAAAAGTGTGTTCATTTATTTTTAAAAGAGATTTCATCTAGGGCCTACCCATTTTAACGTCTGTTAACATCTTCAGTTTCTGAGATATATGTAGCCTTATATAAAGAATTCAACTCCTTCCTCACTTTTTTCACCCCCCTCCCCTCTTCACCCCTTAAGTGGATTTTCTGAAAACAAAGATGTGTGTTCTGGTATTTTAAAGGAGATTACAAATACCAAATTTTTATATCTGTAACATGTTAGGTTTTTGTGATATATTGTAGATAATATCGCTGATGTAGAGTTCTACACCTGACGTTGCCATGGTTACGGCAGTTCCTTTCTTTATCCGATTCCTACAGCAGAGGTAGTGTGGTGCCAATATCTCCATAATGGTGGGTTTTAGGGTCTTAAAAAGGTTTTGGGCACTTATGGCTTACCGAGTTTTGTTCTTCGCGTCAAGGGGCTTAAATTGAGCTTTGTTTCGTCCTTGTAACGACAAATTCGACATTTCGCTTATATTAACCCATTATTTTTATATCTTCCCCGTACCCACCCCCTCGAATTGTTTTGAAAATAAAAGTTATTCATATAATAAAAGAATTTTTAGAATCGGTCCAGTAGTTCCTGAAATTAGCCATTACATACAAACAAACTTTACCTCTTTATATATTAGAACAGATTCTGTCGTTATTCGGAACTATACACCATGTTGAAAGAAACGTGGATACAGTTGGCCCGAGAAATATAGTTTGATGGAGGTAATAATTTTATTATTTTATATTGTTATCATACCTCTCAATAAGAGCATTAACAACACGTTATTGTCTCCAGTTTTACTGGTTGGGATAACAGATTTATGATACGTCAATTAGGTATATCCGTAAGTGGAGATTATTTCAATTAGATTTTAATTGCCCTTCTTATGGTCAGAAATGGAATGATCAGTAGAACGACGATAAAAGGAATTAATTGGACTGTGTGGTTGACGGCGTTTGTGAAGAGGACACGCCCACATACGCGCGCGTCGGATCACATCTTACGAGTCTCTTTGGCTCTTTTCCTCTTAATTAGTGACGTATGAATGGATTATGCTCGTAAATCGACCCACTTTAAAACGCAGGAAATTTTGGACATATGTATGTAAGTATGAATTGTACACTTGGAAACGTTGAAGCGGCGGTGATTTTAGTCTAGGGTTCTGCCACGGCGCTCTGTAATAAAATAAAAGTACCGCTCGGGGACTCTAATCTGCTTAGGACGCGATCAGTTCGGGATTCTTCTTCATAAGTTCGTACATAAAGGAATTAAATATTACAGGTACTATCGCTACTAAATGAGAATGGGCCCGACTAAATTTTAAGTTATTTATTTATTATAATTAGACCTCGGATTTTAGGCAAAATCCTATTTTGCTCCTTAAGATATAACTTAAAATGAAGTTTTATTTACATGTTTCATGTATTTATAAAGTTAGAAACGGTGGTCCTCTAGTGCCTAAAATGCCTAAATTGGCGTTAGAACCTATTTTGCCTATATTCCTATAATTGCTATATTTTATCCCTAAATCGATTTAAAACGCTCTTAATTTATTCGGGGAAACTTAAATATTTGCCGACTCGTTTTCCGTATCTTGAATAGTATTGTTTTCAGACAAAATGTGAAGCTGTAAACCAATTACCACTCCCCAGAAGTCCTTAAGAACCTCCCGCTGTGAATACTCCCTTTGTCCCTTGGTCTGTGTGTCATGAGGTGGGGGACAGTGTCCATTGACCTGCTGGAAACGAAACTCTTCACCTCAAGTCAATCCAAGTGCACTACTCCAACTCCTGCTACTAAACCTTCTCACGAACCTAAACGGACAAAACCAATACCTAACCACCACTCCGCCTTTAAAAGCAAGCCCTAACCAGACCCCCCCCCCCCCCCACGCTTCCCGCCCAGAACAAGATACGAAAAGTTCTCACTTCCTAAAAACTAACACCTAGCCACAAACTATCCCATCTCCACCTAAAAAAGCACTGGAAAAACGGAAACCGAGGCGGGTGCGCCGCAAAACTGCCAACATAACGATGCTGTCGTATACAATATAACATCTGCTATCAAATTTATCATCGATAAATTAGCGCCATATATACGCCATAGCCTCTTGCAATCTCAAAAGCAAACCTGGCAGGTTAACATCTAACCATATGACGTATCTCACTAAAAAACCTGTGCCACCAACACGGGAGAATAACGTTCACTTCCTCTGACAATTATTCATAAAATTAAATATTTCCCGCAAACATTTCACCGCAAAGGAAATTATTAATATATTAATTAATTCACTACTACTTTCATTCGCAAAATTACAAAATTCTAAACTGAAATATTCGCAAAATTACAAAATTCTAAAATGAAATATTTCCCAGCACTCACCACATAAGTAACTATTAATTCAAATTAACTCAGCATTACATTCAAATCGCAAAATTACTCTTCTTAAAAAACGACCGACAGAGGAGCGCTAAAGCGCACCGGTATCGGTAGCTCTTACACCACCTATCTCTTCGGAGATAGGTGGCTCATACGTACGATCTTCATTCCATTCTATGAGAAACTTTCAGTGCGTCCGTTTGCTCAGTGTGTGCATTATTCCGAAAGTGGCAGCATCCAAGAAATCCTTAATCAAACAGTGGTTGCAGGAGTCTCCCCATTTCACGTCGGATGGAAAAATTATATTCTGCGACGTTTGCAGCAAAGAGGTAAGTGAAATTTGTTTTATATTTCACTCTGAACTACGTACTTTGGTGTGAGAGTAGTACTTAATACGTAGGCATTCTACCTCTCTGTTGTATTACGTTATATACATTGTATACATCAATTCAGCGTACATTCACTAAACGAAGTATAACAGTAAATATGAATTGGGGATTGTAGCGCATCCTGATCCCTCGATTTTTTTATAGAATCGTTAAAAACTGGCCATGTTTGTGTGATATTTCGGAGAAAGGCAAATTTTCAAGCAGGTTTTAGAAGAGGAATAATAGTGCAAACGTATTGAAAAATTAAAATATCATGCTGCCGCAGGGAACCTAAAAATACGAGGTGAACATTGTAAGAAAATTAGATATGCACTTTTATCAATTGTAGGAAGTGTATGACAGATTATACATATTGTAAATGTATACAACAATGATCTCTTTGATAAGCATACAGTAAATGTAGGAAGGAAAAAAACACGGAATTCAGCCATGCGCGGGCATCAGTACTGGTATTAAGAAAAATGTCGGCCAACATAATCTAACCAAACATAACAAAACAGGAAAAGAAATGAGTTAAATTCACCTCTACTGTGTTCGGCCAAATACAGTAGAGATAATACGCGACACTTACGGATTTCGCCTTGCTAAAATGGGAGACAATTCGACGGTGGCGCTCCTAGTGACTTGAACTGAACAAATCGCGCTAAATTCAAATATCAATGGAAATGTATATACGGAAATGGATAAATAAATTACGTCTAGAAAGAAAGTGTTATTGAGATATTAACTTCGAAGTTGCTAAAGCAATTCTGGATAAATGAATGAAGAATTATTTAAAAGGTTATTATTCAAAGACTGAAATTAGACACATAAACAAGATATGAAATGGGCTGCTGTGAAATGGCTTGATCTTTCATTTATGCATTACTTTTTTAGCTTTAGCATTCCTGCCTGAACGTTTACGGTTGGATTTGTTTTCTTTTCTCATTTAAAAAACATTTTATCATCACATTAAGACACTTGTCAATAAAAATATCAGCACATTCCTTGCACACATGATGCAATGAATTAACAATTAAAATCTGGACAATTTTCCTCTTAATATGAAACCTACTAACAGAAAGAAAATCTATAAAATCCCGGCTTTAATCTGAGAAGAGGGATAAAAGAAAGAAAAGTATGAAAATGTTGTCGATAGTGATGCTTTAAGGAATATTTACGTACAATTAGAGCAAAAATGTAACATACCCTTGGCTGTATTGTCGAGGATTTCTAAAGTCGCTGGCCTGGAAATGATCTGAACAGATCTTATAATTCTTATATAAGTGTAACGTCCCTTCTTTCTTGTACACCTTATCCAAATCGCTTCTGTGACATTTCAAAACCCACAGATCACACCTACAACAACGCATCGGTATTGAAGGTTAACTGCAGCACTATAGAATAAAATATGCGTATTACATTTTATGCCAGTTAAAATATGGGTCGAGCAGGTCAGAAGATTATGAAGTACTATAAAAATCTCTGTCACTGGAAGAATATATATGCAAATACAATATTACTTGCATGTTCTTGTCACGAGGGAACCTGAAGAACGACCGCGCATTTTTCTCTACTTCGTAATTACTAAAACCAAACACAGCACATACCTTTCCCCTCATGTTGAGAGCAGATATCTAGGAATGACACACGCTACTATTTAATTACGTCAACTCACTGAAAACGCATAAATAACAACAAAAACTTCACACAAAAATACACGTGCTCTTACGAGAAAATCAGTACTGTTCAGGTCTATCCGCTAGAGTGAGCTCCAATAGCTGTCCCTCGATATCTCGCTCAGTGTCGCGTATTAGCTCTACTGTATTTGGTTCGGCTACTTGGTTGAATGGTCAGCATAGTCGCCTTCAGTTCAGAGGGCCCCGGATTCGATTCCCGGCCGGATCGGAGATTTAACCTTAAATGCTTATTTCGCCTGGCTCGGGGACTGTATATTTGTACTGTCCGAAACATTTCTGAAACTCACACACACTATCGCCAACTACAAAAGTACGCAGTTTCCTGTACACGGCAGATGCCGGCCAACCTCGTTGGAGGGTCTGTCTTACAAAGGCTGGGCCAGGATAGGAATAGTCACATAAAATTATTTCCTCTACTGCGTCACTTAAGGGTCCAGGGTGCATGTCTACTGAAGGGATTAGGAAGCGCTACAAGGCCCTATGAATTTGAATAGCCTGCTGTGCAGATTTTCATCTGGCCTATATACTTGCAAGGTTTACACAATATTTGTGACTATTTATAGTTGTCGTTTTTTCTAGGTGTCCAGTGAAAGGCGATCGCATCTTAGTCAACATGTCCAGGGGATTAAACATCAGGAAAATCTGCAAAGAAAATCAAATCTTAAAAAAAAAGCAGAATCGCTAAATGAGGGAAGGAGGGACGAGTTCCATGCGGACTTATGCAGAGCTCTTGGGTCGGAAATTATTCCCTTCAACTCACTTGAAAATCCTTCCTTCGAAAATTTTTACAAAAATATTGTTATCGAAACATTCCATCCGAATCAATTTTAAGAAAAAAAATACCTGGAGACTCTTTACGAAGACACAGTCGGACGAATAAGGGGAGATACAGGAGACTCATACATCTGGATCTCTGTCGATGAGACTACTAACACCCTAGGTCGTTATATTGCCCACTTGATAGCCGGAAAATCAGATCCCGACACGCCGTGTTCGCCATATTTGATCTGCAGCAGACAGTTAACTAAAACCAATCAGGAGACAGTTGTTCCGTTTGTAAATAAAGGTCTCAAAGTGCTTTTCCTCAATAACATGGACGAAAATAAGGTGCTTCTTATATCTACTGATGCAGTCGCCTACATGATTGCTGCTGTTAAGTTGCTGGAAGTATTTTACCCTGCTTTGATTCACGTCACTTGTCTTGCTCATGCTATGAATCGCGTGGCTGAGCAGATACGTGCCGAATTTCCTCGAGTCAACAAGATGATCTCCTCCACTAAGAAAACTTTTTATAAAGACTGCCACACGAATCCAGTTGTTCCGCAATGAATTACCCGATCTTCCATTGCCACCAGAACCCATCCTTACGCGCTGGAGGACTTGGCTTCGGGCCATTGTGTACTACAGCAAATATTTTGATGCAATCAGAAGTTTTGTTCTCGCCCTAAATGAAGATGCCATGTGCGTCACTTCGGCCAAAAATGTTCTAGAGGACGTAACCATTTCTCAAGAAAGTGCCTACATCAGGTCCCATTATACTTTTTTGGTCCCTGTTATTTCCGCACTTGAGTCTTCCGGGAAACCTGTTTACGAACAATTTGATTTATTAGAAGTGGTGAAAGAAAAAAATCAGCTTAGCTCCAGGCGCCGTTGGGGATAGAATTCGGGACAAGGTTAATAAAGTACTACATAAGAACCCAGGACTGTCAACGCTTCGTGCTGTGGCTGATGTTTTGATGTTTTGATTGGCAAAACTAACGTTGAATGTGACATCTCCCCACGTCTTGTTCCAAAATTCAAATACAGCCCTGTAACCTTCGTTGACGTTGAGCGTACTTTCTCAGCCTACAAGCTAGTGTTGTCAGACAAGCCGTGTAGTTTCACAACAGAAAATCTAGATAAAGTGCCAGTGATTTACTGTGCATCAAATTATGGGCAGGAACCTGCTTGTAATTCAATGTTTTAATTATTTAGAGATACAAACTGAAAAATGTGGTGAACCATTGCGTATGTGAAATATTGTATTAACATGTTATTGCCTTATTACTTGTATGCATTTAGAGTTATTATCAATTTAGAAAAATAAAAATGGTATTTTAATTGATAAGTGCTTATTAAAATACGTAAAATTGAAGCTGCTTAAAACATATTTTAGAACCTTTTTACATATTTGAGAGCCTATTCAGGCAGCTAAAATACAAATTTTAGCGCCTGAAAATCCGAGGTCTAATTATAATCGTGAAATTAAATAAATTACAAAAGTTTAAGTGGGCAACAAATAATTAAATTTACTGAAATTGTAGAACAACAACCGATAGTTAGGTTATGCCATAAGCAACAATTCTCTATAAATCACCAGATCACCATTAAAATGATTAATTAATTTGAAATTGATTGAGGAAACCAAAGGCGATTGACGCAACCTTAGTTATATTTAATTTTAAAATGTCAAATACAGTCATCGTTACATAAGGGAACTCTGAGCAGTGTTAAAGTTATCTTAACCATATTGAAAGTTAGCACAATTAAAATCGTAAAATAAAAGTTACACTGAAATTTATGAATTTAAACTGCTCCAGTAAATGACAGGAGTTCCCTGAGAACACAACTCAGTTCCAGTTTAATGCTCCCTGATATATTACCGTTATCTAAATTCGCACAAAAATGCATATGGCCTAAACTGGTCATTCATGGCTTGGTATCGGATGGATACTCAACCAAAACTTCCTCAACTTATTACATTACATAAACGACCTGAGTTGGACATGAACTGAATACGAGCTAACACAGCCTGTATGATTTGTATATGAGCAAGTTGTAAACACTTATGAGCACTTATGATCACTGTGTTGTATACATGGTTTCTGTGGGTCAATTTATTATTATTTTTTTCTTTTAGATCAGCTGAACAGATCTACCTAACATTTACATATTAGCATTTTACACACTCAAATTTTTAACTCGGTCGTTTCTGCATAGTTTGCAGATATTTTATCCCAGTTACTAAGGAAATGCCTTAAAGTCTAAGGTTTTACAATTTCAGTCTCATTTATTTACACTTTACAGAGGTCTGTTCAGTTATTTAAGGCAATTTGTTTGGACACTGTAAGCGAAATATTGTTTTAAAAGGGGTAACCAAGCTGCCTTCCTTGCGTAAGGTTACTGACCTCATATTTACATTACAGTGTGGGTGAATCCTCCCACGTTGACCATGAAACAAACTAAACGACACGAGAAAGAATCAGCTAAGCCTCTTTATCTTAATTCTACCATCTAAGTACAATCCTGGAACAGAAGACACCCTATCATATCTAACTTATTCTACTTACACAGAGCAATACAATCACGTACAGATCTGAATGTTATTCACTTTTAAGATGCTCAACGCACCTGTCATTCAAATGACTGAATATTATTAAATGTTCTGATGATTTCACTCGTCACAGTGGCTATGGTAATATCTCACCGTGGACGGTGTGTGGCTAAGTCCAATTATCTCATCTCATGGTCACCATAACAATTGAAACTAGTTTGATATGTCGCTTAACTTTATCATCAAAATATACGGATTGAAATAAATAGGTATTTAACCTACTTCACAAAAATGTAATCGGCTGTAAGATCCTCGAAAAATATCCTCTAATTATTCTTCCTAGATAAAATTACAAATGAACGGTCAAGAAAAATCATAGACATAAATATTTTTATTTAACCTTCGTAGCAAAATGTCACCGTGTCAGTTATTTATCATATTATTATTATTATTATTATTATGATTATTATTATTATTATTATTATTATTATTATTATTAGCCACAGGCGTAATTTTAAAGTATAAAAATAATAAAGTATAAAATAATAAATAACTCTACTCCATATCAGAGGGCACAACCTGGAATAAACTAAATATTCCCAGAGCGTCTGAATGTTGTGCTTATGACGGTCTTTATAACCTGTCTCCGAGCATTTATAAGCAGGCATCTGCCTTTATCTATCACAAAGCGTCTTGTCTCTATTTATTTCATCTCTTATTTTGAACGTAGATTCCAATTTCTATTCCTCTCTTATTACTTCCACGGAGCTATATTTATATTCTTTCCATCCTTACTTGTACACATTTGTTCTCAAAACCGAGCGTAACACGTCACTTCTTAATCCAGGATTTTTTCACTGGTATCCCAACGTAATATTTTCATCCTCTTGCAGGGTTTTATTATTCTCTCATCGTGGGACGAAATTTGCTTATTGCTCGATATTTTTCATTTATTTCAGACCTCAACTCAATTAACTCACTGTTTACGTAAATAACACAAAACTTTTATCAAATATTTCTTAGAAGTTCCCAATTATTTTATTACGGTATGGCTATCAATAATAGATCATTCCATGGTCATCAATATCCCACAATTTAGAGTTGGCTAAATAACTCATGAAAATAGCAACATTATTATTATTATTATTATTATTATTATTATTATTATTATTATTATTATTATTATTATTATGTAACTTAGTAATTAGGGACACGGTAGATATAATTTGGATTATTAAGTGACATAGTAGCTATCACAAAACCTGAATATAATGAAATCATGCACTTTAAGCAGATAATGACTAATGCCGGGCCCTCAACATTAATTCACGACATGCCAGTAATTTATGGTACGTGACATAACATATATATTTAAGGTAACTTTAGCGTCCCTTCTAAATAATAAGATATAAGTGTCATAATTACATCTATCGGATGACAGTGTGGTCACGGATATAATTAATTATTTACAGATTAATTAAAACAACATTTCAATAATCTACGAGGGCGAATCAAAAATAAGTTACACTAACTCGCTGCGAGCGCACGCTGTGCGTCGTGACCGTGGCCAATGCGGAGCAAGCTACAGTAACTGCTGACACGTCCGATAGGAAGGTTGGTGTGGTATCCCGCCGTGTTGCGTGTGCAGAACGGGCTAGGATCAATGACGCGTCCACTGGATGTTCACTTCAAATTGAAGGTACATGCAACGATAAGATTTCTATGGGCTAAACGGCTCAATTGAACGGCCATTCATTGTGAAATCACTGTTGTATATAGTGAGCGTGCAATTTCTTGCCCATGTATTGTAAAGTGGTGCAAGCAGTTTGACGCCGGACCCACGGATTTAACGGATGAATATCGCGAAACAGGCCAGCAACGTCCAATACCGTTGCAAATGTTAACCGTGTGGATGGGATCATTAGAGAGAATTGGCGCCTAACACTGCAGGAAATTGCCAGCATACTGAATATTTCACAAAATGTGCTTTATGTCGCACCCGACACAGACATGTCTTATGGCGACGATGGGATAGGAAAGGCGTAGGAGTTGGAAGGAAGCGGCCGTGGCCTTAATTAATGTACAGTCCCAGCATCTTCTTGGTGTTAAAATTGGAAATCACGGGAAACCATTTTCAGGGCTGCCAAGAGTGGGGTTCGAACCCAATATCTCCCGGATGCATGCTCACAGCTGCCAACTCGGCCGCTGCTGAACATTTCGTATGGCAGTGTGTTCTCCAATGTTCACCAGTACGTTGGATTTAGTAAACTGTGTAAAAGATGGGCCCCACGTCTGCTCACCGATGCTCACAAAGGACAACGTTTCAAACTTTCACTGGCATCTTTGCAACGGTATTCTGTGGAAGGCAACTTGTTTCTGCGGCGAACCGTCACAGGGGATGAAACATGGTTCCACCACTTCACCCCCGAAATAAAGAAAACTTCGATGGAATGGTTGCACTCCACATCACCAGCCCGTAAGAACGCCAAGGTCTTCCACCTGTTGTTTAATAGTGCCTTCTACCGCCTTAACTTCTTCCCGAATGTCCTGTTTCAGCTCGGATACATCTCGGCATAGTCTATACGCGTGATCTGAGTATGCGTAGTATGTAATTGGGACGAAAATTCCCCAACTTGATTGTGACTGATGGTAGGCACGAGGACCTACTCACAACGTGTACACTACCTAACCTACAATTCTGTATACAATGTAGAATTCCGCAACCAAGCACGGGTACATCAGCTAGTATTCTCATATATGTATATTTCATCCTTATTAATGTCACTGCATGCAGTCATGTTTGATTACTACCTGCCTAGCCAGAGAGTATACGCTTCCTCTGATCATGGAAGAATACTATTGTCGCCTAGATACTCTTTGATTCTCTGGCCTTCCCAAGCTTCTGAATATACTCAACAGATGGCAGAACGTTTCTAATAGCTAACATGGTGCTAAGAGAAACGTACAGGCGGGAATGTATCAAGTCGACTAGCCCTCTGTATGACCAGGGACAAACTTGAAAAAGTGGCTAGTCTACTTACCCAAACAGTATTCAGCCACGGCCAATTTTATGTTGCATTATCTCGAGCAGGATTGTTTGTATGAATAACGTCGTGTTTCGATAATGCATATAATTAAATATTTCTTTGCCGACCAATTTTTGTGTGGTTGAGTGTACATCAGCGTTCTTCATTTACCTTTAACATAGAAATGTTGAGTGTTCGTACAGTACAATTACACTGCCCGAAAAAATTGTACACCCTCTTAGAGTTTTCCAATTCACTCAAGATTTATTGTTGAAACAGTACATATGGAGTAAATGAAATGATTTCATTTACAGATCAATAGCTCAAGCTGTACTGAGGTACCAGGTGTCGATCCATGCTGAAACACCCATATTAGTACGTAGTGTATCCTCCACGCACGGCAATGCAGGCGCTGATTCTGGCATCCATTCGATCATACAGATGGCGAATACTGTCTTGGGATACATTATTCCACGCCTCCAAGCCCATTCGACCTGTTCAGTTAGTTCCGCAAGAGTTGTGGGTTAACGAGTCTCACGGATCAATTGTCCCATCATATCCCACACGTGCTCGATGGGAGACAAGTCCGGAAATCGCAATGGCCAGAGAAGTTGCTGCACGTCTTGCAGAGCACGTTGTGCTTTACGCGCAGTGTGTGGGCGAGCATTATCCTGTTGGAACAACACATCACCTTCCTGTTGCAAGAATGGCAAAACAACAGGTCTTACAACATTCTGCGCGTACCGACCGCTGGTCAGCGTTCCCTCCAACACACCAAAGGTGAACGAGAGTTGTAACTTATCGCAGCCCAGACCATAAGGCCTGGGGTGTGGCCAGTATGTCTTGGACGAATGCACTCTATGAGACAGCACTCGCCAGGTCTACGTCGTGCGCGCAAACGACCATCACTTGCGTGCAGGCAGAATTTGCCATCATCGTTGAAGACCACGGCCCGCCATTCCATCTTCCAAGTGATCGTCTAACGGCACCAGTGGAGCCGTGCACATCTATGGTGTTGTGTGCGTGGAAGACGGGCTTGAGATGTGCGTACCCGTAGTCCCACTGCAAGTAACCGGTTGGCAACATTCGTGTTGACACTTCTGGGCTCACAAACCCTCTTATCTGTGCTGCGTGGACATCGAAGACCTCGTCTGCGGGTCTGAGAATGATCACGTAACAATTTCAACAAACATCGTTGCACCACTGACGCAGCACGTCCACCTTCTGTGACAGTTCTCCGAAAGGACCATCCGGCCACTCGGAAGGCCACAGTTTGACCCCTGTCAATCTCGCTCAGTTAGCTGTAGTAAGCACGAGTGCGTCTCCGTGGCATGGCGCCTGTTTGCTTCTCACGTTTACATCACACTGAACCTTATGGCTGTAAACATTCCCAATTAAAGGGTTCACGCAGATGGCGTTCTGTTAGCTATGTCACTATGCTATCTGTTGGCGGACGACGTTGAAACCATTATCAGTACATCTACTATACCCCAGGTGGCATCTGCCGCCTTCGGATCAAAATAGATGTCGTCATCCAGGTGTATTATTTTCCGGCAGTGTGCATCTAACCTGCATATTTCCATAATTTCTTGAAAACATGTCATTCTGCTCCGCAGCATTCCTTATCAATAGGCCTGATAACTCAGCTTGATACGCCTGTCGCAGACATATTGTTTTCTTTACCCTTTGCGATAGTATCAAGAACATTTAATACCGGTAATATAGTTTATAACACTCTTCTTTCCATACAATATTCTCTGTGCTTCAACCATTCGTCCGTATCTGGATCTCAACATTTATAAACAGGTAATTCCGTGAGAATAAAACAGAAACGGAGCAAATTTGTCCTGTAGAACGGACTGACGGATTTGCCAAAGATGTTTTTAGTAAACTATTTTAATACACAGGTTATTCATTGATATTCCACCTCTAGTGTCTTAATTTTTAATTTATGATAGGTTATAAATGTCATAACAATCACTGTTTATTATTATTATTATTATTATTATTATTATTATTATTATTATTATTATTATTATTATTATTATTATATTTTGTGTAGCCTCCGTGGCTCAGACAGCAGCGCGTCGGCCTCTCACCGCTGGATACCGTGGCTCAAATCCCGGTCACTCCATGTGAGATTTTTGATGGACAAAGCGGAGGCGGGACAGGTTTTTCTCCGGCTACTCCGGTTTTCCCTGTCATCTTTCATTCCAGCAACACTCTCCATTCTCATTTCATAGCATCTATCAGTCATTAATAAATCACTTTGGGAGTGGCGACCCCATCGTACTAATAGCCTATATCTGCTTCATTCATTCCATCCCTGACCCGGTCAATGACTGGAAAACAGATTGTAGGTTTTTATTATTATTATCTTATTGCCGGGCTCAGTGAGTGGCTCAGACGGTTAAGGCGCTGGCATTCTGAGCTCAAGTTGGCACTTCGGGCCTGGTTCAGTCTGGTGGTATTTGAAGGTAGTCAAATACGTCAGCTCCGTGTCCGTAGATTAACCGGCACGTAAAAGAGCTCCCTCGGGAAAAAAATTTCAGCACCTCGACGTCTCCGAAAACCGTGAAAGTAGTTAGTAAAACCAATAATATTAATTATCATCAACTTATCTCAACCCCATGTTTGACGTCACGGATAAAATTGCACCACACATGAGTACGTGGCTCAGTTTTACGTCCGGGTGCCCTTCTTACGTCACTCTTACATGGACGGATGTATTCGCAGTGTTTCTGTGATGGTTGGTAGTGTGTTGTGTGCGAATAGAGAGATGCGTATTGAGATGAATACGGACACCAAATTCCCAAGCTGGAAGAATTAACCTGACGTGGTTAAAATCCCGGACAAGGTCGGGAGTCAAACCCGGGACCATCCGAAACGAAGGTCCACTACACCTACCGTTCAGCTACGGCGTTGGACCAAAAGCGGCTGTAATCTTGTCCATTAATTCCAAGTTCGTGTCCACTGGAGTCTTACACTATATCTTCTTTCTGGCCTTCTTCCCAATGACGTGGGAGTCAGCACATGAGTTGGATTTTGTCCAATTTTACAGCTGGATGCTCTTCCCAACGCCAACCCTAACTGAAGGGGTGTATTCCCTATTGTGTGTGTCTGTGGTGATTAGGAGTGTGGCATGTTGTATGTTCATGAAGACAAGTGTGTTAATACCAACACCATAATCCGGTACCTTAGACATAGGAAATAACCATATGCAGTTAAAATCGTCGCCCCGGCCGAGAATGGAACCTGGAGCCCTCTAAACCAAAGACCAGTACGCTGACAATTCAGACGTGTTAAATAAATTAAATGACTATAAATAATCCGCCTCTGTGGTGTAGTGGTTAGCGTGATTAGCTGCCACCCCCGGAGGTCCGGGTTCGATTCCCGGCTCTGCCACGAAATTTGAAAAGTGGTACGAGGGCTGGAACGGGGTCCACTCAACCTCGGGAGGTCAACTGAGTAGAGGTGGGTTCGATTCCCACCTCAGCCATCCTCGAAGTGGTTTTCCGTGGTTTCCCACTTCACCTCCAGGCGAATGCCGGGATGGTACCTAACTTAAGGCTACGGCCGCTTCCTTCCCTTTTCCTTGCCTATCCCTTCCAATCTTCCCATCCCCCTACAAGGCCCCTGTCCGCCATAGCAGGTGAGGCCGCCTGGGCGAGGTACTGGTCATACTCCCCAGTTGTATCCCCCGACCAAGAGTCTGAAGCTCCAGGACACTGCCCTTGAGGCGGTAGAGGTGGGATCCCTCGCTGAGTCCGAGGGAAAAGCCGAACCTGGAGGGTAAACAGATGATGATGATGACTATAAATAATATCACAACCAAGCGAGTTGGCTACGCAGTTCGAGTCCAGTAGCTGTGTGCTTGGATGCGAGAAATATTGGGTTCGAACCCAACAGTCGGCAACTCCGAAAACGGTTCGCCGTGGTTTTTCATTTTCACACCAGGCGAAAACTGAGGCTGAACCGTAATTAAGGCCAGGATCGCTTCCTTCCGTTTTATACCCCATCATCGGTGTAAAACCTGTCTGAGTAGGTGCGACGTTAGATCTTTTGCTGCCGGGCTGAGTGGCTAAGACGGTTGAGGCGCTGACCTTCTCACCCCAACTTGACAGGTTCGATCCTGGCTCAGTCCGGTGGTATTCGAAGGTGCTTAAATACGTCAGCCTCGTGTCGGTAGGCTTACTGGCACGTTAAAAGAACTCCTGTGAGACTAAATTCCGGCACCTCAGCGTCTCCGAAAACCGTAAAAGTAGTTAGTGGGACGTAAAGCAAATAACATTATTATTATTCTTATTGGATCTTTCGCTTGCAATTAATGTAAAAATTAAGTACAAATGAATACATGTAAAATGTATCTGTAAATAATTGAGAGAACAAACACAGTGACAGATAATGTATTTAATAACGTGAGCTAAGCTGACATTATTTTAACAAAATACATCAAAATTTTCTATAATATCCCCCACTGCTGGTGATGTTCTTAAAACTAAACACAGATATTCCTTGAGTGCCCCTGTAGAATGCCTTTTCAATAAATGCAGGGATATACTTTGGTTTAGCGATGAGAACATTAAGAACCAATTATTTCGTAAAGTAAGTGGCAAATTTTCTAAAAGGCATTATCTAAAATAGAAATTATGGGGAAAATCATTCTGAAAGTTCTCAAGTTATCAAGCTTACTTTCATTTAGTGTTGCTAAAAAAAGTAATGGACATGATGACCCAAAAGTCCGTTAACATTTAACGAGGCAATACTTCACCAAATATTGCAGGTAGAGAGGTAATAATAGACTCATATGATTGGCATAACATGGGGTTTTATTGATATCAAAATAAATTACACAAAATTACCACCAAATGGCGCTTCATACGATACAAAGCAATAATTAGCATAACAATCGTGGTTTAGCAAACATGATGAACACATGCTCAACATGTCGGACGTCATTTATCTTTCTTTTCACAATTGGTTTTACGTCGCACCGACACAGATAGGTCTCATGGCGACGATGGGATAGGAAAGGCCTAGGAGTAGGAACGAAGCGGCCGTGGCCTTAATTTAGGTACAGACCCAGCATTTGCCTCGTGTGAAAATGGGAAACCACGGAAAACCATTTTCAGGGCTGCCGACAGTGGGGTTCGAGCCCGCTATCTTCCGGATGGAAGCTCACAGCTGCGCGCCCCTAACCACACGGCCAACTCGTCCGGTAACCGTCATTTATCAACAATGCCTGTAGCCGAGGGACAATGTTGTGAACAGCTCTGTACAGCATATCCGTAGGTATGGTGAGAAATTACCGTCGGCTGTTGTCTTTTTTGCATCGCTAATGAGATCGGACGATCACGGTAGACTTGCAACTTCAGGTAACGCCACAACCACAGGGATTGAGATTGGGGGATCGGGGAGGCCAAGTATGGCATGCCGCGATTGCAGGTGCATTTGACGCCCTCTCTTACGACAGCTCCTTTTATACCGTACACGTGTCTCACGTGTCATAAATGACGTGTTTCTGTCCAGCGCCAACTGTTGGCCTGTTTCTACACTTGTTGGCGTCAGTAAAACCGCACGTCATGTCAAGTATGTGGGGCCATTTCTACCTGACGTGTTGCTGTCCAGCGCCATCTGTTGGTCACTTTTTGTACTTTAGTTTTGTGTCAATAAAATCCAATGTCATGCCGATCATGTGTGTCAATTATTACCTTTCTGTCCGGCTCCATAGCTAAATGGTTAGCGTGCTGGACTTTGGTCACAGGTTCGATTCCCGGCAGGGTCGGGAATTTTAACCATTATTGGTTAATTTCTCTGGCACGGGGGCTGGGTGTATGTGTCGTCTTCATCATCATTTCATCCTCATCATGACGCGCAGGTCGCCTACGGGAGTCAAGTTAAAAGACCTGCACCTGGCGAGCCGAACTTGTCCTCGGACACTCTCGGCACTAAAAGCCATACGCCATTTCATTTCATTACCTTTCTACCTCCAATATTCCGTGAAGTATTGCCTCGTCAAATATAACAGACTCTTGGTTCACTTTGCTTGCTTTTTTTTCTTACTGTAGTATCACTCCAGTCCCATGAGAAAAGTAATCTCAATTATTTCTGTAAGATTGATATTATGTTAAGTAATTGTAATTTTATCGATTACTAGTTGAAAAAAGTAATTTGTAATTGAGTAAAATATTTCTCAGGTAACTGTACTTCAGCACAATTATTTTTTTCTTGTACTCTTCCCATCACTGGTTATAAGTAGTTGTTAGGTTAATTAGGTGATATATACATAATCAATTCACGTTAATATTGTTTAATGCTGTTACATTATTTGTATATTTATAATGCCCCTTAGAAAATTTTACTTTAGTTCACTTTCACCGCAGCCATTAACCCGTAGGTCCCGGGAGGAAAAGTATACTATGGTTAACATTCATTTCAAATCCCTTTTTACGATTTATTTATGTTGTTTTCATATTATTTACATCAGTACCTATTTTGCTATTTGTTTTACGTCGCACCGACACAGATAGGTCTAATGGCGGCGCCGTCAGTATTTATTCAAGGAAAACAGACAAAGAGAATATGTACTAAATATAGTGAATTTCATAACGTAGAATAATATGGCATTATTTTAACAAATTAAATACTCTCTCAAGCAGAAAGAAACGATAACAGGATCACAGAATCACCCTTTCACAGAATCACCCTTTCACAGAATCATTCAATTAATTGTACAATTATTTCAAACTAAGTATCCAGCACACTTACCCTATAAAGTATATCCTCTAAATAGTAATCGCATGGAAGTTATTATAAACATGTAATTATTATAATCAATAAAATTGTTTGAGTATCAGTATTGCTTTTACTTAGTTAACCCAAAGCTAACATCTACCAGAATGAGATATAATGTTTTTCCCCCTTGATATAAACTCTGCAAGTCAAACTAATCAAACTTCGGGACACACTTATCCTATTCTACGTTATTTAAAAAATCTGTTACTAGTACTGCAGGATGTGCAGAAGGAATGAAGACCACACTATTCATTATTAAACTCCAGCAACTCGGCCACTACATTAGAATTGCAGGCGAATGGAACACTGCCTGGAGTCCCACGTTCATTATCAGGATGTGTGAATCGATCGGTGACTCAACGCCGATATCCATTATGGAACAGGCCGCCACCTCTCAGAGTCGTAACCACCATTCCTATCACCACAATTCAGCCTCTCCACTCGTGACCCTAACCAAGAAACGAAAGAGTCGTGTAGCTTGAAAGAAAAAACTGTAACTTCAGGACCGTGTGTATTTACGATGTAGTGAAGAAATTTAGACTGAACGAAATGTAGCCCATAGTGTTGTCATCGTCGGTGAAAAAATCACCACATCTTGCAGTTTGTTTTCCATTGCAATTTTTTGTTTGTTTTACTTTTGTTTTTCTCACAAGGGAAGTGTCTCATCCTTCATGCCAAAACTTACCTCAAAATGACAAGGACCCTAAATACGCCCCTGAATACGCAAATAAGCAATAGGAAAGTGATACTAATCACTACAGAATGGATTATAGAACCCTTTCTGTGGGCAAGCCAGCAATGGACCGGCGAGCAGAAAACCATGAATCAAGTTCCTCAGAGCTCGTCATTCAGGCAAGGATGTTCAGCTGCGCCGCGTTACCGTCTGGTCACGTAGGACTCCAGCTCTGATTTCAGAACCTTGCAGTGGAAAGAGGCAGCAACTTTTTTTGCAAGTGGTCTTCCCCCAGTACATCAGTCATATCACAAAAGTTCCAAGGGAGATTTCGGCATGATGGGTGTAACACTCCCCTTGTCAGTACCGTTTACTGATCACCAAGATGATGACGTTATTGTCATTGAATATATCTGCCGTAGCTGCAGACGAAACGTTTCAAAATGTTCTTCCCTACCGATATTACTTTAGGCTTGGAAAGACTACTTTTCATATCATAGGCCTACTCATTGCACCTATTTTCAAGTTCCAAGATATTAGATTGTAAATGACAACGTCACTGACGCTGAAGATACCTGGATCTCACTCAGCCCTCGTATTCCTTTCACTTAGTCTACGTGATTATAATTGAGGAGCTATTCAATGGTGAGATAGCGACCCCGGTCTAGAAAGCCAAGAATAACGGCCGAGAGGATCCGTCGTGCTGACCACACTACACCTCGTAATCAGCAGACCTTCGAGCTGAGCAGCGGTCGCCTAGTAGGCCATGGCCTTTCGGGGCTGTTGCGCCTTGGGGTTTGGTTTGGTTTAAATACGACTGCTTCATGTCGATAGATTTGTGAATACGTAAAAGAACTCTTGTGGGACTAAATTCTCGCAACTCAACGTCTCCGAAAACCGTAAAAGTAATTAGTGGGACATCAAATCAACATTATTATTATTATTATTATTATTATTATTATTATTATTATTATTATTATTATTATTATTATTATTATTATTATTATTATTATCCCTGGCCTGGCAGGGAATCGAAGCCGGGCCCACCGGGTAAGAGGCAGGCACGCCACCCCTACACCGCGGCGTACTTAAACACCTGCAAATACCACCAGACTGAGTACAGATCGAACCCACCAGCTTTTGCTCAGATGGCCAGCGACATTTTCACCATTCATAACACGGATTGGTAGCATAAGGAATGACATTACTAGCATCGCTCATACCTCAGTCACTTTCATTTCTTTCAAGGACCCCAGTTAGAGTATGGTTCCAGGATTACTTGATACGAGAACTAGGAAAGTTCCCAAAAGAAAGCAGGGGGATTTGTTCTGGGTGATTTCCGAAAAAGGAGTAGTGCTGCGAAATTGTTGCAAAATTACAGCTGGGAAGACTTGAGAGTAAGGAGACGAGCTGCTCGACTAAGTGGTATGTTACGAGCTGTCACGAGACAGATGGCGTGAAATGACATTAGTAGACGAATAAGCTTGAGTGGAACTTTTAAAATGAGAAAAAATCATTATATGAAAGTAAAGTCAGAATTAGAGAAATTAATGCAAATATTTATTTATTGGACGAGCAGTAAAGGATTTGGATAATTTATCAAGGGAAATGGTCTATAAATTTCCAAGTTTTTTGAAAAAAGTTTAGGTAAACAATTTATAAGAAATCTGCCACCTGGACAAGTTCCTAAACGCAGATGATTGATTGATTGATTGATTGATTGATTGATTGATTGATTGATTGATTGATTGATTGATTGATTGATTGATTGATTGATTGATTGATTGATTGATTGATTGATTGATTGATTGATTGATTGATTGATTGATTGATTGATTGATTGATTGATTGATTGATTGATTGATTGATTGATTGATTGATTGATTGATTGATTGATTGATTGATTGAAGAGTCGAGGAGAGAATGACGCACATTTGTTCACACCAGAAGACATAGCGCAGTGTAAGCACTAGGTCTCGCCACCAAAGACTGCTAGCTGAACTATACAAGTGGGTCGCGGCTGATAGACGAAGAGTGCTGAAGATCGTAGACCAAACGGAAGGCCAAAGTGTGGATTTGAACGAAGTGAAGTGTACTAAAGGTGATAAGAAACGGCGGCATCAATGGGCTGTGTAGATAGAGTAAATGGAATGAAAGAGGATCCGAGCTAAAGAATCACCATCCCATCAAATAACTGAAAATATGGGACTTTTCCTTCGCAGTGGATTACGGTATTCAGTGAACACCAGGGCTAGAGATAGTATTTGCTCCCTAGTCTTCAGAAGATTGACTTTGAAACATACGACACACACGGCCTGTCTCATTATTTCTGAAAAGAAGAGATTTTAAAAGGGCCATACAACAGCCAACGACAGTCATATGAGGCTGCACGAAAAGCATATCGACTGGAAATGAATTTTGAAGTCGATATGTGCATATTCTATGCGATGGTAAAAATGTCGTATTCCAATTTTTGGCGCTGGTGGTGTGGCGTGCGACGATTTGAACTATTTCCAGCATTCATATTGGCATATCGTGAAAGTCACTAATCATATTTTGGGGAGTGTAATTAAACAATATAGCCCTCATGCTACAAGGTATCTTATATATAATCTGATACCGAGTGAGTTGACCGAGCTGTTAAGGTCACGCAGCTGCAACCTTGCATTCGGGAGAAGGTGGATTCAAATTCAACCCTCGACAGCCCTAAAGATGGTTCTTCGTGGTTTCCCCGTTATCACATCAGGCTAAAGCTGGGACTATACCTTAATTAAGGCCATGGCCACTACCTTCGCAATCCTAGCCGTTTCCCAGCCTTCCGTCGCCGAAAACCTTCGATGTCTCAGTGCGTCGTTAAACCTGTAGCATATACAGAGTGAAGCGAAATTCACGCACTCGGGCGTCGCAGCGCGACTTCTCACATGCCAGCAATAAAAAATGTATCTCACAAAAGTTCGTCCTGCGAGTATATCTGGGAGAAAAAGGAAGTTGAAGAGTGGCAATCTGGCAACACTGTAACCACATGTAGGGTAACTTACCTCTGTCAGCACACAACAGTCGTGCTGTACAGTTGGTGCAGTAGATAGAGTTCTGGGTTAGCATGCAGGAGGTCGAGGGGGTGGATTCTGGTTTGAGGTGTATGTTTTTTATTTCGTAAATGTAGTCCAGGTGGTATGGTATCTGGCATCTTAATCGTCTACAGCGATTGCAGGGCGTCCTCTAGAAACCATTTGCACTTGCATACTACGATCCTAGAAATGGACGAACATTCGTTTTCATTGGTCAGCTTTGAAAGACGCCCTTTCCACGTCGTGGGCATGAATTTGTTCGCACCTCTTCATCTACTAGATGCGTTACAACGTGATCAGCTTTACTATATTTTGTAAATGTAGGATACATGTGAAGTAACAAAAGATGCCTTACTGTATTAGGCCTACAGTATGTAGTGTCCGATGGAAATTAGCAAATAAAAAAGTGCGCCTCAACCCAGGATCGAACCATCGAGCTCCTGCATGGTAACCCAAAACTCTATCCACTGCACCAACTGTACAGTACGACTAGTATGTGCTGACAGAGGTAGTTACCCTACATGTGGTTACAGTGTTGCCAGACTGCCACTTTTCAACGTTCTTTTTCTGCCGGATATATTCGCAGGACGAACTTTAGTGAAATACATTTTTGTTTTATTGCTGGCATGTGAGGAGTCACGCTGCGACGCCCGAGTGCGCGAATTTCGCTTCACCCTGTATATAATTTGATAAGCTGTTTCCCAATAATCGAAACTGTGAGAGAACGGCAGAACAGGTTTCAATAAGTGACACCCTCATTTTAAATCATATTGTGCAATCTAACGGTCTGCCAAATATAGTACTTTTCATAGAAATGCTGATTTTCTACTTCGTTACGAAGTAAGGTCTTCCGCTAGGAACCGTGGTGTGCGCAAAGTACCGTGAGGCAGCTGGTGGTGTTTCAAGGCCCTTCGCTATGTACAATATGACAGCCGGTGTCGTCGCTCCCAGCGCTGCAGTAGAGTGAATCACCAGTCTCAAGCAGCAGCGTACTGTTAAGTTGGTAGCGTGAAGTAACTACAAACTTACAAAGTTTACTTCGCTACATAAAAATAAATATACTGCGTGTCTCCAACGAGGTGCTCCCGTAGACACGTTCGACCTTACAAGTACTCATCTCAGAGAATTTGAGCGCACTGAGTTTCAACAGAAACAGCTGTAATGCACAACCGACTGCAGTTACGCCGAAGATCCTTAAAACCATGATTTCCTTTCGACGCAGAAAGTGTTTCTTCGCATGGTCAAAAGTGGCACATGAACAGCGTTATCACCGTCTAGCGCATTGATAAACTCTGCTCCCGTCGTAGTTACCACAAACTGTTGTTAAGTTGACAACATTTCAAACAACAAACTCCTGCTACAAGCTAATGCAAGGCGGGAACTGTTAAGAACAGTGAAATGCCGGAGGAAAATTTCGTGGGCATTTATTGAGAAGCGTCAACATCCATGACTGTGCACGAATCGATCAACAGAACAGGTTTTTACAACAACTGTAAACAGATGTGGCCAACATGACAGACCTGATACGATACAGAAGAAGAGGGGAAAGCCGAATCGTAAAATATAACTTCATATGTGCCCTCCAGGTGGCCATGATCATTACGACGTCAAGCCTATTTGGTATGACTTGGCCAGTTCGCTCCCCGTTGATGCAAACAAAATCACCATCACAATGTAGGGTAGGAGAGATGGTGGTATACAATTTATAATTACTAGATTGTATGCCAATAGCCTGGATTCGATTCCAAACCTCAATTCTGCTTCTTCTTTTCCTACCGCTTTTTCCCACACCTGTGGGGCCGCGAGTGCGAACTGCGTCACACATGTGGAATTGGCCCTGTTTTACGGTCGGATGGGTTTCATCCTCTCCGTACCGCATTATCCTCGCCATACCCCCACATCCAGGCGTCAAATAGAATGACCTGCACCAGGCGAGCTGAACATATCCTCGGACACCCCAGCACTAAAAGTCGTAAGATAACAAAATTAACTTCAGTGAGTGGAAAATAAGCCTACTTATAGGATTACACGAGTTTCCTGTTTGTATAGTTTAAACAAAGTAAGGACAAACAATACAGTGTCTACTAGAATAAAATACACTGCCCAAAATTGAAATACCATGTTATGCAAGTGCTCATTTTTTCCAAAATATGAAAATCCCTAACAAATTCGTTCAAGAGATCTTGAATTGCTACATCCGCAATTTTAGGCCAATAGGACTCGGCTCGACCAAGACTCGAAAGAGTATGCAAGTTGTGGCCAACAGTTCAAACCTCGAATCAACTGAGCATTGCACAACATTTCAAATCCTAGAGCAGTCACTAAGTGCTAAAAGCGACACTATTACTCCTGTTCTTACAACAAAGTTTGAATTGAAGAAACGACCTAAGGAGCGTTCGTGCACACGAGCACTTGTCTACTCGCATTTCGAGAGCAGTAATTGTAATTTAAAGAGCAACATATTGTGAACGCCTCTTCTAGGGGATTAAATTGAGAGTTTAATACGAAATGAGACCTACACGCGACACTGGTGGTCGGTAACCAGCACGCTCAAGATTCAACGAAATACTGACCTCTGCTGACCTGGACTAGCGAGAAAGATGTCTACGCAAGCGACGGGGGGTGCATAAGGCCAATGGACGTGATGATTTTTTTAAATATAATAGAGAGAAGCGAAAAGTTATGACATAAGACCTTAACTGAAAACATTAAACACAGAACGACACATTTCGACCAATTAAGAGGACATCTTTAGATTCCTAAAATCACGAGACCTAAACGTAGATTCGATTACAGATTTATGCTTGTCACACTGCTGCAAGGATTCAATGAAATACGCTGCTCAAAATGTAAATTTTGTTTCATCTTTAGGTGTTCGCAATATTGTAGTCGTAATATTGAAAGGTACGTTCTGAAAATTCTTACTGTCTGCCTGGCTAGGGACAAAGGAGTAGGTGGTAAGGTTTCCATAGAAAAGTCGGCGTACCCACTGTGGTTGTCAAGGAGATTAGCTTGCTGGTCCATTCGTGCTGCTTGGAGTTGCCAAACCTCTCACTTCTGAATTATGTACGAACGAATGAAAACATCAGCCGTAAGCGAAGGGAAGAGGAAAGGAATCTGGCAACACCGTGCAATGCCACATCCAATGCTTCGCCCTCCAGCCCTATCTGTCAAAACGCTTCTTTCAATATTACGGGTATACACTGTACGAATGGATAGTGGGATAGGGATACCACTATTACGGCAATGGCATGTCCTGTTTATATAACAGACAGTTCCACTGCCATCCAGATGTTTGGGAAGTGTCAGTGTAAACATTAAGAGGCACGAGTGACTCAATTCAAAGTGCTTTCGTAGGTTGTAGGTCTGTATTGCACCCATAAGCGAATTTACGCAATTAATTTACAAATTAAAAGTTGAATATTTCGCATATGGGATACTACAATTGGCTGGGAAACTGGCAGTCACAAAGGAACTTTCTGGCGCCAGTGTGACGGCAAGTAGAATCCTCGAAACTCTTCTTAGAGCACGACCAACTTGTAAACCGCCCTGAGTACTCCTTCCAATAAATTTTATGATACCGCCTAGGAGTGGCGACTTTCTGTTGGTTCTCACGAGAAAATTACGCGTTGAGGCCTGACCTACTTAGCTAGGACAAAGGGACAACGACAATACCCGCCAACTCTTGGGAGGAAATGGAAGCATCCACGCTACGAAGAGCGCGAAAGTCTCAGCCAATCACAAAATTCCAAATTTGAATGAACTGTCATAGCGGGAATCTACAGTCAGTATTTCGCTATCTGAAGCCCGGTGTGGTGGTGAAAAACAGTGTCCTGATTTCTTTATAATATTTGGAAATTTATCAGTGCGAATCTGTGGTTAATTAGTGCCTAATTAATAAAATTTAACTCCACGCGGAGGGGTAGTAGTTTCCAGGAGAATGAACTGTCATGGCGGGATGGAGCCATTCACCGGAAGAAAATAACACCAGTGACGCGCGCCGTCGTGTGGATTATCCTGTGATCATTTCCCACGGCGCAATATTACATGTAAGTCAGACAAAAATTAGGAAGTTCTGTACATAAATTTTGAAAACTTTAACCTACGGATGTACGATAAAGCGCTCCCGAGGGCTAGATCATTACGCCATATCCCTTCCACAGAACTATTTTCAAGGTGGGGGGAGAACTCTTTACAAAACCCAGCGACCAGGGGGTTGAATTCTCAGTGATTCTGCAGAATTCTCAGTGTGTTTCTTCAGATTCTCAGTGATTCTTTAGTAGTCGCAGTGATTCTTCAGTATTCTCAGTGAAACTTCAGTTTGACAGTGTGAATCAGAGCGACAGTGTGACAGAGGTGACAGCTAATTCAGTTAGTCAGCTTTACTTTTGGCTGGTAAGAAAGCGAGTAGAGACACTTGTAGGCATTTTGAGAAAGCCTTGTATTATTTTACTTGGGAGAGTAACATTTCAGAAATGAACACTTTAACGAACTTTTACTATTTATGCAGGAATAACAGGCAAGAGCTACACTTTCAACACTTGGCTTAAATGAACTCACGTTACGAGTCGAGAGGAACAAGTCCATGTTTTCAGCACAATTACATAAAACCTCTCTAACCCACGGGTAGTTTCACATTTGTCATCAGCATAAACTTCTCCACAACATTTGAAACTTTATTTTAGCTTGCTTTTACCACTTAATAAACCGTTTGGCAAGCGAGATGTTTACGGGGAGAGACTAGTAAAGGCAGACAGGGAGGAGAATGACTTTTCTTTAATGAAGGCCGCAGTGGTAGACCTTGAGCAAACAGTTATGTCCCGTTGGGGTTAATGTTCGATAAGCTCTATGTAAACAAAAGCTGAGAGACCAGAGTGCAGACCAACAGGTGATTTTCAGGTAGACAGCGGAGACGACCGGCCAACTTCACGACAGGATTCTGCAGTGGTATCGTCTAACCTTCACTGGAGTGCGAGAAATGCGAGTGTTTTATGTTAATGTAAGCGTGTGTTACGGCATGACAAAAATGTGTCAAATTTGCGTGTGTGGAAATTTGGATTACCACAGCAGCATCAAGATGGTATTCTAATTCACCATGACCGAGTCCGGAGGGTGAGCCAGCATGCCTCCATCACCAGGTATGAGCATCAATAAATAATGTAAATAAATATGTAGGACCGTGACTAATCGATGATCAAATGTAGTTTAGAGTATTAGGTAGGATTGTAAATAATTCACAGTTTTATAATACTACTATAATAATAATAATAATAACAATAATAATAATAATAATAATAATAATAATGTCACACTTTTCAGCTAGGGTTATGTGTGCATTTCGTTTAGGTAGATGTTGTTTGCGTGTTGTCATGGATTATTTCTGTAGTATGTCACTTTGACAGTTTAGGAAGCTATGTTATTTGATCTATGAGTGTAATGCCGATTTATAATATAATTATTTTTCATCACGTTATTATATTGTTGGAATTTTGATCTTGTAGACGCCGCAATTTTTGCTCTTTATGCGCATTCAGTTTGTTTATGTTGGGGAATCATCCTTCAGATGACCGTTTCTGGTAGTACCAATCCCGTGTATTTTTGCGACGATTTTTGGTAGACGCGAGTATTTATTTCTGTGTAGTTGCGGTTACACATGTTTCAACATCTGTGTTTTGAGAGGCAATCTCGTCTTTTTTATATAGAAACAGTGAGTGCCAGGAAGCCATTGATGAGTCAGCTCTGATATTTTGTGATAGGTGAAGCAGAGAATGATCAAGAGATCGAGCTAGATGAATAATATCCCTGATGATCTACGTTGATAATGGAAATATGATATTTGGACCATGTCATGAACTGTCGTAAGAAATCGTAATATGCACGACAGATATTTCGCCCGCCGGATACGAGCGAGGCCGTATTGTGAGAATAATGAATAATGATGACGTCGAGAATTAATGAGTAAATAGAATTGTGAAATGAATAATTTAACCAAGAGTGTTAAATGTGTTACGACATGGGTTATGATTGTAGGCAGAAGCCTGTATTTGTTTAAATAACTCCAGGGAAAGTAGATGCTCGGCAATTATGCTAGCCATTGTACATGTGAGCAGAGCGACGAGTCAATGTGTTTTTCGATAGTCACGTAAAGTCATGGATGACATGAAATAACAGTAATTATTGTCCATAAAGGTTAAATAGTATCAGGTCCAGACAGTTATCGTCTGAGGTTAGAGATTGCCGTCAAATTCACAATATTTATAGTTTTGCTACTCGCAGCGGGGTATATTTTTCTGGAGACTCTGATTTTGATTTTGCGCATTCCATCCTTATTAATTTCCGGTAGGCCGCGATGGTGGGATCTAGTTTTGCTTATTTGTTTTTCTTTCTGAGTGTACTTTATTACCGTTTATTTGTAGGACGTAATCGTATGTGAATTATTTATATTTGATCTGATGTAAATAGATAGGTGTAGATAGGCTAGTTTTGATTTCTGTATTTTCTTTGTCGGAGCAGTGTTTCTCCGTTAACAGATTTAATGATGTAAATAAGATTTCAGATGTTAGGTTAATGGATCATCGATTAAGTCACAGTCGAAATCATAGTAGTGGTATGCTCATACCAGATTTCAGTAATTACCAAACCTTTTAAAAATCCACTACATTTTATTTAGAAAATGAAGCGATCTTTAATAAACCAATTGTATAAAAACTGCCGCAATGAATGAGGTAAACAAAATGGCATCTGCCTCCATCTAGTGGTGGTACCACAAATAATGAATTCATAATGAAATGCAGTTAGCGGCAAATTCAATAGAAATTTTGATGTACAAGGATCGCTGTCATTTGAAATGTTAACGTGAGGCACTTGGCCTAATCTTTTGGATTATTTTTTTTAAGAAGTCCAGTCTATCACAGGCAAGCAAGTGAAGTTAAAAAAATTAGATGAGTGGTTGTAACACTCAGATTTATGTTTCAATAATTTATTTTGTTTAATCATGAGGTGTTTGAATAAGACAGTGGATATGTGGTAAATGAAGAGTGATGTTCATGGCTGTTTTCTTCGAATTATTTCCTTATGTGATACACTTGGTTAGTGCAGTCCATGATTATTTTAAAGTTGGGTGTTTTCCCAAATGAGCCACATGTGTTAATATTTGATAACTCCTCTGAGACAGTGGATTTGATGACGTAACTAATTACTTTATTATGATTCAAGTATCTTAATTTATTTGAGAGAGATTTTTCTACGTAATATAATTCTGTAGGTCAAAGTAGGTGGTCTTTCTGACCAGAGTTTAAATTGATTCACATTATCAACTTGAAGACAGTGTCAACATAGTCTGGAATATTTTAATTAATGTGATTGACCTTCAGTCAGTTTATTAGGCAGATAATGATGTTATTGTGAGGCAGATCCTCAATCTTTAATTTTCTTAATCTCATTTATTTCACTTTGTGTTCATTTTCACCAGTTCAGTTTACGTTCATTTTTTTTGGCACTTTGCATTTTATTCAATAAATTAGTCTTTTATTTAAATTTTAATTCAGTCTTTGGGTACCGTCATTTATAGTTAGTTTACCCCATCTTTTCATTCCCTCACTCCTTGATCGACGGGTGGCCTCTCTTCGGGGATAGCGGACGGTCACGACTGAGGAAGAAGAGTCTACATGCAGCGGTGAGTATCATTTACATGTCATTTATTACAGGAGCAGCCGGCGCACAGAAGAAGGAAGAGTTCACCGCAGTTGTTGCCTTGAAAAGGGCACAGTATGGAGTGGAGTGGCTGACTGTGAGGACCAGAGTAACCAACGGGGGAAGAAGTTGTTGTCAAATGAAGCCACTCTTGAGCTTACACTACTTCAATAACGCTGCTCGCAGAATGAATTTGTTTTAATGCCAGGGCTTGCTCAGAATACGATTTGGGATCACTGGAAAAGTTTCCAGGAGACTGGAAGTGTTGCCAGAAAGTCTGGCGCGGGCGCCCAAAGGAATACAACCCCAGGACAGAATCGTTTTGTAAGTCTACAAGCTCTTCAAATCCAACAAGTTGCAGCACAAACACTGCAGGTTGACGTAAATCAGGCTTCTGGAGTGCGAGTTAGTGACCAAACAGTCAGAAACAGGCTTCGAGAGGTCAATTTAAGATACTAACGACCCGCTCAAGAACCTGCACTCGACAGACGGCATCGTGGCAGGAGACTGCAGTTTGCTCTAAGGGTGTATCTAAGTTATACCGACAAAAAATCAGAGATGCTCTTCGCGTTATATAAAGAACGATGGCGCAATCGAATTGGCGGAGAAATATTTTCTCTTCGGGAAAATGAGGTTACTTTTTTAATTCCGGACGCGCGATTCAAACTGATGAACTCACCGCATTTGCTGTGCCAGAGTGCATACCGCTGCTGTGCTTTAGGGAAGGGAGGGGAAGTGGGGTGATAATGCTTCGCGCCTTGTCAGAAGCATAGTTTTGAAGCTGTTATTCATGCAAGAGATGACAATACTCCTTATTAAGACGCTTAATTACCACGAAATCATTTTAGTGTATGACAAGGGACCATTTTGTTTATGATACGTTGCACAACGATCTGTTGTATTGCGTGTCCAAAGAACGCTTTTAATTTCAATTTCTCATTGTTGCAAAGAAGAAGATATGTTTTCATGTCATGTCCAATGGGGCTGGGTGTGTGTATCGTTTTCAGCATAATAATTCGTTACAGCTAGGCCCTATCCTCGCAGACGGGCATGTCACCTATAAACATCTACTCGAAAGACCTGCACCAGGCGTCTCCGCAGGCCACACGATATTATTATATTCAATTTACTTGTCGAAAACACGAGGGTCCACGCGGGAAGAAGATGCACCACCGTGCTTAAATTATAAAGATTAATATAAGGAGTGCGTGTTTCATCTTGTCGATAATTTCACGAGCGCGCAGCAGAGGGAAATTATCTAAGCAAGATGAAACCACTATTTGTATTTGGTAAGACTATTCATTGAATGAAATAAATATTATTATGTCAACATGTATGCGTATCATGGAGGTATAAACATATCAAAATGTGATCAAATTATTTGATTCATTTTTTACACGTTTAACGTCGCGCCAACACATCGTAGATTTTTAATGACGGAAGATGGTAAGAGCTAGGATTGGGAAGGTAGCGGCCATGGTCTTAATTAAGTTACAGCCTCAGCATTTGCCTGGTGTGAAAATGGGAAGTAACGGAAAACCATACTCAGGGCTGCCGACGGTGTGATTCGAACCCACCATCTCTCACGGCTGCGCGATCTTGATCAGATTTACTTTTCGAGCAGTGTAATGATTATTACAAACATTTTTAAATAGTTATTTAATATTAATAAAATAAACGCCCAAGCTTAATCCTTTGGTAGTTGGTACTTGAGATAAGTGAATGTTTCTCTAAACGAGGATGACTGGTGTAAGATTCTTGGTGATATATGGAATATGGGTCGGAATTCATATTCAGATGTCGATATGGAGCAAATTAAGAAATTCTCACATTGTCCCTAGTGACCTTAGTGTAACCAGCATGGGACTAACATCTCTGGCTCAAAGTGATCTTTCTAACTGCACCACATATGAAGGGTCTGAATCGATATTTAGATGGGAAAATCGCCATTTTTTCAAAAACGTTTATAGCAATTGTTTTAATGTTCCCAGACATTATTCGCTATAATATCACTTAAAATTGTTTCCCTTTCTACTTGCGAACAAAACCAGACCAGAATCTTTTAAATCTGTTGAAGCGTTTACTTGTTAGGGTGCTCCAAACTCTATTGAGTACGCATTACCGAGCGCAGTAAGCACGAGGTCCCCGCGGGCAGAAATTGCATCACTGCGCTAAAATCATCGAGTGTGTTTCATCTTGTCGGGCTGCGGAGAGAAATTATTTGAACAAGATAATAATAATTTCATGTGGCTATTTCTAGCCGAGTGGAGCCCTTGTCAGGCAGACCCTCCGATGAGGGTGGGCGGCATCTGCCATGTGTAGGTAACTGCGTGTTATTGTGATGGAGGATAGTGTTATGTGTGGTGTGTGAGTTGTAGAGATGTTGGGGACAGCACAAACACCCAGTCCCCGGGCCATTGGAATTAACCAATGATGGTTAAAATCCCCGACCCAGCCGGGAATCGAACCCGGGACCCTCTGAACCGAAGGCCAGTACGCTGACCATTCAGCCAACGAGTCGGACATTTGAACAAGATGAAACCACGATTAGTACTTGGTAAGACCATTTACTGAATTAAATGCTTAATAAACAATATTAATAAATTGAAAATAACATATGTATTGACACAAATGTCTTGTGACTGGGGGGCAACTGAAAATTAGCATCACGAAATTAGCGGTACAAAATGTGTGACGCGATGTCACCTAGTAACCGAGCAGGCTGTAATGTGACCATGACTGAGAGACATATAGAAGGTTCTTTTATCAATGAGGCATCACCTCATCATACTGTAGAGAATTAACCATTTCATTTGTGGTAGTTTGACAGGCCCTGATTCAGTCCGCCCTCCCCCCCCTTTCGATGCACTGAATCCTACACTTGTCTACTCCACATTCCATATAGACCACTCGAAAACGATTTAATTATTAGATACAAATAAATTAATCGTTATCAATTTCAGTTTCATTGTCCGGCTCCATGGCTAAATGGTTAGCGTGCTGGCCTTTGGTCATTGGGGTCCCGGGTTCGATTCCCGGCAGGGTCGGGAATTTTAACCATAATTGGTTAATTTCGCTGGCACTGGAGCTGGGTGTATGTGTCGTCTCCATCATCATTTCATCCTCATCACGATGCGCAGGTCGCCTACGGGTGTCAATTCAAAAGACCTGCAGCTGGCGAGCCGAAATTGTCTTCGGACACTCCCGGCACTAAAAGCCATACGCCATTAATTATTCAGTTTCATTTATTGAAATACATATTTACAATCATTTGATTTTCCTTCAGTGGAAATTGGGACGAATTTTAAATAAAATATTATTTACTTGAATTTATTGTATACCAATAGATAACGTCACTTCTGCAAATCCCTTTGAATTTGTCCCCATATTTGATTTATTCACTGCCTTGTACCAGGTGTATGCATAAGTTTTTGCCGGGTTTTGTGGTAAAGAAAGCACGTAATTTTCAAGGGAAAATCATTTTTTGTATATCAAAATATGGGCCGTCGGCTTCTACACACTTTGCCCATCTTTCAGGTAAGTTATGAAAACCATACCACAAAAACTGCTTGTCTTTACGGCAAAACATTCGTCGAGCCATTTTCCAACGTCCTCGAAATTGCTGAAGTACTGCTCTGCGAGCGCGTGCCCAATTGATGCGAAGAGGTGATAGATGGCGCCAGGTCGGGGCAGTACGGCGGGTGCGGAAGGATGTCCCATCCAAACGATTTCAAGGTGTCTTTCGCTGGTTTTGCTGTGTCATACGGCACATTGTTTTGTAACAAAATCACTTTGCCATGTCTTCTGGGCTATTCCTGTCGTCTTTCGATCAATGTGTGATTTAAATTACTCATTTGTTGGCGATAGCGTTGTCCATTAATGTTTTTTTTTAATCTTTAGGGAAAATGGAAAATTACTCCTGTCATTATCTTTGAACTCTTGAACTTGAATGCAGTTTATGATTTCTTACGGTGAAATGTTGTGCAAAGACGAAGTCTGTAGATCTTCCATTCTTATTTGAGCTAAATGTATCTGTGGAAAAAATACTGTTTTTGTGAAATTATTATAGGAATTTCTTGTAAAATCCTCCGTAGAGCGCAGTGTTTCGAAGTTAGGCCTTTTCACACAACTGGGTTCATTCCGTTTAAAACTTCTCTTAACACGAGGACATGGCCGTGCGGTTGATGTCGCGCAGCTGTGAGCTTACATTCGGGAGACAGTGGGTTCGAACCCCACTGTCGGCAGCCCTGAAGATGGTTTTCCGTGGTTTCCCATTTTCACACCAGACAAATGCTGGGCCTGTACCTTAATTAAGGCCATGGCCGCTTCCTTCCAACTCCTAGGCCTTTCCTGTTCCATCGTCGCCATAAGACTTATCTGTGTAGGTGCGAAGTAAAGCAAATAGAAAAAAACATGAGCACATATTTTCTCTTGTGGGTATTTCTGAGTACCTTTTTATGTTCCAATTTGATCTGTTTGCGAGTGTTTGCCGATAACTTTCTTCTTATATAATTGTACAAGACTGGTTGGAAAAAATCTTCCAGTTTCAAGTCTGTATTTCTGAAATCTAACTGATGTAATCCAAGTAATGTAATGGGGCACGCGGCTGTGAGCTTCATCCGGGAGGTAGTGGATTCGAATCCCACGGTCGGCAGCCCTGAAAATGATTTTCTGCGGTTTCCCATTTTCACACCAGGCAAATGCTGGGGCTGAACCTTAATTAAGACCACGACCGCTTCCTTCCAACTCCTAAGCATTTCCCCTCCCATCGTCACCATAAGACTTATGTGTCGGTGCGACGTAAAGCAACTTGCAAAAAAAGAAAAGTAATGTAATGCCGCTCCTGATAACTGGAACAAACATTTTATATAATATTCTTCTTTGACTTACCTTAAAATTATAAATGACTTGCTATCAGGTGCTTTACTGTTTTAAATCCTTTTCATTTCTTGTTCTTGTGTGGAATACACCATATTATATTAAACAGATATTTGTTATATTTGTTCATCCACTTATGCTCCTACTCTCTTGCTTTCTGCCCTTGTACTTTCACTAATGCATCCTTTGTTATATTTTTCTTCCTCCTTTGTGCCATCCACAATTGGCCTCTACTTGCCCAGCATTTCATACTTCACTTCCACTGCGCTGGCTTAAACTCTGCATACTTTGTATGTCTTACTGTTCCGTCCTATGCAAAAACGCACTTCAGTGGTAGCAGACTGGGACCGGCTAACCAAGTCGTCAGACCACATAGACTTGATGCCTTAACAATCATGGGCCACCAAGCAGGCTAGAAATCGGCTGTTGCCTATGAATTGGAACTGTCTCGATATTTGCCTGGATGTGAAAATGGGGAACTATAGAAAACCATTTTCAGGGCAGCCCACGCGTCTCCCGAATGCAGAACTTGGATCTAAAGCCGTAGAGTGTTACCAACTCCGCTCGGTGCACTACATGCCAGCTAATCAAAATAATAGAGCCACCAGACGCCTGTAAAGACGTTCAACAACAACTAGGTCACCATCCTCTCTTAATATTAATCAAAAGTGAAAACAGAATAGGTCCGATCCTTCGAGAAATGGTATCGATCGACGAGAGAGAGGGAAGGGCCGTGAAGGGCGTGAAAATAGAAGACTCCCTAGGCCTCGCAAATCTAACACCGTCGAAGACACAAGAGAACAAGATTTGAGCAATGGAGGCTGGGCAGGAAAGATGAAAGGGAGGAGTACAAGAGTAAGTGGGAGAAATTCCAGTCTCGGCTAGGGCAAGAGTGGTCGCACACCCGCGTTCCCTCTATTAGTCGCTCCCTTACACAGATAGGGCATACCATGGGGGTATTCTACCCCCCGCACACACAATGGGAAATAACGTGTCCGCCACTGCGCTTGAAGCTTCAACATTAGACACCTAAACTCACTTGTTTACCCTTCGAATCTCTCGTATTTTGAAGGACCAGGTGAACTCTTGCTTGGTTTATATCGACCTAACATTGCTGACCATGGCTGTATGTAAAATAAGGGCACCGTCCAACCTCTACTAAGAACGCACTTTTATCTTCATCTTTTACCTTTCAACGACCCAATTCCAAACTTCAGGTCAATTGAAAATTGTGTATCCTATTACCGTTGATGATAGCATCTTGTTGTAAGTTAAATGTAGACCGGAAAAGCTAAAGGGGGTAAGTGCCATAAACATTTAGAGGTATTCGATATAAACGATTACTTTAAAAAAAAGGGATATTTTAAATTGATGCATGAAGTTTGAATGTATCTTCGTATGTCTTCTGCCTGTAGGGATGAAGTACAGTGGGGACTTCGAGGGCCCTGCGACCGCTACGGTAGCTGTGAAGGCCCTTCAGGAACTCTGAAAAGTGCTGGCAAAAGGGGCTCTGGTTAAGACGCAGCAGGTCGTTATGCTACTTAGGTTCCAAAATGGGTTAAAAAATAAGTAAATAAATTCAATGTAAATTTCAATCTTATACCAGTTGTATAGTATTATTTGAAGTAATTCCACATACTGTATATAAGTTGACTATGTTTGTAAGTATAGGAGATAAGTAGGATTATGTAAACAATATAAATTTATTAAAGATGAGCTGTTTGTTTAATAGAAAAAATTGTTAGCGTAAATTGTATATTATTGTATTCTAGAAAAAATGTCTTCTCTTTTTAATTTAAAATTTAGTGCTTGACAATAATGTATTTTAGTGTACCATTTGCCACCGAGGTAGACACCTCATTTGCAAATAAAGAGATTTTGGTTTGATGTTTGATGTTCTTGTGATATCCCAAAACATCTGAGGAGGCATACACTTGACAATATGGAAAAGATCTGTGTACCTTATGTTTTAAGTTATTGAGGTAACTCCATTTACTTGAACCGGCTTGAAATGTAATTATGGACTAATTCTGCGATAAACGTATTTATGTTTCACTTTCAACAAAGTCAACCTTAAAGCGCAGGTACTTTCTTATTCTTCTTCTCGAAGTGGAAAGCTGTCTGGCAAGACTCCTAATTCCGTTGACATTATACTGGACATTATATATTTTCTGCAGTAATATGCCTGTTCAAAACACAATACGTTTCCCTATCGCTAATTTTTCTGTGAACATAACGATACCGGGATTACCTCTCGTCAACGTCAGTCATGATTCTTTTGATATCAATATATACAAAATAAAAGTTTTGTCTGTACATTGCTCAGAATTTGAAGAGAATGGTATTTCTGCATCGGTCATGTCCACAGTAACAAGGAAATGCACTTTTTACTTTTCCGTAATTTCTGTCGGTCTGTCTGTCTGTATGTATGTATGTACAGTATGTATGTATGTATGTACAGTATGTATGTATGTATGTATGTATGTATGTATGTATGTATGTATGTATGTATGTATGTATGTATGTACACGCATCACGAGAAAACGGCTGAAGAGAATTTAATAAAAATCGGTATGTATAGTCGGGGGATTAACCACTACAATCAAGGCTATAAATTATTTTATTCACACTGAGTGAAATGGTAATTTAGGGGAAGGCCTAAAATTTAATTCTCAAATATTTATATTATTAGTGGTCTATCGATAAATACTACATAACCAAAGTTATATAGAATTAAATTTCCGATAATTTATGTCATACATTTTTACTGTACCGGCTATGATAACACAGATATATGCATGAATTTGTATTTTTATTGCTAAGTCCATATCAACGCCGAGCCACGAGAAATGGGCAAACAGAATTTAATGAAAATATAGTTATATAGAGTCGGGGAATAAGTAACTGCAGTTTAAGCTACGAACACGCGTATTCACCCTGGATAAATGGTAGTTTAGGAGAAGGCGCCTAAAATTGAATTTTTAAATACGAATGTTGTTGGTCCTATCGAAAAGTACTACATAACAAAAGTTATAGAGAGTACAATTTCCGATCATTTATGTTTTATTAAGTTTTACCGTACCAACTATGATAAGAGTGGTGTTTCAGAGTCGGAAGAAAACTAAATGTAAAGGCCTACAATATCGAAGGAACATAACATTGATCAACAATTAACATTTCATTGACCATTGTTTGTTGTGATGTTCTTTGTCTCTTATGCTGCCATTCTACTCCGATAGATGGGATTACTGGTGCGTACCGAGTATAGCAGCCTGCCTGAATATTGGCGGAAAATAGCTGGGGAGTTAGAAAACTTTCTTCTCTAGCATGTCATTTCTCTAGTTCATACATTTTCTGATACTGCTGGTACGTAACACACTGGTTCATCATAGTATTCCAGCTATTCGATACCTACTCTGACGCGCTCTTTTGAATGAGCAGTGTGCACTCTTACGGTAGAGGCTCTCTTAGTAGTAGTATGAACTGGTCTAGAATTACAATTTAGGCCTGTTCCTAATTATAGCACCCCTATTCTAAATAACTCAAAATGCAACCCTGAAAACAGCCGTTTCTTAAGGAAAGCTTCTTCCTCTTCACTTTTATTAAATTAATTTGATTCCAAATTAGTGGCGAAGATGGGGTTTCTCCCCTGGCTTGGAGGAAAACTTTGCCTCCAAGTCAGATAGCTTTTCCCCCTGCCAGTGTAGTGAATTGAGATTTTCCGACTCATCGGGTACTCATTGGAAACAGATAAGTAAACGGGCATAGTTTTTGCCCTGGGACTCTCCACTATTCGAACCTCCCCGCCGATAAAAAACGAAGAGTGTTCACGGATCACGGAAGTCTGTTGCCTGGTCATTCCAGCTCAAGAACTTTGGACTGTTAGATCGGCAGCGTAGTACTGTTCGTTAAAAGTGAGAAAATGAGTGGTTTTTCACTTCATCGAGTATTTCACGTGAAAGCATTGCTTTTAATCGCGCCATTCTTACTGACGTCATTTTAATGACCCATGTTTATTTCAGTTGGGAAAACCACTAAGAGATTATTTCTGAGAATCTAAGAAAGGCAGGTGGAGAGTGAACGTCTGCCATTATGATGAAAACTCCCCAACCTGATTGTGACTGATGGTAGGGCCTATCATTAGAATGAAAATTCCCTAATCCAGCCTTCATATGAGAAAAGAAGTTTGCTGACTTCCCGTCGCGTTTCTAGGGTAACGTTAAGAGCTATGCAATTTAATACAATCTTGCTCACAACGTGTACACTCCGTAACCTAGAATGCTGTATACAAAGTAGAATTCCGTACTTAAGCACGGGTACATCAGCTACTCTTCAACTAAAGTCATTCGGAGGTGACTGTTTGGCCGAGATTTCCTTCGTGCTTGTTACTGTCACGTGAGTCTTTCCTCTTTTTCTAACTTGATGTTGCTTTCCCCTGAAAGATTTAGATTTATTTCCAATCGTAAAGGCACGCGATTTTACATTATTTACCTCCTCTTCTTTACTGGCACTAAACTCTCTTAGCTATGTAAGAGAAACTGATACATACACTCGGTACCTTCACTTGATGGCCGTATAAACTATTTCTAAGGACGAAGGTTCATAAACTCAACAGCTGGCTGTTGAACTTGGCACATTTATTTTGTTTTTAATATTGGCACTTGGCTGCATTAGCTTTTCCACTCTACAAATGTCAAATTTACCCTATAAACAACTTGCATCATTGTGAAACAGGCTTCATTATGTTAGCATGGATAATGGATTCAACCCCATCGAGTACTGTACAGAGAACTTTTGATCATCGAATTTCACGACCGCTGTTAATTTGCATCATCCGTGGGCTTTATGTGGGTGGTATTATTGCATCTGCGCATTTATTTCGCTGACTAATGCGTAGAAATACCTGCCCATACAATATGCAGAAGATATAATACCTCACTAACTCGTAGTGGAACAGTGAGACAGCTCAGCCCGAGTTTAATGAAAATTATGTGGGGTTTCATGGGATTTTTCTATTTCGATGTACTGAATGTCTGCATATTGTCCCTGATTTGTGACCGTACCGAGCGAGTTAGCCTGCGGTTAGCGTCGCGTATCTGTGATCTTGGATTCGGGAGATGGTGGGTTAGAATCCTACCGTCAGCAGCCCTGAAGGTGGTTTTCCGTGGCTTCCCTTGTTCACACCCGGAAAATGCGGGGGCTATAGTTAATTAAGACCACGGCCGCTACCTTTCCTTTGCCATCTTTACGTCCCCAAAAATCTTGAATGTGTCAGAATGACGTTAAACCGCTAGCAAAAAAAATTGCGACCTTAAAGCACTAGAGAATCAGAAAGTCATCTTTTTCTGCTATTTGCTTTACATTGGACATAAAAAATTTCCAGTCTGTCAAACACACAAAATTTCAATAAAAATTATAACACTATAAACATACTAAAAAAATACACACATTTACACAAAGAATGACATGTTTCGTTCTACAAGAACATCCTCAGATTATATCAAATCACTTAAATCATGCGTAAATATGTACAGTATTGTTTCCGTTGCGTAAACTTGTCAATAATAGAGAGTTAGGTGATAAAATGAACAAGTATTAACAAATGATGATTTCATAAGTACTCAACCAACACCGCATTAACATAACTCGCTATCTCCCCGATGCAAGCTCACAGCTGCGTGACTCTAACCGCACGGCCAACTCGCCCGGTGAAAGTTAACTTTATAAAATATTACAGAACAAAGAAATTTTGACAAATTTCTGCAATAATATATATTTCAGCATTAGAATCTGCGCCAAGCTAGCTCTAGAAGAATTATCAAACGGTCACGATTAGAATGAAACTTGTTGAATCTCAGTGCCGCACTACACGTCTATGGCCACACAATACGAACAGTACTTGATGGACGGCCTGCACTTGAAAGGTTTAGCTGATACTGAACTCTGATGTTCCATCAAGAGAAGTCAATCACTTGAGGCTAGAGACCCCAATGGTCAATAGGAAGTCGTAGGAGCGTAAACACAGCAGGGCAGAGAATACAACCGATGAAAGAAGTGGAGCAGTATCGCCTGTATACAGAGAGAAAATGTTTTACCAATCCACATAAGAGAGAGATTTTTCATTGTAGACTAAGAATATACAGTGTGTTTCAAAAATACACGGCATAGTTTCAGGGTAGCACGTCTCACAATACAGATTCGGCGTCAGTCGAACCACTAATGGTGCGCATATCGAAGTGTGTTAGGCATGTAAATAAACATTTTGAGTTTCTCTACTTGTAGAACCAAACCGCCAATTATTACCTCTATTACAGTATTTCTCAATATATTAATTTTTGTTCAAGCCGAGCACGCTGTACATCGGCTTTGAAACATGGACGACTGCACTAACAACTGCAAAGAGAATTCGTGCCATTGAGAGGAAGGTACTTAGGAAATCTGTGGGCCAATTTACAACATAGTGGAAGGAAGATGGGAACGAAGACTGAAAGAAGGTCTACACCAACGGTTTGGAAAGCCAGATATCGGTAATATGACAGGAATTAGGAGGCTGTAGTGGTCTGAACATGTCGTTATAGAAGCCACTTCCCTCTTAAATCGAATACTTCATTCCGAACCGGACGGGAATCGCTCAAGAGATCGCCCAAGGATGCGATTGAAAGATCACGTAATGGCAGTTTTACAACAGGTAAAGCCGTCGGTCACGGAAGAAAATACAAGAGACAGACAGCAATGGGTCAACATCTGAAATAGATATCTATAGCTGTGACTTTCGTACTATTGGCATGCACGACAATATGTGTAAACTGTTATATATATTTACAATATGAGTTCTTTCTTTGTCTTCTGCTGTGGGTCTCCGTGGCCTAAAAAGAGCAATAAATGATAATTTCATTATTGCTTCCTAGCGTTGCCTGTTTAGGAAAAATGATGTCAAGCGGACTTAAATGATCAAACCAATAAACATACGAATAATTTGAAGTGGTAACTTATTTACTTTGTAGAATCTCGAACACACTCGTCCCTGTAATAAAGCGCATTCACTCTGCGAGTGTAACGATGGAGGAGCAACTTGGAAATACAAATGAGTTACATTAGCGAACAATCCACGGGAGAACACAGTGAGAGGGGCTGGAGAAATTACTTCGTCAGACCCTATATCTAAGCTGAAAGCTCCGTTAAATGTTCTCCTTCTGTGTAGATCTTAACAAACACTCACAGAAAAAGACAGATAAGCCGAAGCTCTTTAAAAAAACAAGGAGTGGAATTCTGATTCAATTACAGTAGCATAGTTCAGTAGCCTATCTCGTAAGAGCCACCCTCGCGAATTTGGTTGTTATTTGTCACATGTAGTTCGTGAGAATGTGAAAGAAACATCATTCTGCCGAACATAATGTGTAATATAGTAGCAAGGTAACTAGAATATAAGGTAGGCTACTCCGGCGGTTGAAGCTTCCATTGGCTGGAGCGCTCTGACGTCACGCGGTATGAACGATAGCGAGTAAGGAACACAGTCGCAGTACAGCAAGCCTGTGAATTCTCGTGCCTGTGAAACATCTTCTCAATCTTTCATCAAATAATAGTCTGGTTTAGTCCGATTCGATAAGTAACGGCAATTCCAATAGATTTAAAAACGTGAAAATGCGTTAAATTTCGTCACATGCTGAGCAGGTAGAACATCAACTATCAAATACATGACATATAATACGATAAGAAATAAAATATTGCCATGCAACTCAAAAATTAATTTATTTCCTGATGAAGTAAATATTTAGATTAAATGGCATAGGAAAATATGCATCATATCGACATCTTTATGGAATTATATTAAATTATTACGTACGTGTCTGGAGACTTAATTACTTGATGAACCAGCCCAAAGCTTAGCCTTCTTATTGGCATATTTTCTCAGTGCTAGCTCCTTACTCTTTGCATTAAAATGCCATATCCTAATAAATGTCCTGGTCCTTACGTAGAGACAAATTATTTTGTCATGGAATACTGAAAATTTTGACTTAATAATAGAAGTAAGAATTTTCACTTTTTTTTTTTTTTTTTTTTTGCATCTGGATACAGTCTTACCGTGAAACACACCAAATGAAATTTCGAACTGGGCTATATTTTTTAACCACTCATGACTGGGATGTGTGAGGCCCCCTTTTGAAATAACCGAGATCCAGTAACAGGTCTCTTCTCGCACGACATTTTTGTCTCTTTCTTCGTATTTACTGTATATCGGATCACGGATACTGTATTATTTCACGAGCTTCGAAATATATTCAGAAATATAAGTTATTAGCACATAATAATGTTAATGTTATTGGATTTTACGTCCCACTAACTATGTATTTGAGCACCTTCACCACCGGACTGAGACAGGATCAAACCTGCCTAGCTGGGCTAAGAAGGCCAGCGATCTACCATTTGAGTTGCTACTCAGCCCGGCTATTAGCACATAACAATAATTATAGAAAATATGATTTTCATTCAGTCATTTACACTGACTGACAGAGCAAATGCAACACCAAGAAGGAGTGGTTCGAAAGGGATGAAAGTTGGGGAAAAAACAGAGACGGCACGGACGAATAATTGATGTTTATTTCAAACCGATATGCAGGTTACACAATGCGCACGGCATCGACTCGGTAGGATGTAGAACCACCGCGAGCGGCGATGCACGCAGAAACACGTCGAGGTACAGAGTCAATAAGAGTGCGGATGGTGTCCTGAGGGATGGTTCTCCATTCTCTGTCAACCATTTGCCACAGTTGGTCGTCCGTATGAGGCTGGGGCAGAGTTTGCAAACGGCGTCCAATGAGATCCCACACGTGTTCGATTGGTGAGAGATCCGGAGAGTACGCTGGCCACGGAAGCATCTGTACACCTCGTAGAGCCTGTTGGGAGATGCGAGCAGTGTGTGGGCGGGCATCATCCTGCTGAAACAGAGCATTGGGCAGCCCCTGAAGGTACGGGAGTGCCACCGGCCGCAGCACATGCTGCACGTAGCGGTGGGCATTTAACGTGCCTTGAATACGCACTAGAGGTGACGTGGAATCATACGCAATAGCGCCCCAAACCATGATGCCGCGTTGTCTAGCGGTAGGGCGCTCCACAGTTACTGCCGGATTTGACCTTTCTCCACGCCGACGCCACACTCGTCTGCGGTGACTATCACTGACAGAACAGAAGCGTGACTCATCGGAGAACACGACGTTCCGCCATTCCCTCATCCAAGTCGCTCTAGCCCGGCACCATGCCAGGCGTGCACGTCTATGCTGTGGAGTCAATGGTAGTCTTCTGAGCGGACGCCGGGAGTGCAGGCCTCCTTCAACCAATCGACGGGAAATTGTTCTGGTCGATATTGGAACAGCCAGGGTGTCTTGCACATGCTGAAGAATTGCGGTTGACGTGGCGTGCGGGGCTGCCACCGCTTGGCGGCGGATGCGCCGATCCTCGCGTGCTGACGTCACTCGGGCTGCGCCTGGACCCCTCGCACGTGTCACATGTCCCTGCGCCAACCATCTTCGCCACAGGCGCTGCACCGTGGACACATCCCTATGGGTATCGGCTGCGATTTGACGAAGCGACCAACCTGCCCTTCTCAGCCCGATCACCATACCCCTCATAAAGTCGTCTGTCTGCTGGAAATGCCTCCGTTGACGGCGGCCTGGCATTCTTAGCTATACACGTGTCCTGTGGCACACGACAACATGTTCTACAATGAGTGTCGGCTGAGAAATCACGGTACGAAGTGGGCCATTCGCCAACGCCGTGTCCCATTTATCGTTCGCTACGTGCGCAGCACAGCGGCGCATTTCACATCATGAGCATACCTCAGTGACGTCAGTCTACCCTGCAAATGGCATAAAGTTCTGACCACTCCTTCTTGGTGTTGCATTTGCTCTGTCAGTCAGTGTATATCTGACACCTTTTTACCGTACGAGCTGTAATAATGGAGATATTCAAGAGTTTATTACAAAGTGTTTCAATAACCAAGCATTGCTGACCTAGGAAGTATTGTTATGCCATCACAGTAGCAAACTAACTGGCTATGATGGTTGTTGTCGTTGTCTTTATAATATGCGAAATAATAATAATGTTATTTGTGTTACGTCTCACTAACATTTACGGTTTTCTGAGACTCGAGGTGCCGTAATTTTGTCCCACGAGAGTTCTTTTACGTGCCGACAATTTATAGCGCCACACACGTTTCCATAATATGTTGACTGCATTTTAATCAGTACAGTGGTTCTACTTCAGATACTGACAACACGAGCACTGTTCACGTAGTGAAATACTATAAAATTACTATATATCCGTGATCCGATATACAGTAAATACGTAGAAAGAGATAAAAATGTCGGTCGGTCGGTCGGTCGGTCGGTCACTTGCTTTCTTGGCTTACGCTGCGTGAACCATCAACGATAGACCCCAAGTGTAAGCGTATGAAATGTAGAGCATAGAATCCTCTACAAAAAAAGTCCGCGATGGCACATACCTATTTCCAACCGGCTGCCCTCTATAAGCGATTTTATGCTACAGTCCGCGGTAAAAAATGTAACTCCTTAAAATTAAATAAATATTTCGATATGATCCTCGAGTTCCTCATCAAAATAAATTGTTTGACCTCCTCCAGTATTTTATAAGGATTACAATAACCTTGTCAGGACATTATTTGCATGAATGGTTCAGAAGTTATGACCATTTTAGACTGTAGTGGTAATACGTGTCAGCAGGACGGGCGACCGCTGTCTCATACCACATGACGTCGCGCAGAAGGCGGACAGGGAGAGAAACAAGTGAGCGCGATGCGGGAAGAGACCCCTGTGATATAGTAGGGTAGGGTTTCTGAACCTGTTTAAAACTGTAAGATCCACTCACATGTAAAACTGTGCAAGCACCATGAAAGCGAATATATTTGCGTAATACGTGTAGATACATTTTTTTTACAGAATCATAAGCCTAATGAACCATGTTCTCAAAATTTTCCTAAAAGTAATACATGCAAGGGTATACAGAAAATGTGAATCATACACAGGTGGCACTCAGTTTGGTTTCCGTAATGGATTTGGCACCAGAGAGGCATTGCTGGGGATGCAGGTTTTGATGCAAAGATGCATAGATATGTCTGTGGATGTATATATTTGATTTATCGATTACACTGTCCAGCGATGGTTTCATTGCCGCCATCCTGTATTGCTTTTTTTTTTTTTTTTTTTTTTTTTTTAATACCGAGCTCGATAGCTGCAGTCGCTTGAGTGCGCCCGGTATCCAGTATTCGGGAGTATATCCGGAAGCTCTGTTGTTTTTTAATATTATTTTTGCCATATACCAACCTGGTACATCTTAAACATTGGATGTAACAATATTTTAAAAATAAAATAATGTAATTAATGTAATTCATGTTAAAACTATGTGTATTAATAATATTATTTTGCCTTTAAATAAATTGTTTAAAACATATATAGCTGTTGAATTATCAAAAGCGTGTGAAACCGCGGGTACATGCTACTGTATTAACAGAACAATCTGAGCAGAACTGAGAAGGTGTTGTACAGAAATTCTTGGAAGATAGAATTTATTTATTTATTTATTTATTTATTTATTTATTTATTTATTTATTTATTTATTTATTTATTTATTTATTTATTTATTTATTTATTTATTTATAAATGTCTTTCTCTTTCCCCACCACTTTTCCCACACATTGGTGAGGTCACGGGTACATACCTAGTTTTATGACCGGCTGCCCAACCTGGCACTAACACTTTGTGAAGGATTGTGTTCAACTATTATTTCTGATTAGTACTGTGGCGTGTTGTGTGTACCCATAAATGAAGAAGTATGTAATACACTGGCGGAAAATTATATCCAAACACCAAGAAGGGGTTGTACTAGATTAACGAACGTTGATAGGCGTGTTTATATATCTGAGAGATGACGTTGATTCAAATTCCCCGCACACCGCATTAGCGTGGCACTAGTAGTGGCCCCATTATGTTGCACATCAGGTTTGCTTTAAATACGGGCTGTACCGTGCGAGAGCGTTAGTTACCTGTGAGATTGGACGGAGTGACTGTGAGTGGGTCAAGAATGCCTTTACGACGACGAAGAGGCCAGTATCAACAGATCAATGCGGTTGAACGAGGCCGTATTATTGGGCTACGTAAAACTGGATTTTTCTTCTGCGCTATTCCAGAACGACTTGGCAGGAATGTCTCCACTGTGCGTGCGTGCTGGCAGCAGTGGTTACGAGAAGGTACGCTCGCAAGAAGACCGGGTTCCGGACGTCCCCGTGACACCGCCGAGAGCGAGAACCACCGTATTCGGCGTATGGCTGTGGCGCAGCGGACTGCGTCTGCAGTAGCAATTCGAGCGGCAGTTGGCACCACAGTGACGCAACGAACTGTTCGAAATCGGTTACTTGAAAGACAGCTACGAGCCAGACGCCCTGCAGCGTGCATTCCACTTACCCCAAACCACCGCCGTATGCGACTTCAGTGGTGTCAAGCGAGAGCTCATTAGAGGATGGAGTGGAGGTCCGTTGTGTTTTCTCATGAAAGCCAGTTCTGCCTTGGTGCCAGCGATGGCCGTGTGTTGGTTAGGTGGAGGCCAGGTGAGCATCTGCATTCCACCTGTCTGCGGCGTCGACAAACTGTGGCCACACCGAGAGTTCTGGTCTGGGGAGCAATTTCCTATGACAGTAGGAGCACTTTCGTCGTTATCCCACGCACCCTGACTGCATATGTGTACGTCCTTCTGATGATTCGATTCGGTGTGCTGTCACTCATGAACAGTATTCCCGGGGGTGCTTTCCAACAAGATAATGCACGCCCCCATGCCTGTGTTGTAACCCAACGTCCTCTACAGAGTGTCTACATGTTGCCTGGGCTTGCTTGATTCCCCGATCTGTCCCCAATCGATCACGTATGGGACATCATTGGACGACAATTCCAACGTCATCCACAACCGGCATTAACCGTCCCTGTATTGTCCGACTAAGTACAACAGGCATGGAACTCTATCCCATAATCTGACATTCGGTACCTGTACGACTCAATGCATGCACGTTTGCATGCCTGCATTCAACAGTCAGGCGATTACACCGGTTATTAATGGGCCAGCATCGCACATGAGCGATGGCTTTTTTCGCGCGTATATTAACCTGTAGTTTGTCCCCTTAATCAATTAAATATGTTACATAGACAAATACACTATATTGTCAAAGTGTCCGTATTCTACATTCGTTATTTCGTGGTGTTTGTATATTTTTTCCGCCAAAGTATTTAGAGAACACGAATACTCAGTCCCCGAGCGAGAGAACTGAATCAGAGGAATTCAACTGACACAAAACTAGGTCGACTCTTCCAGGAAAGAATCAGAGTATGCTTCATCCTCTGGTATGGTAATGTCTTGTTCTTTATTATACCCAATTCGACCAACACATACTTTGCCAATAAACTTGCGTTTAGGACAGTTTGTTATAAAAATGCGGCACTTTCTTTTGGTGAAGTGTAGGTAAACCTTCCGATACGAACTCCTTCCTTGTTTTTCTTACTCAGAGACTTAAAATCTTTTTTTTCGGTTTCTTTTTTCTTTTTTATAATTTGCTTTATGTCGCGCCGACACAGATGGCGACGATGGGATAGAAAAGGGCTAGGAGTGGAAAGAAACCGGCCATTGCCTTAATTAAGGTACATCTCCAGCATGTCCATGATTTGAAAGTGGGAAACCACAGAAAACCATCTTCAGTGTTGCCGAAAGTGGGGTTCGAACCCACTACCTCCTGAATGCAAGCTGATAGCTACGTGACCCAAACAGCGCAGGCTCGGTCTTAAACCTATCAATTACCGAGCGCGATAGCTGTAGTCGCTTAAGTGCGGCCAGTATCCAGTAATCGGGAGATAGTAGGTTCGAACCCCACTGTCGGCAGCCCTGAAAATGGTTTTCCGTGGTTTCCCATTTTCACAACAGGCAAATGCTGGGGCTGTACCTTAATCAAGGCCACGGCCGTTTCCTTCCCATTCCTAGGTCTTTCCCATCCCATCGTCGCCTTAAGACCTATCTGTGTCGGTGCGACGTAAAGCAAAATAGCAAAAAAAACCTATCAATTTCCAGCCAATCATAGTAATGTCATTGGTTTTACGTCCCATTCTGCTTCTACGATTTTCTGAGAAGCTGAAGTGGCGGGATTTTGTCCCCGGTATATCGATATCAATACGAGGCTGACGTACTTGAGCATGTTCAAATACCACTTGACTGGGTCGGAATCGAATCAGCTAACTTGTGCTCCAAAGGCCACCGCTTAGTTGTTTGATCTACCCAACCCGGCCTTCTGTGTGTGAGGAAGTGTACACACAAAGAAGCAAAACTGTAAAATGTTGATGCTGAAAAGCTGTCAGTGAGCATTCCTGTAATGATAGTGCACTCTGCCAGCCTTCGTCACGTCACTGAATATTGAAAAGAAGGAACTAACTTAAATGTGACCGTTCTAAAAGTCAATCGACTTTTCGCATTGTTTCTCCGGAAGGAATTTGTAAGTCTAAAACACCAAGCGAGTGGCTATGTTGTATGGCTCACGTAGTTGTTAGCTTGCATTCGCTATATAGTGGGTTCGAACCCCAATGTTGGTAGTCACGAAGATTGTTTTCTGTAGTTTCCTATCTTCACACCAGGAAAATGTCACGGTCGCTTCTTTCCCCACTCCTAGCCCTTTGCTCTCCTATCGCCATGTCGCCGTAAGACCTGCCTATGTCGGTGCGACGTAAAATAAATAATAATTAAAGTACGGTAAGTCTAAAAATGTATTGAAATATTCTTGTTCACTCTGAAGAACCCGAAAGTTTAACCAGCAGTGAATGGAGAAGTGCCATAAAACTGACAGCAAATGTAGTTCCAGTTCGTGCATTACCTGGCAGGTCCCAAGACAATAACTACTGTCGGTATTGCCTCAGTGAGACTGAAACACTTGGTCACGTCTTGGGTTCCTGTCCATTTAATGACACACTACGGATTTCACGACATCATTGTATAAGATCTATGACTGCTAAGAGGATAGCATTATACAGTCTACGAGGACGTACATGGATTGTCCCAGGCTGGGTCAAGCCGCCGGATTGACATGATAGCTACACCACCAGGCTCAAGTAAAGGGTTCACAATAGACCCCACAGTTAGAACCGAGGCATCATCCACTCAACCACATGATGTACACAAGCAGAAATGTGATATATATGAACCTACAATTCCATATTACGCTGAGAAATATCATCTGGACTCCATACAATTTTAGGATTGATGATAGGAGCAGGAGCCACCATTACTCACACATTTCACAACTTTTGTAAGAAATTTAATTAGGATAACCAATTTATTAAGAACATTGGGTTAGCAACCTTGAAATGCTTATTAATAATACTAAGAAATCATTGGCACTCTTAACTATGCCTTTGTACTATAAGGAGTTCGTCATGGATTTCAAAATTATTGAATACGATTTTTATTAATAAGTAGGCTATAATATGGTATACCAAATATGTATAGACTTATTTTATACGATCCTTGTAGTTATCAATCAACTTTTCATGTAAGCTTTGTCTTTCTGGCAGCCTCCAAATGGGGGAAGCAGAAATAAATGCATGTCTCTCTCTCTCTCGCAATCGATAGCTGTAACTAAGACAACAGCGAAACATTGCTATAGGAAGCTATAGGCCTGTTAAGACAATATTATGAAGCCTACATACAATTGCAAAGTTTGGCGCAAGTAAATTGAAGGAATGCCAGAATCAGCCAAGGGCCCCGTAGTCGCAGCTCACTCTGCCAATTTGGAAGCTCTTGAGGTCTTCTCTTATGACAAGCAGGGGCAACGTGTATGTATTCTACCACCCTCAGGAGGTATAGTCGGTCAGTGAAACAGGGAAGGATTAAGAAGCTGTGAGAAAAACTTTGGTCCGGTGGACGTAAGTGGTGAGGGTGGTGATTATTGTTTTAAGAGGAAGTACAACTGGTACAACAGAGGATTTTTTTACAAGTTGCTTTACGTCGCGCCGACACAGGTCTTATGCCGGCGATATGATAGGAAAGAGCTAGGAGTGGGAAGGAAGTGAACGGCCTTAATTAAGGTATAGCCCCAGCATTCGCCTGGTGTGGAAATGGTAAAGCACGGAAAACCATCTTCAAGGCTGCTGACAGTGGGGTTCGAACCCACTATCTCCCGAATACTAGATAGTGGCCGCACTTAAGCGACTGCAGCTATCGAGCTCGGTGAGGAATGAAAAGGAAAGAGTTCCGATCATTCGGAGAACGGAGGTACCGGAAAAGTATAGGAAAGGGATATAATGGTTGTGAAAATGAAAAATTTCTTAGGCTTCGTAAAACTATTGCCTTGGGATTCGGATGAGAACAAGATTTGACAAAGAGAAGTTCGATATAAAAAACGAACGTGATGATCCTGGCACAAGCAAGTGGTAGTAATGTCATAGTCGGGTAAGTGCGACGTTAAACAGCGTATAAAAAGGAAAGGAAATCAATAAATGTAGAGTTCCACTTCTAAAGGAGGTAGGCCCACATGGTTTATTTAGCCTTCAACAGAAATTAATGATCACTTTAATTCCTGGGAGTAAAGGGGTTCAGGCATAAAGCTAATTACTCTACCCAGTCTACAGACAAGACTACAAATGGAGAGCACCTTGAAAGCGCCTGGAGGAGTGCAAGATAAAGGCTTTTACCTCCCATAACCTTGGCACTAAGTGCGGTAGTGTGTTGACACTATGCCCGGCCGCATTTGTCCACAGTAATTAACCTAGTAATCAGTTTTGGTGTATGCTGAGTGAATCTCAGTGCCATTTGCACCTTCAAAAATGGAAACCTCGTTCCTTAAATGTTTCGACTTTCTGACAGGGTATCGAACCTACACCCTTGCAGCTGAACCTAGCACGTTGTTACCGCCTTGACTAGGCAGCTGCTAAGATTATGGATAGCATTTTATGATGATGATAACGATGATAATATTAGTACTATTATTAAATAATAATGTTATTTGCTTTACGTCCCACTAACTGCTTTTACGTTTTTCGGAGACGCAGAGGTGCCGGAATTTAGTCCCGCTGTAGTTCTTTTACGTGCCAGTAAATGTACTGACACGAGGCTAGCGTATCTGAGCACCTTCAAATACCATTGGACTGAGGTAGAATCGAACCTGCCAACTTCAGCACTGAATACCAGAGTTTCTACTGCCTGAGCCACACATTTCGGCACAGTATTTTATAAGCCTAGCTGTGTTGATGGATTCTTATAGGCACCAGGCGAGTTGGCCGTGCGATTAGGGCCACGCAGCTGTGAGCTTGCATCCGGGAGATAATGGGTTCGAACCCCACTGTCGTCAGGCTGAAGATAGTTTTCCGTGGTTTCCCATTTTCATACCAGGAAAATACTGCGGTTGTACATTAATTAAGGCCATGGCCGCTTCCTTTCCACTCCTAAGCCGTTCCTATCCCATCGTCGCCATAAGACCTATCTGTGTCAGTGTGACGTAAATCCAATTGCAAAAAAAGAAACGATGCTTATAGGGACAAAGTAAATACACAATTTGTTTTTAATTTTGAAAACAATAATGCTGTTTTCAGTAACTATTTCAAATGAACTGAAATAGAATGCTATTCAAGGTACAGATAAGATTCTTTCTATATATCAAAATGAAATGACATCGGTCTGTTTGCCCTTCGAAATGACATCTCGTCCAAACCGCTGGGCCAAATTTCTGTCAATGACAAACTATGGTTTACTTTAAAATAATAATCTTAAAGCATATTATTTTAAAAATAATTTCAAAAATCATGTAATAGCTTAAAATCTGGTGATGCACAGTATGTTTTTTCTCGCTCAATCACCTATAAACTATTGGCCCAATTAAGCTGAAATTTAGTACGTATATTTCTCAGATATTCAGGTAATCTACGGGTACAGCAGATAGCCTGCAATAGAAAGCATGCGTTAAAGAGGATCTTCGACTCGCATCCAATTCATCAACATTTGATAGTACCACACAATCACTCCATTTTCAAGGCTGTGTGTAACATGTACAGTATTCGTTCCTTGGTAATGACTTACCGTCGTCATGCGTCGTGGCGCTGCTGAGGAGACACACACGAATTGACGCGCAGATTGTTAGGGGCTGCGATGCCGACTGACATGTCGCGCTACACCAGATACCCTCACCAGCTTTCGAACGCCGTCGGCTCGCATCGGGACGCCCGACCTAGCCCGAAGGACCACCCACAAGGTCGGACTAGGTCAATCTTTCAAGTGAGCTAGCTCATCTCTATCTCCCCGCCGTTAGTCCTTTTCTGCGCTAGCACAGTCATTTTAGTAGTCGTGAATGTTTATACAAGCTGACGGCTACGATTCTAGCACACCAAGTGATTCAAAAAGTAATCATACATATTAGTAAAATAAATGAAGAAAATAAATAAAAGCTCTTCCTAAATTCTGACTCGCAAGGCATCATCAGACAACGACATTAAAGATATATAGACTGCTAAACATACTCGTTACAGCGCCCCTCTCTGAAGCTCAGTGAACTACGGCCGCCATGACAGTTGTAGGCAAGAGAACTTGACACTTTGAGACTGGCCAAGCCGCGTGTCACTTTAGCCTCAGTCGTATTATCAGTTCATGAGTAGATGTGGTTATTTTTGTTCAAAAATCAAGTCCTATTTAAAAATAGCGAGTCCAGACGTTTTGAAGACACTGTTGACATTAATAATTAAAAGACTTTTAATGAAATAAGCCCACAAAATCTGGCGGCCGTTTGGTTGGAAGAAGATGAACAGTAGTATGTTGTAAAAATACGAGTTTTTATTTTTCAAGATGCCCACGTCGTGCGCAGCATTTAACTGCACCAATAGCCATCAGAAAGGGATTAACGTTACATTTCACAAGTATGTATGAACAATTAGGTACCGGTATTTGCGAATTATTTCAGTATAGGCCTAAACACAATTCCATATCCCATAGGCCATTCTAATCATGACACATTTTTTTCCTTCAAGGTTTCCTTTGAACAATACACCTTTGTTAAAGAAATGGTTGATTGCAGTAAGGAGAGACCACTGGGAGCCAACCAATGCAAGCAGATTATATTCAGATCACTTTATACCTTCAGATTTCAGGTAAAAATTATTATTAGCCTACAGCAATATAAACTCTTATTAGGGGAAAGATGCTTAGCTCCTCCAATATGTGGAGCCTAACATGTAAAATAGAGAAATTAAATCTAGAAGTTAAACTCTTCATTTATGAATTAATGAATTTAACTTTAAGCTCCTGTTGTAACTGCTAGGTCTTTCACAGGATTAAAGTCAGTGATAATGAGGTGAATGCCTTAATGGTGAAACAGTTTACCTATTACTTACCAGACACTTATCAAAAAGGGGCAGGGGAAAATCTCTGATAAGATCCTGAACCTGGTAACTAGGTTTGACAGCAGCTTTAACCTAAGCAGGCATTTTAGCAACTGAGCCACCACAGTGACCCCTTCAGTTATGATCAGAGAAACCAGTAAACTGAGATTCCAACAGGGATAGAATTGAAGTGCCATGACATTTTTCTTTCATTACTGCTCTAACTGGCATCAAAGATCAGTAAAATACAGCATATAAACAATATTAATTCAAATCTATTTATGTTTTTCAGGTATGCTAATGACAGAAAATACCTGAAGGATAATGCTGTACCCTCAAAGTTTGACTTCCCTTCACATCTAAGGAAACTAATCAATGGTAAAGTAGGACTATGTTGTTCCTCCTATAGTGGTACTAATCACAGGTATCGTAGGCTCATGGTACTATCATGGGCAATAAATTTCATATTATTATACTGGTGGGTACTAATCACAAGTAATGTAGACTCATAGTATGTCACACATACTGTTTCCACTCACAGGTAACACAAACCTATGGTGTTTTGCACATAAGGGTTCTACTCACGAGCAATGCAGAACCATGGTATTGCTCACATAGTGATACTAATCATAGGCAATTTAGATCCATGGTGTATCACATTATGGTAATGCCCACAGGCAACACAAATCCATCGTGTTCCTCACATAATGGGCAACGCAGACCCATGCTGTTCCTTATAACGTGATACTACTTATAGGTAACACAGCCCCATGCTGAACACAGTGGGACCGACTGGTGGAATGCACGCAATGACACTTATCAGAAACAACACCCAGACCTGTAGTGTTTCTCGGATAATGGTACTGCTTCTTTGTAACGTAGACCTCGCAAGGTGGTACTAGTCGCAAGTAACGTCGACCCATGGTGTTCTGCACATAATGGTACTAATCACAAGTAATCACATCGGTTTAATATCATCCCTTGGTCGCCCCCTTTAGTGGGCTCTTATAACAGGCAGGGGATACCATGTATTCTAAATCTGCGACCCCCAACCACAGGGGGAAATCGAAATGATGATTCATTTGAGATATTGTATTAGTTTTAATTATCTGATTTGTACTTAACTGAACTAGCCGTTAATAATCTAATGTTAAGTTCAACCCCTTACATTTATATAGGCCTATTTGTGTGTGTATGTAGATACCAATGTATAAAATATGGTATATATTTGTACAATTATTTTAGTTTTAGTTTTTTTATTATGATCAGGAACTGTCTCAACTGTACTTGGAGGTTCTGCAGTAGGTAGGCACTTACAAAACAGTATATCATTATGTCAGTTATAAAGTGATATTTTCAACATAAATTGTGCTTATAATATTGTTTAAGGTATATTACTTTTGTATATTTTTCAAAATCTACAAGAGGATTAAACATTTCATTCTACTATACTAGAAGTAGTTTGTTTGTTTGTTTGTTTACATTTTTATATAGGCTACAGCCGACACGGTATCATAGCAAATTGTTTCTGAAGTATTATGGAGATGGCATTTATAATCTACTTTTGAATAGGCCTGCTTGTATATATACAGAGACCACAGTGTAAAATATGGTGTATATTTGTACAATTATTTTAGTTAGGTTTTTATAATGAGCATTAACTCTTCCATCTGTACTTAGAGGTTATAGGTAGTACAACAGAGTACAGAATTATGTCAATTATGAAGTGATATTTTTAACAGAAGTTGTGTTTATAATATGGTTTATGGTGTATTAATTTTGTATATTTGCGTTAAGTACCTACAAGATGATCAGATATTTCATCCTATTGTATTAGTTTGAGGTTTTGTTAGTTTACATTTTTATATGGGCTAACAGCTGATATATCCTAGCAAACTGTTCCCTAATGAACATATCTAATAGCATTTCACGGCACTTACGAGTGAACTGGCGATGGTTGGCTTGTGTACCGTAACCCCCTACTTACTTTGAGCATTCAACATTATTTCATTAAATATTGTTAATTACAGGAATCTGGAGCTATCTTACAACCAACAGTCTATTGTCACATAACCAATGAATTATTCACATTCGTTAAACACTGTCATCACACAACTTCTACTGTACATTTAATATATGTATTTTAAAAAGATTTTTATCATAACTAAGGCCGGTTTTATTGCATGAAACACAAAGAATAACGAATTTAACGTATACGTCTATACAAGTACCGTCACTCTGCCATGACACATGTCGTTTGTTTTGCCTACAAGTGTCATGGCTGCCAGAAGTTCAAAGTGATTCAAAGATGGTCGGCAGATAGCAGTCCATATCTTTCATGTCGTTGTCATCAGAACTATGAAAGCCGGGCTGAGTGGCTCAGATGGCTGAGGCGCTGGTCTTCTGACCCCAACTTGGCAGAGTCCATCTTGGCTCAGTCCGGTGGTATTTGAAGGTGCTCAAATACGTCAGCCTCGTGTCGGTAGATTTACTGGCACGTTAAATAACTCCTGCGGGACAAAATTCCGGCACTTCGGCGTCTCCGAAAACCTTCATAAGTATTTAGTGGGACGTAAAAATAATAACATTATTAGAAGGATTCTATCAAATAAATAAAAAATAAATGCGTAAATTAATACATAAAGCATCGTAAAAGCCATAAATGCCTTTAAAAGGGTGGACTGTCGACACTTTCACTGCAGCCAACCTAGGCACTTAAGTGGAATTGAGTAGTTATCTTTATGCCCGGCCACCTTTGCCTCTAAGAATATGCTGGTGGCGGTGATTACTCTTTACAAGAGGAACTACAACTAGGCAACCAACCCCTTTTAATATTAATCAGAAGAGAAAATGGAAGAGATTCGTCTCTTGAAATGAAGAGAGTATAGGAAAAAGAGTGGTAAGGGCCACAAAGGGCGTAAAATGAATGACTTCGTATGCCTCGCAAAACTAATATCGTCGGAGTTGAAAGAGAAGAAGAGCTGACCAAGAGAAGCTTTTTTGCTACTGGCTTTACGTCGCACCGACACAGATAGGTCTTATGGCGACGATGAGATGGGAAAGGCCTAGGAGTTGGAAGGAAGCGGCCGCTGTCTTAATTAAGGAATATGCCGGGCTGAGTGGCTCAGACGGTTAAGGCGCTGGCCTTCTAACCCCAACGTGGCAGGTTCGATCCTGGCTCAGTCCGGTGGTATTTGAAGGTGCTCAAATACGACAGCCCCGTGTCGGTAGATTTACTGGCACGTAAAAGAACTCCTGCGGGACCAAATTCCGGCACCTCGGCGTCTCCGAAGACCTTAAAAAGTAGTTAGTGGGACGTAAAACAAATAACATTATTATTATTATTAATTAAGGAATGGTGAAAATGGAATACTACGGAAAACCATCTTCAGGGCGGCCGACAGTGGGATTCGAACCCAATATCTCCCGGATGCAAGCTCACAGCCGCGAGCCCTTAACTGCACGGTCAACTCGCCCGGTACCAAGAAAAGTAGGACGGGAAAGATGAAAAAGAGGAGTCTGGCACAAGTAAGTGGAAATCAATACCAGACTCAACTAGAGAGCCCATGACCACTAACCCACGCTCCCATGATAACGATAATGTTATTTATGTTAATGGTTTACGTCTCACTAACTACATTTTTAATGTTTTTTAGAGACGCAGAGGTGACCGAATTTTATATAGCAGAAGTTCTTTTACGTGCCAGGAAATCTACCATAACAGGGCTGGCGTATTTGAACACCTTCAGATACCACCGGACTGAGCCAGGATTGAACCTGCCAAGCAGACTCAGAAGGCCAGCGCTTCTCAACCCGGCGCTCTCAACATGAAAGCCCATGGGGATTCCTCTTTTTACTCCTCTCTTACGACAAGCAGAGGATTTCGTTACCGCCCGCACTCGCAGGGCTTGAGGTTGGATATGAAGGACGAAATGAGGCGAGATGGTGCTAGTGATTGCTGCTTTAAGAGGAAGTACAACTTGGCGACCATCCTCTCTTAAAATTAACCAGAGGGAGAAAACGGAAGAGGCCCGACACTTCGAAGAATTAAGGTAAAGGGAAGGACCAGGAAGGTCACGGAAGACTTCGCAAACCTAGTAACATCGAGGTCAGAAGAGGTTGACCAAGGGAGGTCGCATAGGAGAGATGAACTTAGCAGCCTAACACAAGTAGAAGCAATGGTAGACTGAGCTAGGGGAACCGCGGCGGTCAACCCATGCTTGCAGGTTGAGAACTCCTCAGTCGCCTCTTATTCCAGCACCCAGAGCGGGTATAATCGGTAAGTAAAACAAAGACAGATCACAAAGCTATGATGGAAAACTTCAGTCCTTAATGAGTCTGTAGTGTTCTTGCAACACTCGCCTTCTATACTCATGGCTGCGAGTTCAGATCCCGGCGCGTTCTATTGGATTGTTTAAATAACACATTGGAGAACCCCTTTTCAGTATAAACCAATGATAACCAATGACTCGTAAAAAGGGGAAGTAAAACTAATGTAGGAAATCATCGCTTCTCAACTCTGACCTAGTCATCGAAGAATGAAGGTATCAGCAAAAAAGGCAGGGCCATCAAGAGTGTGAAAATGAAAGATCCCTTCGAAAGAGAACAAGAGTTGACCACTGGAAGGGAGATAAATGATGATGATGATGATGATGATGATGCGTATGATCTCCGGAGAGTCAGTAGACTCCCATGGGCGACCTGCACATCTGTAAGAATGGGACCCTACTTAGGATGAATCCTAATGTTGAAGACGACACACACACACAGAGAGCTCCCGAGCCAGAGAAATTTAACCGACTGGGAATCGAATCTGATATAACTTGAACTATAAGCCAGCATGCTAACCACTTGGCCATTCATTCCAGCTCACTAGTTGGTACAAATAATTAGAATGTCGGCAAAAGAAGGTCATAAAACTGGAAGAAACTCTAGGTGTCGCAATAATACCTTCGGGTTCGGAAGAAAATAAGAGTGGTGGTGATGATGGTGGTGGTGGTCGTGGTGGTGGTGGTAGTGACTGTTATTGTTTTAAAACGAAGTACAACTGGCCAACCATCCTCCATTAACACTAAACAGAGGGTAAATGAATTCCAATCCTTCAAAATATGAAGGTATGAGTAAAAGAAAGAGAAGGAATGCGAAGGGATGCGAAAACGAAAGACTCCTTACGCTTCACAAACCTGTTACCTCGGGAGTCGGAAGAGCTGAAGATATGACAAAGGAAAATCAGTACGAAAGATGTTCCCTAGTAGAGGGCAAGTCCCGCAAAGGCTCCCTTCCTTCCTGAATGCCACGTGTAGGTATGCGTGAGCACGTACGCTGCGACACCATTCCCGTGTGTCCATAGAAAACCCAACAGTTTCTATGAATGGACAATCAGATTGAAATACAGAAAAAAAATAATAAGACTTACCCCCTTGGAGGAATGATTGCCTCTGTCTGTACACAAGCGCTGTAGCCTGTTCCGGTTCACTTTCTGTAATTCAACTTCATGAACCTCCAAAATGGCGGTGCGAATTACATTCAGAAAGCTACAGCACGAAAATTCGCTGTTCAAAACTTAATTCAGAAGCCATCAAACGCACTAAATCAATTCCTATTGTACAAGAAGCAATCACGCATTACGCTGTACGGAAGTTTATTGCTGAGACCATGACTGGGTGAGCTATATGGATCGTGCGGCTATTGCATCATTCATCCAGAATAACCGGCAACTCGACCGAGAATCGCGCTGTATTTCAACATGAAAGCTGAGTAGATAGATATACCTCTGAGGTCCGCCGACAGATCAGTACTGAGTTCGTGGATAGTAGAAGCCACTACATTCTACTCCTCCCAGACACCTCATTGTCTGTACGGAGATGAAATAAAACAAAATGACACCTCGTCCATGAGAACGGCTCTCTTTCTCTCGATCCAAAATATGACCCTAATTCCAGCATAAGTTAGAACATCCTGCATCAAAACCATATAACCCTCAGTCTGCCAGTAAACTACAAAATGTGATAATATATTAACTCGAGTTTATCAATTAAATTTTGTAGAGCACTGAAATATTTTCGACGAATATAACATTATTAACTTAAATTATATTTAACTTTTAAACTATCAACGTTTGTTCAATGCTGGATATAATAAAAAGGGAATCTATATAAATAAAATCGTAACGACCGTGTGTCTGCACATCGACTATTTTGGCGAAATTTTCATTCAGTTATCCGTTTCAGGTGTAATAATGTCCATCTGCATATTTTTTAGCTTTGGTGTCTGTTTGTCTGTGTGTTTGTCTTAGTTGTTATTACTTGAAAACTACTGGATATATTTCTACCAAACTTCATATTTAGAATCCACCTGTCCTTGGGTATGGTTTGTGGTCAATATTGTTTCTAAATCACTGAAATGATTTGGAGTTTATACGAAACCGAAACTGTACTCCCACAATATATACAAGACCAACCTGACTGGTAATTGACCAGCCGTGATGGAAATCCGTTTTTAAAACTTTTCCTTATGTGCATTTACTCTGTAGGAGGATTAATAATGGAGATATCATAAACGATCGGTTTTGCAGGCTGAGTCCAGTGGACATACCCCAAAAGGTGCTGTACATAGAGCAGATTGCTTTTCTATGATGAACCCAAACGGTTCATATCATTGGCATAAGATATTGAAAATTATAGAAAGTTACGGGAAGAATGGAGTAAAGTTACATGAGAGGCCGGATATGTGTTGCAATTCCGCTTGCTTAAGCTCGCAGCCAGAGTCCACGTGTCAGGGTCATTTGATGACGCAACATGGAAGCAATGGAATAATCCACGCTAGAGAGAGAAAGGAGTGTGACCGAGCTACTTAGATTTTAAGTTGGTAGGACTTCTGAGTAGCGAATCAGAGCACAGCACGCCTGAGGCTGTGTGGGAAAAGAAATATGGACGCCAGCATGAAAGCCCTCCAATATTGGCAAAAATTATCCGAGGGATAATGTAGAAGATATTTCAGGCTCTTACATAGATGAAAATTTAAGACGATATTTCCCTAATGAACTATTGCGATTAATAAATGTAGCTATATACGACAGGATATTACACCACTGATGAGGGGATTCCCTGAGTTCCATGCCAGGAGGCCAACGTCCAGGAAGAAGCCACGCGATGTCCGGGAGAAGCACTCTGCTGTGTGATTCGGGACGAGTCGGATGGAAGGTGCATGGTGTTCGCTGTGGAATAAAATCTTGAGCATTTATCAGCCTAATAACTTTAACAATTGATAAAGTATAACTGGATCCGATGGATTTCATTTTCACTTAGATACTGGGAGTGGAAATAGTCTAGAATCTGGAGAGATAAAGTCTCACGGTATCAACTTCTTGTTGGGCAGTAAAGACCGGAACGATATTAAGCCGCGGGACACTTTGCAGTGTCACGTGTCGGGAATCGCAGAGTATTGCAGAGACGGAGTATTCTTACCTTGTGATAAGAGTGTAATGTGTGCTTATATGTGACTCATGTATATGTTTCTGTGTATTTTTACTGTAATAGTGCGTGTGAAGCCGTGTGAAACAAGAGTGAAACAAGAGTGAAACAAGAGTGAAGAACATGGATATCGAGGAAGGCATTTGTACACATGTTAATGCCACCATTATGATGGAATAAACCACATCATGGGGCCTACCTGTGGCCAAATATTCTGTGCGGCTGAACATGGAATGCCACCGAACTCGATAAGTACCTCCTGATTTATTATATTTCGCTTATGCACTATCTGCTGTATTTTTAACTTGTAAATAATTTTCTTGCATGAAAAGTACACTTTATATTTTTTTACTGTAGCAAGGGTAGCTAGATGTAGGGAGTAACTTTCAATACTGATGCCTTGGGGGAGTGATTTATGTAGAATAAGAAGCGTATATCTATAATAATAAGATATGTGCGTTGAAATACGATCTTCTATAGTAATAACGAACGTGTGTTGAAATATGATATTTTATCATGTGTGGTCTTCTAATACGATATCCGTGTGTGTTTAAATATCTTAAGTGGTATAAGTGGTATGTGTTTTATAGTATGTGTTTTATAGTCATGGGAATAGGATAGGATGGTTGTGGCATACTGCAGGATGTTAAGTTAAGATCGTCGAGAGAGAATTCATTGACATCATGACGATACGAACCATTGGCCATCCATGCACATAACAGTGAAATTTTAGAGTCTATTTCATCAGTAAGTAACACGTATTTTGAACCAGTAGATGAAAATATGCTGTGAGGGAATAGATATTCTGTCATATAATTCACTTGAGATTTAGTGAGATTAGCTTCGAAGTAAGACCTTTAATATACGAACGCCAGTAGCGGGAGACGAACCGGTGATATTGTTTAGCGTAGTATGTGAATATAGTGCCGGCAATGTGAAGTGTTTCTTAATATGTTACGAATCCTGGGAGGAGTGCGCAATTAAACATGTGATGTATGGAATGAATAATGTGCATTAAAAGCGTTGAATGCTTATAAATAATTGTTATGGTCGCCCAGAGAGGCTCAGTTATACGAAAGGTGATTTAAGAGAAATATATGGAGTTAATTAGAACGGAGAGATATTCATTTTGTGTTGACGGGAGGATTGCCGTGTCAGTGGAATAAACAGATATGAGTTGCGCTCGGAGATAAGACGTTCGTTTACTGCTGGACGTGTATATTAAAGGAGATTCAAACTGCGTTGATTAGGGTCTAAAAAATGAAAGGATAAACGTCTTTTTATATAATTCTGATTGAGTGATTTAGGAACAGCACATTGAAGTTAAAATACTAAATATACTTCGTGACGGTCCATTGTAATATAGGAAATGATAGGTCACTGTAATGTTGCGATGCAGGTGGTCGGAGGTCGACGCCCGGCCAGGTCAATGAACATGATTTTCCTAGTAACTATGTATTTGACTGATTATGTGTTTTCTGCATATGTGAAGTGTATTTTACTATGCATTTGGCAATGCAAATTCTGGTTTGCAGTTGCAACCTTTGTTTGATGTGTGAATTCATTTCACTTGTGGTTGATATGTTTGCGGCAATATGGTTATGTCCTACTGTCATAGATTCAGTGTAGAATAAGGCTGGTGGAATTTCAATTTAGTGTAGGTCCTTTGCTACAGAGTTTGTGTTTATTTTATGTATTAGTGAAACAGCTGATTATGCGCATGTGAAACATTTTTCCTTTCAATGACGAATCAGAATAGTAAGTTAAATTTATTCGTCTCAGGAGTAATTATCGATTCGGTCACGTTCCGTGTTAATTATATATAACTTAGCTGAGAGGAGGAAGCCGATATAAAATAATGATTAATTGAGGACTTGATAATTTAATGATTTAACAAATTTGATGACTTAGTAACTTAATTATTTAACGAAATTTAAGGATTTAATAATTTTAATGATTTCAGAATTGATGATTTTTATGATGTAATGACCTCAGACTTAATGATTATTAATGATTTAATGACCTTTTTATTTTAATAAATTGTGGAGTTCATGAATGATCTAACAAATGTCAGGATTTAATAATTTCAAACAGCTTCACGATTCCATGATGGAAAGTATTGTAACAATTCAAATAATTTAATAATAATAACAAGTTTTTATAACTTAATAAGTGAATAATTTTGAAAGTATGGAAAGTGGATACCGATTAATGAGTTCATGAATAGATGGATGTATTTTGAGAGGTTTTTTTGTTTTTGGATTTCAAAGGTCACTCTGACGAAAGTGATGGATGTAATGATGGTCAACTACATTAATATATTTTTTTAAATATGGTGTCAACCAAACATAATAAAAACCCAGATGAATTAGGTAAAGGGAATTAGTTGAGTAACGTAATGTTGGTAAATGATAATGAGATGTAATATGAACTCAATTAAGTGATGCACTTGGATGAATTTTGAATTCATGGATAAGATTGTTGGTTTTTCGTAGTCATAGTTGACATAGAAGAAACAATGATTTGATAACTTACGTTGACAAAATTATTAATAGATAATGATATTAGGGAGTGACTTAAAGTACATAATTGTGAAATTTGAACCAATTTTTCATGTGAGTTGATGAAGGTAATGAATGACGTATCCATGTACAGTCCGAATTTTTGTTTATTTGTGTAGGAATTTTACTATGTCAAAGTTTAATCTTTTATTTCAATAAATCTGTGTTTTTAATAAAAGGTTCTCATTCAGATCTTTTTATTTAATTTTATCTTCTTTCTTATCCTTCCCGCTTAATAATTTAAGGTTGGTTTATACTATTCAAAGATGTCTCTGTGGGTAGTATACAGTCAGCGACCCTGGGATTGTCTCATGCTGGTGCCACATTTCAAAGGCTGGAAAGGTAGAGGTTTGAATATAAATAAAATCGTAACGACCGTGCGGCTTTACATGAACTATTTAGGCGAAATTTTCATTCAGTTATTCGTTTCAGGTGTAATAATGACCATCTGCATATTTTTTACCTTTGGTGTCTGTTTATCTGTTGGTTTATCTCTTTGTCTGAGTTGTTATAACTTGAAAACTGCTAGATATATTTCCATCAATATTCATATTTATAATCCATCTGCCCTTGGGTAGGGTTTAGGGTCAATATTGTTTCTAAATATCTGAATTGACCGGGGGCTTATACGAAACCGAAACTGTGATTTTGCACTCCTACTAAGTATACACAACTAAACTTAATGGAAATATACCTGCCTTAATGGAAATTAATTTCTAAAACTTATTTCTCATGTAGATTTTATTCGATGCGAAGATTAATAAGAGAGATATCATTAACGGAAAGTTTCTCAGTACATGTCCCACGGGATTTAACTCAAAAGCGGATGAGCCTAAAGCTTATTTCTTTTAATTTGAAAACTAACCGAGATATTTCAATCAAAGTTCATATTTAGCATCCACCTTTCCAAAGGTAGGTTTTTAGGTCCATACCATGTCAAATTCCCGGTGGACTTACAGTTTATAAGGAACCGAAACAGTGATTTTACTCTCGCACAATATATGCAAGACCAACCTGACTGGAAATCGATCAGTCTTGATGGAAATCAATTTCTAAAACACTTTTCTCATATGCCTTTTTTCGATAGGAGGATTAATAAGGGAGATATCACGAACGGTCGGTTTTAAGCTAAGTCCAGCTAACATAGCCCAAAAGGTGTTGTGCGTGGAGCAGATTCCTTATTTATATAAATAAAATCGTAACGTACGTTTGTCTGTACATTGACTACTTTGGCATTATTTTCGTACAGTTATCCGTTTCAGGTATAATAATGACCATCTGCATGCTTGTTAGTTTCCTGAAAGTACTTATTTTTTCTACCCCCCCACTTTCCAAATCAAGATTGCGGCACAATCTTCCAGACGAGCTAGAATATTGAAATTTGGCAAAGTTATATGTCTTAGACCGAAACCGACGGAAAGCTTCCAAGATCTTTAAATATTTCACTTTTTACCTCCGAAAAATATTGAAATATTGAGGCAGTTTTAATGTTGGTGCAGACCTTCGTTTCAAGGTATTTCGTGGCTAAACGGTGAGTCGTACCACGAAACGGATGGCACAATCTCCGTTCAATTTAGAGTGATCTACAACTTTGGTCCGTTAATGTTTTGTCGTATCTCTATTCCTTATGCGTTAGATTTGTCTCTATTTCTCGATTGTACGTTGATTCTGCACTTTGTACACGTATAATTCATAGTTTGAATCATACGAAATATAAAATCAACTAATTCTATACGAACATTGGCCCACCCAGTATACATATGTGAACCAGATTGTATGTTTGTAGCTGTCACATATGTATCGAAAAGTAATGTACTGTAAGAAAACCTTACCCAAATTTCACCCTATTCAACGTTTATAATTCAATATTACTCATAAATAGATAATATAGGACAAAATATCATAAGACCAGCCATTTAGACCGCTAAATGAGGCCTCTTATGGTACATACCGTTTGTCTATATGACGTATCATTTAAGTTAGCAGCAGTAAATACGTAAATGAAGGTTTGCAATATTGTAAATATGCATATACTTCGCATGTCGATCTACCTAGTATATATATTCATTGAACTTGATTTGTAACGATGTAGAAAGGGTGTGTTTGCCATTATAAATATTTTACAAATCGATAGTGACTCTCAGCAGGAGGGCGTATGCTATTGTAATCCTTACCCTCCATATCAACTTTGACTGGCAGTAGGAGTGAAATCCTTCTCCAACTCCTGCGTAACTGGCATTAGAAAGGAGGGACTACCATTGTAATGAATCATTCCCTTCTCGATTTGACTGGCAGAAGTCAAGGGAGCATGCAACTTTGTTCAAAACTCCCCAAACCGATTGTGTTTGGGGTAGGCAGGTGTGCCTGCCGTTATAAACAAATTTATCCATCTAAAATATGACTGGCATTAGGCATAGTGGCCTGCAATTATAATGCAAACTCACCAACTCGGTGTGACTGGCGTTAAGAAAAGGTGGCTGTCATTATAATGATAACAGTGCAACTCAAATTTGACCGGCAGTAGGGAAGGTGCCTGCCATTATAATAGAAACTCCTCAACTGTAATCTGTCTGGAAGTAGGAAAGGGGCCTGACATTGTAACGAAAACTCCCCAAATCGATTGTGACCGCACAGTAGGTAATGAGGCCCGCCATTATAATGAAACCTTCCCTACTCAATTGTGAATGGCAGAGGGCAAGTGAGCCTACAGTTATCATTACAACTCCACAACTCGCACTTTACATTGGAAACAACGTATAGGAACCTCCACTGCTGTTTCTGCATAACGCTAAGAGACATGCAATTTAAAAAAGTATTCACTGCATGTACAGTAATTTACTTCGATATCCGTATACTGAACACATGACCTTTGTGCCCTAAGAATATTATGTATTAAATTGTCAATTGGAATAAGAAGTTCGATTCTTGATAGCACGGAGTTGACACGTGGCGAGGGGGTGGCTACCTTCTGTCCCACGTTCTGGGATACGTGACGTCATTCGCACGTGTTGACGGCGGAAGAATCTTAAGTCATTTTTGGGGGGCTATTTCAGAAGAGCGCGTGTATATGGCGTACCCAAGCCAAGTCGACAAAATATAGTGCCTATCAAATGAGGTCATTTATCCAGCTAATTGAATATGTATAGATTGTAAATATCCATGAACACTACCGCCGGCAATGTAGCAAGTATGTGGTTACCTTCAAAACTCTTGTAATTACAGTTTAGTTAAGTCAGAAAGGTTACGAAATTTTTCTTGGCGGCAAAGGGAGATGCCCGGAGAGAGGGGGAAGTTTCTATAAATAAGAAGTGACGCCATAATGAAGCCCCTGCATTTTGTATCACGAGGCTGAAGATAGAGGGTTGAACTACTCTGTAAAATCAAACGACAAAAGTAGACTAAGTCCAACCAACAGATTTTAGTCGTTGTGGCTGGGGTATTGACTCCATGTGGAGATAGTTTTCTTGAGTGGAAATAATTTTACCAAATAGGACGGTCGAGGGACCGAATAAATTTGTATGTGATAAAGAAAGTAATTCGTGTGCGGAAATAATTATAGTCCATCGTGTGCGCTCAACAAGAACAAGTGAAGGGCATTTTCTATTTTTTTTATGATTTATTTCCAGGAAACCGGAAGAATAAAATGATCTGTACAGCCAGAAATGTAAAAATGGCTAAATAAAAATGCCAGGGTCACAGGTGAGCCCTATGATGAACGCTGGCGTGACTTAAGGTATGTGAATTACCATCTTACCACCTATTATATCTTGTTTCATGATGTCTAAATTACATGTATTTAAAGGGGTATATACGACGCAGTTGGTCGTCCCTATGTGGTTTTTGTAAATGTCAGAATACGACGAAAAGGGGTCATTTGTTTTATTTTCCACTTGGATAAATTTTCGAAGTCTTGCGAGTGCCGTATGATGTTGTAAAAAGTTATTAAATAGGGTTTCGAAGTGATATCACGTCCAATGTAGATCGTCATTTCCGTGTGTTTAGTGCCTTTATTTTGTGATGTCAAATTAAGATGTTCATTTGACGTAAAATTTTTATGTCTGAATTTTGACGTAAATAATATAAGAAATCATAGTTACCCATTTTCAATCGAGTGGAAGCGCGCTGTCGGGTGAGAGTATAGAGTGATGAATTTGGTCACGGAGTGAAACGTTTTCTAGGCTCATTTAAACTGTGTTTGACTGAAAATAAAAAAAGATTTAGTAGAAGTTTACAGTAATTTTCGTGAAAATCCAGTTATTAAAATACGATATCATTTTATGCGAAATTCATTATTAAAGCACTGTGCGTTATTAGACGTCGTGGATTCTAGTAAGGATTTTATTCCAGTTCTTTTGTCAGTGATAATCGTGAGTTTGGGAAACAGAGGTTAGTTTTGTCGTGTGAATCGAGATGAGATTTGGGATTCAGGTGTTGGAGACCTGTCAATGAAGCCGGGACTTGTGGAAGCCCGAGGAAGATTTTATAATGTTGGGAATGGAAAGCAGTATACAAGAATCCGCGCCGGTATTAATTTGCGACTGTACAATTATTGTGGGCATTTTGAAGTATAATCTATGTGCATTTTGTTCGTTAGAATATCGTATTTGTGTAATTATGTCGGCAGAGTTTAAAGGTTGCATTCTGAGAGGCCAGTCAGGTAGAACGACCAGATGTCTCATATCACTCCCAAGCGAGGGTTGGGGCGAAATACCGTCGGCTGATAGGGGTTCGCCGCCCGGATAACGGAACATGCAGAGTGTGTTACGCATTGAATTGAGATTGCATTTCTCGGCAGAGGATAACGTTAAATGTTGGATTTAGTTGAAATTTTCATCCGGGAATAACATGTGTGTTATTAGACACGGTAAATTTGTTTAATCGAGAACGTAATGTGCATTTGAGACCACGAACTTAGAGTATAATGAGCAAGATTAGCCAAATTCAGGGTTGTCCAAAATATAGAGCGATGGTAGTGATGATTGTTTTGTCTGTGAGGGGTGCGCATACTTTATAGAATGTTATGACGAGATATGACATCGTAATTGGCTTACATTATACAGTGAATTACTTTGGTTTGTACGTAAATTATTAGGGTTATCCAAGTGTTAATAATGGCTAGGGTTAGATTAGATTTAAAGTGTGAGGTCATGAAACAAGATATAAACTGGACATGAATGATGTAATAGTTCTTTTCCAGATACAGGAAGCAACAGATAAACATCAAGATGACTAAACGAATACATCAAAATTTGTGTAGTAACTCGTGAGGAAACCATTCGTCCGTGGAAATAAAATTTGTTGTTCTTTAAGATTTCATTAAATCATTTAAATTTATTTAATTATTAAATCCAGTGAAAACCGTATTTTGAAATAACTTTAAATCAAGCGAATAACTTGGAGATACATTCTGGAAATCTTAGTTTGTTTTCTGGGGAATGTGTAAATGTTAACGTAACGATTAAGGGGACATATCCGAAGGTAATGGATTTTACTGTCACAAAGTATTGTGAGCATTGCTATTGTTATATTATTTAACTTTGATTGACTGAGCAGTGAATGTGCTGGGGATAGTAAAGTGGAAACTTTGGTCATCAACCGATGTAACTTACGTGTTTAGCCTTCAGCTTAGAAACTTGGATGATCAGGGGGTCATCAACCTCAGTGACTTAGATTAGGGCCATTGCCACTGTAGCGTCATTTTCCTTGCGGTCATCATCCACAATGACTTTAAAGTAACTTAGAAGTTTAGATGTCGGTCCATGACATAGTCGCAGGTCACATCGATTCAATTAAGGGTCCATGCCGTATAACAACTGTGTGGCACACACCGATTGGACTGCCTTAATTATACCCAGAGTCCAGAGTTCGTGTTACGAGGGCTGGACCATAAAGCATCACTATGATGCTACATGTAGTCTCACATGGAAGCCGAATTTAAGGATTTCCAGACTTTTCTTTCTTTAATTAATAATTGAGACAATGGTTTCTAGTAAGGATGCCCATCAGGCAGTTGCGTCAAAGGCTCACACCAGTGTTCTGACCCTCTATGTAAAAATAATTGTGGTGTTAAGTGGACACGATTGAGTTAAATGATACCGTTGATAAATCAGAAATGCTTCATGAAATACCTGAATAAATAGGAACATTTTTTAAACAAACCTTTCATCTGAGTAGATAGATTAGAATTACCGAACCCTACCTTTACCTCAGCAAGTGACGAAGAACCCGATACGACCCAAGAGACAGATCTCATGAACTTTGCTGATAGGTAAGAAAGGTAGGGATCCTTCGGTATGGACCAAAGGGTTCAATACAATGTAGAATACCGTAGCGAAGCACGCGTACACTTGCTAGTTATTTAATACATTTGATCTACATCATAAACATTCATCAGAAAAATCAAACGAAATGTTTAAAATGCGAATAATTCCTCCACATACAATTACGATGGAAGTAAAACTAGCATTCAACATTGTTACAGAGGCCGTGTTACCACCATACCGCACAATTATTACTCTAGCTCTTGAGTTCTGGCAAGTTCATGCGTGCCTGGATACTCTCTTATTCCTACTTTTTAAGGTGCCCGTACACTTGAGAGAAAATACTGGCGAGAACCTCTCGATAGCAGTTACTCGCCGAGAGCAACTAGCGGAATATCGCTCGCAACTCTCTGAGAGCTAACTTGTCTCAACATGCTCGCTAGTCGACACGTACTCCTCGGCCCTCTCGGAGATTAGCTCTCCAGATACGAACTGTGTTCGAATTGTGGCGAAGCTATCGAGAGCTTGGTTCTATTTTCAACTTGAAGATGACTAAAAATTGGTCACTGGAGGAATCAAAACTGTTAACTGATATGTATGAAAGTCGAAAAATTTTGTGCCGTGGCTCAGGCGGCAGCGCGCTGGCCTCTCACCGCCGGGTTCCGTGGTTCAAATCCCGGTCACTCCATGTGAGATTTGTGCTGGACAAAGCAGAGGCGGGACAGGTTTTCTCCAGGCTTCGGCAGCCGGCACAATTCCTATCCTAGCCGCTAGATGGGGCTTCATTCATTCCATCCCTGACCCGGTCAAATGGCTGGAAACAGGCTGTGGATTTTCATTGTGAAATGTACCGATTACCGTGACAGAGTGAAGAAACATAAAACTTCAGAAGAAATAGGAGTGAAGTTTTCATGTTCCTGAGCTGAAGTTCAAAGGAAACTTCACAACTTAAGGAAACAAGTAACTTAAATTTGTTTAATAAAGGTGAATTAAGAGTAAATTGTTAGTTTATATTTTATTATAATCACATCAATTTGCATGGAAATAAATATATTGTAATGACTGTAGCCTGGTTGTTATTATTATAATAACAAGTATATAATACATATATACAATACGTAATCACTAATGTGGTGCTCTCTATTGTTTAAGTTATCTCAAGAATTGAAAAAATGAAAAACAGAAAAAGCGGTAGCGGGACAGATGACAATTACCAAAGTAATTTTTCTTTTTCTTTTTTTTTTTTTTTACATAGAATGATCACAGCTGCTGCGACTTGTCAGTACAGTAGTAGTGTGATAACATTTCGACTACTCTCCACTCTCCACAGGTGCACCAAGTGTACAGAGTGTGACGAGAACTCGTGAAAGCTATCTTGGCGAGGGACTCGCCGGGTACTCTCCTTAGTTATTTGGGCCGAAATTAACTCTCAAATGGACAACACCCTGGGAGCGGATGTCGAAAGTTACTCTCCAAGTTAATCTCAAATGTAAACCCACCCTTATGGATAGGGACGGCAAAATGCATCCATGTACTCGTATCTCTCGAGAAATCTCTACGCAATTTCAACTTGGTGACTATGGGACCCCAAGCTGAGTATGACTATGCTTCCATTTACTTGTCCCATGTCATCATTCCTATCCAACCTTATGTGGTCAAATTATGTTCTCTTACAACTCAGATGGTAATAGATTTACAAGGTCTAGGGAACAGGTGAGCAATGAGAGACCCGCGCACCTTGAGCTACCGAGCTCGATAGCTGCAGTCGCTTACGTGCGGCCAGTATCCAGTAATCGGAAGATAGTGGGTTCGAACCCCACTGTCGGCAGCCCTGAAGATGGTTTTCCGTGGTTTCCCATTTTCACACCAGCAAATGCTGGGGCTGTACCTTAACTAAGGCCACGGCCGCTTCCTTTCCATTCCTAGGCCTTTCCTCTCCCATCGTCGCCGTAAGACCTACCTGTGTCGGTGCGACGTAAAACAAATAGAAAAAAAAATAGCAGCACCTTGAGCTAATGGCATGAGTGCAGGCATTAGATGGGGTTCCAATGGTCGTGCAGCATACCTTGATATCTTAGCTACTCAGGGTGTGTCAAACCGAAGGTATACTCCACCTGTAGGCTTAGCCATGCATTAAACTGTCAGGTGACCCCTGAAAACAAAGTGAACAGCGGTGCGTCCGTGTGTCGTTGTGAGGTACACAGACTTCTACGGTCATTCGAGCACGTTGTACGTCAACAAGCACATCCCATGAGACATCTTAACGAGGTTCAAGTCGCAAGGGCCGTCACTTTGATCCAGGAAGGATGCACTTTTCATCCTGTTGCTGTGGATCTCAATGTCCCTCCGTGAGTTATTCACCGCTTGTGGAATCGCTACAATGAGAAAGGCCAGTTCACAAGGAGGGTTGGACAAGGTCGTGGACGCAGTACAACTCCATAGGAGGACCGATATCTGACCATCTGTGTGTTGTGGCATCGTTCAGCAACTGCCAGAGAACTGCAACATGACCTCAGGAGGTTCACGGGAGTCACGGTGTCTGACCAGACAGTAAGGGACAGGTTAAGAGAAGTGTCCGTACGACACAGACGTCCTGTTCGAGTGCCCCGTTTAACGCAGCAACATCGCGCAGCTCACCTTCTGTTTGCCCGTACCCAAGTCAACTGGCAACTTCACCAAGAAGACCTGTGTTGTTCACAGACGAGTCCAGATTTCCCCGGACACAGCGTGATGGACGTCAACGTGTATGGAGACGCAGTAGTGAGCAGTACATGCCAAATGTTGTCCAGGAAGGCGACCGTTTCGGACAAGTTTCTGTGGTGGTGTGGGGTGGCATCAGTATTGATGGCCGTACGGATCTTGTCGTCGTCCGTCTTCCACTGCGGGGTACATCGAGCAGATACAGCTACATCATGTGTTGGTTGCCGTATACGGTGTTGGCCCTGAATTCACACTCATGCACGACAACGCCAGGACTCATGTAGCGCGCATCACCAGAGCTGTCTTGCGAGAACTGGACATTCTAGAGATGGAATGGCCAGCGGTGAGTCCCAACCTTAATCCCATCGAGCATTATCGGATAGGCTTTACAAATCTGTTTGTGGGCGTCCTGTTCCACCACAGACTCTCCAAGACCCCGAACAGGCTCTCATTAAAAATGGCACTTGATACCGCAACGTAACCTCCGTCAACTTATAGGGAGCATGCTACGTAGGTGCCAAGCTGTAATAAATGCTCGTGGAGGACATATAGTACACCATACTGAAGCTCTCCAATTGTGATAATAATCCACCCTGGAGGACTGTTATCACTTTGATTTCGCCCCTATTTGGACATTTCCGTTTGTGTTCTGAAAATGAACGCGAATCCATCGATGTTCTTTTGTATACTACAACGGTAAAGAATAAAGGCTTAGTTGGTAATATACTTGGGTGTGAAGTATTGTTTGATGGAACACGGCATACGTTCAAAAACATATTCCCCTAACTTTTTTGAATCGTGTATTATGTTTACGCAATACAATCGCACAGTTCGTTTACCGTTCACCATTTATGCTGTATTCCTAAGGAACCATTCGTATGAGTACAGGAAGTAGTGAAAGGAGTATTTAGTTATTACACGTCTAAATAATTAATTTTGTTTCCTTCGCATAACGAATGGAATTAATACAATTAAACGTATTAACTCAGCACAAGGCGTTTGTATACAAAATAATTATGTTGTTTCCTCACCATAATCTAATACACTGAAGAGAACGGGACATTAGACACAATAAAACTCTTAAGTTACAAATGAGAGCCGTGCAGCAGCAGCTAGACTGTACTTTCCGTCAGGGCGCATACTCTGCTCCTTTACCTGCCTGAGCTGGGGCGCTGCTCATTGAGCCGAATTGTGCTCGGCTTTGGTCGACGACGGTAGGGTGGGGGGGGGGGGTGAGGGGGAAGGGATGAAATTGAATTTCCCACGCCCTTCGTGGCTCTTCGCTTTCGTTTAGCGATATCCTCGGTTTTTCAATATCGGGACGTTCCCATTTTCCCTCTGATCAGAATATGAGAGATGACATTTGACTACCCTACACCAAAAATGGGTGTCCTGGTAATTCCTAGGAGCAAAGGCGGCTGGGTATAGAGCTGACTACTGTACCTTCCACCCCTTCGGGGGCCACCATGGACTGTACGGAGATGATTTTTTCTTACCTTTGCTTTGATGATTTTTCCTTTCCTTTGCTTTGCGTTGCTTAGCTGCACTCCCAGGAAGTGGTGGTGATGATTATTCTTTTAAGAGGAAGTACTACTGAGTAACCATCCTCTTTTAACAATAATTAGAGGAAAGACCAAACCCTTCGAGCAATGAAGGATAGGCAAAGTGGTGGTCGCGGTGGTGGTTATTGTTTCAAGAGGAAATAGGCCTACTACTAGACAGGCAAAAAAGGGGAGGGTTACCTCGGACATGAAAATGAAAGACTCCCTAGGCGTCGCAAGTCTAATACCGTCGGGGTCGGAAAAGCATAAGAGATGACCGAGGGTGGTTCGATAAGAAAGGTGAAACTCAGGAAACTAGCACAAGTGGAAGCAATGTCAGGCTCAAATAGGGACCCCGTAGTGGGCAACCCACGGATTCAGTCTGAGAGCCCCTGGGGTCACACATGATTTACTCCCTCGGCCTCCGTCAGGGTCGGTAGAGAACAAGAGTTGACCAGGGAAGGTCGAAAAGGATAGATGAAAGTGAGGAGCCTGGCACAAGTAACTGGAAGTAATGCCAGGACGCAGCTACGGGTCCTGTGGTCGCCACGTGGTTGTTGCTCTAAGAGGAATTACAATTAGGCAACCATCTTGTATTATTACTAACAACAGGGGAAAAATTAAAGGGGTCCGACAGACTCCCTAGGCCTCGGGAACCTAATACCGTTGGCGTCAGAAGAGAACAACACTTGACCAAGGGAGGTCCACCCCCAACCACAGGGGGTCCAAGCCGAAGGCCCCTAGGGGTTACCCCTCTTAGTAGCTTTCTATGACAGGCAGAGAAGTAACGGAAATAGAAGGTACCTTGTGTACCTTGAGAGTAATAACGGCGTGTGGCCTCCGCAGAGCCTTGGTGCAGGCCTCTCGATTTGACGCCGAATAGTTGACCTGCGCGTCTGTGAGGATGGGGCCCTACCTGAAATGAATTCTAATGCTGAATACGGCACAAACACCCAGCCCCGGAACCAGAGGAAATAACTAATGAAAGTTAAAATCCCCAACCCAGCCGGGAATCGAACCTTGAACCAAAGGCCAGCATGTTAACCATTTAGGCGTGGAGCCGGACAAACTTAAGGGTGTTCACTTATTTAACAATTTTGTACAAAATGGAGACCCTCAAAATTCAAATCGTTTATACACCGATTTATAGATTTATAGACGATAATATTCGTACATGATGGTCGGATCAGCTGTTGTAAGTGGTGCAGACCCCATGGATTCTAAGAAAGAATTATTTCACGATATCCCAAATGATACGCGATGCTAGGTAGCATGATCTACCTGTAGGTGGCCATTCTATCGTATGACGACAGCCAGTCCATTCGTGAAATCACCGGTTCGATAAGTTCCTCACCACTGCACCAAAATGAGGATGTGTTCCGTCTTGCCGTTACATCAACTGCGAAACACGTTCTGGAATAACGACCTAGTAAAATCTCAAGATATCGCTCGCTGGTAACAGCTCCTTCTATGAAATCTCCACCCGTAATACCACCCCCAAACACTCAAGTCTTATTTGACTTGGCTATACTCTGGCTATGAAGCCTGCTGCTGTTTCGTACGACCGTACACACACCTGAATTTGAAATATGACAAGTTATTTTCTTACAATTTAATAATAATGTTATTGTTTTTAAGTCCTACTAACTACTTTTACGGTTTTCGGAGACGCCGAGGTGTCGCAATTTAGTCCCACATGAGTCCTTTTACGTGCCAGTAAATCTACCGACACGAATCTGACGTATTTGAGCACCTTCAAATACCACCGGACTGAGCCAGGATCGAACCCGCCAAGTTGAGGTCAGAAGGCCAGCGTCTCAACCGTCAGAGCCACTCAGCCCGGCTACAATTAAAATTACAACTAGGTTAACCGCCTCTGTAGAGTAGTCGATAGTGTGACTAGCTGCCAGCCCCGCAGGACCGGGATCGACTCCCGGCTCTGCCACGAAATTTGAAGAGTGGCACGAGGGCTGGTATGGAGTCCACTCAGCCTCGGGAGGTCAACTGAGTAGAGGGGATTCGACTCCCACCTCAGCCATCCTCGAAGTGGCTTTCGGTAGTTTCCCACTTCCCCTCCAGCAAATGCCGGGATGGTACCTAACGTAAGGTCATGGCCGCTCCTTCCTCTTCCTCTGTGTATTCCATCCAATCTCCCCATCCTCCTAAAAGGCCCCTGTTCAGTATAGCAGGTGAGCCTGTATGGGCGAGGTACTGGTCTTTCTTCCTAGTTGTATCCCCCGACCCAAAGTCTCACGCGCCAGGACATTGCCCTTGAGCTTCCCTTGAGGCGGTAGAGGTGGGATTCCCCGCTGAGTCCCAGGGAAAAACCAATTCTGAAGGGTAAACGGATTTTTAAAAAAGAAAGAAATAGGTCGAATCATAAGTCGTGGCAACTTTTTTTTTCCTCGCGAACAGGAGACAACACGGAAAATCTAAGATATGCATTTGGAAACTTACGGTGTGTACTTGCGTATGATGCCACTAGATGGTGTATGTAAACGACAGTGTGGGTCTAAGCATGCCCCCAAGTTCAGTGTGTGAGTGAGAGCGTCACAAAATGGAAGTCAACAAGCAGGAGCAACGATCGTATATTAAAATAGCAGTTCTCCGCTGCAGAAATGCACGCCAATGCCATGCAGAGCTGCGGGAAACAATAGGTGTGCATGTCATGCCCTACAGAACAGTGGCGAGGTGGGTGGAGACGCTCAAACGGGGTAGAGTATCAACTGCCCAGGCCGTCCAGTGTCCATGGACAAAGATGTTTATTACACTTCCTTTTTGTTGTACCAATTGCGCCGTGCAGTGCAAACCAAACGTCCAGATCTTTTGGACAACGTCATAATCCTACACGATAACGCGACAGCCCACACAGCAGCCATCGTTCAGCGTCGCTTACAACGGTGGGGATCGGAGGTTCTTCCACACCCGCCTTATTCGCCTGATCTGAGCTCTTGTGACTATGATCTAATCCCCAAAGTCATGAAGCCATTATGTGGACAACGGTTTGCTAACAAAGAGAACGTTGTAACAGCATTTCAGAGAGAGGTGCCGTACGTTAGAGATACACATGCAGCGAATGGTAATCAGCGCCTGCCCCACCGCTGGCAACGCACAGTGGAAACCTTGAGTGATTATTTCGAAGGTCTGTAACCAGTGGAGACCTGTCCTTTGTACGTAGTCTTGTGTATTTGCTGTCTATACCACAACAAAACAATGTTTACCAATGGCCCGTGTTCTGTCACTTTCCTATGAGAATCTCCTGCAGTCAGAATTTGTCTTCAGGCACTATGCATAAAAACATTCCCTATATTTCCAAATGTTAGATTTTCCGTGTTGTCACCTGTTCGCGAGAAAAAAAATTAGTTGCCGTGGCTTATGACTCGACCCTCGTATTAGTTCCAGAGTCACTGTACCGAGCTCGATAGCTGCAGTCGCTTAAGTACGGCCAGTATCCAGTAATCGGGAGATAGTGGGTTCGAGCCCAACTGTCTGCAGCCCTGAAGATGGTTTTCCGTGGTTTCCCATTTTCACACCAGGCAAATGCCGGGGCTGTACCTTAATTAAGGCCACGGTCGCTTCCTTCTAATTCCTGGGCCTTTCCCGTCCCATAGTCTCCATAAGACATATGTGTCGGTGCGACGTAAAGCAAATAGCAAATTTTTTTTAAAAAAAGCAAAATCACTGTAGTATAACAGGTAAATTCAAAAACTATTTTTCATGAATTCACTGCTTAAATTTGTTATATATATGCATATGATCAAGGATCATGCAACAAAAGGACTAAATGAAAAAGCTTAAGGAAACACAGTAGAGGAAGAATGGACAGTCATGAAGAATGAGATCAGTAAGGTTGCTGGAGAAAAGTTAGGAAGAAAGGAAAGATCAAGTAAGAAACAATTGATAACTCAAGAGATACTAGACCTGACTGACGAACGACGAAAGTACAAGAATGAAAAACATGAGAAGGGCAGAAAAGAATACAGACGAATAAAGAATGAAGTGGATAGAAAGTGCAGGACAGCTAAGGAAGAATGGCTGAAAGAGAAGTGCTAGGATGTTGGAGCTTGCATGGTCAAGTTTGCAAAATCAAGGAATCCTTTGGAGAAAGGAAAACTAGGTGTATGAATATGAAAAGCTCAGATGGAAAAACACTTCTAGGGAAAGAAGACAAGCCAGAAAGATGGCAGGAACATATCCAGCAGTTGTATCAAGGTTAAGAAGTAGATGATAAGGTTCTGGAACAAGAAGAGGCTGTTGATGCTGATGACGTGGGAGACCCAATTTTGAGGTCAGAATATGACAGAACTTTGAGAGGCCTACGTACGAACAAGGCGCCGGGAGTTGATGACATGCCCTCGGAATTATTGACTACCTTATGAGAAACCAGCATGGAGAGATTATTCCGTTTAGTGTGTAAGATATATGATACAGGAGAAGTGCCATCCGATATTATCGGCAGATTGTTGTTATGCCAATTCCCAAGAAAGCTGACAAGTGTTAAAACTACCGCATCATTAGCTTAATATCTCACGCCTACAAAATTTTAACACGTATTTTTTATAGAAGAATGGAAAGACAAGTTGAAACTGAGTTGGGAGAAGATAAATTTGGCTTCAGAAGAAATGTGGGAGCACGTGAAGCAATCCTGACTTTACGTCATATCAGAGGACCGAATTAAGAAATACAAGCCCACGTACATGGCGTCAGTAGATCTAGAAAAGGCATTCAGTAGTGTTGATTGGATCAAGCTGTTTGAGATTCTGAAGGTGATTGGGATCAGATACCGAGAAAGGAGAATTATCTACAATCTATACCAAAATCAGTCTACAGCGACAACAATCGAAGGCTTGAAATAGAGGAAGCAATCCAGAAAGGAGTGAGACAAGGCTGCAGTTTGTCCCCTCACCTTTTCAGTGTTTACATAGAACAGGCAATAAAGGAAATCGAAGAGGAATTTGAAAAGGGAATCACAATCCAAGGAGAGGAAATCAAAACCCTGAGATTTGCCGATGATATTTTATTTTCTCTGATTTTGAAAAAGATCCGGAGAAATTGCAGAATGATATGGACAGAGTCTTGGGGAAGGAATACAAGATTAAAACAAATAAGTCCAAAACAAAGGTAATGGAGTGCGGTCGAAGGAAGTCAGGTGATGCAAGAAATATTAGATTAGGAAATGAAGTCTTAAAGAAAGTAGATGACTATTGTTAGGGTAGTAAAATAACTAATGATGGTAGAAGTAAGGAGGGCATGAAATGCAGGCTAGCACAAGCAAGGAAGGCCTTTCTTAAGAAAAGACATTTGTTCACCTTGAACATTGATATAGGAATTAGAAAGATGTTTTTGAAGATTTTCTTCCGGAGCGTGGCATTGAATGGAAGTGAAACATGGACAATAACTAGCTCAGAAAGAAAGAGAATAGAAGCTTTTGAAATGTGGTGTTACAGAAGAATGCTGAAGGTGAGATGGGTAGATAAAATAGCGAATGAAGGGATACTGAATCGAATTGGTGAGAGGAGATGGATTTGGCTAAATTAGGACACATCTAAAGACACCCAGGACTTGTGATGTTGATGATGATTGTTGTTTAAAGGGGCCTAACATCTAGGTCATCGGCCCCTAATGGTACGAAATGAGACGAAATGGAATGACAAATTGAAAGTCCAAAATCGTCCACTGACCAGAATTCAAAACGTGACGACGAAAAATGTATCGATGGATATGAATTTAAAACAATCAGTGGATCCGATCCGCAATGCCTCACATTTACAGAAACTGACGTGAAACAATAGTAGGACTATTACTGACCAAGGGACTGCGTCTATAGCATAATACTGAATCGATGATGCTTTTAGTCTAAAGGGGTCCAAAATCCAAGTCATCGACCCATCATAATGGTACTTATCGCTAGGAAAGTAGAACCATGGTATTTGCCATGTTGCGGCACTAATCAAAAGTAGCGTAGACTCGAGGCCTTCCACACAGTATGGTACGACTCACAAGTAATGAAATTCGCAAATGGAATACAGACCTATAGTGTTTCGCATATTGCGGCACCATTTACAGGCAACGCAAACCTATGGTGTTCATCACATACGTGTACTAACCACAGGGACCCGCACTATCCCATGGTGTTTCTCATATAGTAGGGACTAACCATAGGCAAGCCAGAACCATGGTGTCGCTCCTAAAGTGATACTAATCACAAGTAGTGTAGAAGCCGGCAACGCACTATGTTGCTAGTAATTACAAACCTATTTGGTACCTAACATAGTGGTACTACGCGCAAGTAAAAGCAACCCATAGTGTTCCCCGTGTAGTAGTACTAATCACAAGTAGTTTCGTGGTTCCAATACAATTATTGCTTGGTCGCCCCTTTTAGTCGCCTTTTACGACAGGCAGGCGATACCGTGGGTGTATTCTTCATCTGCGTCCCCCACCCACAGGGGATCCCAGGACTTGTACAGTTGATTTTTGAGGGAAGTGTAGGTGGTAAGAACGGTAGGGGTAGACCAAGGTACGAATATGACAAACAGATTAGTGCAGATGTAGGATGTAGTAGTTATGTATAAATGAAAAGGTTAGTACAGGATAGGGCGGCATGGAGAGCTGTATCAAACATGTCTATGGACTTTTAACTCAAACAACAACAATATTTATGTATTCCAGTGCAAGTTTTGTACTTTTGAACATCAATTTCCTGCATTGCTTCTTAAAGTGCAATACATTATTGACATGCTCCTAATTTTAGCAGGTAGGGAATTCCATGTGCGACCTGCGGGGATAACGAATGACTTACTACAGCCAGTTAATCCGTGAATACTTCGGTATCAAAAAAACCCACAATTATTCCAGTTTCCTCGGCTGTCCAGTTTAATGGTGCTGTATCGATCCATAGAATAGTTTCCTAAAAGTCAGGATCAGCTTCATGTCTATTGAGAAACCGTTCGCAGAACTCCAAATGACGGTCCGGATCATCTTTATGTAGCGCTTGTGAATTCTTCAGCGCCGGACTGAGTGGCTCAGACGGATGAGGCGCTGGCCTTCTGACCACAGTGTGACAGATTCGATACTGTCTCAGTACGATGGTATTTGAAGGTGCTCAAATACGTCAGTCTCGTGTTGGTAGATTTATTGGCAGGTAAAAGAGCTCCTGTGGGACTAAGTTCCAGCACATCGACGTCTCCGGAAACCGTAAAAGTAGTTAGTGTGACGTAAATAAGAATAACATTATTATTAAATTATTTTCCCCGTGTGGTCTCGGTTTTACACTGTAAACCTCAGTAGCGAAACGGTTAGCGTTATTTTAGCGGCCATCCTCGGTGACCCGGGTAATATTCCAGGTACTGTCAGAGATTTAAGATTGCAGGAGGGCTGATATGTGGTTAGAATGGTAAGTGCAGCTCACCTTCATTTGGGGTGTGCCAGAAAACAGCAACACTCCCTCGGGGTGAAGACACGAGTTTACTAACTGAATGTTTAATCCCCAGTTCGAGATATCTTCCTACCGGACTTCCATGAACTAGTAATAGAACTCTGAGCAATCAGATGGGTATTACTTTCCGTCCTAACAGTTCGTGGTCGTCCGCTTGCGGTATATTCATAGCATTATTTCTTCTTCATATTATTATTCTTCTTCTCTCCTGGCCTTTCCTCAATTATCTGGGGTCGACACTAATGTGGGTTAAGCCCAGTTTTACCGCTGAGCGCTCTTCCTGACGCCAACCACATGTGGATATATATATATATTCACTTCTGAGGTATTGTATGTAAATTATGAGCTGTATTCAGACGATACAAATACTCAGTCCCTAAGTCAGAGGAAGCAACTAAACGCGGTTAAAATCCTCGACCTGGCCCGGAATCGGACCCGAGGCCCTCTGAGCTGAAGGCCACTACGCTGGTCATTCAGCCAAGGAGCTAATTGATCCATAGTATTCCCTATTTCCCCAAATCGTTTATTCAAATCGGAGTTCTGCAGTGAGGCCCACTGCGCAGCCCGTGCAGTGTCGTTCTCTTCTGATGCGGCCGCTTACTGGTAGTCCATCGCACTGGGCGGGCGGACTTGACTACTTCCCCGCAATAACGCGTGCGCCGTGCCCAACGAAATGTGCACTTCACGATTCGGATCACTCAATATACTAATTCCCGTACGGTAATGATATATTTCTTCTTCTTTTTTTCTTTACGTCGCACCGACACAGATGGGCCTTATGGCGACGATGGGATAGGAAAGACTTCCTAGGAGTGGGAAGGAAGCGGCCCTGGCCTTAATTAATGTACAGCCCCAGCATCTGCCTGGTGTGAAAATGGGAAACCACGGAAAACCATCTTCAGGGCTGCCGACAGTGGGGTTCGAATCCACTATCTCCCGGATGCAAGCTCACAGCTGCATGACCCTAGCCGCACAGCCAACTCGCCCGGTTTTTGTGTTATTTACGATCTTTTCACCTCCATTTTCCCGTCTGAACTGACCGCGCGATTAATGATGGATAAAGATATTGAGAATTCACAGACACAGCACTTCCAGTCATCGTTCATCGGTACTAGGCCAGGACCTCAGGAAGGAAACAAAAGACGGTACGATGAAGCGGAATGCCACAGAAGAGAGTCGTGTCCACAGTGAAATAGTCGCCGTAGTTACGTATCTATATTTCTCAAATCCACAGCCTGTTTCCAGTCAGGAATGGAATTAATGAAGCCCCATCTAGCGGCGAAGGTAGGATTTGTGCCGGTTGCCGAAGCCTGTCGCACTCGTCTGGGGCAATGATTAATGACTGACAGATGAAATGATATTGGAGAGTGTTTCTGGAATGAAAGATGACGGGGAAAACCGGAGTACCCGGAGGAAAACCTGTCCCGCCTCCGCTTTGTCCAGCACAAATCTCACATGGAGTGACCGGGATTTGAACAACGGAACCCAGCGGTGAGAAGCCGGAGCGCTGCCGCCTGAGCCATGGAGGCTTCGTTTCTCTAGTAATAATGGCATTTATTAATTTACCGCTGATTGTACTGTTGATTTGTGTGAAAGCAATTATTATCCTCCATTTGGGACGAAAATTACCACGAAATTTCATGGATACGATTCGTTCACATAACCCACTCGCTGACATTTTGCGTAAATGATAAAAAATTTATGTAATATACAACTCTCTTGTACACGTTGTGTTTAATAAATGTTAGTTAATAACCCACTGCCCGTGAGCAGCTATTTCAATCTGACGCCGCTTAGGCTGCCCCAGTGTCAAATTCGCCACTCTGACTAGACAAAAGAGAAAATACAACTCTAACCTGTTGCTCACTTTTCATTAATTTCGTCCAGTAAACATGGGATGTGTCACTTAAGATTCTTCACATGCCGACATCGTACACAATGGCGTGTTCAGTGGACTACACCTTGCCGGCTCTTAATCCGCGATATTGGGATTGTGAGGCCGACACGCCACCACTGATCCACACAAGGAGCTGGGTTTTCTTTTATCAGTACTAATAATGGTGTGTGGCCTGCGGATGGGCCTGGAGCTGATCTTTCGAGTTGAGGCCAGGTAGGCGCCCTGCGCCTCTCTGAGAATGGGGCCCTACCTATGATAAATTATAAAGCTGAAAATGGCACACACACTCAGTCCCAAAACAATCGGAATTAACTAACGAAGGTTAAAATCCCCAACTCGGCCGGGAATCGAACTTGGACCCCTTAGACTGACTGTCAGAACGCTAACCATTTAGCCATGGAGCCGCACGCCTTGATCAGTAAGATACTAGAACAAAGTACACAGAAAATATATTCCCCTTTAACACGGGATTAAATTAGAGGCATCTCAGTGACGTAGTAGCTAGCTTCGACCCGGTAAACAATTGTGCACATTTTCCATTTAAAATTGGAAGTCGCACCTCAGTAGCTCATGTTTAACATAAATCTGCACTCCCCGGGCCTTATGCCCGTAAGATTACCAGTAAGGCAACATCTAAGCTCGATATCCTTCTAGAAAATAGGTTTCAGAAAGTCGGCATGTCAATCAAAGTGTTATTCAACAAATACTGTCTGTAGAGCGAAGTTATATGCTATTTAAAAAATAATAAAAGGTTGCAACGTACTTGCTACTCTTCTCCGGAAATAGCACTGCGTTTAACTGCACTCTCAGGCCAAGGTTCTTCAACACCACAGCCAAGCAAACTACTTCACATTCTGTGCAGCTGGGAGGGTTGAGACTTGTTCCATGACGTCAACGAGTGGGGGTAGAAACATGGTAATCGAGCGAAAACAATATGAGTAGCAAACTCCACCGGTCACTTTACCATGGTGGTAATTCCAGCTTTAGGGTTGAAGAAAGGAAGAAAGGAGAGGTTGTTTGCTCGAAGAACGTTTTTCTGATATAAACATCTTGAAAATCTGGAATATATGAAATATTCTATAGAGCGTTCCAACCTTAAATTGCAGTACAGCAGTAATGGGATAATTCCGTCTCTTTCCTGCTCCCATGTTTTGCGGGTAGCGCTGTCCTACTCTAATGCAGCGGGTTTGCCAAATATCCGTGAATCAGTATGTTATCGGTTAAAATGGGTGAATATCGTGTTATGTACAGAATTTCAAGGCGCATTTGATGCCGTTAACAAAAAAATGTAAAAAAATAATTTAGTGTGCAAATGCTAATATAATGGAAAGTTTCGCCAAATGCAAAATCTTCATTGCATATAACTTATCATGCCATAACTCCTATTATATAATCATTATTTTCCTAATTTTTTCACTGCTGGTAAAGAAACATTTCAGCTCGATGTAGATAAGTTTATTTTTAAATTTAAATGATAACAAAATGCAGTATATGCGTTTATTTTCAGTCATGTTCAGGGAATTTTATGTGTAGGCGCGAAAAAGTCAGTCGCTGGCCAGCGTCTTTCCTATTGAATTTGCATGGGGGGTCAAAGCGAGGCAAATGGTCTTCAGATATGGAGGTTATTTTTAAAACAATCCCGAAGTTCCTATCTTGCTTAGTTATTAATTTGTGACAGGAAGAATATCTCTTGAATTTTGGTTTCGCGCGTGACTCGGCTGGTTGGCTGAAGTACCGGTAGTGATCTCCCAAACATGCGCTTTTAACATTTCCAGACAGTCGCATGCAGTGCAGTGCTCATTTCGTCAGTAGTATGTATAATAGTGATTAAATGCATATCAGTGACAAATGTACAATTCTTGAGGGAAAGTGTATTTCGCTTGTGTGGTTCGTGAGTTCGTGCTCGTGCGTGGGGATCTAGTTTTGAAGAAAATGTGCAGAAGGATCATGGCGTGGTTAAAGCAAAGCAAACGCTCTTCGAATATGGAAGTTATTTTAAAATCATACCTCAAGTCCCTATCTCGTTATCTCTTAATTTATGACAGGGAGAACGTCTCGTTTGTTTACGTTTCACGAGTGACTCGGCTGGCTGAGCTTTTAAATATACTGGCAGCCGTATGCAGTAGTGTTCATTTAACCAGTATTATGAGATTGATTAAATAAAGATCAGTGATGTATATATATAATATTTAATGGCGTGTGGCCTCCGAAGAGGCCGAGTGCATGTCTTTCCAGTGTTGACGCCGCATAGGCGACCTGCGCATCTATAAGAATTGGGCCCCTACCTGTGATGAATTATAATGCTGAAGACGGCACACACACACACCCAGCCCCAGAGCCATTGGAATTAACCAATGAAGGTTAAAATCCCCGACCCGGCCGGGAATCGAACCTGGTGCCCTCTGGACCAAAGGCCAGTACGCTAACCATTTAGCCATGGAGCCGGACAAGATCAGTGATAAATGTATAGTTCTTGAGGACAAGTGGATTGTGTTTGTGTAGTCTGTGTAGTTGTCAGTTCGTGCTCGTATGTATGGTTCTTAGTTCGAAGAAAAAGTGCAGAAGGATGTATAATGGATCGTCAAATTAAAAAGAAATCTTCCGTAGGTAAACTCAGGGGAAAAGAACGCAATATTATAATGAGTGTCCTGGATTATTTTTTTAAGACTATGAATATGAGCAGCGCAATCAGTGAAACAGCTAAAGCTACAGGTTGTTCCGAAAGAACACTCTTTGCTATAAGGAAGGAACACACACACATTGTCCTTTGCGAACTCTCGAAAAAAAAAAGAAAGGAGAAGGACGACAGAAAAATTAATTATGATGAAATTGTTAGAAGTAGATGCGTCGGGTGGTTCACTCTCTTTTATTTGCTAACATACCACCGACATTGAACGTGATTTTGAGTCGCGTAAATGGAGAAGATTCTTTGCCACGATTTTCCAAAACTACGTTGTATCGCTTCTTACATGATATAGGCTTCCGTTATTTAAGACGGGATAATAAAGCAGCTTTCACTGAAACCGATGAAATTATTTATTGGAGGCACAGATATATCAGGGAGATAAAACGTTTGAGGGCACAAAATAAAGCTAAAATTTATACAGATGAATCGTGGGTAAATATTGGGCAGACAGTGACAAAGGAATGGAAGGATACGACAGTGAAAAGTGCACGGCAGGCCGCTTTTGAAGGGGTGAGTTCGGGACTTAGGCCACCGAAAAGCCGAGGACCGTGATTTGCCTTAGTCCACGCGAGTAATGGTTTTGTTCCAAATGCTGAACTAACATTTTTATGCCATGAAAACATAAGACGAATGGGCAAATTACGTGAACGATATAAAGAAAAATGAAAGAGTTTTGTGGAAAGCAGACGAATTACAGGACGATGTCGACGATGAAAAGTTTTTAATACGACTTTCTTCATCGTCCGGATCATCCTCAAGTTCATCTCCCGAACCCGTTTCATATAAAGCGGGAACATCAGGCCTTGCAGAAATATTAGAAGGTGTACGTCCAATGTCTGAGAGCAATGCCACTGATTAAGGTATGTTGTGTTTATTTTACCATCCTACAAATATTAATTTATGAATGAATGAACTTAAAATTACAAAATTACAAGCGAAAAATGTGGAACTGTGACGCCCTGTTTGAGTCACACTCGAGTGTGATCTTCACGAGTCGATTTCGCAACAGCGCGCTCCATCTACGCTGTACTGCAATTTAAGGTTGGAACGCTCTATAGGTACGTTAATCAAGTTTCTAAAACTCTGCTTACCGAGCTCGATAGCTGCAGTCGCTTAAGTGCGGCCAGTATCCAGTATTCGGGAGATAGTAGGTTCGAACCCCACTGTCGGCAGCCCTGAAAATGGTTCTCCGTGGTTTTCCATTTTCATACCAGGCAAATGCTGGGGCTGTACCTTAATTAAGGCCACGGCCGCTTCCTCCCCAATCCTAGCCCTTTCCTGTCCCATCGTCGCCATAAGACCTATCTGTGTCGGTGCGACGTAAAGCAACTAGCAAAAAAACTCTGCTTATTTCCTCGGTTTTTAGCGTCCTTCGTAATAATCAAACATGTACTGTTTCACTCGCCCAGAAGTATAAACAGCTGACTGTGACAGCACAGAGATGTTATAAAAGTTAACACTACGTTCTAAGATTTGAAAGGCAGGCACTAAACAAGGCAGCTCTAAAGTAAAAGTTATTTTTTAGTAAGGACTGGGTGTCATATGTCGGCCCCGTGGTGTAGGGGTAGCGTGCCTGCCTCTTACCCGGAGGCCCGGGTTCGACTCCCGACCAGGTCAAGGACTTTTACCTGGATCTGAGGGCTGGTTCGAGGTCCACTCAACTTACGTGATTGTAATTGAGGAACTATCTGATGGTGAGATAGCGGCCCCGGCCTCTAGCCAAGAATAATGGCCGAGAGGATTCGCCGTGCTGACCATACGAGGCCTCGTAATCTGCAGGCCTTCGGGCTGAGCAGCGGTCGCTTGGTAGGCCAAGACCTTTCAGGGCAGTAGTGCCATGGAGGGGAGAGTGGATTATTGGGTGTCATATGTAGAATACGAATTACTCGTATTGCGTCATTCATCCTTTTAAGAGAAAAGCCAGTGCATCAAAAAAATCTCCCGAATAATCGAAATGTTATCGGCTTTACTTCCCACTACCTACTCTTACTGCTTTCGAAGAAGCTAAGGTGCCGAGGTTCTTTACCATGCTGGTAAATCTTCCAACATGAGGCTAGCGTATCTGACCACATTCAAATACCACCAGAGTGCGCTGGGATCGAATTCGCCAGTTTGGCCTCAGGAGACCAAATGCTCTACCATTTGAGCCGCTCGGCCAAGTAAGTAGTAGTAATATCCACCTCCCTAGTGTGACGGTTAGAGCTATTAGCTGCCGTTCTCGGAGTCCCAGTTCGATTCCTCGTAGTGCCAAAACTTTAAATTTGCAGGCAGGAGGGTCGGTATATGGTTAAAAATGCACATTCAGCTCACCTCTATTGGGGATACGCTTGAAAACAGCTGCAGCAGCTCGGGATGAGGACAAGCGAATTTGTATATTTTTTAGTAGTATCCATTATTTCATTTTGATCTTAAAATACACCATTTGAGATGTGACTGCACAGAGGGGAGTTCTTAAATGCTAATCCTCCCTCAAACACGCAAAGTAGGGTACAGGAAGGGAATGCCAGCGGCCCAGCGGTCTAGTGGTAATGCGCCAACCTTTCATCCGGAGGACTCGGGTTCGATTACCGGCCAGGTCAATGAGCTTTTCTCCGTATCATAGAGCTGATTCGGGGTCCTTAGTCCTACCTGAGAACAACTGAGGAGCTGCCTGGTGATCAGATAGCAGCCTCGGTCTAGAAAGCCAAAAACAACGACCGTGAGGATTCGTCGCACTCACCACGTGTCACTTCATAATCTACAGGCCTTCAGGGTGCGCAGCAGTCGCTTGGTAGGTTAAGACCTGTGAGGGCAGTAGCGCCCTGCAAGGGACGAGAGGCAACAGCAAAAGAAAGAGAAGAGCTACGACAGGCGAGAAATTAAAATACTCTCTAAGCCTCGTAAACCGAATATCGTCGGGATCATAAGAGAACAAGAGTTGATGGCGGAAGGTGATGATGATTATCGTTTAAAGCAGGGCCTCTCAAACGCCCAAAATCTCACGCGTGCAGATAGAGGCGCAAGAGCTCCGTGCACTGTGCATCGCTGCCGCTCGGCATGGCTCGGATCAACGCTTCGTCTCTGGGCTACTCGGCTAAGCTCGGCTCAACTCGCCTATGCTCGGCTCAAGTCAGCCTGGATTTGGAGCGCTACGGCGCAAGTGGGGCAGAGGGAGACAGGCGGAGCGAGCGAGACAGGCGTGAGGAAAGAGAGAGTAAGCGCTATTGCTCCAAATCGAGGAGTGGGGGGTCTGCACTCTGGTCAACCAAGCCAAGTCGTCTCTTGCACCGTGCACAGTGCATGCACCACGCGCATGCACCCTGAGAGGCCCTGGTTTAAAGTGTTAAGTAGAGTTGGCCAACTATCCTCCCAACACAGATCAGAAGAGAAGAAAACTAAGCATGTGGCTGTGCTGTTTGGTTCACGTAGCTTTCAGCTTTCATTCGGGAGATAGTGGGTTCGAGCCTAACTGTCGGTAGCCCTGAAGATGTTTTGAGTGGTTTCCCATTTTTACACCAGACAAATGCAGGGGCTGTACATTAATTAAGGCCATGGTCGATTCCTTGACACTCCTAGCCCTTCCCTTTCCCATCGTCGCCACAAGACCTATTTTTGTCGGTGCGATGTAAAGCAGATTGTAAGAAGTGAATTTTAAACTTGTACGTTTTCTTCTTTATGCTTGATAACCTGTTCAATAAGTGTTCCTGGAAAACTGTTCGAAATTTAGTGCATAGTGTGTCCGAGTACAGTTTGGCGAGCCTGGTACACGTGTTTCTAGCTGACGCCCATAAGTGATCTACATGTCTCGGTGTAGGATAATTATTACAATGAGGTAGGCAAAGGGTGAAACCCGGTATCAGCATATAGTCCACTCCTGTCGAATAACACCAAGGGGTCTACTCAAGGCTTAACATCCAACCATTTACAGCATCATATGCCCTCAATCTATATGAATACTGCGGAGAGGTTTGCCCTTAGGGACGCAATCTAGTAATTAGAAATTATATACCACCACCTCTACTACCCTGTCCCCCAAAATTCTGATGGTGGCACTTTTTCCGACCAACCGGACTCGAAGCGGCAAACCATGGTGTCAGACCATACAGACCGACGCCTCACCGGTCAAGGCCATCAGCCAGGCTGTAGACTTAGGAAGAAAATTCGTATAGGCCTATATAGATCGTTCCAAACCGACTTCTATTCATTGATATAGATTATACTTTACTCCCTTCCCTAGGAGTTCTAAGGGTGTCATGTCCCCACAATACTTTTTCCAGATAGTAGGTAATATCTGTACGCCCCCCACCTCAAAGGGGGTTGAACTTGTCCTTTAAAATATCCGGAGTGTCACCATTCATCTCAGCGACCCCGAAAAGTATGGATTCGACACTATTCTCGATTATATTTTTATTACACAGCCTCTCGCTCCCGCTCCCCACCCCCAAAGGGAGCTGAAGTTGGACTTAAATAAATTCCGGTGTGTTACTATTCATCTCAGCGACCCATAAATCAATGGATTCGACACAATTTCCGATTATTAACATATATCACATCCCCGTCGCCCCCCACTACGAAGGGGGCTGACTTGGACTTTAAGAAAATCCGGAGTGTCACTATTCAACTCACAAGGGAACACATACATGTGTTACGCTCGGATCCGGTTGAAATTTGGTGGGAATATACGTGGGAGGTAGTAGAATGCTAAGGTGAAAACTGCATGTGCCTAGCGCAAGTTTAAACGCCAAAATTGAACAAATAAATAGTCGTAAAATTAAAAGTTCCGCGGGAGTATCATGCTGTGGCGGAGAGGTAGGGAGGAGCGAAGCAGCGAACGTGTGCGCCAAGGAGCTTAAAATGAGCTTGGTCTCATCCTTGTACGAAAAATTCTATATTTCGTCTAAATTAGCCTATTATTTTTATACCTTCCCCCGTCGCCTCCCCCTCAAATTGTTTTGAAAATAAAATATAGCCTATAGCACTGAGGGATAATGTATCTTTCTATTAGTGAAAGAATTTTTAGAATCAGTAGAGTAGTTTTGAGATTACTTTCCAGATATACAAAAACTCACAAAATTCGCAATCTCTACGTTATATTAGTACAGATTGTGAGCTTTCCTACTTTTAAAGACACCACTCATTCGTCTACTAATGTCATTCCACGCCATCTCTCCACTGACAGCACGGCACATACCACTTAGTCGAGCAGCTCCTTTCTCCCAAGTCTTCCCAGCCCAAACATGCAACATATTTGTAACGATACCCTTTTGTCGGAAATCACCCAGAACAATTCGAGCTACTTTTCTTTGGAATTTTTCCAGTTCATAATCAGGTAATCCTGATGAGGGTCCCATACACTGGAACCATACTATAGTTGGGGACTTACCAGAGATTTATATGCCCTCTCCTTTACATTATTACTACAACCCCTGTCACATTAATTGCTGTACTTTTTTTTTGCTAGGGGCTTTACGTCGCACCGACACAGATAGGTCTTATGGCGACGATGGGATAGGAAAGGCCTAGGAGTTGGAAGGAAGCGGCCGTGGCCTTAATTAAGGTACAGCCCCAGCATTTGCCTGGTGTGAAAATGGGAAACCACGGAAAACCATTTTCAGGGCTGCCGATAGTGGGATTCGAACCTACTATCTCCCGGATGCAAAATTGCTGTACTGATATATAGGTCTAACTTAGTCTTAGAATTATCTGTCCGTAGTATTATTTCTTTTTAGAATTTCTATGTCTTACTTTTATGTTTACATGTTTAAATGTTATTGTTTATAGTGGTTAAGTCTAAGAGAGGGCCGTGAGCCCTAACTTCGCCACAAATGTTAAGTCAGCAATAGATAAATAAAATAATAAATATATACCCTCATAACCATGTGCAGAGAACTGCACCCTTGATTTACAATCATACGTATGTGATTACCCCAATGAAGATTAACACCTACGTACCTACGTACTTACAGTGATCCCCAAAAGAAACTTTCACCCCCATCAACGCAGTAATTAAAACGGAGAGGACTTTTCCTATTTGTGAAACTCACAACCTGACATTTAACTCCGTTATAATCATACCATCGCCTACTGTCCATCTCACTACATTATCGAGGACATTTCACAGTTGCTCACAATCTTGTAATTTATTACTCTGTACAGAATAACATCGTCGGCAAAAGGCGTTATCTCCGATTCCACTTCTTTTTGCTCATATATATATATATATATATATATATATATACCAGGTGGCTCGCCGACGCCGTACTTTCTACTTATAAATGTCCCGCATCCAGTAGCGTAGCCAGGATTTCAGTTTAGGGGGAGGGGCCATTCATCCAGAATTTTATTTTCATAGGTGTCCAAACTTCCAGAATTTAGGTGGTGTAGAAAACCTAAAAAGGAAATGAGTATCCTTGGATCCAAGTAAGAGTGGCGGATTCCGGAAGCTAATAGTAATCTTCTTCTTGTTCTTATTCCCCCAATTTTCCGACATATGTGGGGTCGCAGATGCGAACTGTGTCGCACATGTGAATTTGGCCCTGTTTTACGGCCGGATGTCCTTCACGACGCCAACACTATATGGAGGGATGTAATTACTGTCGTGTCTTTCTTTGGTGGTTGGTAGTGTATTATGTTGTCTGAATATGAAGAGGAAAGTGTTGGGCCAAACACTCAGTCCCAGAGCCAGAAGAATTAATCAGACGCGATTAAAATCCCCGACCCGGCCGGGATTCGAACCCGGGACCCTCTGAACCGAAGGCCTCAACACTGATCATTCAGCCAATGAGTATGACTCCGGAAGCTAATATTAATATACATTATATATAAAATGCTTAATAAAAGTACAAGAATAAACAGTTTGAGTAAAGATAAGTAGTATAATAGGAGAGTTCGGCCGACTTTTCCCGCGGGAAATTTGAATTCTGGCGGGAAATTTGAATTTTGGCGGGAAAATTGCATTTTGGCGGGAGATTTGAATTTTGGCGGGAGATTTGAATTTGTAAACAAAGCCACGTGCTTTATGACAGCTGTCATCGACAACAACGCATCGCTAACCTCACTGCTGCCATCTTGACGGGCCTAAACCTCAGTAGTGCCAACTTAACCTAACTAGCGCGAGGTAAACAAAGCCACGTGTTTTTTGACAGCCACGTGCTTTTTGACAGACAACAACGCATCGCTAACCTCAGTACTGCCATCTTGACGGGCCTAAACCTTAGTGGTACCAACTTAACCTAACTAGCGCGTGGTAAACAAAGCCACGTGCTTTTTGACAGCCACGTGCTTTTTTGACAGCTGTCATCCGCCATCCTTAAACTACAGAGCACTGTGCTGCCCTCTTTGTCGTAGTAGATGTAAATTCGTCACCTGTCATCGGCAGTGCTGCCATCTTGGCGGGCCTAAACCTTAGTGCTACCAACTTAACCTCACTAGCGTGAGATAAACAAAGCCACGTGCAGCTGTCACCAGCCATCTTTAATCTATAGAGCGCAGTGCTGCCCTCTTTAGCTACTTACCTTTGAAATGTGGTGGCGGATAATTTGAAAAATGCTTTTTTGACAGCAGCCATCTTTAATCACCGTGCTGCCCTCTATGTGGCGGCGGTAAATTCCACGTGCTTTACAAACCTATATGCTTTTCTGACAGCTGCCATCCGCCATCTTTAATCCAGAGAGAACAGTGCTGCCCTCTATGTGGTGGCGGCAAATTCCACGTGCTCTTGTTTGGAAACAAATCAACATGCTTTTTTGACAGCTGTCAACCGCCATCTTTAATCACCGTGCTGCCTCCTCTTTAGCTACTTACCTTTGAAATGTGGTGGCGGTAAATTCCACGTGCTTTACAAACCCATGTGATTTTCTGACAGCTGTCATCCACCATCTTTAATCCAGAGAGAACAGTGCTGCCCTCTATGTGGTGGCGACAAATTCCACGTGCTCTTGTTTGGAAGCAAATCAGCATGCTTTTTTGACAGCTGTCAACCGCCATCTTTAATCACCGCGCCGCCGTCTTTAGCTACTTACCTTTGAAATGTGGTGGTGGTAAATTCCACGTGCTTTACAAACCTATATGCTTTTTCTGACTGCTGTCATCCGCCCAGCAATTCTCTTTCTATATAATAATTTCGTGTGGCTATTTCTAGCCAAGTGCAGTCTAAAAAAATAAATCCTAGTCTTGTTGTATCAGGAAGGATAACTGGCTAAATCCCGGTCTTTCAGCGTCAGGAAGGGCAACCAGCCATACCGTGAAACAATAGTGTATGATGTAAGAGGCTAGATACTGCTTTGAGCATCTAGCAGTAAAACCCGATTCTCGTGTTAGAAGTTGTAAAACAGACTCTTAATCCCAGTTATTTGACGTCAGGAAGGGCAACCGGTCGAAAACAATAGTGTATGATGTAAGAGGCTAGATACTGCTAGTTTTGTATCAGGAAGGGCAACTAGTCTTAAAACAAATTCTTGCGATTTAAAATCTTAGTTTTGCGTCAGGAAGGACATCCGGCTGTAAAACAATAGTTCGTGATACAGCGATTTAAAATCTAAGAAGAGTATCTAGCTGTAAATCCCTGATTCTCGTGTTAGAAGTTGTAAAACAGATTCGTAATCCGACTTCTTTGACGTCAGGAAGGGCAACCGGTCGAAAACAATAGTGTATGATGTAAGAGGTTAGATACTGCCAGTTTTGCGTCAGGAAGGGCAACTAGTCTTAAAACAAATTCTTGCGATTTAAAAATCTTAGTTTTGCGTCAGGAAGGGCATCCGACTGTAAAACAATACTTCGTGATACAGCGATTTAAAATCTAAGAAGAGCATCTAGCTGTAAAACCCCGATTATCATGTTAGAAGTTGTAAAACAGATTCTTAATCCCAGTTCTTTGACGTCAGGAAGGGCAACCGGTCGAAAACAATACTGTATGATGTAAGAGGTTAGATACTGCTATTTAAAATCCTAGGAGGGTATCCAGTTGTAAGACAGATTCTTGTGATTTAAAATCTCGCGTCAGGAAAGGCAACCGGTCGAAAACAATAGTGTATGATGTAAGAGGCTAGATACTGCTTTTTAAAATCCTAGAAGAGTATCCTGTTGTAAAACGGATTCTTGTGATTTAAAATCTTGCGTCAGGAAGGGCAACCGGTCGTAAAACGAATTCTTGCGATTTAAAACTCATGCGTCAGGAGGGGGTACTCGGTTTTAAAACATGTTTTAATCCCGGTCCTGCTACGTTAGGAACCACATCTAGCTGTAAAAACAGGAGCTTCAAACATTTACAGTTTTAAGCTTTAGGAACGGGTTATGGGTTACATTTTCTGTTCTACTACATAGAACACTATCTTTGAAGTTGTATCGGCGCAGTCATTCAGAGCGAGGTATGGAATGCATGTGTTAGCTGAAATTGTACACTCGGCTTCCGGCAGCACTAACCTTGAACGAAGACACGGTGTGCTGATGAGCGACTTGTAACTCACGTAGCCTGTGTCAGCTCCTAACATAAATTATCATGATTGTACGGAGAGGTTAAAACACACAGTGCTAGCATATAGCCCCCCCTCCTATCGAAAGAGCCTGCACGGCGCGGCATGTAGGCTACCCCTGTTGAAGGAGCCTGTACAAGGTTTAACACCCCTTTATCAACAGCCCTTACTTAACGCTAGCTTTTTTTGTACACCCGCCTCTTAGATCATACACCATAGTTTTACGACCGGTTACCCTTCCTGACTAGGATTTTAAATTGCAGTATACGCGATAAATTTGTTATAGCGGGTTTTATAACTAGATGTCCCGGTATCGGCACATAGCCTACTCCTACCGAAGAAGCCTGCACACAGCTTATTGCCTACATCCGACAAATGAATCACCCTCAAGGTCTTGTACTCAAAATCATTTTCGAAGGAGTCTGCACAAGGTTTAACGCCCCTATCAACAGCCCTTACTTAATGCTGGCTTTTTTACACACCCGCCTCTTAGATCACACACCATAGTTTTACGACCGGTTACCCTTCCTGACTAGGATTTTAAATTGCAGTATGCGCGATAAATTTGTTGTAGCGGGTTTTATAACTAGATGTCCCGGTACCGGCACATAGCCTACTCCTACCGAAGAAGCCTGCACAAGGCTTATTGCCTCCATCTGACAGATGAATCACCATCAACGTCTTGTACTCAAAATCATTTTCGAAGGAGTCTGCACAAGGTTTAACGCCCCCTATCAACAGCCCTTACTTAATGCTGGCTTTTTTGCACACCCCGCCTCTTAGATCATACACCATAGTTTTACGACCGGTTACCCTTCCTGACTAGGATTTTAAATCGCAGTATACGCGATAAATTTGTTATAGCGGGTTTTATAACTAGATATCCTGGCACCGACACATAGCCTACTCCTACCGAAGAAGCCTGCACAAGGTTTATTGTCTCCAAAAGACAGATGAATCACCATCAACGTCTTGCACTCAAAATCATTTTCGAAGGAGTCTGCACAAGGTTTAACGCCCCCTATCAACAGCCCTTACTTCATGCTAGCTTTTTTGCACACCCCGCCTCTTAGATCATACACCATAGTTTTACGACCGGTTACCCTTCCTGACTAGGATTTTAAATCACAGTATACGCGATAAATTTGTTGTAGCGGGTTTTATAACTAGATGTACCGGTACCGGCACATAGCCTACTCCTACCGAAGAAGCCTGCACAAGGCTTATTACCTCCAACTGACGGATGAATCACCATCAACGTCTTGTACTCAAAATAATTTTCGAAGGAGTCTGCACAAGGTTTAACGTCTTCATCAACAGCCCTTACTTAATGCTGGCTTTTTTGCACACCCCGCCTCTTAGATCATACACCATAGTTTCACGACCGATTACCCTTCCTGACTAGGATTTTAAATCGCAGTATACGCGATAAATTTGTTGTAGCGGGTTTTATAACTAGATGTCCCGGTAGCGGTACATAGCCTACTCCTACCGAAGAAGCCTGCACACAGCTTAACGCCTCCATCCGACAAATGAATCACCCTCAACACTCTTCAATCATTCTCGCTACTTCGGAAGATAGCGGGTTCGAACTACTACTGCTGAAAGCCGTAAAAAATAGCAAATGCTAGGCGAGGGGCCTGCGCGATCGTCATAACGTGTAATTACATGATCTAGCTAAATGTAGTTTTAGCTCAATACCTTTAAGTGCCTACAGGTAAGGAATACCGCGGACGTAGCTTAGTACCCTCCCGTTTAAGTCTAGAAGTCGAGGATCGCGCGCTAACTTTCCAAGGCTCGATCCGCTGCAGAACTCTTAAATTCTGACACCTCGGCATCAACAGGAGGTTCGATTCCGGCTTAAATACGTCAGCCTGCGGGACTCAGTGTAAGACCCTCAGGAGAGCTTTTGTTGCATAAACACTTCGTTCTGACTGTACTGCAGTTGTCAGCGATTTTCACATCCGCTTGGTAACAAGCAGCATATTTACTCGCTGCAGTCTGCGTGAAGCGCTCACAGTTCTCTGTATGCGTTTATTACATACGCATCCCCCGTCTAAGTACTGTCTGCTGTGAATATTATTCTTCAGCCTTTATCTTAAGGTAAGCTAGAACTGTTAGTTACTGTTTGCAAAGCAACTTCTACGCTAGGTAATAGACATCTACATTCATATATGTTTGTTCTTTTCTTTTTTAGGTACCATTCGAGTTACAGGCTTGAACGTACGCATTTTATTCATCCGAGTAACAGTCTGCAGCACGTGCATTTTTAAGGTATGTTTTCGAACTTTGAGTTGTAAAGATAGCTAGGTTAACTGATGTACCCTACACTACATTCATATATGTTTGTTCTTTTTAGGTACGACCGGAATATTATCATTCGAGTTTCAGGCTTGAACGTACGCATTTTATTTATCCGAGTAACAGTCTGCAGCACGTGCATTTTTAAGGTATGTTTTCGAACTTTGAGTTATAAAGATAGCTAGGCTAACTGATGTACCCTACACTAAATTCATATATGTTTGTTCTTTTCTTTTAGGCACGACCAGAATATTATCATTCGAGTTACAGGCTTGAAAGTACGCATTTTATTCATCCGAGTAACAGTCTGCAGTGCGAAGATTTTAAGGTATGTCTGACCTCTATTCGTTGAAACTTGGTTTCTTCCGAACATCGTAACTTTAAGCTAATCATAAATAGTTGTTCTCTTCAATCCTCATGCTATAGACGAGGTTAATCTTATAATTTCAAACACGCACACATAGCTATGTCTGTCCTCAACAGGCTGAAACTTGGTTTCTTCTAAAACATCGTAACTTTAAGCTAATCATAAATAGTTGTTCTCTTCAATCCTCATGCTATAGACGAGGTTAATCTTATAATTTCAAACACGCACACATAGCTATGTCTGTCCTCAACAGGCTGAAACTTGGTTTCTTCTAAAACATCGTAACTTTAAGCTAATCATAAATAGTTGTTCTCTTCAATCCTCATGCTATAGACGAGGTTAATCTTATAATTTCAAACACGCACACATAGCTATGTCTGTCCTCAACAGGCTGAAACTTGGTTTCTTGTAAAACATCGTAACTTTAGTCTATTGATAAATAGTCGTTCTCTTCAATCCTCATGCTATAGACGAGGTTAATCTTATAATTTCAAACACGCACACATAGCTATGTCTGTCCTCAACAGGCTGAAACTTGGTTTCTTCTAAAACATCGTAACTTTAGTCTATTGATAAATAGTCGTTCTCTTCAATCCTCATGCTATAGACGAGGTTAATTTTATCATTTCAAACACACACATAGCTATGTCTGACCTCAACAGGCTGAAACTTGGTTTCTTCTAAAACATCGTAACTTTAGACTATTGATAAATAGTCGTTCTCTTCAATCCTCATACTATAGACGAGGTTAATTTTATCATTTCAAACACACACATAGCTATGTCTGTCCTCAACAGGCCGAAACTTGGTTTCTTCCGAACATCGTAACTTTAAGCTAATCATGAATAGTTGCTCTCTTCAATCCTCATGCTATAGACGAGGTTAATCTTATAATTTCAAACACGCACACATAGCTATGTCTGTCCTCAACAGGCTGAAACTTGGTTTCTTGTAAAACATCGTAACTTTAAGCTAATCATAAATAGTTGTTCTCTTCAATCCTCATGCTATAGACGAGGTTAATCTTATAATTTCAAACACGCACACATAGCTATGTCTGTCCTCAACAGGCTGAAACTTGGTTTCTTCTAAAACATCGTAACTTTAAGCTAATCATAAATAGTTGTTCTCTTCAATCCTCATGCTATAGACGAGGTTAATCTTATAATTTCAAACACGCACACATAGCTATGTCTGTCCTCAACAGGCTGAAACTTGGTTTCTTCTAAAACATCGTAACTTTAGACTATTGATAAATAGTCGTTCTCTTCAATCCTCATACTATAGACGAGGTTAATTTTATAATTTCAAACACACACATACCTATGTCTGTTCTCAACAGGCCGAAACTTGGTTTCTTCCGAACATCGTAACTTTAAGCTAATCATAAATAGTTGTTCTCTTCAATCCTCATGCTATAGACGAGGTTAATTTTATAATTTCAAACACACACACATAGTTATGTCTGACCTCAACAGGCTGAAACTTGGTTTCTTCTAAAACATCGTAACTTTAGTCCATTAATAAATAGTTATTTTCCTTAATCTACATGTCATAGACGAGGTTAATCTTATAATTTCCAACTCACAGCAATGTCCGACCTCTATACGTTGAAACTTGGTTTCCTCCGAACATCTTAACTTTAAGCTAATCATAAATAGTTGTTCTCTTCAATCCTCGTGCTATAGACGAGGTTAATATTATAATTTCAAACTCACAGCAATGTCCGACCTCTATACATTGAAACTTGGTTTCTTCCGAACATCGTAACTTTAGTCTATTGATAAATAGTCGTTCTCTTCAATCCTCATGCTATAGACGAGGTTAATTTTATAATTTCATACACACATAGCTATGTCTCACCTCAACAGGCTGAAACTTGGTTTCTTCTAAAACATCGTAACTTTAGTCTATTCATAAATAGTCGTTCTCTTCAATCCTCATGCTACAGAAGAGGTTAATTTTATAATTTCAAACTCACAGCCATATCCGACCTCTATACGTTGAAACTTGGTTTCTTCCGAACATCGTAACTTTCGCCTAATCTCTATCGGTCGTTCTCTTTTCAGATGTTCCCCTGCTGCGAGGAATGTAATGTAACGTTTACAAGGCGAGATAACTTCATGCGCCATATGAAATCAAAACACCCTAGCATAACATCTGCTTTATGTACAGTTTGTAGTGTGTATTTCGCTAACGTAGAGCGATACGATGCTCACTTAGTAGAAGTACATCAAATATCTACTTGCCCTCAGGTAGTAGTAGGGAAAAAGCGTGCAGCTACTGATGTAGCTGTAGAAAGTACTAGTAGTAAAAAACCTAGAAAAAATCATGAACTTCAAGCTATTCACTGCGAGCACTGTAACACTGATGTACCATCTTCGCATTTTTAGGGACACTTACGGAGTAATGCGCATAAAAATAATGCTTGTAGAAGTGGTAGTAACGCAAACATCGAGGAAATTAATACAGCATTTAAAAGTAGGATTGCTAGTTACAGAATTCGCACCAGTCAAAAGTTTCAGAGCACTTCAAATTTTTTAAATTGCGTTCAACCGGATGTACAACAGCTTCTTGCTAAATCTTTGTCCAATCATAATTTATTTAAAGTTAATTTTGAACTTTTCGCCTTGTACATTAAAAGCACGGATGAATCCGAAATAACGGACATTAAATCATTTAATACGAAGAATTTTGTCATAAGTGAGTCGACTAATTTTGGTGATGTACTTAGGGATGTCTCTAACATTATTTCAACTAAGAGCGAGGAATTTCAGGAAAAGGAATCAGGGTGGGCTTTAGTTGAAATAATGTATCTAGAAGTTAACATCAATAAGTACAATCCCATGCGAGGTTCATCGTACATCGAGCTGCCGACATGGATTCAGCGAAAAGAAGCTGTTGTAAACATCCAAAACAATGACGAAGCATGTTTTGCATGGGCGGTGATGTCGGCTTTAAATCCTGCTAAATCGAATGTAGCGAATAGAACATCATCCTATCCACACTATTCAACGCAGCTAAATTTCGATAGTATAGAATTTCCTGTGCAGATAAAGGATATTAAGCGCTTTCAGGAACTAAATAACATTAGCATTAATGTGTATGGTGTAGAGAAAAAGTCTGTAGTAGGTCCTCTGTATTATACATGTCATAAGAAGGGTACTCATGTTAACGTACTCTATATTGAAAACAGTGAAAATAGCCACTTTTGCTGGATTAAAAATCTGAGTAGACTTGTTAGTAGTCAGTTGTCAAAACGTAATGGTAAAAAGTGGCTATGTGATGGATGCTTGCAGTATTTTAGAACTGAAGATCAGTTAACGGAGCATTCCAAGAATGACTGCAATCATGTACGTACAGAGATACCTACTACAGGCAATAATGTTTTAAAATGTACAAATTTTCACAAGCAGATGTGGGTACCGTTCGTGATTTATGCAGACTTTGAAGCCATCCTCACGCCATGCAACACATGCTCACCTAATCCTGACAACTCTTTCACTAATACTACGCACATGCATGTCCCGTATAGCTTCGCGTATTACATCAAGTGTAGTTACGATAGTACGCTTAACAAGTTAGAGCTGTATCGAGGACATGATGCTGCTAAAGTATTTTTAGAAAGACTTGAAAGTGATGCAGTTCGTCTTGGTCATATTCTAAATAGTAATATTCCTATGAAGCCACTCACCGAAATTCAGTTAAATGATCATGAACGTGCTACAAAGTGTAGCATTTGTGATGGGGGATTTTCCGAAAATGACCCTAAAGTTTTTGATCATGATCATTTAACTGGTTTCTACAGATGTGCCGCTCATTATAGCTGTAATCTTAAGTAAAGAGTTCCTAAATTTATCCCTGAAATTTTTCATAACTTATCTGGTTACGACTCTCATTTCATCATTTCACAATTTGGAGCTACAGATGAAAAAGTAGATATAATCCCTCAGAATAAAGAGGGGTACATTGCGTTTGCAAAGTCTGAAGAAGTAGATGCTGAGCATTCTATAAAACTGAGATTCCTTGACTCGTTTCAATTTATGGCGAGTAGCCTCGATAAACTTTCTAGTCATTTACAGCCTGAACAATTTACGGAAATTCGACGCGTTTTTCCCGAAGAAGCGCAGTTTAATTTACTTCGGCGTAAGGGTGTTTTTTGTTATGAATATCTTGACTGCTTAGAACGCCTCAAAGAACGTGCCTTACCATCGAAACAATCCTTTTACAGCTCACTGAATTCAGCAGATATTAGTGATGATGACTATTTACATGCACAACATATCTGGGAGCAGTTCCACATTCAAACGCTGGGTGAATATTCCGATTTATATTTAAAGACGGATGTACTTTTGTTAGCTGATGTTTTTGAAAATTTTCGCTGTGTTTGCAAGAAAACCTACAGCCTTGACCCATGTCAGTATTTTACTGCGCCTGGGTTAAGTTGGGACGCGATGTTAAAATACACGCAGGTGAATTTGGAACTGCTAACTGATATTGATATGGTGCACTTTATAAAATCATCTATTCGAGGCGGTCTATGTCAGTGCAGCGGGCGGTATTCCAAGGCAAATAATAAGTACATGCCGAGTTTCGATTCTAGTCAGGAATCTCAGTATATCGTGTATCTCGATGCTAATAATCAGTATGGGTGGGCGATGAGTCAGCATCTACCGGTGAGTGGTTTCCGCTGGCTAACGCAGTGCGAAATTGATGCTTTACAGCTGCACGCCCTAGGCGATGAAGCTGATAAAGGCTATTTCCTCGAAGTTGACTTACAGTATCCTAAAGAGTTACATACTTCTCATAATGACCTACCGTTCTGCCTTGAAAATATGAAGCCCCCGTACATCGCATCAACGACGAAAATGCTCATTGCTAATTTATGCGATAAATCTAAGTATATCATTCATTACCGAAATTTAAAACAGTGTTTGCAGCATGGTTTGAAGTTATCCAAAATTCATCGCGTACTAGAATTTAATCAGTCACCGTGGCTAAAGCCATATATCGATCTGAACAATAATTTAAGAACGAATGCGGTTAACGAGTTTGAAAAAGATTTCTACAAGCTCATGAATAACAGTGTGTTTGGTAAGACTATGGAAAATGTTGACAAACGCGTTGATGTAAAATTGATTACAAACTGGGAGAATATTAAGAAAAGGTATGGTGCTAACTATTTAATAAGTAAACCAAATTTCCACAGCTGCACCATCATACATGAGAATTTAGTTATTATACAGATGAATCGTGTTAAGGTTAAGTATGACAAACCTACCTACGTCGGCTTTGCAGTACTTGAATTGGCTAAAACACTCATGTATGAATTCCATTACGATTATATGATGAAGAAGTACGCGCATAATGCGCAATTGCTCTACACAGATACCGATTCGTTTATTTATCAAATCAAAACTGATGACTATTACAATGATATAAAGCCAGACTTGGGTAGGTTTGTATACAAGTAACTATCCTGCAAATAATCAATATCATCTTCCACTAGTGAACAAAAAGGTTCTAGGTAAAATGAAAGATGAATGTGCTGGGAATATTATCGATTCATTTGTAGGTACTAAATCCAAGTCATATTGCATAAAACTCTTAAATGAATTACAAATAAAGAGATTGAAGGGGGTTAAAAAGAATGTCGTTCAGAATCAGCTAAGTTTTGAAAACTATAACAATTGCATTAAACGTAATCCACCTGTTTTGCATAAGCAAATGTCTGTCATTAGAAGCAAGAAGCACCAGTTGTACACTCATTTAATTAGTAAGGTAGCCCTTAATAGCGATGATTGTAAACGGTTTGTCATTCCAAATTCTACCAACACTCTAGCCTGGGGGCATAATAGTATTGATAGGTACTACTTTACATAAAGCAGATGTGCGTGTGTAAACATTATGCTAGAGGTGTGTACTTACGTTACGCTGTCTTACATCACAATTCACTGTACATATTGTAGGGGACGTACGCTGAGAGCGTAGTACGGCAAGTTTAAACTTGTACATACAAGAATTGCATCGAGAAGTACGCAAACATCACTAGGGTAAAATGATTCGAGATAAAACTTGTACATACAAGATGTAAATAAATAAGGTAGAATTGGCATATTCTTTTATTTTAGGTTAGGTATTACCTTCCACCCGCTCCTTATTCGCAAGATAGAGTTTTTGTTTATTACTCAAAGAAGAAAAGCAAGAAAGAAGGTATTGAGCAGATTCGTAAGTATGTTATTGTCTAGCTCATGTTGAGAAGAGAATTCTTTTTCTAAACAGTGTTTGATTACAATACAGTGTTCAACAACATCGAACTATAAACGGTAGTATGTGTTCAAGTCTAAACTCGCAATAATCTTGCTTTTGCAATGCACGTTCGATAGAGATGTAGCTTGATAGAGGAAGAAGAACAGTTAGTAAGTATGTTGAGAAGATATTTTGTTTTTCTTTCTAAACAGTGCTCGATTCTAGTTATGCAATGCAGTGTTCAACAACATCGAACACTAGTATGCAGTTCAAGTTGTAATAAGTTTTGAACAATAGTATGTGTGTGTTCAAGTCTAAACATGTGTCACTGCGGGTATGCGAGCGGATAACAGCTAACGAAATTGCCCCGCATGAGGGCAGCACGGTGCTCTGTTCATTAAAGATGGTGGATGACAGCTAACGAAATTGCCGGTTTGTTTCCAAACAAGAGCGCGTACAATTTACTACCACCGCATTTCAAAGGTAAGTAGCTAAAGAGGGCAGCACGGTGATTAAAGATGGTGGATGACAGCTGTCAAAAAAGCACATGGCTTTGTTTCCAAACAAGAGCACGTGGAATTTGCCGCTTCTACATAGAGGGCAGCACTGTTCTCTCTGGATTAAAGATGGCGGATGACAGCTGTCAGAAAACCATATAGGTTTGTAAAGCACGTGGAATTTACCACCACCACATTTCAAAGGTAAGTAGCTAAAGAGGGGGCAGCACGGTGATTAAAGATGGCGGTTGACAGCTGTCAAAAAAGCATGTTGATTTGTTTCCAAACAAGAGCACGTGGAATTTGCCGCCACCACATAGAGGGCAGCACTATTCTCTCTGGATTAAAGATGGCGGATGACAGCTGTCAGAAAAGCATATAGGTTTGTAAAGCACGTGGAATTTGCCACCGCCACAAAGAGGGCAGCACGGTGATTAAAGATGGCGGTTGACAGCTGTCAAAAAAGCATGTTGATTTGTTTCCAAACAAGAGCACGTGGAATTTGCCGCCACCACATAGAGGGCAGCACTGTTCTCTCTGGATTAAAGATGGCGGATGACAGCTGTCAGAAAAGCATATAGGTTTGTAAAGCACGCGGAATTTACCGCCGCCACATAGAGGGCAGCACGGTGATTAAAGATGGCTGCTGTCAAAAAAGCATTTTTCAAATTATCCGCCACCACATTTCAAAGGTAAGTAGCTAAAGAGGGCAGCACTGCGCTCTATAGATTAAAGATGGCTGGTGACAGCTGCACGTGGCTTTGTTTATCTCACGCTAGTGAGGTTAAGTTGGTAGCACTAAGGTTTAGGCCCGCCAAGATAGCAGCACTGCCGATGACAGGTGACGAATTTACATCTACTACGATAAAGAGGGCAGCACAGTGCTCTGTAGTTTAAAGATGGCGGATGACAGCTCTCAAAAAAGCACGTGGCTGTCAAAAAGCACATGGCTTTGTTTACCACGCGCTAGTTAGGTTAAGTTGGTACCACTAAGGTTTAGGCCCGTCAAGATGGCAGTACTGAGGTTAGCGATGCGTTGTTGTCTGTCAAAAAGCACGTGGCTGTCAAAAAAAAAAGTGGCTTTGTTTACCTCGCGCTAGTTAGGTTAAGTTGGCACTACTGAGGTTTAGGCCCGTCAAGATGGCAGCAGTGAGGTTAACGATGCGTTGTTGTCGATGACAGCTGTCAAAAAGCACGTGGCATTGTTTACAAAGTCAAATCTCCCGCCAAAATTCAAATTTCCCGCCAGAATTCAAATTTCCCGCGGGAGGAGGCGGCCGAACTCTCCTATTATACTACTAAGATGCAATATTCTGGTTTAGAATAAATAGGGTAATGTTATTATAATAATGGTCATGTGATAAGCAATAATGAAGTGACATTTTATACAAATAATGCGGCAAAGAAAACACAAACACACATATCTTGTCCATGGCTAGATGATGAAGCCAAGAGAATTATGGCCCACCGTGACTCGTTATTTCGACATTATAAACAAACCCTAGATACACAGACTTCGAATCTTACCGCATCTTAAGAAATCGCACAAAGCAGTTAATCAGAAATAAAAATGTATATATTTCCGGAATTTAGCCAACAACTTAAATTCTAATCCCACATGGGACCAACTTAGAACTCTGGAAATAGGAAAACATCAATAGAGACAGACAACTCCTGACATTCCACTTGACGAATTGAATGATTAGTAGAATAAATATTCAACCTACCCCAATTAACTGCACCGACTCACCGCCCTCCTCACCAGCCAATCCACCATTCACATTTCACAGTGTCACAGAAAATCAGGTTAAAATGGCTTTGTATTCGTTTAAATTAAAGACTACAGGTGCAGATGATATTTCCATTACATTTATACATAACAGCCGGCCCCGTGGTGTAGGGGCAGCTTGCCTGCCTCTCGCCCGGAGGCCGCGGGTTCGATTCCCGGCCAGGTCAGGGATTTTTTCTCTCGACCTGAGGGCTGGTTCGAGGTCCACTCAGCCTACGTGATTAGAATTGAGAAGCTATCTGACGGTGAGATGGTGGCCTCGGTCTCGAAAGCCCAGAATACCGGCCGAGAGGATGCGCCGTGCTGACCACACGACCCCTTGTAATCTGCAGGCCTTCGGGCTGAGCAGCGGTCACTGGCAGGCCAAGGCCCTTTCAAGGGCGTTAAGTGCTGTGGGGTTTGGTTTGGTTTGGTTTATACATAACATTATGGGTGCTGTGCTGCCTATACTGACGCACATACTGAACTACTGTTTACTATACGGAACTTTCCCTCCTGTCTGAAAAACAGCCAATATTATACCGGTGCCTAAGAGTTCAGACCCACAATCACCGTCTGACTATTGTCCTATGTCCATACTCCCTGCGCTTTCTAAAGCCTTTGAACGTTTAGTGTACGAGCAAGATCTGGAATACCTAAATAAAAATGCTCTTTTGGACCCTGTGCGATCTGGATTTGACAGGGGTCACAGTACCACAACTTCAATGATGGTGTTTATAGTGGTAGCTGAAAGTCAGCCACTGTATATTTCTTCTAAATTCAACTTTTTATCATCATTTCACAACCTAAGACACGTTCTAGATTCATTCTTTCTATTCCACTGCACCGCACAAATAAAATTAATAGATCATTTATGGTGACTGTCGCCAAATTATGGAATACGCTGCCAGCTCAGGTCAGATAAACTAGCTTTTTTAAAATCACGATTTAAGGTCACCTGCCAAGACTACCTGCTGAGGACAGCTGACTGAATGGTTGAGGTATGAATGTGTGCGTGCCTGAGGATTAGTCATTTTTAAGAGTTTTTAATATTAATTAGTTTTAATATTTAGTTAGTAATTTATTTAAATTTATTTTCAATTCTATTAATTTATGTTTTAATTATTTTAAGTATCTCAGTATTTTATTTAAGACTAGCAAATGTACCCGTGCTTCGCTACGGTACTCTACATTGTATACGGATTCCTCCGTAAATTACTGTAAAGGCAGTGAGTAGGCCCGTAACTTGGCAGGGTGGGCTCGCGACCACGGACCCTTAGGTGAGTCTCCAAAGCGACTTCAATTTATTAATATATATATTATATTTCACCCCCCTACCGAGGGGTTCTAGGGGCGTCTTGCTCCCACAGTACTTTTTCCACATAGTAGGTTATATTTGTACGCCCCCACCGCAAAGGGGGCTGAAGTTGAACTTTAAAAAATCCGAAGTGTCAGTATTCATGTCAGCGACCCCGAAATCTATGGATTCGACACTATTTTCGATTATTTGTATATATCACTCCCCCCCTCGCCACAAAGGGCGTGAAAATGAAAGGCCTCCACACGTAATACCGTGCGAGTTGAAATAGAACGAAAGTTGACCAAGGGAGGTCGAAAAGGATAGATGAAAGTGAGAAGCCTAGCACAAGGAAACAGAAGCAATGTCAGGACTCAGCTAAGGCCCCGCGATCGCCAACCCATACTCCCTACTTAACAGCCCCTGAGGTTGCTTGTAGTCGCCTCTTATGACACGGCATCATGATAGCACTCGAATTCGACTGCGACTGACAGTAGTAAAGGGAACGTGCCATTATAATGAAAATACCTTCCCTATTTCCAGTCATAGTGTAGTTGGGGAAGTATCATGAAATCGCAGGTGGCCTTGGGTGTTAGCAATCAAAAACGTGATGGAGTTTTTCCGTTTTAATGCCAGGCCACCGTGTGTACTTCCAGTCGCTGTCGAGTTGGAGAGTTCCCATTACAATGGGATATCTTGTTTCCTTTTTCCAATGATAATCAGTTGGGGAGTTTTAACTATAATGGCAAGCGGACTTGTCTACCGACAGTATTAGTCCAATTGGGGAGTTCGAGTAGAAGTCAGAGTCGAGTTGGGAGTTTTAATTATAATGACAGTTCTGCTTACTTATTTTTTTGCTATTTGCTTTAGGTCGCACCGACACAGATATGTCTTATGGCGATGAAGGGATAGGAAAGGCCTAGGAAGTGAAAGGAAGCGGCCGTGGCCTTAATTAAGGTACAGCCCCGGCTTTTGCCTGGTGTGAAAATGGGAAACCACGGAAAACCATCTTCAGGGCTGCCGACAGTGAGGCTCGAACCCACTATCCCCCGATTACTGGATACTGGCCGCACCTAAGCGACTGCAGCTATCGAGCTCGGTTGCTTACTTAGTGCCGGTCACAGTCGAGGTGGAGGGTTTCCGTTATTACGGTAGATCATTTTTGCTATTCCCAGTCAGATGAGTTGGAAAGTTTCGGTTAGAAAAGAAGGCCCATTTGTCTACTGTTAGCGAAATGTATTTAGGGTTCTTCAATATAATGGCAGGCCCACTGGTGGGCAGGCGGTCACAATCGAATTTCAAGGTTCCCATTATCATTATAGATCGTCTTTGCTATCCCCAGTCACTGTTGATTTGCGAAGTTTTCATTGAAATGGCATTTCCGCTTGCCTATGGCCAGTTAGTATCAAGTTGGCGACTTTTCATGACAATGTCAAGCCTTCTTGCCTATTACCAATCAAAAATGTGTTCGGGCGTGTGGGTTATAAAAGTAGGTCCCCTTGCTACTGCCAAACCCAGTCAATTTGGGGGTTCCCATGATAACGGCAGATCTTCTTTCCTATTTCCGGTTATCGTGTTTTGATTATATTGCCAGGCCCCCTTGCGTATTGGCAGTCACAACGAAGTTGGACAGTTTTCATTGTAATATTATTCCAGTTTGTCTACTGCGAAAAACATTGAGTTGAGGAGTTAAAATTATATTGGCAGGCCCCCTTACCTTCTGCCAGTCACAACCGACGTGGGGTATTTTCATTACAGTGGCAGATCCTCTTGCCTATTGCCAGTCACAGTCGAGGTGGAAGGTTCCCTACCGCTACAGACAGTAGATTTGAGCAGCTTTGGTTATGATGACAGCCAACGGCCGTAGCCGTGTTGAAGCACCGGATCCTGTGAGATCTCCGAAGTTAAGCAACACTGGACGTGGTCAAGATTTGGATGGGTTGCCACGCGCTGTTGGGTGGGGTTAAGGGAATGGAGGAGCGGAAAGGGACTGGCCACCCTACCGTACGTAAACTCCGGCTCAGGCACACCTCTACGGAGGTTCGGACCTGCCTTCGGGCAGAATACACCCTTTAGTTATGATGTCAGGCATACTTTCTCTTATTGCCTGTCACAATGGACTTGCGCAGGTTTCATTATAATGGCCGGCCCACTTGCCTATCGATAGCCACAGCCCTCTTTCCTATATTCAGTCATAGTGTAATTGGCGAGGTTTGGTTATAATGGTAGTCCCGCTTGCCTACTGCGAGTCACAATCGAGTTGAGGAGTTTTAATTATAGTAGCAGTTCCCCTTGCCTACTACCAGTCACATTCAAAATGGGGAGTTTTCATCATCAATGCTGGTAGAGTTTACCAGTGCTAGTCACAGTCGAGTTTGAAGTTGCTATTATAACGGCCGATCTCCTTTCCTATTTCCAGTCATAGTCGAATTGGGAAGGATTTTTATAATAGCAAGCCCCTTACCTACTGCAATTCACAATCGAGTTGAGGAGTTTTAATTATAATAGCACTCCCCCTTGCCTACCACCAGTGTCAATCAAGCTCGAGAGTTTTCATTTTAAGGGCAGACCCCCTTACCTAGGGCCAATCGCAGTCAATTCGGAGAATTCCCATTTTAACGTAGGTCTTCTTCCCTATTCCCAGTCAGTGTCGATTTGGCCAGTTTTCATTATGTTGGCATGCCCCCATTTCTACTTCCAGATAATCAACAGTGTGCTTGGAAAAATTAAGTAACACTGATGATCTTCCCATAATTAGGAGTCTATTCGTTTATGGGATCAATTTCATTTAATTTGTCACCAGTACACGTACTGAAGCGAAGGAAGAACCTCTTGATAAACAATGTTTCGTGTTTTATTTTCTGGTGCACATATAAACAGGGACTTGCTGCTGCTGACTCGGGAACATGCGACGTACAGTTGCCCGTGGGAAAAGCAGGGTGATCTGAGGTCAAGTCCAGCAATACTCAACGTCTGGCCTTGGGATTTGTTAATAGTCATCGCAAAGCAGAGGCTGACTGGAAACTGCAGACGCTTGAACTCAAACGGGTAGTTGGTTGGGATTAGTGGTATCCGCGGGATAAGAACTGACTCTCCTTCACCGCATCCAGTCATGATAGTTGCCTCTATCACATGTTTGTGGAGGGCGTTTACCTGAAGTCTTGTCCCATTGCACAAATTAGGTGGGCTGAGATTGCGCATGAGTATGATTGGTGCGCCGATCTTTAAGGTAATTTTGTGCGATGGAAGCCCCGGAGCCGTTATAGAATTCAGGAACTCAGGAGGATAGTGAACTGCGTCGTCAGAGTTGATTACTTCATTGACAGACGTATAAACTGTCTCCTCGCCGTGGAACATTGTGAGGATAGTCGAATTAATGTACGCCGCTTGTTCATTAGTTGGAGTTAAGATCGCTCTGCAGCAGAGCCATGAGATGGGTTTGCTCCTAATATTTTCTACGTCCGGGTACACCGATGAAATGAGAGCTTCAAGGTTAGAAAGCGACAAACAAAATTCATCAGAAAGAGTAATGATCCCGTTACTGTCTCCCAGTGAGCCGTTCCCAATCGACAACAATATTTCAGTGAATGTATGTATGTTTTCATCACCACCTAGATGTACCCTCATATTCTGTGTCAGAGACAGTTTTTTGATATTTGGCCAAAGTGATGATCTCCTTAATGAAGCGTTCACTTCATCTGCTCTGCTCCCTCTTGGAACAACCGGTAACGTTTGACGAAAATCACCAGAAAAGAGGATAGGGACACCTCCAAAGAAGTTATCACTGTTTCGGATGTCCCGCAGCGTTCGGTCAACTGCTTCAATCGCCTTTCTGTGAGCCATAGTGCATTCATCCCAAATTATAAGACTGCAGTCTTGCAGAACCTTGGATATGTTACTTTGTTTTGTGATGTTACATATTGGTGACTCTGTGCAGTCAAGATCTATAGGCACTTTAAACATCGAGTGAGCAGTTTTGCCACCGGGTAAAAGAGTGGCTGCGATCCCCGAAGAGGCTACTGCTACAGCAATCTTACTATCCTGTCTGATCTTAGACAACAGTAAGTTAATCAGGAATGTTTTTCCAGTTCCGCCCGGAGCGTCTAAGAAAAACATTCTACTTTCCTTATTTCTAACACAGTTTAATATTTCCCAATATACTACAGTCTGTTCATCTGTAAGTTTTGGTTCATTTAATAGAACAAAAGACCTTAACGCTTCTTTATTGTAATTTGTTTCCCTGAGATAGTCAGCATTTAACGTTTGTAAGATCTGAGGGGAAGGAAGGCCGTAAATGTTCAAAGGCTGACCGCCAATCGATAGAACGTATTCTTCGAGGTCTTGAAGACATCTGTCTTCCACATGGGCGATCATTTCATGAGCAGTACCGTCGTTACAGGGGGAAAGTTGTCGTAAGAAATCTTCTGCTAGGCTCTCCTTATATTTGTTCCACAGATCCAACGGATCAGAGAGACTGCAAAAGACTAACAATATGCCAAAAAGCCGGCGAAGTTTTGCTGGGCTTTGTGAAACTATCGCCTCCTTCAGTGTCTCTTCCCATTGAGAGTCATCCAGGAGTAATCCATGGGCTTTGCATGCACTCCGATATGTAGGGTGAAGTATGCCATTGACGGTGCGAAGGTCAGTGAAGGATGTTGGTCCCCTGACAGTGAACAGAAGCATGCGTAAATAGAAGCACTCGGAATTATTAGGATGGACTGCATACACTCGGCTAATTACGTGCTGCTTTCTAACGCCCGAAAATGCTACCACAGGTACTCCTTTCTTTCTTCTTACAAATGTACCTTGCTGTTTGTTATACGTATAGTAAGAGGGAACGTCTTCATACAACAGTGTCTTAGCAAAATCATCTGTCTGACATAAGTTAAAGAATGCCATTAAGGTGGTGTTACGTGGATTTTCTACTATGTCATGAGCCGTTTCTGCAGTAAAGACAATTCTTTGAAAATTTTGTAGATGAACATCTAAATGCATTACTGGAGGATACCTTTCATGGATAGGAAATGAAAGAATTCGCCAAACTGCTTCTGAGCTGGATATGTACCTTCCGCTCTGATACTGGCACACTTCATCATTTTTGTCTTGCAAACCTAAGACTGCCTGATCGCTTCCTTTGTTGATGTACTTACAGATGTATTTGATGGACTTAACACTGCTACAGTATTCAACATTGATGTGTGTTTTGAATACCCTAGACAAAACAGGACAGTATGGCACTATGCATATATTATCCACTTCCATATCCTGTCCATTTATCATAAGGCGTGCAGTGAAGCCACCCATAGAAGGAATCCTGCGCTTGTAGGATGGGTACCCATCGTTCCCTGTGACAGTTTCATTGACGAATGCTCGTGGGTATCGTTTTGAGCATCGTCCACCTTTCATACATGGTGAGCCTACGTTGAAAGATCCGCATGGTCCATGGACCATGTGACATTTAACTATGTTAAAAAGCTGTGGATCTTTATCAGGATCTGGAAATTCAGCACTAATAACCTTATCAATATCGACGGGTCGTATCTTGTCCTCAAGCCATAATAATATGTGGGCGTGAGGCAAGCCACGCTTTTGCCATTCAACAGAGTACATAAAACAAAGAGTTGGCCCAAATATTTGTTCTCTGGTTAGTAAGTCCATGAGAGATTTTAATTTCATGTGAAATACACGTGTAATAATGTCGTGACGATCATTCGCTGACTGACCATTATATACGGCATTACCAATTTCTTCCCATTTTGGATTAGTTGTAGCTGTAATAAAAAGATCTGGACATGAGTATTTTCGCACATAACAGAGTGCATCTTGAGATCGCTCGTGCATATATCGGGGTCCTCCAGTGAAAGTGGACGGTAAAATGACTAACCGTCCCAAATCTGCCATGTTACCCTCGTCCTTCCTCAGGGCGTCTTTAAGGTGAATGTAGCTCTCAGCCCTTAATTCCCTTTGGTGTGTTCTGATATAGACTAACCTTTCAGTCTCTATTTTAGCATACATGTCTACCCAGAACTGATTGGACAGTTGACGGTAACAATGTAAGTAGTTTACCTCGCCTTGTCTTATCATTATACGATAAGAATAAAACTGAAGAGAAGATGTTTTCTTGAGAGGGGTCTTTAGTTCTCCGGTTCGTGGGTCTACGTGGTACAGTAGGAAGTGGTAGCCATCATCTCCACGAGGGAACATCAGGGGATATTGAAGAGCGTCGTATGATCGGTGGGTTTCAGATATTCGTCTCAGGCCCTGGTCTCTTGTCCGAAGCACGATGTCTCGCTTATCACATTCGTGTCCAACTAATATGACAGCTATCTCGTTTATTGTCGGCTGATTATAACAGCCTCTGTGCTCACCAGCAGGAACTCGGTCGGCGTGGATCACAATCTTGTGGGTGTCACCGTCCGGCATTGTCTCTAGAGTTGTCTTCAGTTCCTTGACATATGGGTTCACATCATGTAACATGCCCTGCAAATCATTAACTAAATGGGTTTTTAAATTTGGTATTATTGCTGTTCTTTGATCTACCTGTGCTTTGTGGTCTGCAATGAAATATATTTGAAGATATTTAGAATTTTCATTGTTTGCAGGGAGAAGTGAACCTATTAAGTGGTATACTTGTCCTTGAATTTTGAATGTTGGCATAAAATTTCCTTCCACTACTTTAGTAGCTCCGAAGCTTGTCATTTGGAATGCGCTGTTGTAGGCTCGCACAAATTGAAGAAAATGGCGAGAGTCAGTATGCGTCCCATTTAACAGAGAAATAAGAAGTTCCGGTAGAGGAGTTAGATGATTTAATTTAATTTTTCCGGAAGAGCAGCACATTCCCTCTGGCTCTTGCTTCCATTTGAGAGCCCTACAGAAAGGGCACACTTTACTCAAAGACCCTATATGGGCTCTTGGATGGTAGTCGATAAGAGGGTTATAAGCAAATGCACTTCGCTGCTTTTCATGCCATGGAATCATATTAGGACACCTAGATTCAATTGACGTTGAATGTAATTCTCTAACATTGGCATGTCTCACTCTATCTTCATCTAACCGTCTGAGATATTCATCAGTGGTCTCTGATGAACGTCTTTCTGCTGCACGTTGTCTTTTCTCTTCCTGCTGGACATTTTGCATTTCGTTTAACGATGCGTAGGTACTTCGTCGTTGTGTTAACGCCTGAGAATATTCCTCCGCAGCTAGGTTTTCGCGTGTGAGGGAATGGTGCTCTCTGTCATGCTCCATTCGAGCCATCCGCTGATCCTCTGATTCTGTTTCTCTTAAACGCATCTGTCTAAATCTTTGCGATCTGAGTCTTGCCTCGCGGTCTGAAGCAGTCTCAGAAGCCCTAGATGTGGACTGGCGTGCTCTCTGTGAGCGAAGCCTGGCATCGCGCTCAGAAGCAGTCTCCGAATCACGGTCAGTGCTCTTCCTCAGTCTGTCTGCATTGAGTCTGGCTTCGCGGTCTGAAGCAGTCTCAGACGCCCTAGATGTGGATTGGCGTGTTCTCTGTGAGCTAAGCCTGGCCTCGCGCTCAGAAGCACTCTCCGAATCACGGTGAGTGCTCTTCCTCAGTCTGTCTGCACTGAGTCTGGCCTCGCGGTCTGAAGCACTCTCAGACGCCCTAGATGTGGACTGGCGTGTTCTCTGTGAGCTAAGCCTGGCCTCGCGCTCAGAAGCACTCTCCGAATCACGGTGAGTGCTCTTCCTCAGTCTGTCTGCACTGAGTCTGGCCTCGCGGTCTGAAGCACTCTCAGACGCCCTAGATGTGGACTGGCGTGTTCTCTGTGAGCTAAGCCTGGCCTCGCGCTCAGAAGCAGTCTCCGAATCACGGTGAGTGATCTTCCTCAGTCTGTCTGCATTGAGTCTGGCCTCGCGCTCAGAAGCACTCTCCGAATCACGGTGAGTGCTCTTCCTCAGTCTGTCTGCACTGAGTCTGGCCTCGCGGTCTGAAGCAGTCTCAGACGCCCTAGATGTGGACTGGCGTGCTCTCTGTGAGCTAAGCCTGGCCTCGCGCTCAGAAGCACTCTCCGAATCACGGTGAGTGCTCTTCCTCAGTCTGTCTGCATTGAGTCTGGCCTCGCGGTCTGAAGCAGTCTCGGAAGCCCTCAATATCTTAACTTTTTTAGCTTTTGATATGGACCGTCCAATGTTAATTCGCTTCCTAGCAGGCATGGTCAAAGGAACAGTCACAAAAGTGTCGAAACCCAATCAGTAACTCTGTAATGGGCAGCAAAGTGCATGTGGTAGTGATTATTTTCTGTTGGTGACGGTGGTGTTGGTGATTATTGTTTTAACAGGACGTAGAACGGGGCAACTATCCTCTATTAACACTAATCAGAAGAAAACTGAAAGAGATCCGATACTTCGAAGAATGAAGTTATCGGCAAAATAAAGGGAAGGGCCGCAATGAGCTCGAAAATATCAAAAACAGAAACCCCTCCCAGAGCAGAAACTGGGAAGGCAGGAAGTACTAAGGGGTAATAGTCAACAAAATAGAGGTAGTTGTGATTATTGTTTCGAGAGGTAGTACAAATGCGCAACAATCTTCTGTTAACACTAATCAGAACGAAATATGAAGAGATGCGATACTTCGAAGAATGAAGATATCGGAAAAGGAAGATAAAGTCCACAAAGGGGTTAAAAATCGCAATCAGCAACAGAATTGAAATGGCCGTATTGGTGATTGTTTCAAAAGGAGGGACAACTCCTCAACAATCCTGCCTTATCACTAATCAGAACGAAATTGAAAGAGATCCGATACTTCGAAGAATGAAGATATCGGCAAAAGAAAGGGAAAGGCCGCAAAATGCTTCCAAATAACAACCACAAACCCCGCCCAGAAAAGAATTTCAGATGCAGTGGTTCCCAATGAAATTAGAGTATCCGAAAATTTCTAAAGTGGAAATAAATTAACGTACCGTCGCAACACTTCTGAAACAGGAAACAATATTTCAGATATTTTTAAACGCAATAACTGACATGAACACTCACATAGATATGTTAACAATCTCAGTTAGAAAGTAACAATGTAAAGGGCGCCATACACGCGCAGACTTCTGGAATACTTACCTGCACGGACTTGCCTCCGGGAGGTAAGTCGGAAGTATGCAGTTGCCCACACACGCTCAGACTAAATGACTATTTACCGAGGAAGTTGAATACGGTACGTCACGCTCAGCTGTTTTCTGTTTAAGATTATGGGCTTCGGATGGTTGAACAATGTATGCGGATCGAAATTAATTAGATACCGATAGTCGGTATAGAAGATGAGTTGTTATCTGGACACAATTTAGCGCTCTGCACGAAAAAGACGCGCAAAAATAAATTTCAGTTTTCATATTTGTAGGTTACCACATTTACATTTTCTGCCGCAACTCTGAGATGGCGCTTTCGTCGCAAAGTCTCCGGCTGAATTCAAGCAGCGCTAGAATGTCAGAGACTTGCCTGCAGACTTTTTGTCGGCAGACTTATCGGCCATACACACAGAGACATGTCTGAAGAGACTGGTTTGTGCAGACTTACCTCCGACTAAGTCTGCGCGTGTATGGGGCCCTTAATACAGAGAAGAACTAAGCGCCACCAGTGTGAATACCATTAAGCAGTCAAGTTCCTTTTGCTCAGAGCAATATTGATTTCGGTTACGCTTATCGACATGGATGATATAGGCTGCTGAAGCTGACCGAAGTAGCTGTTGCCTGTGACTCACGGGTGGCCCAGATTGGTTGCGCAGTAGTGTCGTAGGACAGGTATCCTAATTAGGATAAAACCTTCAATACTGGTATTTTGAAGGTTTATGATGAGCCGAAATTATTATGTTATTATATTTATGTTTCGTGTCCATGGACGTATAACGTGCGGACGTACGGCACACAGATTTCCAATATGGCGTCAAGGAACAGCACCATTAGATCTCTGATGTAAAACATGTATAAATTCTATGTAGATTGTTTTAGAGAGCGATTGTTTTCTTTTTTGTATTCCGAGAGAGGCACTGAATGTTTTCTTCTATCTGACAGGATAAGTTCGTAGCGATAATAAAGTTGCTTTTAGAATACGTTAAAGTGTTCTCGTGTGATATTTTTATTGCGTAAAATAGAAAATCGCATATAGAGAACGACAGTAGATGTTGGTTTTCCCCACAGGAGCACCGTGACTGTGTAGCACACAACCGCACGTGTATCTTATTTCTTTGTTTATAGCTGTCTCTCTTATAAAGGAAAGATTTCCATGTAACATCTGTACGTAATTTCTTTCCTTATATTGCTGTTGGTGTATATAGTGACCTACTGTATTTTGCGTAGCGTGTGCATCGTAGTTCGTTTCTGTGAACCGCCTGTTGCGTGGTGAAGGTGGGAGGGGGGGGGGGGAGGAATACATCCGGGTTATTCCCTGCCTGTCGTAACAGGTGACTGAAATCGCCCCAGGGGTCCTTAACTTGGCAGGGTGGGCTCGCGACCACGGACCCTTTTAGGTGCACTTACTTATGCCACGCTCCTCACTTTAGCTATATTATCCGAACTTCCGTGGTCTATTCTTGTTCTTTGCAGACTCCGACGGCATAAGAACATTCGAGGCCTCATTTCCACGCCCTTCGCGGATAACTTAATTTCGGAAGAGTCGGATTCCTCCATTTTTGTCACTGATTACTGTTAATATAGGATGGTTGCCCCGTTGTAGTTCCTCTTGAAACAAAAATCAGCACCATCACCACTCTCTTCTCTCATCCGACTTGTGTTCTTATGTTTGAGAGATCTCGGGAGTTGGCCCAATTTTAAGATCGTATGCCGTTCCTGAGGCCAACCGAATGTGGAGGATTGTATTGAACAATTACGCCTTTCTGCTGGGATTCAATCAATCAATCAATCAATCAATCAATCGATCAATCAATCAATCAATCAATCAATCAATCAATCAATCAACATACATACGGAGTAATTAAGGAAGAAAATAATAGTTAAGAAATCTGACATTAATGGAAAATAGATTATAATAACTGAGGAGAGCCGGATGACGACAAATATGTAAATACCAAGTGAATGTATTGCTCTTACTTATGCCCCTCAATAAATTATGCTGGTGTGAGTTATGGATATAAGAAAGCCGTAACAGAGGAGCAAATTAGGCGCAGGGATTCTTAGGTAAACATATAAGATGACTAATGGTGTTATTACTGAAGCTGTTCGAGAACGGTTATAGGCCTAACCTCCAACGATATTCCGCCATTATCCCGCAGAATGGCCGATTGACACCTCTCTTGTTATTCTACCGCCCCCACCCACAGGGGGACGTTGTCGGTCTGTCGGTCACTCAATGCAGAGCATGGTACCAGCAGAAAATTGTAAATTTCTCCGTCATGTGAAGAGTAAGGTAAATTATGAACATAACGAAAGTTGTTTATAATGAAGAGACGTTTCACGTACGGTAAACGAAGTTTACAGAAAATCAATAGTATAAGAGAAAAAGGAGGAAAACCATTCTGGTTTTGTAATATTCTATTGTAATATTTTAAAATGATATGCACATAGAAACCTTCCCCGGGATGAGCATACTCTAAATATGAAGTTTGGTTGAGATCTATTTAGCCGTTTCGACGTGATGGCTTTCGTATAAACACCCCGTGTATTGAAAGATTTTAAAATGATATGCATATCGAAACCTTCCCCGGGATAAGTATACTGTAAATATGAAGTTTGGTTGAACAGACAAACAGACAGACAAACAGACAGACAAACAGACAAACAGACAAACAGACAAACAAACAAACAGACACGAAACGTAAAAACCACCGATTCGGTCTTGAGTTGACCTAAAACGGATAAATATCTGAAAAATTGGCAAAACAAAAGAAATTACAGACAGCGGACCCCCTACAATTTTATTTATATAGATAATTTCGCTGCTGTAGAATCCTGGAGCTGACGTTGCCATGGTACGGTATTCTACATTGTATTCGAATATCGAAGTAAATAGTGTACATGCAGTAAATAAGATAGTTTTAAAATTGCATGTCTCTTAGCGTTATCCGAGAAAGAGCATGGGGAGGTCCCCGTACGTTTCCAATGTAAAGTGTTTGTTACGGATTTGTGATATAACGGCAGGCTCACTTGCCTACTGGCATTCACAATCAGGTTGGGAAGTTTACATTATAATTGCAGGCCCCATTGCCTACTATGCGGACAGAATCGATTTGGGGAGTTTTCGTTAAAATGGCAGCCCCCCTTTCCTACCTCCAGGCAGATTACAGTTTTTATTATAATGGCAGGCAATTACCCTACTATCACTCGAAATTGAGTTGTGCAGTTATCATTATAATGACAGGCCCCTTTTCCTACTGCCAGCCAGCGTACTGCCAGTCACACCAAGTTGGTGAGTTTCCATCAAAATAGCAGGCCACTATGCCTAATGCCAGTCACATTTTAGATGAGTACATTTCTTTATAATGGCGGGCACCCTTGCCTACTGCCAAACACAATCGGGTAGGGGAGTTTTAAACAAAACTGCATGCTCACTTACCTTCTGCAAGTCAAATCGAGAAGGGAACTATTCATTACAATTGTAGGCCTTCCTTACTAATGACAGTTACACAGGAGTTGGAGAAGGAACCCTTTCCTACTGCCAGTCAAAGTCGGTGTGGGGAGTACTGATTACAATAGCAGACCGACCCTTTCTCGATCGCTAAATCGACATCAGTGAATATATATAGATCGACATACGAAAGTATATGCGTGTTTACAATATTGAAGACCTTCATTTACAGATTAACTGCTACTAAACGTACGTCATATCGACAAAGGATTATACCATAAGACACGCCGGATTTAGTGGCCTAAATGGCTGGTCCAATGATATGTCATCTATTCTTGGGTCAGATTTAGAAACGTGGAACAGGGTAAAGGTTTTGTAAGATCATCTCACATTACATTACTTTTCGGATAATAATGTGACAGCTACATACGTAGCATTTGGCTCACATATGGCTACTGAGTGGGCCAATTTTCGTGAAGAGTTTGATGATTCTGTATTTCATATAAGTAATTGAAAGTATGAATAATGCATGTGAAAATTCCAAATTGACTTAACATCGATTAATAGAGAAAAATCAAACGTAAAAGGGATACAGATACGGCATAAAGTCATAAGACCAAGGTTGTAGATCATTCCAAATTGAACGGAGATTGTGCAATCCGTTACGTGATAGGAATTTCCGAAGGTCTGCACCATCATTAAAATTGCCTGCATATTTCGATATTCTTCGGGGATAAAAAATGAAAAATTTAATGATATAGGATTTTTCATTCGTTACAGGCTAAAACGTATAATTTTGTCAAATTTCAATTATCTTCTTATTCTTCTGGCAGATTATGCCACAATGTGGATTTTGGGCGAGGCGGGTAAAAATTAGGACTTTCAGGAAATCAAAAATTATGGATATTGTTATTATTACCCCTTAAACGGAAAGCTGTACGAAAATTTCGCCAAAATAGTCAGTGTAGAGGTACACAGTCGTTACGATTTGATGTATATAGATAAGGAATCTGCTCCATGTAAAACACCTTTTGGGCTATGTCCGCTGGACTTAACCTGCAAAAGTGACCATTCATGATATCTCCCTTATTAATCCTCCTGACGAAAAAATGCACATGAAAAAAAAGGTTTAGAGGTGGAATTCCATCAGGTTTGGTCGATTTCCAGTCAGGTTGGTCTTGTTCTGTATATATTGTGGAAGAGTAAAATCACCATTTCGGTTCCTTATAAACCGCCAGTCCATTCCGGAACATGAAATGTTATTTACGTTTAAAACCTACCTTTGGACAGGTGGATGCTAAATATAAATTTTGTTTCGAATGTCTTCAGTAGTTTTCAAGTTGTAAGGAATACGCTTTACACGCACCCGCTCGTGAGTTAAGTCCGATGGGACTTGTACAGAAAAACGGTCCTTTAATGATATCTCCCTTATTGATCCTCGTATCGAAATGATGCACATGAGAAAAAAAGGTTTAGACATTAATTTCTACCAAGGTAGGTAGACTTCCATAAACTTTTGTTGTGTATATTTTTTGGAAGTGCAAAATCACTGTTTCGGTTTCGTATAAACCCCCAGTTAGTTCAGGGATTTAGAAACAATATTTGCCCTGAAACCTATCAAGGACAGGTGTATTCTAAATACGAATCTTGGTGGAAATGCATCCAGTAGTTTCTAGCATTCACGTACATACGGCGTAATTAAGGAAGAAAATAATACAGTTAAGAATGTTGAAACTAATAGAAAATGGATTATAACTGAGGACAGCCGGATAACGACAAATAAATAAATGCCGTGAGTTATGGATATAATAAAGCGCTAACAGAGGAGAAATTTAGGTTCAGTGATTCTTAGGTAAACAAATATGAAGATGACTAATGGTGTTATTACTTAATCTATTCGAGGGCGGTTATAACCTCCAACGATATTCCGCCAATATCCCGCAGATGAGCCGATTGATGCCTCTCTTGCCATCTACCCAAGGAACAACCACGAATTTAAAAGCATGATGAGGAAAATGGCAATACGTTACTTCCCTACTGGCATGCAGTCAGAGACGTTGCCATGGTAACCTGTAGGTTCGTTGTCGGTCTGTCGGTCACTAAATGCAGAGCATGATACCAGCAGAAAATTGTAAATTTCTCCGTCATGTGAAGAGTAAGGTAAATTATGAACATAACGAAAGTTGTTTATAATGAAGAGACGTTTCACGTACGGTAAACGAAGTTTACAGAAAATCAATAGTATAAGAGAAAATAGAGGAAAACCACTGCGGTTTTCCTATAAACACCCCGTCTATTCAAAGATTTTAAAATTATATGCATATCGGAACCTTTCTTGGGATGAGTATACTCTAAATATGAAGTTTGGCTGAGATCTATCCAGCCGTTTTGACGTGATGGTGGGAAAACCACTCTGGTTTTCCTATAAACCCCCCCCCCCCGTCTATTCAAGGATTTTAAAATGATATGCATATCTAAACCTTCCCCGGGATTAGTATACTCTAAATACAATGTTTGGTTGAGATCCATCCAGCCGTTTCGACGTGATGGTGGAAAAACCATTCTGATTTTCCTATAAACCCCCCATATATTCAAATATTTTAAAATTATATGCATATGGAAAACTTCCCCGCGATGAGTATCCTCTAAATATGAAGTTTGGTTGAGATCTATCCAGCCGTTTCGACGTGATGGTGGAAAAACCATTCTGGTTTTCCTATAAACCCCCTGTCTATTCAAGGATTTTAAAATGATATGCATATCAAAACCTTCTCCGGGATGAGTATACCCTAAATATGAAGTTTGGTTGAGATCTATCCAGCCGTTTCGACGTGATGGTGGAACAGACAAACAGACAGACAAACAGAAACAATTTTATTTATATAGATTTTTACACTCGTTCTTCACCCCCTTTCCATCCCCGCCCAAAGGAGTCCTATGAGTGCCTTACACAACAGTATATTTTTTTCCCAGATATTAAGTCTTATTTGTACCTATTTTGGTTGACAGCTATGCCCAAACGTACATGCATAATCTCACTGCTCTAGAATCCTGGAGCTGACGTTGCCATGGTTACGGCAGTTCATTTCTTTATCCGATTCCTAGAGCAGGGGTAGTGTGGTGCCAATATCTCCGTAACGGTTGGTTTTAGGGCCTTAAAACATGGTTTTCGGGCCCGTAGGGCTTACCGAGTTTTGTTCTTTGCGTCAAGAGGATTAAATTGAGCTTTGTCTCGTCCTTATACGACAAATTCGATATTTTGCCTATAATAGTATAAGAGAAAATGGAGGAAAACCGTTTTTCCTATAAAACCCCCGTCTTTTCAAAGATTTTAAAATGATATGCATATCGAAACCTTCCCCGGGGTCAGTATACTCTAAATATGAAGTTTGGTTGAGATCTATCCAGCCGTTTCGACGTGATGGTGGAACAGACAAACAGACAGACAAACAGACAAACAGAAACAATTTTATTTATATAGATTCTGATTAGTATGTGGTTAAGTGTACGAGGGGGGCTGGAACCGTAACTTCGCCACTGTACAGAAGGCACTAATAAATAAATAAATAAATAAATAAATAAATAAATAAATAAATAAATAAATAAATAAATAAATAAATAAATGGGTTTACCTTGTCCTATTAGTTTCCCTCGCTGTAAGGGCCACGCAACTGTGAGCTTGCATCCGGGAGATAGTGGATTCGAATCCCACTGTCGGCAGCCCTGAAAAGGGTTTCTCTTGGTTTCCCATTTTCACACGAAGCAAATGCTTGGGCTGTACCTTAATTATTAAGGCCGCGGCCAATTCCTTTCCACTCCTAGGACTTTCCTATCCCACCGTCGCCATAAGACCTATCTGTGTCGGTGCGACGTAAAGCAAATTGTTAATTACATTCCCTCGCAAGCCTGGGATAGAGAATATAGTACCGTAGTATTATTTTACAGTTTTGTGACGCCAATATTCATATGTATAATTTTTATTAACGTGGCAGAAACCAACGAAACGGAGCTGTTGACATTTCAACACCGTTTTAAGGGCTACCGACCCAAGACGGGATTTGAACCTGCGAACTCGGACTCAGGACAGCGTCTCAACCAACTGAGCCACATGAAAAGGAGGCGTTTGTGATCATTGTTATAAATAGATGCAGTTAGTACTTTTACAAAGGTTTTATGAGGAGCATTTATTACGGCGTACGTTTTCCAACTGTCCTAAATATACGAGGCCGGACAGAAGAACTAGCTGGAAGCTAAAGAGGCTTGCAGGGGTGTCGCTTCCTTCTCTGTTCATTTTTCCAAACCAAGCTCCATGGCGTAACAGCCCCGAAGGGCCATCACCTACCAAGCGACCGCTGTTCTGCCCGGAGGCCTGCAGATTACGAGGTGTCGTGTGGTCAGCACGACGAACCCTCTCCGCCGTTATTCTTGGCTTTCTAGACCGGGGCCGCCATCTCACCGTCAGATAGCTCCTCGATTATAAACACGTGGGCTGAGTGTATCTCGAACCAGCCCTCAGATTCAGATAAATATCCCTGACCTGGCCGGGAATCGAACGCGAGGCCTCCGGTAAGAGGTAGGCACGCTATACCCCTCACATCGCGGGTCAGCTGGTTACTTTTAGATCTCTTTATTTTAGAATTTGACTTAAGGCATCCTGCATTCGATTCCCGGCACTGACAGAGTTAAGAAAGGCATGGGATCGGGAAGATACAGCCTTGTTTTGGGTGCAGTAGAGTTGGCCTTGACTCTACCGTAATCGAAATATCTACGACCTGGAAGGTAGTAACCTTCACGGGGCGTAGTACCAAAGTGGTTCCTTTTTATAAGAAGACAAATTAAATAAAGATTCTACTTCCTCACAAACTAAGAACGATATTACCAATTTTAATGGTCCGACTCGTTGGCTGAACGGTCAGCGTACTGGCCTTCGGTTCAGAGGGTCCCGGGTTCTATTACCGGCCGGGTCGGGGATGTTAACCTTCATTGGTTAATTCCTACAGCATGGGGACTGGGTATATGTGTTGTCTTCATCATATTTCATCCCCATCACGACCCGCAAGTCACCTACGGACGTCAAATAGAAAGACCTGCACCTGGCGAGCCGAGCCCGTCCTGGGATATCCCGGCACTAAAAGCCATACGACATTTCAGTTCACCAATTTTACGAACAGTTTAAATAATGCAAGCGGTTTAAGAGTACATAAGCTATGATTGTACACGGTAACAATCAAAACCATAAATATCTACTGACGATCCGTCACAACACTCGGTAGGATCGGCTTTCCTTTCATATCCAACGGGCGAGTTGGCCGTGCGGTTAGGGGCGCACAGCTGTCTGCTTGCATCCGGGAGATAGTGGGTTCAAACTCCACTGTCGGCATCCCTAAAGATGGTTTTCCGTGGTTTCCCATTTTCGCACCGGGCAAATGCTGGGGCTGTACCTTAATTAAGGCCACGGCCGCTTCCTTCCCACTCTTAGCCCTTTCCTTTCCCATTGTCGCCATAAGACCTACGGTGCGACGTAAAGCAATTTCTAAATAAAAATTACAAATATCTTTTCACAACCCCTCCCAAGGAAAAGTTGTATCCATGCGCTACTGGCCTGAAATTATTTTTTGGGTACGCCACTACATCCACTCACCATTTAAGGTACAAGGTAAGCCCGAAGAATGGTTGGATACTCAAAATACACCACCATAAATGATGCGGTTATGGCTCAAAAGTATTTAAAAATGTAAGGGGCGGGATCTAGTGGTTTAAGTAGAATCCGCATCAATAGAACGTGACTTCCCATTTTCAAAATGTTTCATGCATAGGCTGCTATTCAAGCCTGGGCCGTCCTGATTAGAAGATGGAACCATTGGAACTGAGTTATCACGTCTGCCAATTACAAAATAGTTTTAATGATGCCATTTGAGGTTCCAATCAGTTCCCGAGCATTTGACAAAATATATAGGCCTACCTATCGAACTTAGGCTCGCATCCGCGATTGTCTTGCTAATGTTAGAATTTTTAAAAAACTTTTTCATAACTTACCGAGGATGCACATAGTTTTGCCTTCTTAGTGAAATAACGGTCCCTCTTCAAAGAAAGTTACGTATATGGCACAAAATGAGGAACTAAGTGCAGCTCACAATCCTGTCACAGTCTTCCCAACGCTGCCACTTAAACACAGCACATCTCTCAACCATGGTACAACCCGAGGATCCCTAGGACATTGTTGTTTCCATGAACCGATATGCAAAATCTGACACGATGTAGTAAGCTTGCAACTGCCTCTGGCCGTGGCCCCCGTTATCTCGGTGGTCACGTTCCGGCCCCTAATGAGTAATTCCTTGCTAATTGCCCCTTTCCTCATATCTTGACATTTGTCAACACACGGTTACATTCCCAATACTGGGGCCTCTACAGGGAAATATCCCCGCGCACCAAAATCCTAAGTGTTTTCCATTCATTCAAGCAGTACAAATATCGAGAATTGTGTATGGTCCTATTGAGCCTTGCTAGTAGATTCTTTGTCGCTACGTTAATTTAACATTTCGGCGTAAATTTTTAAGTTGTTCGTACCGTACGTAAAACAACGACTGATCCTCGCTCTAGTTTCAGGAAACATTTTGGGAGGGGGCCCGGCCCCACTGCCCCCCCCCCCTGGCTACGCCAGTACCGCATGCATAAGTGATGCATCAGGTGTCTACCAACTGATTTTAACAGGGGAACTACTGCCAGCGGGCAGGATACGTCAGAATATGAAGAGATAAGAAACAGAGTCATATTCGCAGCATGTTACTCAGCGCTGCCGATCGAATGCATCCTTTGCATTCGTAAACATCGTTTTCGACCGCATAGTTCTAGGCTGGTGTATGGTAAAGCCGCACTATATTTGCTGTCTGCATATCGGCAATGGCTGGTGTGATCAGCAGCGGTGAATACATAGACATTATTTTAAGCTGGACAACCTGGTCGGAATGCAACAGAAGCTCCAAACAGACGTACGCCTTCTACACACATATTTCGCCGAACAGTATTCGTTTTTGTTCCATGCAATCATCTCTTTTATCGAGTTGAATGTCTACATGTGTCTAAATTAATAAGTTATTAGATTTCATTTACTGCACCTTTGGCGTGTCTACAAACAGTAGCGGCGGTTAGGGGGTGGGGTGAGGAGGGACAGTCGCTCCCACCCCCACTTTGTAGATTAAATACGATATTGATTCCATTCTAGCCAGTTGGAACTAGGAATTATTTTAAAAAAGCTATTTGTACAAGCCTTGTTGTCTTATATGCTAAATCTCCCCTTTATTGTATAGCGCTACGGTAAGTAGTGGAGACGTTGCATGTGCTGTGGGGAAGGGTAGTAGGGGTACAAATTTTTGCCGAGGTCGTGGGCACGGAGTTATAATTCACCCGCTTGCCGCGCGCATTCATCAGTCCGGCAGTCTCTTTATTGTCTGTTAGTTTCTTAGTGTGTATTCAAATACTAAATGATTATTAATTGCATAATCATGCCGTACATCTATGTAATTGTACAGGGCGATCTGGCCGTGGGGTTACGGGCGCGCAGTTCTGAGCTTGCACTCGGGAGATAGTGGTTTCGACTCCCATTGTCGACACCACTGAAGATGGTTTTCCACGGTATCCCATTTTCATACCAGGCAAACGCTGAGACTGTACCTTAATTAAGGCCACGGTTGCTTCCTTCCCATAAGTTCTATCTGTGTTGGTGCGACATAAAGTCAATTGCAAAAACAGATATAGGCCTATTTAATTGTAATTGTAATTTCAGCGCGAGAGAATACCAACTTTACATTCACCGGACTAAATTATTTCGTTTGTATTATGCTTTTTCATAAGTAAATGTAATTAATCAGCCCCGTGGATTAGGCCTATTCGTAATAATAGTTTTTTTGAGATTTTGGTTCAATGCTGTATAATAAAATTTTCACCAGGTCTCACAAACATACTACGGGGCATTTACTTAATAAATAACATAACACAAAGAAATAACTTAGGAACGTTGGTATTAGCTCCTGTTGAAATACGATTACAACTGATTTTTTTTTTTACAATTGGCTTTACGTCGCACCGACATAGATAGGATTTATGGCGACGATGAGACAGGAAAGGGCTACGCGTGGAAAGGAAGCGACCGTGGCATTAAATAATGTACAGCCTCAGCACTTGCCTGGTGCGAAAATGGGAAACCAAGTACAAACATATTCAGGGCTGCTGACAGTGGGATTCGAAACTACTATCTCCCCAGTGCAAACTCAGAGCTGCACGCCCGTAACCCCACTCCCACCTCGCCCGGTATAATTACATAGAAGTACGGCATGATTATGCAATTACAAATAATTTAGTATTTGAAAACTCACTAAGAAACTAACAGACACTAAAGAGACTGCCAGACTGATGAATGCGCACGACAAGTGGGTGAATTATAACTCAGTGGGCACGACCTCGGCAAAAAAATATATACCCCTACTACCCTTCCTCACAGCACAAGCAAAGTCTCCATTACTTGCTGTAGTGCTATACAAATTGGTTAGCGGCGACGAACAGCATTTCCTGCGTATTTCCGTAAATAATTATGTTAATAATTAAAGAAAATAAACGAAGGGATTAGCAGATAAGATAACAAGGTTTGTACAAACAGCTTTTTAAAATAATTCCTAGTTCCAGCTGGCTAAAGTGGAATGAAAATGTAATGTGTACTCCACAAAGTGGAAGGGGGGGGAGAGCTACTGTCCCTCCTCGCCGCACCCCCTAATCGCCGCTACTGTTTGTAGACACGCCAAAGGTGTAGAAAAGGAAAACTAATAACTTATTTATTTATACACGTGTAGACATTCCACTCGATGGAAGAGTTGCATGTATGAAACAAAAACGAATACTGTTCGGTGAAGTACGTATGTAGAAGGCATACGTCTGTTTGGAGCTTCTGTTGCATTCCGACCAGATTGTCCAGATTAAAATAATGTCTGTGTATTCACCGCTGCTGATCACACTAGCTACTGCCGAGATGCAGACAGCAAATATAGAGCGGCTGTACCATACACCAGCCTAGAACTATGCGGTCGAAAACGATGTTTACTAATGCAAGGGGTGCATTCGAACGGCAGCGCTGAGTAACATGCTGCGAGTGTGACTCTGTTTCTTATCTCTTCATATTCTGACTTAGCCTGCCCGCTGGCAGTAGTTCCCCTGTTAAAATCAGTTGGTAGACACCCCACACATCACTTGTGCATGCGGGACATTTATAAGTAGAAAGTACGGCGTCCGTGAGCCACCTGGTATATATATATGAAAACATAAAGGTCCAATAATACTGCCTTGAGGAATTCCCTTATTAATTATTACAAGGTCAGATAAAGCATTGACTACTCGAATTCTCTGAATACTATTTTCTAGAAATATAGCCACCAATTCAGTCACACTTTTGTCTACTCCAATTGCACTCATTTTTGCCAGTAGTCTCCCATGATCTACCCTATCAAATGCCTTAGATATGTCAATCGCGATACAGTCCACTTGGCCTCCGAATCCAGAATATTTGCTATACCATGTTGGAATCTTACAAGTTGAGTTTCAGTGGAATAACCGTTCCTAAACCCGAACTGCCTTCCATTGAACCAGTTATTAATTTCGCAAACATGCCCAACATGTCTCATATAATCAGAAAGAATGTTTTCCCAAAGCTTACATGCAATGTATGTCTAATTTACTGGCCTGTAATTTTCATCTTACATTTAATTGTGTTAGCTGGTTGAACTCAGATTAATTTCATCATCATGGATAATCTGATAGCCGCCATTGAAGCAATTAGGCTCAGCATTAACGACCAGAATGCCAAGATAGATAGGACTAATAGTCAAGTAGCGCAATTACAAACGCAGATGGTTGAATCTAATGTTCAATTAAATACGCAGATCGTTGAGTTAAATGCTCAATTACAAACGCAGATGGTTGAGTCAAATGCTCGATTACAAATGCAGATGGCTGAATCAAATGTTAAAATTGATCAAACTAACACTAACGTTAATCAAACTCTGGAAGCCAGGTTCACTGAAGCTCAATCGACTTTAGATAAGAAGTTTGCTGAGGCTGATAGAACTATTAATAATAGGCTTGCTGAATCGAATGCTATGTTAGAGCAACGATTTAGAGAAGCAAATGTCCACATAGAAAAAAGATTTGCCGACTCAAGCACAAAGTAGAGGCTAAACTCAATGAAACGAAGGATCATTTCGTTGAAAATTTAGAATCCCTCAAGTAGGAAATCGAAACTCAAGTCATAGAATCCATCGATAAAGATCTTAGGGCAGTTCTTCCTTCTGTACAGTCATTCGCTGCCCATTTAAAGGAACATAGAACCGAATTTCAAGAGTCACATAGTAATATACCTCAAGCACAGGTTAAAATAGCACAAGTACAAGAAAATCTTAGAGATTCATCGAAGGCTGTTGTTAGTGAACTTTGGAGCGAAATAGGACTTATTAAAAGTACTCATGGTGAATTGGATAAAAGTTTCTCTGGACAACTGGACAGTACACACCCTCAAATAGCTGCTTATTGTAAGGACGTGCAAGACATTAAAACAGATTAATAAGCGGAAATCAAGAGTTTGGATGCTGCCATGCAGTTGAAAATAGAAAGCATTTCGGAATAAGTAACTCAAATTAAACAAAGAGATGATTTAACAGACACCATAAACCTTGGCACTTCGAGGCATGTTACAATACGACAACACTCATTAAGGTCCAAGATGATAAACCTGTTAAATTGTCAGAACGTGACGAATATACTTTTCGAGAATCTATATTAAATGTTGAAGATTATTTTCAAGACAACGGAGTTGAAGCAGATAGAAAACTTCATGTTGTAGCTAAAGTATTGGAGGGTAGATCTTTTTCTTGGTTTATTGCATTCAAAAGTAGTTTTAAGACGTATGATTAATTCAAACAAGCACTTTTAAAACGTTCCTGGGATGCTGAAAGCCAGCACTTGGTAAAACTGCAACTTAAATTGTATAACACATCTCTCAGTACTTCACGGTATTCTAATTATTTGTTAATGCAACTTAATAAGGTGAAGTTCTTGGATCCTCCATTGCCTGATCTAGAATTAATTCATATCTTGACTTTACAATTCAATCACTTCCATCACACGTGCAGGAAATATTGGTCGCTGCAAATATTAAGACACTGGAACACTTATGCGCTATATTGCGAAGATTAGACACCGCAAATACACAATCTACTTCCAAGAATAACCGAGTTAAAGAAATAAGTGCTAATTCCACTGAAGTGAAAATTCAAGAAAGAGATGATCCCAGACCCAGGGAAGAGAGTGGAGTTAATCAATCCACTCCTACCACATTTCGAGGACTTCGGAGACAACGAAATCAAGATAGGAATCTCTATAGAACCTGAAATCCTTGGAGAAGACAGGAGAAATCTCCAGAAGAATATCGAGATTCAAGGAGATAAGATCTAGAGAGAAGATGGAAGGATACTCGGGAATATGTGAAAGAGAAAACCGAACTAATGATGAACCAGAAGCTACTTCTCTACAATATCAAAGACACTATGAATCGCAGGGTAAACCAGCATCTGATATCAACTTAACTGGGACCAAAAGAAACTCAAAATATACAATAAAGGGATTGTCTGAAAATCGAGGAGGACGAGCTACTGAACACCTGTACAGCTGTCATTAACTACTGGCATATTGATGATACTGAACTGTTTTATAAAGTCGTACAATCACCTAGACCCATAGTATTACGATCGCTACCTGTAATTACAGTACGTGTTGGTGATTTGAATCTCATTACTCTTATTGATTCTGACGCTCAAGCGTCTCTTATTTCAGACAGATTGATTGAGTCGCTGAAAAGTCAAGTTGACATTCTACTTCTGCCAGTGGCACAGATTAAAATTAAGGGAATTATTAATGATAAAAGTGTAAAATGTAAAACGCAGGCTTTTGTGGAATTTCGAATCAATGTAAGAGTAATCGAACTCACCTTCTTGGTGGTATATCGTCTCAATTTCAACTTAATCTTAAGATCGGACTTTATGATAAAGCATAAGGAAACTATTGACTATGATGCCAATCTCGTAATGTTGAACAATGGTGATTCTGTAGAGCTACAGCTGGTGGATAAAGGAGACTTGGAAACTCGAGAAATAGGAACCCCTATCGAAGAAGCCGGTGGTGACAATAACATACCCGCTGAATGCGAGGGAGCGCCAGTCGAAGCAATGAGTAGAGAGGGTTATCCTGTAGAGGACGAAATATAGTCCATAGTTAATGAAGATTCCATAGTCAGCCCAGAGAATTTTCTGTACGTAACCAGTGTTGCTGAAATTCCAGAACTCAGTGTACAATTGGAGAAGGCAAAGGAAGAAGTCCTCAACTCATTTCCCCGTGTATTTGATGATAGACCGGGGAAGATTAAGGGTTATGGGTATCATTTAAATGTAACAGATCACTCCCCTTATAAGAAGAAACCATACCCGATTCCAGAAAAATTCCGAGACGAAGCTAGGAGTCTTATTCATAAAATGAAAGGAGATGGTATTATCTCAAACTGCGTAACACGGTACATCAATCCCCTGGCGATAGTACGTAAGCCTAATGGCAGTATCAGGATATGTTTGGATGCCGCGCTCTAAGCGAAAGGATCGTATTCGAATAAGATCGTCCTCCTCTTTTAAAGGACACTATTAGAAGGTTTCCTGGAATGAACTTTTTTGGCTGTCTGGATGGAACTTAGTCCTATTATCACATCAACCTGGATGCAGATAGAAGAAATTTACAATGCTTCTAACCTTAAGAAATATATTTAATAAGAAGAATAAATGGTCAGCAAAGAAAATTCTTCGAATTTTCTTTGTCCAGCGCCGGAGGAATATATCCAGAAATGCCTACGTTCTGGAACATAGCGATTTTAATTCGCAAACTATTTGCGACGTGAAGGCACAAACACTTGAATACAGCGTGCGAGGTAAAGATACGGGAAGGAGCTGCAAGCTATGCGTGTGTGAGAGAGAGCGCTACGTCAAGGCAGGAAGCATGCAGGATGACGTAGTCTCCACGTGCAGCCGGCTCACTAGTCTAGAATGTACTAGAAAGATTTTTTATATCTTCTAAATCCTTTCAGATACAAAATAGTAAAGTACGCCACTATGAAGCCTATAATTTAAATGACCGGGCGAGTTGGCCGTAAGCCGGGAGATAGTAGGTTCGAATCCCACTATCGGCAGCCCTGAAAATGGTTTTCCGTGGTTTCCCATTTTCACACCAGGCAAATGCTGGGGCTGTACCTTAATTAAGGCCACGGCCGCTTCCTTCCAACTCCTAGGTCTTTCCTATCCCATCGTCGCCATAAGACCTATCTGTGTCGGTGCGACGTAAAGCCCATAGCAAAAAAAATAATAATAATTTAAATGTAAAGTTGCCAAAATTACAAGTATATCGGCCAACGGATTCTCAAGATATTGAGTTGGAAAAATAACACATTTTCCACGAGGAGCAGACAACCAGCCTTGACTTAGGGTATAAAAGAGCGGAGACTGGAGAGGTACAGTTAGTTCCAATCTACAACTCAACCATGACGGGTCATCGTACGGTCGCCGTGTGCAGGTGTCAAACCTGAGAACTTTGCCACGTTACGCCATAGTAGTCATCGTATTTATAAAATTTCTGCAGTGCTACGGTCTTAGAAAAATCCGGCGTGTGCCAAGACGAACTCTAATATTTCTCGACAATATCTCCGAACTTATAAAATTTCAGCGTGTTCTAGAATAAGTGTTTAAGATTTGATAGTGATAGATCGGAACTTAGGATATTTCGAGAACTCAGAACTTAGTATTTTTCGTAACCGAGAGTGGACAATTTTTCCAAACATTACTTGTTTTTGAACAGTGGTATCAAATAACCTAGTGAATCTTAAGAACATTTTGTGACAATTCCGTGAAATATTAACTCAAGGGAAATAACACATAATATCCCCTTAGTATTTGTGTTATGCATAGTCAGGAACATTTCAATACGTATTGTGTGTGTAGTAAATGACTGAACTGACACTTGATATCTCGATAAGCTTTAAACTTCAGGTTTTATTTTAAACCAAGTACAAGATGTTTTGACTGACAGTAACATTATTCTCATGTGTAAATAGTATGAATTATTTGAACAGTGTTTCGAAATTATTACTACTTGAACTGTGCTTCGAAATTGTGATTACCTAAAACTGTGATTCTAAAGGTAGAATCTTTCGAACAGTGTTTTGTGCTTCGAAACCATAACTGTTTCAAACTGTGCTTTACTTTCATTCAAAGCCATAATTATCTCAAGGTGTGATTCCTATTTCGAATTTTACGTGACAGACTGTGATTCAAAGTGCGATTCTAAGTACTGTTTAATAGTGATTTACTAATACTCACCTGATCATATCGTGCTATTTTAACACTCACAATTTACCGCCAATTCAACTTTCTCGTGTCTTCACAATTAATACGTGACACCAGAAATCTTGACCGAGTATTTAAAACTCATCTCAACCTAACACCTGATTCGACGTGGGAGATGGTACGTGGTACAGCGTGGCATTGAACGTGGTACGTGGGAAATGGAACATGGTACAGCGTGGGATTGAACGTGGTACAGCGTGCGAGATGGTACGTGGTACAACGTGGTGCTCACAACATCAAAGGAGTTCCAGACACTATTCGTAGAACCGCATTCCCCAGTTCCAGCGTCATGAACATTCAGGTGATATGAGTGCATTTAACGTTAAACTTTTTGAACTGTTAAATACAGTGATTACTTTGAAATCATTCACGTATGCTAAATAGCACTAGTCAATTACGAACTTCATGAATAATCACTTTATTATTTTTAAGTGCTAATTTAATTTCAAGTGCTAATCTAATTTAGAGAGACTGGAGGCATTACAAGTGATTAATTTAGAAATACTGTAGGCATTACAAGTCAATATTCTTTAGAAAGACTGTAGGCATTACAAGTGATTACTTTAGAAAGACTGTAGGCATTACAAGTGATTAATCTAGACAAGACTGTAGGCATTACAAGTGATTAATCTAGAAATAATGAAGGCATTACAAGTGATTATTCTGGAAAGACTCTAGAGAATTACGAAGCAATTTTTACTTTACAAAATTAATGAAGGAATTTCGATTATTTTCAATTTTCATCCATCGCAAGTATTTATCAGGATTCACAATATTTATTGTAACATTCAAAAATAAATTTAACAGGAGATTTCCAATTAATTTCCAGTTTCCAATGCGAGATAATAATGAAGTTATTTATGCGCCAAGCAGGTTGAATAAATTTAAGTTTTGCAAAATAACATTTATTATTTCGCTCTGCGAACTCCTTTCTCTGTATTGGCTTCTAAGAACTGAACACTCCCTAAGACCATTATCATGCTTCTTAATCCTATACATTTTCCTGGTACAATATAGGTTATTAGCATCAAGATACGTTAAATAATTAGCTTATTTGTCTTTGTCAAAATCTTTTAAATGTTTGTTATTTGCTTTCACGTATCTTTTACAACATTGTGATATTCCTCCTCTAATTCCTTTTTCAATCATCATAACCATATCATAATTATGTAATAACTCAAGAAGATGTCCATTCATTTTCAGCATCACATCCCAACTGAATCTGGCGCCATATAATACCAAGCTGGATCCAAACTATATTTCACTTTTAGCACGTTTAAAATATTTCTGATCTTCTTCATAAGTAATGGTATGATTATATGACTGAAACTGAAATCTCATAACTTGATTGTTATCGAGTAATCTAATGTCGCAGAATAATGACATATTCAAACATTGTGAATCTATATATTGTCTTTAATTAACTGAAACACACTCTGTTCCATAGAAGTAAGGAAATATCACGGATCTTTCACGTTTTGAGTATTTTCAATATTGAAAGTCTGCAATCTGTTTTCAAAAGCTTTCTGAACTAAATAAGTGTTGTTGGTATTTCTTGTTCTAGGCTTTTCAATTATATTTGTTGAGAATTGAAATATTTCCTTCAGTTCTTTCTTCGGTGGCTTTTGCAACACATCTGTTGAGAATGGAAATAATTCCTTCAAGTGTTTCTTTGTTGGCTCTTCAAATACATCTCTTGAGAAAGAAAATAATTCCTTCAAATGTTTCTTTGTTGGCTCTTCAAATACATCTGTTGAAAATGGAAATATTTTCTTCAGATCTTTTGATTCAGGTTCATTTCTTTTATATCTGTATCAGGAAATGGAAGAGCGCTAAAGTTTTCTTTCTTCACTTGATTAATATTATAATAATGACTAGCAATAGTTCTGATTAAAGTATCTTTATTCATTCTATAACATCCTCTTATACTCAGAGTCCTAGCTATAGGCCTAAGTTCAACAGCTCTCAGTGGATTGAGATTTTGATTCTCCATTTATTAAGGAAAATATTATCAATATTTATTCATTAATTTTTGTGTTCTCTATATTCATGATTTCGATTAAGGCCACGGCCGCTTCCTTCCAACTCCTAGGCCTTTCCTATCCCATCGTCGCCATAAGACCTATCTGTGTCGGCGCGACGTAAAGCCCCTAGCAAAAAGAAATAACTAAAATGGCTAATCAATTGTTCGCTAAGTTGAGCAACTCATATGAGTTTATGAAACTGACTGAACCTGAGAGGAATAAAAAATATAAAGCATCTAACTTTGAAATTGTAGATATAAATTTCGATAAGAAAGTCAAGTGTATTTTAGATGGTCAATTTAAAATTACATTACCAGATAGATATGTTAAGATATTTGATAAAAATACTCTGAAAGCAGTGAATGATGAAAAAAGTATTTTCTTCGCGTATAAAGGTTTAAAAGAAACGAAAACTGGAAAACCAATGCATGAATTACTTTTACCAAATGAATGAATCATGTGAGATGATTTGTGTTTTGACAATGTTTATTTGCTCGTCCAGGCTCATTCAGATTCGTTCAGGCTCGTTCAGGTTTTTTTTTTTAGATTCTCGTGAAATGATTGATTTTTATAAGTTTTTGCGTTATTTTTTGTAAATTTGGATGATTTTTTGTGATTTATCTTTTCTTGCAATTTTTCGTGCAGGCTCGACAAATGCAAAAAATTATGATTTTGAGATGTTGGGAAATTTGTGGTAAAATGTGTTTTCTTCATTGATATTTCTTTAATTTTCACTACATATTATAGATTTTTCGTGTTTTACTAATTTGGACCAAATTGCGCTCGTGCTCTCAATATCTATCTACATTCCACTATTGGGAGGTTATTTTAAGGATTCCTGTTTCACACATGATCAGCTCTACGTTGTTTTATCCCGTGTCAGACAAACAGAAAAACTGTTTGGATATGCGCAAGACAACAAGACATCAAATGTAGTGTATAAGGATGTATTTTTATGAAATGACTTAGAATTTAAGATATTTATGAATATGTACCCCGAAAAAAGAATAAAAATTAAAGAAGAAACAGAAGAAGTGTGGTCCTTTAATGCACGTCTTCTGTATTATATAAAGAAAAACCTAACAGGTGTACAATAAAACCCAGCGAAACGGTTCATCTTCAACTAATAATAATAATAATAATAATAATAATAATAATAATAATAATAATAATAATAATAATAATAATAATAATAATAATAATGCCTGTTTGTCCAACCCTTGTCCCGTTTCACTACGAGGGTCAGATATGAGGTAGGAAGAATCTGTCGTGGCAGTTCTTTTATGACCGAATGCCCTTCCCGACGTCAACCTCATCAGAGAAGTTAATCAGATGAAATGAATAACGTGATATATGATATTAGAAAGGGAGAAGGTGAAACTCGTTGCCGGCACATAGCCTACTCGTGTCGAAGAGCTTCAAGGGGTGTACTTTAGGCTTAACGTCCCCATCCGACGGACGAATCACCATCAACAGCGTCATATGATCTCAATCCACATGAGCACTGCGGGGAGGTTTGGAATTAATCCATACTTTTGAAACGCAATCTGTTGATTAGAAATTGTATACCATCATCTCCCCTACCCTGCCGGCCAACATTCTGATGGTGAATTTTTTTTTGACCAACAGGACTCGAACATCTAACCACGGTATCAGACCGTTTAGACTTCAACGCCTTAACGATCACGGCCACTAGGCGGGCTAAATAATAATAATAATAATAATAATAATAATAATAATAATAATAATAATAATAATAATAATAATAATAATAATAATAATAATAATAATAATAATAATAGAATATTCAAGTTCCTGAGTTATAGGGGATATACAAGATATGCAACTGGGTTATTTATTGTTATTATTATTATTATTATTATTATTATTATTATTATTATTATTATTATTATTATTATTATTATTATTATTATTCGTGTTGGACTTTTCCCAATCACTTGGTGCTAAATGTGAATTTGGCGCAGTTTTACGGTCGGATACCGTTCCTGACACCAATCGTACGTGCAGTGATATATTAACTATTCTGTGTTTCTGTGATGGCTGGTAGTGCGATGTGTTGTGTATATCAAGAGACGTGTATTAATAGGAATGCAAACACCCAGTCCCAAAGTCAGAGAAAATAACCAGACGCGGCTAAAATCCCCGACCAGGCAGGGGATCAAACCGAAGATCTCGACCCTGACCATTCAGCTAAAAAAAAGGACACCTGTGATATTAATAAAACTTGACGAAATTAGGGTACAAGAAACTGTACAGTATACCATTGATATTACCGGCACCGTAAACAGAGGAAACGTAGCTAAGCAGCCAAAAGCAGCCAGGACAAGCAGACAGTGCACAATTCTCCCCCAACCCAGGTACGACTTCGTGGCGGCACACCGCATTATTCACGAAATTGGCTAAGAGTAAAAGTAACTGAGTTTTGTACCTCATAATACGATATTCTTACTTCGTAGTTTTGCTTCAAACTGTAAAACATGATCTCAGGCGAGCAACTGCAATTGACAAGCTGCATTTGCGATCTTCGTGAAAGAGAATTGACTTTGTTTGGCTCTGAAAGTCGTGCTTCTTTCTAAGTCCCTAGTGATCTCGCCAGACACGAACATTGCATATGCTGGCGTCAACATAATACAGAGAACCTAGTGTCTCTGCAGTTCACTTTAGTCTCCAGGGCAAAGTTTAGTCCTGTCTACAAAATACAGCATCGTGGAAACCATATTACAAAGAGAATATGAATCCTCTTTTCTCATGTTGGACGGTAATATATCTCGAGAAATACTCCCTACGGAACTCCTTTGCACGAGGGACGCATTTGAGAAGAGGTATAGCAGAAATGTCGCCCGTTTTTAGCCTTTTTTTTTTTTTTTCAACACTTCGTAAACGGTAAAAGTGTCCATATTGCCTGACTGGTAATTCCTCAATGCCTGCGCCGATTTGAAATAATGGTTAATAGACGCCAGTCCTAACATTTCATAGTGTCATCTAAAAAAACGTATAAAAGGAAACTGAATTAAGGCCGATAATGTATTTTGTGTACAAAAAACTATTTACAGCTGCCCTAATAGCCACATATATTGCAGCACTAGTTTAAGCAATCAATGGAGTAATCTACTGGTTGACAGGTATGGAATGGCATATGGCTTTCAGTGCCGGGAGTGTCCAAGGACATGTTCGGCTCGCCAGTTGCAGGTCTTTGGATTTTACACCCATAGGCGACCTGCGGGTCGTGAAGATGAAATGATGAAGACGACACATACAAAGCCGCCCGTGCCAGCGAAATTTTTTAACCAAAACCGTTAGAACTTCCGACCCTGCCGAGAATCGAACCCGGGACCCCTGTGACCAAAGGCGAGCAGGCTAACCATTTAGCCATGGAGCCGGGCTGGTTGCCATGTAAAATAGTGTAACTGGGAGTTGCACTGTTATTCCAGTGATTGTTTCTCTTTTCTTCACGGGAATGACGCAGCACTAGTTAATTTTCGTTGTGATTGTAGGATAGTCCATGTAATTTAATTTCTGAACATTAAAAATGAGCAGAGTAATATATTCGGAAATTGACGAAAGGCAGTATTAGCATATCAAGTTTTCTAGCTGATAATACCATAGTTGGTCCCAATAAGGTAGGCTACACATGTTTAATTTTTTCCAAGGATCCAGCGATGAATATATACCTTCAGAATTAGAGCTGCCTGGCATTACGTTTTTTTAAGTTATATATGCGTGTATGGAGACGCCGCACAGTGGTCTAAACACCGATTCTAGCCGGCAAAAAATCGATAATCGAAGTCAAGAAATGGCTGAAAAAAGTTTGGGAACTCGTTCTAGACACCCCAGGTAGCTCATATCTGCCATACATAATGTGCCGAGAGTGTGTAAGTGGCGGGGAATGAAGCACAAACATGACAATTTTTAAAACTTGGAAAAAATTAAACATGTATATCTTATTGGGACCAACCAGGGTATTGAAGAACCCCTTCTTGGAGGGTATTTGTTGAGAAAATTCACAAGGGTAAGTCCTTCTGCACGCGCTAAAAAGACTCTATCAACTAGTTAACTTCTTCATATTTTAGACTTCACTGTACTCCGATTTTACGGCGTTTTCAGGGCCGGAAACAGAAGTTATAGGTAGTTATGTGTTACTGATTGATTTAATCGATATTATACATTATACTGAAGATTTTCCACCAAAACTCAACTGCCACTTCTTGCAACTTTTTGTTGCTGGCGGCATTTGCTTATAAGCAACCCGAAAAAATTTCACCGCACTACTTTTTCTTATCAGTATCATTCCCCCCTCCCACCCTCTACCCGCAACGCAACACCCACTGTCTGTGACTCATGGCCTACCGCTCTCCAAGCCTTTCTATACTATGGACCTGACTGTATTTCTTTACATTGAAATTTGTTGTTTAAAGGTAGTTTACGAAACACACGGCGTTTGGAACACCAAGAGCTTGCATCACTTGATGAGAACCGGGGGAACTCACGAAAGCGCCGGCTGTCGGCCACCCAATTTACGGCGCGTGAGCTTGAGTGAAGACGAGAGATTCAACAGCTGGCTACACCTCCCAAGTGCCGCTTGGCCCTGGCGGTTGCCATGACAACCGTGACGTCACCCGCGTACTTTACTCATAGCGGAATGTGCAAGTGAAGTAGTCGGAATATCGGAATGTTTCGTCTTCCCTGCATCATCCTGTGTGAAGTACGAGTACTTTCGTATCGTGATTCATTCGTAGTGTTGTGCTGTTTTATTTAAACACTAGCTGATGTACCCGTGCTTTGCTACGGAATTCTACATTGTATACAGAATTCTAGGTTAGTTAGTGTACAAGTTGTGAGCAAAAATAGAATAAACAGCAACAGAGAAAATAAATGAAATGTTAGAGGGCATTCGACCAGTGCAGGTTAATGTAAATAAAAAATGTGTGTGAATAAATTAATTCCATCCCCTGGTCTAAGGAGTTTGGACAGCCAAAGTAGGGGACTGCCTGTAGGGGTGAAGTACAGTGGGTACTTCAAGGGCCCTGGGACCGCTACGGTAGCTGTGAAGGCCCTTCAGGAACTCTGAAAAGTGGTGGCAAAAGGGGCTCTGGTTAGGACGCAGCAGGTCGTTATGCTACTTAGGTTCTAGTATGGGTAAAAAAAAATAAAAAAATTAATGCAATGTAAATTTTAATCTTATACTAGTTGTATAGTATCATTTGAAGTAATTCCACGTACTGTATATCAGTTGACTATATTTGTAAGTAGTACAGGAGATATAAGTAGAATTTTGTAAACAATATAAATTTATGAAGAATGAGCTATGTGTTTAATAGAAAAAATTGTTAGCGTAAATTGTATAATATTGTATTTTGGGAAAAATTTCTTCTCTTGTTAATTTAATATTTAGTGCTTGATAATAATGTATTTTAGTGTACCATTTGCCACCGAGGTAAACACCTCATTTGCAAATAAAGAGATTTTGATTTGATCTGCCCGCAAGATTTTTCTCCGCGGTAATCCCAATAGGTCATTTGTCAAATTTTGTTTATAATCCTCTGGACGGTAATGTATGGAACATACTCTGGCATTATCAGGATTGAATTTGTCACTTCGCTTACAGAGCAACACTCGTCCAATCTCCTCACGTTTTGGAAATGTGTGGTAGAAGACACCAGTTGTTTTCGATCCCTAATTAGTACATTGTGCCATAGCACAATTAACTTTATAATTATAATCCTTACCCATGTTTTAACACAACAATCAACAATATAAAGAAAATGTTACAAGACTCTGCGTACTGCAATATAGACATGTACTGAAAGCGAGTTCCCTATCGTTCATCGCAACAGCTGCCGACAGGAGCCCGATGTTAGGTGGGAAGAAATGCGAGGGAATCGGGAATGACAACCCTGCGAGGACGTATTGTTATGCTTGCTTTTCTTTCTTTTTTGCTTTACGTCGCACCGACACAGAAAATAGGTCTTATGGCGACGATGGGATAGGAAAGGGCCTTAATTAAGGTACAGCTCCAGCATTTGCCTGGTGTGAAAATGCGAAACCACGGAAAACCATCTTCAGGGCTGCCTACAGTGGGGTTCGAACCCACTATCTCCCGGATGCAAGCTCATAGTTGCGCGCCCTAACAGCACGGCCAACTCGCCCGGTTATTGTTATGCTATCACAGTAGGAAACTAAATGGCTGTGGTGGTGGTGGTGGTTGTTGTTGTTATCGTGATAGTCTTTATAATATGCACTCTGGCTGAATTCCAGTACACTATTAGTCAACAGTTACACAATCGCCTGCCGTATCACGATCCATAAGGCCTCCTACAGTTACAGAAACAAATCAGCTCCCTAACTTAAAGCATTACACTCACCTTCCTCTTTTCAATGACTTAAACACACCTCCATCATTTCAGCCTTTACACATCCACTTATTCCTCCTATGTCTCATCCTCTCTCAACTTTCTCTCACACACTTTTTTGATGGCACACAAGTACCTGTTCAACTCTCCCCCATCTTTCCATTGGCTGATAACCCACCTTGTAATATCCTCTCATCCCCTTTTTCTAATAATTCACGATATTTGACACTCAATAGACTATTCCTTAACTTACTCGTTTCTTTACAATTACCATATGAAAATCGTCGTTTACTACCCCACATAATATACATATCGTATTATCTCTACCCTTTAACCACCCCTTGTTCTTGTGGAGCCCCATCAACCACCATACAATCCCACCCCTGTTTAGCCTATCAACATACCTAATATTTATCCCTGTTACTTCTAATACTTTATTCAAAACACTAAGGGAACTTCTTAGCCTAATTTCTTCTAATAATATTTGCCTTGCATATCTCTAATCCTCCTGGATAGTACCTTCCACCCTCTGGCATCTGTCTTCGACCGAACCGCATCCCACATGTACCCCAAACCTATCTTCTCAAAATATCCTTCATTTTTTTTCTAGCCCGCATCCCTAATACATGCTCTTCAGTTGTTGCTTGTACGCGGCTTGGAACAATTTTCCGCCTTCTTCTCTTTTCAAAATCATCCAATATTTAACTATTCTTTTCACACACTCAACTTCTGTATCTTCCCCACATAGTAATTCCATCCCTGCATTAGCTGTACACTGCGGGAGCCGCATCACCAACTTACCGAAATTACGAATGATTCTATTCCACCGTTTATTGTAATCTGCGACGTAACAAGTTGTAGGCATATTTACATGTGGCAGTAATTTGAAACATATGCCGAAATATATGACTTACGTTTCAAATACTTAATATTTTTCTCTTTCTCATCCAGAAAAAATTATGCCAGATATTTCGCGCATTTATAACTACCAAAATAAGATCGGAAAATGTTTACACAGTTCCGCCTTAACCAACAAAAAAATAAACGCACTCCGACCTGCCTTTAGATCGACAGCAGTGCTACAGGCGGCAGAGAACGTTCACACCGTGCCTATTAACGTGTGATGCAGAGGTAGTCGTCACACTATAGCTCATTCCACATTAAGAAAACAGTACTGCTCTTATGGACCTACAAGGAGTGAACACACCCTCTCTGAGAGACCTATAATTCCTCATGATTACTTTACTTTGTTATGTATTATGAAAGACAAATAAAAAGGATTAGGTATTTTTGCCCGTGAGTTAATAAATTAACTACATAACATTTCCTTTTTCATAAATATATTCGTAGGGAGGAAGCAAAATGCCAGGAACAGACATAATTTCGTTGTCTTCCTTCATTTTCCTTTGTCAGTGTTGCTCTGGTTCAAGCATCGTGCAGTCCCTCAATCTAAGAACCGCCGGTAGCTCACTTCTGTAGTGAAGTTATGGAGTCTTTGTTGTAGGCGGCTCCACATCGTTCATAAATAAACCAGCCCTCATGGATAATAAGATTTATTTACACCACACACAGTTTTAGTACACCTTTGCATGTGAGATAGGTTACACTGATTACACCAACAAGACACAAACAAGCGTGATGCTCATGCTCACTCCACGCAGCCGAATGCCGCTAGTTTTGCAAGCTATACCCTGATGCAATGTTGCATCGTGCACAAGGGTGCGTTCTGGATGTGGGGCGAGTTCATTCTTCCTGATGCCGCCACATCACCCCACCCCCCCCCACGGAGAGGGAAAGTTCACAAATCGAATGGACGGGCAAAGCGAACTCTGCGTCCTGATCGTGTTGTGTACTTTCTGGGTGGCGATGACGCATCAGGTAAGTCAGGTGTAAAAGAAGTGCTAGGTTGACTGGATGAAATGGTGGTAGCAGATGTGTCAGGTGTGTTGGTGCGGGTAGGAACAGCAAGGTTTGTTTCTATGTATGCAGGTTTCACACGGTCTGTACTCACTACTACTTCCTTGTTTCCGATCATTAGCGTCGAAGTCTTCTCATTACGGCTGACTACAGAGTAAGGACCAGAGTATGGGGGTTGCAAGGGAGGCTTCACATGATCAACTCTCAGGAAAACATGGGAGGCAGTTGCCAAGTCTTTGAAGACGAATATTTTCTCTTGACTATGGCGGAGGCAGGAACAGGTCTTAGTTCGGCCATTACCTTCCTTAGGTGATTTACAAAATCGGAAGGGTCAAGTGGAGTAGGAGAACTGGGCGAAGAAGTGACCATTTCTCCAGGGAGGCGTAGAGGCTCCCCAAAAACTAGTTCGGCAGGGGAAGCTTTCAGATCTTCCTTTAGAACTGCGCGCATGCCAAGTAACACTAGGGGTAAGGCTTTTATCCACGTTGCACTATGACACACCAGCGAAGCTTTTAGCTGTCTATGAAGACGCTCCACCATACCGTTAGCGGATGGGTGATAGCTGGTTGTACGGATTTTTGTTGTACCAAATTGTGTCATAAGTCTGCGAAAGAGTGTAGATTCGAATTGTCTTCCTTGGTCAGTAGTTATACGAGTTGGGAGACCAAATCGGGAGATCCAACCACTTATTAGCGTATCGGCTGTTTCTTCGGCAGTGATGCTGCGCATCGGCCATGCCTCTGGCCAGCGAGTAAATCTGTCAACAGCAGTGAGGATATAATTATAGCCTTCGCAGACAGGCAGTGGACCAACAATATCCAAGTGAATGTGGCTGAAACGGCCTGTGGGTGCTCCGAAATTCCCCAAAGGAGATATATTATGCCTCGTCATTTTATTGCGTTGACACGACAAACAAGCACGAGTCCAGGCACGAGTGTCTTTCTGAATAGATGGCCAAACAAATCTATCTGAGACTAGACGAGAGGTGGCTCGAATACCTGGGTGGCTTAAGTTATGGAGCTTGTCAAAGAACTTGCGTCGAAAAGGAAGTGTCAGGAACGGACGAGGTTTTCCTGTTGATGTATCGCATACAATGGTAGTCGTGGTGCCCGGAAGGGTTACTTTTTCTAATGTCAGCGACGTACCACCATGCAATAAGGCTTTGAGTTCGTCATCGTCCGCTTGGGATCGAGCCAGCGCAGCGTAGTCATCTTCTAGTGAGATGGCTTCAACACGAGACATTGTATCGGCGACAACGTTATCTGCTCCCTTTATATGCTGAATATCAGTTGTGAACTGGGATATGAAGGACAGCTGATTAAGTTGGGCTGGATGTAGTTTTTCTCTGCGTTGAGAAAATGCATAAAGCAGAGGCTTGTGGTCCGTATATATGGTGCAGTGTTGTGCTTCCAGTATATAGCGGAAATGCTGGACAGCCTCGTACACAGCTAACAGTTCCCTGTAATAGGCCGGCCACGTTGTTTGACGCGCTGAAAGCTTCTTACTGAAAAATGCTAGGGGCTGCCAATGGTGTCCAACTTTCTGTTGCGAATACGCTCCAACTTGAGTATTTGATGCATCGGTAAAGAGACCTAGAGGCGCATCTGGCAATGGATGAGCGAGTTGAGTTGTTTGCGCTAGGCTTTCTTTGCATTCGTGGAAAGCACGTTGCAATTCTGGAGTCCAGGGGACAGGTTTAGAACCCTTAAGCTTAGAATTGGCTAGGACGTTCACCAACGGCGCCTGCAATTCAGCCGCATGTGGTAGGAAACGTCTGTAGAAGTTGACCATGCCCAGGAACCGGCGGAGGCCCTGGACAGTCTTCGGTAGAGGGTATTCCAAGAGAGACTGGATTCTCTCTGGTGGAGGTTTTGTACCGTCCTTTGAGAGCCGAGAGCCCAAGAAGGTTACCTCACTTGCACCTAATACGCACTTGGATGGATTTATGACTACACCGTAATCAGCTAATCTCTGGAAAAGAATGCGGAGATGGTGCATATGCTCTTCAGCATCCCGTGAGAACACCAGGATATCGTCGATATACGGGAAACAGAAGTTTAAATCTCTAGTGACCTCATCCATAAAACGCTGGAAGGTTTGTCCAGCATTTCGTAACCTAAACGACATATAGCGAAATTCAAACAGCCCAAAGGGGGTTGTTATGGCTGTTTTGCAAATGTCACTGGGGTGAATTGGAATCTGTTGGTAGGCCTTGATAAGGTCAAATGTACTGAAAATGGTTGAACCAGCAATGTTATGGCAAAAATCTCCTATGTGTCGTATCGGGTAGCGGTCGGGTATTGTCCTTGCATTCAATGCCCGGTAATCGCCACATGGACGCCATGAGTTGTCCCGCTTAGGTGCAAGGTGCAAGGGTGAGGACCAGGGACTATTAGAAGGTCTCGCTGTACCACACCTTACCATGTCCTCGAATTCTTTCTTCGCTATCTGCAATTTTTGGGGTCCTAGACGACGAGGTCGACAAGAGACTGGTGGGCCTTCGGTTGTCCTAATGTGATGTACAGTATTGTGTTTAATATCACGTTGGATCCCAGGTGGGCGAGTAATGGATTAAAACTCAGCGAGCAACATGCTGAAAGGTGAGTCGGTGGATACTGCGGCAGTCTTTACGCTGGCCTGTTCGATAGAGACTATAGATGCCTTAACGTGTAGGCCGGTGGTGCCGTCGAGGAGGCATCTGTTACGGCAGTCAGGGAGTAAGTTATAGTAAGCCAGAAAATCAGAACCAATGATGGCTGTGCTAACATCAGCAATGACAAATTGCCAGCGAAAGTCACGACGTAAACCAAGGTTAGGATCATGGGAAGGCTACCATATGTCCTGATTGTACTACCGTTTGCAGCGCTCAGCTCATACCCAGAAGCTTTGCAAGTACTTCCCAGAAGCTTACGCGGGAAACAGCAAAGGTCAGATCCGGTGTCAATCAGAAATTTTGCTTTGGTATTCTGATCAAAAATAAATAGACGGCGGCCCGATGTAGAACAGACAGTTGGCGTCTTCATTGGCTGTTCGTTCCGTTTTCCGCCTGCCAGGAACAGGGACTAGTACATTTTACAGCTTTATCTTGGAACTTTTCGTGGTACCAACAAAGCCAGCTCTGTGGCGTAAGGGAACGGTCACGGCTTTTAGATCTCTTTTAACTGTGACTCCTGCCTCGGGGCTGGTTACGGGCCAGGGCATCGACTTTACGTGTCAATTCCTCCATCTGGGCAGCTAAAGTGTTCGGCGCAGCTGTAGCATGTACGGCCAAGTGGCTATATGGTGGTGTGACAGTAGGTGAAAGTTCCAAGATCTTGTCTGCAAGCTCTGCTATATCAGCTAGAGGCATTAACTGGGCCGCTAATATAGCCTGCAAGTGCTGGGGTAGTCGACGCATGAAAAGTTGTTTTAATATACTTTCGTCATGAAGTGAGCTACCAGCTAATGACTTTAAGTGACGTAAAAATTGTGATGGTTTCCTATCACCGAGTTCTTCGTCACCAAGAAGTTGGCGAACTCGTTGCTCTTCGGATATAGAAAGACGACGGACTAGTTCAGATTTTAGTTTTTCGTAACGTCCTGTGGCAGGGGGGATAATGACAATGTCTTCTACCTCGGCTATGACCTTGGTGTCAAGCTGTGAAATTACATTATCAAATTTAGTCTGGTCGGCCGTGATGCCTGCGAGCCTGAATTGAGTCTCAACCTGGACGAACCAAACAGTTGGTCTGTCATACCAAAACGGTGGTAGCTTTGCAGAGATTTTGGCAACTTGGCCAACATTGCTAGATGTAGCACCGGTACCAGTAGACTCATGCTCCTGGAGCCGGGCTAGTAATGCTTCGTTCTGCTCTTGCAAAGGCTTCGTCAAAGCAATAAGTTGTTGGAGTTGGTTCTGCAAGTTGTTATTTTGTTCCTCTAAAGCTTTTAATCGATCCTCCGCCATAATCAAGATGGGTACACAACACAGGGGCAAGGAGAAAAAGAATTCTGAAAATACCGGACAAGATGACAAAGAAGTAGTCAGAGGTACGATGTATAGTTGTGTGTGTAAGTGAATGAAGATGTGAGGATGAGCAACACAAGCACAAATTTACAAATGGTTTGAAACAATCTTATAGGTTAGCTGGAAACGAAATATTATGCAGGTAGGTCTAGCATATGATAAGAGATTCACAAACATATTGTGCCATTTCACTGTTATAAGAAGTTCCGTCCGTAAGAAGGACAAAGATGGAGTCCAGGTCTCCGAGAATAATTAACGTCAAAATGTCTGATGATACCGCGAGCGAAAGCAAAAGTATTCACCTCAGGCGCTAGAGAAAAGAATTTAGATTCAGAAGGCAGTGAAAAAGAACGAATGTGAAGATTGTTACTAACAATTATTGAAAAAAATAAGAAAACGAGATTGAATTGCTACTTCTAAATCAGAGTCGAAGACGGAAAGCAACTTCGTCAGAATTAAAGAAGGTATCGACAAGAGATCATTTCAGCAGAAACAAGGAGCAGATTTATTGGAAGCTGCGTCGCAGATCAAGCAGAAGATTTTTAATTTCGTTCCGCGAACTTTGAAATACGTGGAAATTCAAGCATAAACTACGACAAGCTTACGTCACGGCAATCTCTGCTGACGTATTACTCGATATCACCCAAGTTAAAGAACTACAGAAGTGGGAATCCTATAATAACTCCTGGAAAGACAAAGAGAAGAATCTGTTCATTTCAAGTCATAGAATTACACTACCCCAAGATTATTATTTGTCAAGTAGATCAACTCTTTCAAAGGAAGCAATCTTTTGCGTTAAGCAGATTATCACAGCTGTTCATGATGGCATTGCTAATTGATTCTTGATTCTGTTTATTATTCTATTCCAACTAGTCCAGAGATGAGCAAGATGTTCTAAGAAGATGATAGGCCAGACTGCCCAAATGGGTGCCGTCGGATGACGTTGCCTGCCGAGAGATGACTAAGTCCAAAGGAGAATTATGCCAGTATTTCCCATTCACCTAGGGAAGTAAAAGGAGGCGTGTCCCTATGTCCTGTCAGCTGGACATATGCCGACGACTGGAGCTGCTGAATTCAGATAAGTCTTGTTTTAAAATTAATGTAGTGATGTTTTATATTCATATGTGGGTATAATACAATTTGTTAAGTTATTCTGTGCGAAATAATGAAGTGACGAAAGTAGTGTATTGAATTAGATCAAAGGTGGTTAGGTAATCTTCGTATATGAATGACAAATCCATAGATAGGTAGTCAATCAGTGGTGAAAGCGTACGTTCGAGATGTGATCCATGTAGGGTGAAATACTGAGTTCGTTAAGGTGACAGTGAATTGTATACTATGTCAAAGAAAGACTTAGGTACGTGTGTACGTTTGTTATGAGCAAAGAATGTCAAGTTAGGAACCAGCAGTAGGATATGCTTGCCAAATAGATAGATGTGTTTACAATAATTTAAGGTTATGACGGAATTAAGGTCATAATGTCGTGAAATATGTCCATGAACCGTGATTAAATAAGAAATGCCACGATTAAATGGAGTGGATACGTATTTAGTAAAGGAGACGGGATATATGTTTGGAAGTATAATAATGATTATTTTAAGAGAAGTTGATATGAGATTGATAATTTAGAATGGTGGTAGTTATTGATTCTTCGCGAATATGAGCACGGTGATATAGTAGTGGACTTAATGGTTTCAAGTTGAGTTTGTACTAAGTGGAAATGAATATGTAGCATTTATATGTACTATTTCTTTTACGAGCAAGCATGAGAAAATTCACAGATGACTGAAGTGACACCTGTTGGTTAGCGTGCATACTTGGTAGTACCAATGAAGTCTCAGTTAGGAGGATGAACCAAACACATGCACTATGTCACAGATGTTTTCTAATTATAATCTATAATTATAATCTACTCTCAAGCGAAAGGACGTGTAGTAACTTCTTAGGCAACACCCTATCACTGATGACTGACTGTAGGTGTATAAATTGTATCTTATGGTAGAGTCTTCGCACAATGCAGACCACATTAGCTAGTATACTTCAGATGAAACTAGTAGAGTAGTCGTTAGAATATATAATGTCGCACGTATGTTCAATTTTAAAAAAATGATGAGAAGATTCAGATTTTAGAATAGTATATGGAACCTACTGGTACTTGTTGAACCATTTATTAAAAATACATTAATTTAGAAGAAGACTTATCAATATTCACGCAGAAGAGGTAAAAGCATGAATATTCAGAATTGTAAATCAGTTGTTTATAGAAATATTAGGGAACTATCCTCCCAAGTTGATATTTATAGGTATCTATTGGTATGTTGTGAGAGATAGGAATAATTATAGGTCAGCAGATTAATATGAGCTCCGAGTGAGAGCCAGCAATTAACTCAAAAACTTCATAGGCGACAGAGGAGAATTCCAATTCATGAGATATGGTTTTAGGCCTAAAATGCGTCCTGAATATCTTGAAACCACCCTCAATCTACACTTTAGCTTGTAAGGTATCATATTGTAAATATTTTTCTTTGCTGGGGTGCACCCACACAAGTTTTAATTATCCAATCGTATTTAAATTACCCAAACATGTTTTAATTACCCAAACATATTTTAATTTAGTTGCTTCAGTCTATTAATTTTTGAACTTTATTTCGATTTAATAATTTCTTTACAAACCTAAGATGGTGAGTTTGACATCTTTGAACTTATAATTTTTAATTTGTTAATTACGAGCTGAGTTATAGTAATGTTCAGTTAAATAATTGGTTATACGGACTTCAATAATTTGCCGTATATTACATTCTGTCCCTGATTTTGGGGTCAGCCAAGACTTAAGCACCTAGTGCAAGAGATTTCAATAGATTCATTCTTTAAAATTGACTAACTCAGATAGCATTTCTCATATAATGCATAGTGGGTGCCGGACGTGTCAATTACCGGCAGATTCAAGGTGAACGTCGCTTCCATATATTTTTGCCCGATACTGACATTTCTTCGATTTCTCCTTACGCCAGAAATGGGAATGCGGTAACTGAAATATTCAATCAAATCAATCAATCAATCAATCAATCAATCAATCAATCAATACTGATCTGCATTTAGGGCAGTCGAACAGGTGGCAGATTCCCTATCTGTTGCTTTCCTAGCCTTTTCCGAAATGATTTCAAAGAAATTGGAAATTTATTGAACATCTCCCTTGGTAAGTTATTCCAATCCCTAACTCCTCTTCCTATAAATGAATATTTGCCCCAGTTCGTCCTCTTGAATTCCAACTTTATCTTCATATTGTGATCTTTCCTAGTTTTATAAACGCCATTCAAACCTATTCGTCTACTAATGTCATTCCACGCCATCTCTCCGCTGACAGCTCGGAACATACCACTTAGTCGAGCAGCTCTTCTTCTTTCTCTCAATTCTTCCCAACCCAAACATTGCAACATTTTTGTAACTCTACTCTTTTGTCGGAAATCACCCAGAACAAATCGAGCTGCTTTTCTTTGGATTTTTTCCAGTTCTTGAATCAGGTAATCCTGGTGAGGGTCCCATACACTGGAACCATACTCTAGTTGGGATGGAGAGATGTTAAGAGAGGAAGTAAATGATTGATTATGCATTCGGATAGAAGAAGTAGACAGATTTAGCAAGTTAAGCCCATGCTCGCCAGAGATGGATAGGATAATCGGAAGATCATGCAATTTCCTCTATTAAAAAAATCTTTAGGGACGATAGCATAATGTTCGACATTTGGATTGAAACAAGTATGTAATGAATAAGATATGTAAAACTTAAACCGTTCTTTCAATGTGTATCGTAGCGTAGAGACTTAGATTTAAGTGGATAAATGCTGCAACATCTTGGCAGCGTAAGAAATTCAATGAGTAACGTATGAGAGTTGTATCTATGTGTAATTTAAGATTTCTTTGGCTCCGTATGGCATGTCTTTCTCATATTCGGAACTCATAGCCCAAATGATAGATTATGTTAGTCAAAAGGATCGTAATTAAGCTAGCCTGGATCTTATGCGTCCTCTCAGGGAGCCGGAACGGCGCAATATAAACTATAAGTTAACAAAATAATCTTGCAGATGTTACACACAGATTGTGGTTATATATGAAAATATTAAGCATAAACCGTGGGTTCCAATGTCCATTTTAAGTCTTGAGGAATGTCCATATAATGAAACTGTATGTTATACCTGTAATGTAACAACTTAGAAACCACTAAAAGGCACGATTACGATTTATATATATATATAGTACAACAATTCAAGCAGTTGTAATGCATGAGAAGTAGGTTATTTTGAAGTAATTTTACTTGTTTGAACAGCAAATAAGGTAGGCCTATATTGTGGAGTAGTCTGTATCTTAGGCCTTAATTAGCAAAAAGAGAAAGAAAATTGCACAGAAGATTGCTGGATTACGTACATCAATTTAACACCAAGATTGTAACTATGGTTAGAAAACTAGATACTGTCCATTGGAGGCCTATACATTTCTTTGTGATGTTCGTACAACTTCACAACGAATTTATGTTGTGAATAATTTGCAATATTCCGGAACACGTAAAACGTAGGTTATGTACATACAAGTTTTTAGATGAAATGTTGCGTTGTTGAAGAGTAGCAGATGCGGCGTAACAAAGAGGAGCGGCGTAAAGTTGCCGCGTGCGGACTGAAGCGATGAGTATCACCGACGACCGTTAGGATTCTGGCGACTGTTTTGTCGTTTGTCGAATTGGTTTCATACTCGCAAGACGTGGTAGTTCCAATGAAGTAAGCAGTCTAATGCCTCTCTGAAATAAAGTGTGGTAACATACCGTGATCTGTGGCGAAGCACGTGGTCCAAGATAGGTTATGGTATGAGCGTGTTCTCCATACTCGGGGTCACCATTTATGCAGTCTTTGTTGTAGGCTGCTCCACATCGTTCATAAATAAACCAGCCCTCATGGATAATAAGATTTATTTACACCACACAGTTTCAGTACACCTTTGCATGTGAGATAAGTTACACTGATTACACCAACAAGACACAAACAAGCGTGATGCTCATGCTCACTCCACGCAGCCAAATGTCGCTACTTGAGTCTAGGGAATGTCGAAAGAGCAGCCATCATCGGCTTTGCTCGTGACTGCTCGAGAAACCTCGGCGTTTAGTACCGCCTACCTAGCTATAGCGCCACGTGTGGGGCAAGGAGAAGAAGAAGCTCTGTTTTGTTTGTTGTTGGTTGCAGCTTTTCGCGAAGCCAGTATTGCTTTTAAATCGTGCTGCTGTGTTCAGACTGTGTTAATAGACTTCTGCAGTATTTGGAGGTCCACTTCATGAAACAGTGAATTAGTTACGTGCATTAAGTGGTTTATTGCGCATTGTAGTGAACTTTTTGTGCTTGCACAATGGACAATTTCGTATGTAGTGAGTGTAATCAATTTTTCAATTACAGGAAAAATTTAAATCATCACGTAAGAACAAAGCACAGTAACAAAAACCCTAAATTTTCGTGTGATTTGTGTAGTTTTACCTCTCACACAAAATACAATTTAGAACGACATAAAAATTCACAACATAAGACTGCGAAGTGTGAACAACCTCAAGTAAAATGTCCGCTTTGTGTAGAAGAATGTGCTACAAAATCCGATATGGTGGCACATTTTAATAATTTTCATGAGATTCGTATCGCAAAGGAAAGTTTAAAATTTGCGAATGAAGAGGATTTCCTTAAGTGGAAACGTGAAAAAGAAAGTGAGCAAGTGTATGAATTTGTTGTATGTCGCTCCAAGTACGAATGTAAAGATGGTTCTTCTAAAATGAAATACAGGTGTCACAGGGATGGGACCTTTAACTCAAGGGGTAATCATGAGCGTCACCAGAAAGTACTTGGAAGCAACAAGATAAGTGGTCATTGTCCAGCAAATATTGATGTTACTTTTCAGTCTGGAGAAGTGCATGTTTCATTTTGTGCAACACATGTAGGCCACCAAGAAGAGTTAGGTCGCATGAGGTTATCGCTGTCGGAAAGAAATGACTTAGCGAGGAAGATTGCGATGAAAATTCCTTTCGATAGAATCCTTGATGAGGTTAGAGATTCTATTGGTGAAACTGACATTGAACGCATTCATCTTCTGACCAGAAAAGATCTATTTAACATTGAGCAAGAGTACAATTTAAAATCTGAAGCTGTGCGGCATGAGAATGATTGTACGAGTGTCGAAGCATGGATTCGTGAAATGGACGAACGTGGAGGAATAGTACGCTTTTACAAGGGTCAAGACATGTCTTCTATGCTGTACCCTCAATTAAAACCAGAGGACTTCGTTCTAATTATAATGAATGAGGCGCAGCAAAAACGTTACTACGATACGGCGACAAGTTCATTTGTATTGACAGCACACATGGTTTAAATAAGTACGGATTTGAACTAACTACCCTCCTAGTCGTAGATGACAAGTTCCAAGGATTTCCGTGTGTGTTCATGCTATCAAATAGGACGGATGCATTTGTGATGGAAGTGTTTTACAGAGTTATTAAAGAGGCTCTTCAAGTGACACTACAGCCAAAAGTGTTCATGTCAGACATGGCAGAAACATTTTACAGTGCCTGGCTATGCGTAATGATGCCTGCCAAATTCCGCCTGTTCTGTTCGTGGCATGTTGACCGTGCTTGGAGGAAAAACCTTTCTAAAGTTAAAGGCCGAGAGAAACAGGTGGAGGTGTACAAGGAGCTCAGAGTATTGTTGGAGGAAAGAGACGAGGCTGCTTTTTCGAGAATGCTCTATCAAGAAATAAATAAATTAAAAAGTGACCCTGACACAAGAGATTTTGGTATTTATTTCGAGGCCAATTATGAACACTCTGCAAGTAGCTGGGCTTATTGTAAACGTCTCAATGCCGGCCTTAACACTAACATGCATCTAGAGCGCATGCATGGAGTAATTAAACACATATACATGGAGGGTAAGAAGCCTAAGAGACTGGACATCGCAATCCATATCCTCATGCGATTTGTGAGAGATAAACTTTATGACCGCCTTATTTACATGAATAAAGGCAAACTTACAAATAAACTCTCACAAATAAGACTAAGGCATGCCAATTCATTATCGTTACAACCAGGAGAAATTATTTGCGGTGAGGATGTATGGACTGTTCCATCCACGAAGAAAAGTGAACTGTACGAGGTCAGAAGAACGGGTGAAATGAATTGCGGCTGTGACCTGAAGTGTACAGAGTGCAATACCTGCATTCATTCATATGTTTGTACATGCCACGACTCTTCAATTAAATTTAATATGTGCAAACATATACACCTAGTGGCTAAATATATTGGTGGTGCTAATGAACACATTTTAGAATCAGATACAAATTTAGTCATTCAGGAAGCACCTTCAAATGAAGAAAAGGACATTATCCTGAAGGAACTGCGTAATCCCATGAAAAGAAGGCTAAGTGAGGACATAGAAGAGTGCAAGGCCAAGCTCCGAAAAAAGTTTGAAAGTATTCTCGCAACAATAGAATCACGAGAACATGTAGATATAATTGAGAAACAGCTCCAACCAATAATCCCAACTATACAAGCCCATAGCACAAAAGCAATGATCAGCACAGCACCTTCAACTTCAAAGGGGATAAAGTTTGAAACACAGCGACGATTATTTTCCACAAAAAAGCCCCATAAGAAAACTTCTTCGTCCTTGTCAAGGCCTACCGAGAGTGAACAGCAGGCAGTTGCTGCAAATTTGTTACTCCAGTAAGAAAAATGTGTTATAGGCCCTCCGTCAGTAGAATAAACTCTTTCTTCTGCTTTCCTCGAGGCAAACCAGTGTAAGTAAATTCCAATATTGTGAAATATTAGTGGCGGTGCAGAGACTGCACTCATAGGTTTGACTTTAATTTGACTTTTTTTATGTTTTAGGTGTGATCAATGGAAGGGACCTACCTACATACATACAAGATATGTTGAGATCAATTCCAATCCACAGATTTTAGGAATCCTCGGCACTTTAGTCAGGGGTAAGTCATGAATCAATCACTCAGTCTCTTAATCTGCATTTAGGGCAGTCGGCCAGATGGAACATTCCCTATTGGTTTTTTTTCCTAGCCTTTTCTTAAATGATTGCAAAGAAATTGGAAATTTCTTGAACATCTCCCTTGGTAAGTTATTCCAATCACTAACTCCCCTTCCTATAAATGAATATTTGCCCCAATTTGTCCTCTTGAATTCCAGCTTTATCTTCATATTGTGATCTTTCCTACTTTTAAAGGCACCAGTCAAACTTATTCGTCTACTAATGTCATGCCATGCCATCTCTCCACTGACAGCTCGGAACATAACTGAGATTCAGTATGGACCCAACATGATTTTTATCACTTGTAACATACCACTTAGTCGAGCAGCTCGTCTTCTTTCTCCGAAATTTTCCCAGCCCAAACTTTGCATTATTTTTGTAACGCTACTCTTTTGTTGGAAATCACCCAGAACAAATCGAGCTGCTTTTCTTTGGATTTTTTCCGGTTCTTGAGAATCAAGTTATCCTGGTGAGGGTCCCATACGCTGGATCCATACTCTAGTTTAGGTCTTACCAGAGACTTATATGCCCTCTCCTTTACATCCTTACTACAACCCCTAAATACCCTCATAACCATGTGCAGAGATCTGTACCCTTTAGTTACAATCATATTTATGTGTTTATCTCAATGAAGATCTTTCCTTATATTAACACCTAGATACTTACAATGATCCCCAAAAGGATCTTTCACCCTATCAACGCAGTAATTAAAGCTGAGAGGACTTTTCCTATTTGTGAAACTGACAGCCTGACTTTTAACCCCGTTTATCATCGTACCATTGCCTACTGTCCATCTTACAACATTATCGAGGTCATTTTGCAGTTGCTCACAATCTTGTAACTTATTGATTACTCTGTACAGAATAACATCATCAGCAAACAGCCTTATCTTTGATTCCACTTCTTTACACATATCATTTATATATATAAGAAAATATAAAGGTCCAATAATACTGCCCTGAGGAATTCCCCTCTTGATTTTTACAGGGTCAGAAAAAGCTTTGCCTACTCTAATTCTCTGAGTTCTATTTTCTAGAAATATAGCCACCCATTCTTGTTTTCTTCATGGGGCCTCTAAATATTAGTTCCTAATTAGTGTCGACCTCTAAGATCTTTTGCTACCATGTTTTTCCTTCATTCCCACCTAGATATACCTGCTCCCTTCACAAAGCAGCAGGTTGTTCTTATTGGGTCTTCTTGGATTTGTCCTCTCACTTCACCTGGTAGTCCTAGAGTAGAGAGTCTGATTCTACCCAACGCCTCACATTCGAAAAGTATGTGTTCAGCTGATTCCTCTGCTTCATTGTATTTCCTACATATGTTGTCTCTTATTACTCCAATTCTATGTAGGTTTTTTTTTTTTTTCAGATGGCAGTATTCTGTCAACAGGTCTACTACCCATCTTATATTTCCTCTGTTGAGTTTCAACAACTCTTTAGTATGCTTCTTGTTTAATCCTTTTTCAGTTCCTTTGCAAGCCTGCATCCTGGAGTAATTTTCCAGTTCTCCATTTGTCTCTTTTGTACCCATTTTCCTATGTAGTGTCGGGCTTGTCCATAGGAAATCCCGCATACAGGTTCCGGGCCTACAAAATGTGTTTCTGCCACTTTCCTGGCCAGTTTATCTGCCTTTTCATTTCCTTCTATACATTTATGCCTGGTACTCATGTTATTTTGACAATGTTGTACTTTGAGAGCTTCAGAAGAAATGAGTGGCAATACCAGACAATTCTGGATATTATCCGGACTGCCTCTAGTGCCTTAATGGCCGCTTGGCTGTCCGTTAAAATGAAAATGTTCTTATTCCTATAGTTCATTTTCAGATGTTCTTCAAGACATGTGATTTATATGGGTTGATTTCAGAATCTTCTGGAGCCTTGCTGTTTCATTGTGTGCTTCCACTTTCTCACAGAACGGTCTCCAAGATTTTCTTTTTGCTTTCCATATCTCTAGGTTATACTCAGTGAGTTTCCTATGATATACGTCCCACATACCATTTCTAGATGATATTCTATACAACATCCTAACCTCTTTTTTCATTTTGGCTAGTTTGTTGTTCCACCACCTTACTTTTTGGTGTGTTTCTTTTCTTTGAGAGGACAGTTGTCATGGAATGAGTCTATTATGGCCTCTTCTAATACTTTCAGTGCCCATCCAATTCTTTCTGTCCTCTCACATTAGTTTGAATTTCTTGTACAGCCTTCCCTAGAACTTCTCTGTATCTATCCCAGTTAGTTCTTTTTTTACTCTGTACATGTCAATCCCACATAGTCTCGCATCTATTGCAAATTGGATGTGCTGGTGGTCTGCCAATCATGGTTTCTCCAGTACCTTCCAGTCTTTAATAAAGTTTGCAATATGCGTAGTGCTGAGTGTAATGTCTATTACCTCCCGACGATTTTTATTTATAAACGTAGGCTTGTTTCTTGGTTTTAGTGTCGCCAAGAGTTCCAATAATAAACTCTAGTAAAGACTCACCTCTTGCATTGCTGCCCCATGCCGTGTGATGTGAATTTGCATCTGCTCGAAGGACTTAGTGTTCGCCTTTCCTCTTTGCGTTGCAAATTAGGTTCTCAACTTCTTCTGGTGGGGACAGATTAGTTGAGTCATATGGGAGGTATGCAGAGCCTATGGTTATATCTCTGGGAGCTTCCCAATTTCCAAGTTTTATCTTTTATCTTGGCTGCCAATAAGTCATTGGAACAATGTTCCTGCATCAGAAGGCATTGTAGTCTTCTGCTCACAAGTAAACATGTTCTAGGCATATTCGATGTAGTATCGTACATTAACTTACCTCCAGATTCCGTGAGTCCTGCTATTCTGCCTTAACTACCCGTTGCTTGTGTATAAAAGCCACATCGATAGCCTCGGACTTGAACTTCCTGACGAAATTGGCAACAGCTGACTTTTTATGTTGTAGGTTGGCCTGTAGAACTTTCAGTACCATCCTTGCCAACGCTAGGTTTTGTTTTTCCCTTGATTACTTGAAAGTTGATCTGCCCAAGTCCAAGCTTGGCCTTAAGGCCTCTCTTCTTGAGCTCTTCAAAAGCTCTTTCATTAAGGGCCAGTAGTTGTTGCATTCAGCACTCTCCACTCTTTCGTCGGAAATTTGGTGTCATGCTCATGTATCCTGAAAGGCACATCATCAACCTTCATCTTGTCATATGGAGGAGGAAACTTGGCGATGACCTTTGTAGTATGATATAGATGTTGATTCCCATACGGAATCTGAAATATTTGTCCTGAATGAGCAAATTTATAATACCAATATAAATGGTCCGTTATTGGACATTATAAATTTTCCAGCTAACTCATTCTTGGTTGCCAGCGTTTCGCCCTCGTGTGCTAGGGTGGGCTCATCAGTTGGTACCTAGCACACCTACCAATACGCTGGCTAGTGCATACCGTGGAGGCCACTGCGTAGGCTAACTAGAGCCACCGGCAGTGCCAATGCACTAAGAGACTTTGTCTCATTATCAAAAATTGATGCCTGCTTGGCCATCAGATGATATAGATGTTGATTCCCATACGGAATCTGAAATATTTGTCCTGAATGAGCAAATTTATAATACCAATATAAATGGTCCGTTATTGGACATTATAAATTTTTCAGCTAACTCATTCTTGGTTGCCAGCGTTTCGCCCTCGTGTGCTAGGGTGGGCTCATCAGTTGGTACCTAGCACACCCACCAATACGCTGGCTAGTGCATACCGTGGAGGCCACTGCGTAGGCTAACTAGAGCCACCGACAGTGCCAATGCACTAAGAGACTTTGTCTCATTATCAAAAATTGATGCCTGCTTGGCCATCAGATGATATAGTTGTTGATTCCCATACGGAATCTGAAATATTTGTCCTGAATGAGCAAATTTATAATACCAATATAAATGGTCCGTTATTGGACATTATAAATTTTCCAGCTAACTCATTCTTGGTTGCTAGCGTTTCGCCCTCGTGTGCTAGGGTGGGCTCATCAGTTGGTACCTAGCACACCTACCAATACGCTGGCTAGTGCATACCGTGGAGGCCACTGCGTAGGCTAACTAGAGCCACCGGCAGTGCCAATGCACTAAGAGACTTTGTCTCATTATCAAAAATTGATGCCTGCTTGGCCATCAGATGATATAGATGTTGATTCCCATACGGAATCTGAAATATTTGTCCTGAATGAGCAAATTTATAATACCAATATAAATGATCCGTTATTGGACATTATAAATTTTCCAGCTAACTCATTCTTGGTTGCCAGCGTTTCGCCCTCGTGTGCTAGGGTGGGCTCATCAGTTGGTACCTAGCACACCTACCAATACGCTGGCTAGTGCATACCGTGGAGGCCACTGCGTAGGCTAACTAGAGCCACCGGCAAATATTTCAGATTCCGTATGGGAATCAACATCTATATCATCTGATGGCCAAGCAGGCATCAATTTTTGATAATGAGACAGTCTCTTAGTGCATTGGCACTGCCGGTGGCTCTAGTTAGCCTACGCAGTGGCCTCCACGGTATGCACTAGCCAGCGTATTGGTAGGTGTGCTAGGTACCAACTGATGAGCCCACCCTAGCACACGAGGGCAAAACGCTGGCAACCAAGAATGAGTTAGCTGAAAAATTTATAATGTCCAATAACGGACCATTTATATTGGTATTATAAATTTGCTCATTCAGGACAAATATTTCAGATTCCGTATGGGAATCAACATCTATATCATCTGATGGCCAAGCAGGCATCAATTTTTGATAATGAGACAAAGTCTCTTAGTGCATTGGCACTGCCGGTGGCTCTAGTTAGCCTACGCAGTGGCCTCCACGGTATGCACTAGCCAGCGTATTGGTAGGTGTGCTAGGTACCAACTGATGAGCCCACCCTAGCACACGAGGGCGAAACGCTGGCAACCAAGAATGAATTAGCTGGAAAATTTATAATGTCCAATAACGGACCACTTATATTGACCTTTGTAGTATTCAGCACCTTCTTGACTTCTGCCACCTCCAAATTCTCCCCTTTCCAAGGGTAGCAATTGGCCACTGTCTGTTCCAGCCAGCTTTTAGTTTCTGGATTTACACAGATCAGTACCACTGCTCCACTTTCCAGCCTCGGAGATTCGAGGAAGCCTGAAAGGCATCCATCTGACAGCGGTTTCATTTGCGCTATCAGAGCAAATGTAAGTTCCTTCACGTCATCCTCCTTCAGTTTCCCATCTGGAGAGGTTTAAGGTATTATTGCTACCTTGATTGAAGTTAGTCTTTCCGAAAAGGACATGACCGTCTCTTCTTTCTGGTGTTTGGCGGGCGGTTTTGTAGCCGAACTTGATGGCATACTATCCCCTGGCCTCAGCCTTTTGGGCATTGTCGGAGGGATAGCCTCTCGCCGATCCCTGTTCCTTGGCTTCTTCTACGTCCAAGTTCCAGTCGCTATTTTGGCCTCCTTCCTCGCTCCCTTCCTTTCCTTGTAATATGCACTGTTGCGAGGTGGTCTGTCGATATGAAATCTGTTGATTTTCGAGGCAGAAATCTTCAGTTCTGTTTCTATGGACGTTCTGCTTTGCTTGTAGTAGCAGTCTGCTCTACTGGAGCTTCTGTTGCCATTTCTTGTTTTGAGTCAGCGACAGCCTGTCCAATTGGGACTTCTGTCTCCATTTCTTCATCTTGGGCTTGCTCCTGGATATGCTCTATTGGAGCTTCCATGGCTTCCCTTGATATCGAAATTTTTGAAATTGGCTCTTTTTAAGCAAACATATTTCAATCAATCATAGGTTTTTTGGCCCTTCTAGGGTCCTGAGCGTCGTTCTTATCATCCGTGGTGAGCCATACAGCCATACATTGTCCTCCCACAACTTAGGCTCTCCGTAGCAGAGACCACGCCCCTCAGTCGTCCATCCAGCGGTCCGCCCCTGGCCCGAACCTAGCCAGGTTTGTTCCCCCTTCAGTAGGCCTACTCACGTGGTCTCCACTTGGCATTATCATGACTGAGTTCGGGCCAGGCTACGTAGAGCAAAGTGATGTGTTGGTTCCAGCGCCCCGCAGTGAGCCTTCACCTCAGTCACCAGCCCCACTTCACCTGAACCACCGTATCACCCAGGTGGAGGAACCAAGGATGCCTCTCTAGCATGTGTGGGCGAGGCCTCCACTCCAAGCCTTGACTTGGGCTTGTAACAAAAGCCACCCATTCAGTCACTCTTTTTTTCTAGTCCAATTGCACTCATTTTTTCCAGTAGTCTCCCATGATCTACCCTATCAAATGCTTTACATAGGTCAATCACAATAAAGTCCATTTGACCTCCTGAATCCAGGATATCTGCTATATCTTGTTGGAATCCTACAAGTTGAGCTTCAGTAGAATAACATTTCCTAAACTCAAACTGCCCTCTATGAAACCAGTTATTAATTTTGCAAACATGTCTAATATAATCAGAAAGAATGCTTTCCCAAAGCGTACATGCAGTGCATGTCAAACTGACTGGCCTGTAATTTTATGCTTTATGAAGTTAAATAGTTCTTGTGTATAAAACTTAACTTCCCTTTATTGCTTGAAATAGAGAAAATGAATATTACATACATACATAGCTACAGGCAGTTAAGCCCTTCAGCGTTCAGTCTGCAAGCCTCTGTGAGTTAAATAATAATAATAATAACTTAGTATTTTATTGCAGTCAATGGTCATAAGATTAAATTACAGTTCATAAATCCTTTAAGTTACACTAGAAAAACATGAGCCTAATTTGAACATGAATATTTTGCACATTACAGCATAGTATCTTGCAATTTATTATTATTATTATTATATAATAAAGGCACCAAACAACATTTCACTACTCACAACGGGGAGTAAATATTAGTTGCAGCAGAAACATGTCAGCAATTATTTTCTCTGAGGACAGATAAGTGTGCGATACCTATGACAAGCTCCACCGCATGGAGCACAGATACACTGAGGACTTGGCCCGTGGTAACTGAACGCTGAAAACTGCCTTCACTCTGTCATTCCGACAATATTTTGCTTTTCACTACCTTTAGAGAGGGTTGTTCCTAGGCATTTCCTTCCTGCTTTTACTGCTGCATCACTGTATGCCACCCATTCTTTCTCTATTGTATGCCTGTATCCTGGACTCCGTTACTTCCATAGGTCCGAGGCTTACTTGAAATGTTCCAAGGTAGGTCGATTCTGTGAAGCAGGATGCTACCTTACTTATAGTCCTAGTGACGACCTCTCCCCTGACGGGTCCTAGCCACCTGAGCACAAAGCAGGCCATGACTTGGAATATGTTAGGGTATCTCGAGTCTGAGGACCATGTTATAGGCAACTCAGCCGTTGCCTGTGGTTCTCGAACTAGGCGGTGACTGCAGTAACCCACACCATGGACCACAAGAAATAATAATATAATAATAATACATCTTGGGCTGTTACACAACTACTATGAAATTGATTGGTATTTCATAACAGTTCATCATATTCTTGTAATTTATATGCTGTATTATTATAGCCTACCAGTTTTGCATTTCATAGTACTATAGCATGGGCTTATTCAAAAAGCAATGTGTATAATTAATATGAATATTAACTTTGTTTCAATAAACTTTTTTTAGGCTAAAACCCAATTCTGTGCCAACACAGAATCTTCCCAGCAGCAGCATGAAGGGTGCTTTGGGATCAAGAAAAAGAGGGAGTCCACACAAGAGGGAGAAAGAAGTAGAAGAAGAAGAAAAAATGGAACATCTCCACCAGTATTGCTCAGGTGCAGCCAACAATTGTACTGAAGTAGGGCCTATAACACATTTTTCTTAGTGGAGTAACAAATTTGCAGCAATTGCCTGTAGGCCAGTAGGCCTTGACAAGGAAGAAGAAGTTTTCTTATGGGACTTTTTTTGTGGAAAATAATCGTCACTGTGTTTCACACTTTATCCCCCTTGAAGTAGAAGGTGGTGTGCTGATCATCGCTTTTGTGCTATGGGCATGTATAGTTGGGATTATTGGTTGGAGCTGTTTCTCAATTATATCTACATGTTTTGGTGATTCTATTGTTGCAAGAATGCTTTCAAATTTTTCTCGAAGCTTGGCCTTGTGCTCTTCTATGTCCTCACTTAGCCTTCTTTTCATGGGATTATGCAATTCCTTCAGAATAATGTCCTTTTCTTCGTTTGAAGGTGCTTCCTGAATGACTAAATTTGTATCTGATTCTAAATAGTGTTCATTAGCACCACCAATATATTTAGCCGCTAGGTGTATATGTTTGCACATATTAAATTTAATGGAAGAGTCGTGGCATGTACAAACATATGAATGAATGCAGGTATTGCACTCTGTACACTTCAGGTCACAGCCGCAATTCATTTCACCCGTTCTTCTGACCTTGTACAGTTCACTTTTCTTCGTGGATGGAACAGTCCATACATCCTCACTGCAAATAATTTCTCCTGGTTGTAACGATAATGAATTGGCATGCCTTAGTCTTATTTGTGAGAGTTTATTTGTGTTTGCCTTTATTCATGTAAATAAGGCGGTCATAAAGTTTATCTCTCACAAATCGCATGAGGATATGGATTGCGATGTCCAGTCTCTTAGGCTTCTTACCCTCCATGTATATGTGTTTAATTACTCCATGCATGCGCTCTAGATGCATGTTAGTGTTAAGGCCGGCATTGAGACGTTTACAATAAGCCCAGCTACTTGCAGAGTGTTCATAATTGGCCTCGAAATAAATACCAAAATCTCTTGTGTCAGGGTCACTTTTTAATTTATTTATTTCTTGATAGAGCATTCTCGAAAAAGCAGCCTCGTCTCTTTCCTCCAACAATACTCTGAGCTCCTTGTACACCTCCACCTGTTTCTCTCGGCCTTTAACTTTAGAAAGGTTTTTCCTCCAAGCACGGTCAACATGCCACGAACAGAACAGGCGGAATTTGGCAGGCATCATTACGCATAGCCAGGCACTGTAAAATGTTTCTGCCATGTCTGACATGAACACTTTTGGCTGTAGTGTCACTTGCAGAGCCTCTTTAATAACTTTGTAAAACACTTCCATCACAAATGCATCCGTCCTATTTGATAGCATGAACGCGCATGGAAATCCTTGGAACTTGCCATCTACGACTAGGAGGGTAGTTAGTTCAAATTCGTAGTTATTTAAACCATGTGTGCTGTCAATACAAGTGAACTTGTCGCCGTATCGTAGTAACGTTTCTTGCTGCGCCTCATGCATTATAATTAGAACGAAGTCCTCTGGTTTTAATTGAGGGTACAGCATAGAAGACATGTCTTGACCCTTGTAAAAGCGTACTATTCCTCCACGTTCGTCCATTTCACGAATCCATGCTTCGACACTCATACAATCATTCTCATGCCGCACAGCTTCAGATTTTAAATTGTACTCTTGCTCAATGTTAAATAGATCTTTTCTGGTCAGAAAATGAATGCGTTCAATGTCAGTTTCACCAATAGAATCTCTAACCTCATCAAGGATTCTATCGAAAGGAATTTTCATCGCAATCTTCCTCGCTAAGTCATTTCTTTCCGACAACGATAATCTCATGCGACCTAACTCTTCTTGGTGGCCTACATGAGTTGCACAAAATGAAACATGCACTTCTCCAGACTGAAAAGTAACATCAATATTTGCTGGACAACGACCACTTATCTTGTTGCTTCCAAGTACTTTCTGGTGACGCTCGTGATTACCCCTTGAGTTAAAGGTCCCATCCCTGTGGCACCTGTATTTCATTTTAGAGGAACCATCTTTACATTCGTACTTGGAGCGACATACAACAAATTCACACACTTGCTAATTTTCTTTTTCACGTTTCCACTTAAGGAAATCCTCTTCATTCGCAAATTTTAAACTTTCCTTTGCGATACGAATCTCATGAAAATTAATAAAATGTGCCACCATATCGGATTTTGTAGCACATTCTTCTACACAAAGCGGACATTTTACTTGAGGTTGTTCACACTTCGCAGTCTTATGTTGTGAATTTTTATGTCGTTCTAAATTGTATTTTGTGTGAGAGGTAAAACTACACAAATCGCACGAAAATTTAGGATTTTTGTTAGTGTGCTTTGTTCTTACGTGATGATTTAAAGTTTTCCTATAATTGAAAAATTTATTACACTCACTACATACGAAATTGTCCATTGTGCAAGCATAAAAAGTTCACTTCAATGTGCAATAAAGCAGTTAATTCACATAACTAATTCACTATTTCATGAAGTGGACCCCCAAAACACTGCAGATGTCTATTAAAGCCGATTATGGCTGCTCCTAGACACAAGTCCGGTATGTTTATTTTGATGATGAGGATGATGCTTGTTGTTTAAAGAGGCGTCACATCAAAAGTCATTGGCCCTGTTTATATTGTGTATTTTAAGGAGTGCTCTTGCAGTTGGTATTTTGGGGTTCATGTTAATCAATTGCAGTGTCTGCTGTTCATTTAACAAGAACTGAGGATTTTTGAGTATTTATTTGAGATTCTTTTGGATGGTATTAGTGCGGTCTTTCTTGACAATATTGAATTTATCATCTCTGAAAAAATGCTGTCTTCAGTTTTATCCTCAATTACTGTACAGTAGTATTGCCTTTATGTAAGTTGTCCTTGATTTTTTGTTTTAGGTGGTTAAATTGTTTGTTAGCTACTGATTAGTTATAAATTTCCTGTTTTTTGTGAAAATGAAGAAATTTATGTTTATATATTATTTGATGAAAAATTTAAAATAAAATATATAAAACAAAAAATATTCTTCTTCTTCTCCTCTTACTGCTTTTCCCATATATGTGGATTCGGGGGTGTGACATGTCTCGCTTCATGGCGCCAACTCTGTGGAGGGATGTAATCACCAGCCCTCAGATTTTAGGGAAAGACGTATTTTGTTCTTGAAGAAATGACTAAAAATGAAGTTGTATATACACGTTTCATGTATTTATTAAGTTAGAAACTGTACTCCTATTGTGCTTAAAAATGTCTATATAATTCTTATTTTTATCCCTAAATCGGTTAAAAATGCCTTTCAGTATATTTCGAGAAAATAAAATATTTGCTGGCTTATGTTCAGTCTTTACGAAAATTTTAAAATCGGGAAGCTATAAACCACTCTCTCCGAAATGCCTTAAGAACCTCCTGCAGTGAACACTCCCGTAGTTTGTCACAAGGCAGAAGATGACACAGTATCCGTTGACTTCTGGGGAAAAGAACTGCATTTCATTCTGTGAGAATATTTTGGTGTTTCCGTTTGTTCAGTGTATGAATTATGCTGAAAGTGTCAGGTTACAACTCGTCTTTAATTAAAAAGTGGTTACAGGAGTTGCTCCTGTGACGTTTGCAGCAAAGAGGTGAATAAAGTTGTTTATTTCCCCGTAACGAGTTATTAACTGCAGTTAAGAATTGTTTAATTCTTGTGCGTTATTCTGTTTGCAGTAATAACCAGCAATTTTCATCCTGTTAGGGTGTTGTAGGAATTTAAAAAATCACACAAATAAGTAGTATAGTAGTAGCCTATATTAATTAACTTATTAACGGGCGAGCTGGCCATGCGGTTAGGAGCGCGCAGCTGTGAGCTCGCATCCGGGAGATAGTGGGTTTGAACCCCACTGTCAGCAGCCATGAAGATGGTTTTCCGTAGTTTCCCATTTTCACATCAGTCAATCGGCAGCTCCGCCAACTCGGCACTTTGAACAAACCAGCTCAAAGGTGGTGTTAATGCAGACATAATGAAGCTGAGGAGAGTCTGATGTCCTTATATACCTACGCGGGGTATTAATACTCTCTAAATTATGCAAGAAAGCTTTCTAGAAGTGACCTTTTAACTCTGCCCAATTTCCCCTACCTTATAGTACAACTGAAATCCGTCTGCGAGCAAGGCTAACGTTAGCACAGCCCGTCGCCAGCCGGGCCAACGTCAGCGGTGCCCGCAGTAGCGAGCCCGGCCCCCGTCGCCAACGGTGCCAATTTAATATATATAAAACAATTGTTGAGGAATGTAAAAATAGGTTTGTACCTTTAAAGGTAGTAAGGAATGGTAAAGATCCACTATATTATCCGCTGGCTGGCTCGACTGCTGGTACGGATCTCCCAAACATACGCTCTCCAGATAGTCGCATGCAGTGTTGTGTTTTGTTATAGTTGGAGACCGTTGTCTATCCTGATTGTTTTTAAATATTTGATTCTCAACAAACAAGTTCATCTATTTCTTCGGTTGAGTGGTTTATTTTGTGTGTGCTTCCATGTACAGTATACTCATTTCAAGACTCATGCCGCCTATTAGACGCGGGTGGAGCAACTTTGGTCGAAGAACTCCACATACTACAAGCCAAGCTAATTTTCAGTTTAATCGAACTGCACAACAACGTGAAGAGTGAAATGAAACTGAAAGGATTGGGATATTACAAACCCGTGCAGCGCGTCGTTCAGCTAATAATCTTGCAACTTTGAATCGAGCTGCTTTCAGTTACAATGTTTCGATTGACTACAGTGCCTACCAGTGCGTTGCTATTGTATCTATGAACTCAGTGTGCCAATATTGTAAGGCAATGAAATACAAAAATGAAGCCGCTGGATTGTGTTGCGCAAATGGCAAAATGAAATTAGTGCCATTGATTCCACCACCAGATCCATTGTACTCATTAGTTTCAGGAACAAGAACAGATTCCATATATTTCCTTACAAATATCCAAAAAATATAGACCTGCTGAACAGTTCACATCTATGTTAGTCTATCAGGGTAATTTCTAGGTAGTGATATGCTGTGACCTATTTCAGCATTTCCTTATTCACAATCAAGATATTCATATTGCAGGTAATGAAAATACATTTTTCCAGTAGTTTGTTATTAACTTTTGGTAGCAGTAGAAAATTAACTCATTCGATGTTGATAACGTAATCATTTGCATTATTCTGATTTTTGCGTGCAGTACAGACTGAATTCGAGTTCCTTCCATTGTAATTTATTTTTGACAGAACAACATTTGTCGGGTCAGCTAGTTAAAAATAAATGTGTAAGAAAGGAAGATATAAAAATTAGGACTATTAAGCAGTACCATATGGCTGATAAAACAGGCATGAGGGAGTTTTTAATAAGTAACTATGATTGGTGGGAAACGGTAAATAAAAATGTAAACAGACTCTGGGATGGGTTTAAAGCAATTGTTGAGGAATGTGAAAATAGGTTTGTACCTTTAAAAGTGGTAAGGAATGGTAAAGATCCACTATATTACGGTATAACAAAGAAGTAAAGAGACTAGGAAGGAGATGCAAGTTGGAAAGAGATTGAGTTAGAAATGGCTCTGGAAGTAAGGAGAAATTGAAGGAACTTACTAGGAAATTGAATCTAGCAAAGAAGTCAGCATAATTGACAGCCATACAATTTTAGTGAAGAATGGAAGAGTATGTATAGGTACTTTAAGGCAGAAACAGGTTCCAGGAATCATTAATGAACAAGGAGAGTGTGTATGCGAGGATCTTCAAAAGGCAGAAGTATTCTGTCAGCAGTATGTAAAGATTGTTGGTTCCAAGGATAATGTGCAGACAGAGGAGGTAAGTGATACTAAAGAAGTGTTAAAATTTACCTAGGACAAGAATGACATTTACAGTAAGATACAAAAGTTGAAAACTAGAAAAGCAGCTAGAATTCATAAGGTTTCAGGGGATATGCTAAAGACAATGGGTTGGATATAGTACCATGTCTGAAGTACTTATTTGATTATTGTTTGCATTTAGGAGCTATACCAAATGAATGGAGAGTCGCTATAGTAGCCCCTGTGTATAAAGGAAAGGGTGATAGACATAAAGCTAAAAATTACAGTCCATTCAGTTTGACATGCATTGCATGTAAACGTTGGGAAAGCAATGTTTCTAATTATAAAAGACATGTTTGAAAAATTAATAACTGGTTTGATAGAAGGCAGTTTGGGTTTAGGAAAGGTTGTTCCACTGAAGCTCAGCTTGTAGGATTCCAGCAAAATATAGCAGATATCCTGGATTCAGGAGGCCAGTTGGACTGTATCACGATTGACCTATGGTGGGCATTTGATAGGGTGGATCATGGGAGACTACTGGCAAAAATGAGTGCAATTGGACTTGAGAAAAGAGTGACTGAATGGGTGGCTCTGTTTCTAGAAAATAGGACTCAGAGAATTACAGTAGACGGAGCTTTATCTGTCTCTGTAATAATTAAGAGGGGAATTCCTCAAGGCAGTATTATTAGACTTTTACGGTTTCTTATATGATATGTGTAAAGAAGTGGAATCAAAGATGAGGCTTTTTGCAGGTGATGTTATTCTGTACAGAGTAATAAATAAGTTACAAGATTGTGGGCAACTGCAAAATGACCTCGATAATGTTGTGAGATGGACAGTAGGCAATGGTATGATGATAAACGGGGTTAAAAGCCAGGTTGTGACTTTCAAAAATAGGAAAAGTCCTCATTTTCAATTACTGGGTTGTTGGGATGAAAGTTCCCATTGGGGATCATTGTAAATACCTAGGTCTTAAATTAAGGAAAGATCTTCATTAGGGTAATCACATAAATATGATTGTAACTAAAGGGTACCCATCTCTCCACTTGGTTATGAAGGTATTTAGGGGTTGTTGTAAGGATGTAAAAGGAGAGGGCATATAAGTCTCTGTTTTTTTTAATTTCGTGTTTGCTATTTCTAGCCGAGTGCAGCCCATGAAAGGCAGACCCTCCGATGTGCGTGGGCGGCATCTGCCATGTGTAGGTGACTGCGTGTTGTTATGGCGGAGGATAGTGTTATGTGTGATTTGCAGGGATGTTGGGGACAGCACAAACACCCAGTCCCTGGGCCATTGAAATTAACCAGTGAATGTTAAAATCCCCAGCCCGGCCGGGAATCGAACCCAGGGCCCTCTGAACCGAAGGCCATTACGCTGACCATTCAGCCCACGAAGTCTCTGTTAAGGCTGCAACTAGAGTATGGTTCCAGTGTATGGGACTCTCGACAGGATTACTTGATTCAAGAACTGGCAAGAATCCAAAGAAAAACAGCTCGATCTGTTCTGGGCAATTTCCAACAAAAGAGTAGCGTTGCAAGAATGTTACAAAATTTGAGCTGGGAAGACTTGGGAGAAAGGAGACGGACGAGCTGCTCGACTAAATGGTATGTCCCGAGCTGTCAGGGGAGAGATGGCGTGGGAGGACATCAATAGACGAATAAGTTTGAGTGGTGTCTTGTCTTTAAAAGTAGGGAAGATCACAATATGAAGATAAAGTTGGAATTCAAGAGGACAAATTGGGGCAAAAATTTGTTTATAGGAAGGGGAGTTAGGGATTGGAATAACTTACCAAGGGAGATGTTCAATAAATTTCCAATTTCTTTGCAATCCTTTAAGAAAAGGCTAGGAAATCAACAGGTAGGGAATCTGCCACCTGGATGAATGCTCTAAATGCAGATCAGTAGTGATTATCAATTTAGCAAAATAAGTATGGTATTTTAATTAACTTAATGCCTATCAAAATACGTACAATTGAAGCTGCCTAAAAGTATTTTAGAAACTACTTGACAGTCTTTTAGGCAGCTAAAATGACCTTTTAACACCTAAATATCCGAAGTCTAGTAATCACTATTGCAGTTTCTGTGGTGGTTGGGAGTGCAGTGTGTGTTGTCTGAATTTAAAAAGCTACCTTCTGTTTTCCTTGACCGGATCAAGGATGAAATGAATTAAGCATATTTAGGCTATTAGTACGATGGGATCGCCACTCCCAAGGTGATTTATTAATGACTTATAGATACTATGAAATGAGAATGGAGAGTGTTGCTGGAATGAAAGATGACAGGAAAAAAGCGTAAGTACCCGGAGAAAAACCTGTCCTGCCTCTGCTTTGTCCAGCACAAATCCCTCATGGGGTGACCGGGATTTGAACCACGTTTTCCAGCGGTGAGAGGCCGACGGGCTGCCGTCTGTGACAGGGAGGCTCAGTGTGTTGTCGGAATATTAAGAGAAAAGTGGTGGAACAAACACTAACACCCAGTCTATGAGCCAGAAGTAATTAGGCGTGATTAAAATCTTCGATCCGGATGGAAAACAAATCCGGGACCTTCTGAAATGACGGTCACAGCCAAGGATTCGAACAAAGCGAAATCCTTATTGAGTTTTATTAGTATTACTATCAGTATTAACATTCAACTATTGTAATAGAAAGAAGCAAAAATCATTATTTACTTTATCAATTTTAAACACGTACCGGTAACGTTCCTTGTTCAATCTTGCCGCCTGATTATTTTTTAGGGACTTGAAAACGCTTTAAAAATATAGTTAAGTACCGTACTTAAAACTCTAGGCTTTAAAGTTATACAAACATGTACGGCGTCTGGAGGGACAGATTTTATTTGTACTATTGCTCAAGAATGAAAGAAATTCATACTTTAAAACGTGGGAGCGGCTCCACGCGCTCGACAATGCCTGACAGCAAAACAAAGCTTCTTCTTCTTCTCCTGCTCCACACGTGGCGCGAAATCGCCATGATAGGTAGGAGGTGCTAAACGCCGAGGTTTCTCGAGCAGTCACGAGCAAAGCCGATGATGGCTGCTCCTTCGACATTCCCTAGACTCAAGTGAATGTCGCTAGTTTTGCAAGCTATACCCTGATGCAATGTTGCATCGTGCACAAAGGTGCGTTCTGGATGTGGGGCGAGTTCATTCTTCCTGATGCCGCCACAAAGTCATTTACAGTGTTTATTTGTTGCATGTGTGCTTGTAGCCAATAGCGGCGATTAGGGAGGGGCAAGTGAGGGGGGGTTTGTGCGGAAACTATTACATTTTTATTCTAGTTTAGCCGGATGAAACTAGGAATTATTAAACAAAAGCAATTTGTACAAGACCTGTTGGATAGAGTAAACAGGATTAATTGATGAAAGAGGTTTGATAAACCGAGCATTGAATATGACCAGTGGGTGATCTACTTCTGTGAATTATTAGGAGGGAAGGATAATTGGATAAAGGGGAGAGGGTTTTATGGAGAGAGATATCGTCGCCATAAGACCTATCTGTGTCGGTGCGATGTAAAGCAACTAGGAAGAAATGGAGAGATATAGAGGTAACAATATATGAACTCTATAAAGAAATTACAAAAGAGGAACTACTAAAGGTGATAAGTAAATTAAAGGGTAGGTCGGCGGGGGGGTGGGGGACGGTTTCAACAACCAGTTTTGGAAAGAGATAGGTAAATAAGGACAGGTGATAGAGGGCACAGTAAAATGATTTAACAAAATCTTCGAAGGTGGTAAATTTCCAAAAGAGTGGGAAAGAGGAATTATAGGCCTATGCCCGATTTACAAGAAGAAAGGTAATGAAAATCACCCAAGTAATTATAGAGGGATAACTCTATTGTACTCATTAAGCAAGATTTACACAGGTGTATTAGCAAATAGGTTAATGGATTGGGCAGAAGAGAATTCAGTATTGTCAATTTTTCAGGGCTGTTTTAGGAAGGGCAGAAAGACGTCAGACATTATAATGACAGTGAAGAGGATACTAGAAAAATACCTTAATAGGGAAAGAGGCAAAGTATACTTAGCTGCCATAGCGTTTGATACTGTAAGTAGAAAGGTCTTAGTAGAAAAACTAGGAAGGTGGGAGGTATCAAGGAAAATCATCCAAGCAGTTGAAGCGATATAGCAGAATGTTTATTGTTGTATTAAACTAGAGGAAAATATAATAAGTAGTCCAATAGATTGTAAGATGGAATTAAAACAGGGATGTAGATTATCACTGATTCTATTTCTATTATTCATAAATGATATAATGCAAGGGCACGAAGGAATTAACTGGGCGCTGCCGGTGGTGAACGGATTAGAAATCCCAGGACTGATTTTTGCCAACGATGTGATTCTGAGGACTTTAACGGGAGGGGGCGGAAGGCTGCAGAGAAGTTCGAATAATGTCTCGGAATTCACAATTAAGTATTTATTTATTTTCCACCTAGTCGACTAGGTGGAAAATAAATAAATACTTAATTGTGAATCTATTGAAGTGTGATACGGACCATGAAGCTGATTTTATGTAATGTCTCGGAATACGCTAGGAAGTGTCACTGAAAATTAATGGAAATAAATCAAAGATGATAGTAATACAAAAGATAAAGGAAGGAAAAAAGAAATGAAATGGATAGTTCAGGGGGGGGGGGGGGGGATTGAACAAGTAGAAAAATTAGAATATTTAGGAGATTATAAACAGAAGAGGTGGATGAGAAAATCAAATGAAGAGAGCAAAATGGAAGGGGGTAGGAGCCCTCTCAGTTGTTAAAACTCTAGTCAAAGTTCCTGGGGATAAATTATAAAATACTAAGGTTAGTGTTCAGGACATTAGTGTTAACTAGAGTATTATATGGGGCCAAATTATGGGGTCTTGAGGAAAAGAGAGATGTGCTAAACCAAATTATTTGTAAATATAATAAGGTGGTAATGCGAATCCCGCAACGCACAGCGAATGCCGGAGCGGTATTAATGTGTGGGGAATTTATGGAAATAGAATGTGTTAAGAGAGTACTCAACTATTGGATGCGTGTGAAAAGAGGGGAGGGGAGGGGAGGGGAGGGGAGGGAGGGAAGTGCTGCAAACGGCTTACCAACAATGGAAAAGTATGTATGCTGGAAGCTGGCTATCAAAATTTAAAAGGTATGTGGAGACGATTGTGATGGGATATATTTGGAAAGAAGTCTGGAACAGGAAGGGCGGTAGAAGCCAGACAGTGATTATAATGAGGATCCGGGTTATACAGAAACAGAGACAGATAGAAGAAAGCAGAAATAGAGCATCCCTCAGTGTATTCAATAAGGTAATAACAGTCACAGAAATAAATATTACGAATGGGGATGGAATGATGAGAATGACATCTATTGTGGTTGCTTATGGGATTATACAAAAATGAAGGGTGGATCAAGAACAAAGCTAATGCATTATATATACATTAGGCGGGAAGATGATTGATGAACTACACTTGGTAGGTCAATGTAAAGCAATGGAAAAGCTAAGAGGGGAAACTTTTGAGTGCCAGTAATCACGAGATATTAAAACAAGGAGATGAACAAAAAATTCTAGGGTGGGTGATTAAAAAATGGTACAGGGGTGGGAAGTTAAATCGGTACTTAAGTGCGGTCAAATGTTTGTGTAAACAAACTAAAAGAAGGGGGAACATAAATTTATAAAGGTTTTAAAAGTAGAAGAAAAGAATGTGTGGTCTCAAATGTAGATAGAAACTGTCAGGATCATATCTGCAGGTGTCAAAATGTGGTTCTCGTTAAACTGAAAGAAACTGACCAAGGGACTATCACAGTTTCTTTACAGTAATTTTCACATAATTATCTTTGGTGTTGGAGCAAGCTTTGTGTTTGTATTCAATGTGAACCTCACAGACTTTCTTCTTGGTGCAGTTACATGTGACCCTGTACTTTTGTCACGCAAATTCCGATGGACTCTGTTTCCACTTCTTGTATAACTACAGGCTGTTTCATTCCCATGTCAATCTCAAGAGCTCTCTGAACCTTAAAAGGATGCGCTTTCATCATTGGCAAATTAACTGCCAGGACAAGATACCTGTCAAAAGCCACATCATTGCCTTTAAAGACAGCCTTAAAAGTTGAAAGTACTTAAGTAGGTACATGTGAGGATGGACAGGTGGTTAAAACTAAAAGCAACTCCATTAACAACTACTCTTCTTTTCCAGTCCAAGAAAACTCTTCGGCATCGGTTACCAGTACTTTGTTGCCAGGAGGGAGAGCTTCAATGTTGGGTTCTTCCATCACCATGCCAGAGGAGAGCAGGATACAAAAAGTCAAAAAATGTATGCAAGAAAATACAATCCCTCTTTTTTAAAATATGTAGGTACTGGAAAGGAACAAACACCAGCAATTCAAATCATATTACTTATCTAAGATATGGTTTCACATATACTGGAAAGAAATTACACTTATTCCCCACTGTCTTATACGTATTGAAACTCTCCAACCTTGCCATGAAACAGTCCCTCCTTACAAGACATTCTGAAACTAAGCATGGAGATTTAAAGAATAAGCTGATAAGAGTTTTTTCAAAGAAATCTGTCAGAGTTGTCTTCCAGAATGAGGCAAACAACTTCATTCTCAGGAGGTAATATGAAGTTCTAAGAAGTGTCTGATAAGGTAAACTTAAAAATAGCTTAAGCAGGCAAACCCCCTAAAACTGGAGAATTTTTATTGCTACCATGAGCTCAAGACATGGTTACGTCTCTTCTGGGAGATAAAACAGCTGCACAACTTGAATAAGTCCCTTTGTCTAATAACAGAGTGTTGTGACAGAGTGCAGACAGGTTTTCAGATTTTAACGAACAATGAACTGAAAAAATTAAAACCATTCAGTATTAGTCCATTCAGTTAGATGAGAGCTCCGATGTTACAAGCGTGGCTCAGTTTCTCATGCTTGCACAGTAATAAAGATGGGGCCTCAGTGAGGGAGTTGTTTTGTAAACTGTTCCCAAGCCAAACTAATACTTATGAATTTTTGAAAAGCTGGATCAGTTTATGAGGTTGAATGGAATAGATTGGCAAAAATGTATCAATGTCTTCTCCAAAGGTGCACGTGCAATGACAGACAAACAAGACAGAGTCTTTGAAAAAATTGAAGTTGTTGCCCCTGAAGCAATATTTGTTCACTCTAGCATTCACCAAGAGGCTCTAGCCTCGAAAAAAATTAATGTTGATTTGAAGACTTTTTTTGTAATATCACTGAAGCCACCTCTTTTCAGTTTCGACTGTGTTAATTTATAACTGTTAGGTTTTTCAGTCTGCCAAAACTTTGATTAGTAAATATATAAACTACCTGAAAAAGAAAACATATGATAACAGGATTATACTTGAATAAAAATCTGAAGACAGTACTAAATGAAGGAGTTAAACTTGTTAACTTTATTTTTAAAATAGCAAATAATTCAAGACTGTCCGACTTGTTGGCTGAATGGTCAGCATACTGGCCTTCGGTTCAGAGGGTCCCGGGTTCAATTCCTGGCCAGGTCGGGGATTTTAACCTTAATTGGTTAATTCCAATGGCTCGGGGGCTGGGTGTGTGTGGCGTATTCAACATTAGAAATCATCCTAGGTAGGGCCCTCATCTTCACAGACATGCAGGTCGCCTAATAGGCCATCTACTAGAAAAAGACCTGCGCCAGGCCTCTCCGGAGGCCATATGCCATTATTATGATTATTCAAGACCGTTTTCTATTTTGTAAAGAGATGGGTATTGAGCATCGCAGATGACCATTTCATACTAAGGTGTGATGGCTTTTGCGGAGAAGTGCAAATGTTCCCTTGATGAACTATGGCTTTACTGCCTGGCACATTTAGCAGATAGATTTTGTTTTCTGAAAGGGCTAAATAAGAGCCTTCCAGAACAAACACCTTCAGAAAGAAAATGTTTTTGTTATGAAGGAATTAGAATGTGGAACACAAGTGACATATGTGAGAGTACGTTTTCTTCATTTTTGTACATAAAAAAACAAATACCAGAATAAATTAAAGTATTAATTCAGATTTACAGCTAAAAGTAACAAACACTGAACCAGACATATGAAGCTGTGCTTGGTTAGGCCTACCCTTCACATTAAAAAGTCAAGTTAGTATGTTTAATGAACTCTTGCAAAAAAAAAAATAATCATATTATGTTTCTGTATTGCTTCATTTAGGAATAACTGTTCATACCAAGTTGTAATTTTTCTCCCCAAATAACTGTATTATGTACACATTAATACATTGAATGCATAATTAGATGCTGCTGCTTGCTTGTTTAAAGGGCCCTAACAGTGAAGGTCATCGGCCCTGCATAATTAGAATGCTATTTATTATTTTAATGCCAACAAAAGAAGATAATCTATGTACTATTTCAGTAATTAATTATATAATCACTAGTTACTAATATCAGACGATAAAATAACAATATTTTGAATTTTAGCATTGGTGGTATAGCAAAAGTATGAATGTTGGTTCTGTGGTACGTCAAACTAAAACTTTGGGAACCACTGCTGTAAAGGAAGATCATATGGCATAGAGCATGAAAATCACAGAGGAAAACTACAGAAAAGAAAGTACCTGGGAGTAGCTGTAGGTAAGTGGAATTTATCAATATTTAACAAGCACTGTACTGTAATGTATTTACACTTTCACATACAGTTGAAACTGGTTTATACGTAACACACTTCTGAATTCACTGTGCATTTTTATAAGTCTTGGCAAAACAGCACTACATATTACAGATTTACATATAATATTATATGGAACCGATTTAAACATAATTCCCTTTTATGTGTAACATATGTTAAGGTCAACTAAAGTCATGCGGAGAACAAATTTTATACTGCAATTGCTTCTAAAGCGTATGCATCAGGGAATCTAGATGAGCTTCATTCTACATGCCATCACTGCAAACACTATGCCATCTATGAGTGATGGTGAAGCTGCCCTATAAAGTCTGATTGATTTCCAGAAGTTTTAGTAAATGTACATTCTTAACACAGTGAGGTAAAAACAAAGAAGCAGTGTGGCTTTAAATAGTGTTTACCTAATGTTTTGTTGTGCATTTACTTCTGTGACTGTTTATAAGTAGTACTTTTGACTTTTTCAGTAAAAATGTATCAGTGAAAAGAAGTATATTATAACAACAGAGTTGTGGGCATACATTTAAAACCTTTACGCAAGTAAAATTTTCATGATTTTTTAAAAACCTTTTATTATAAATAGTTCTGAATTATAAGTAGTTCAAACTGTTCCCCTTGAATTATGTATAAACCAGTTTCTGAATTATAAGTAGTTCAAACTGTTCTGCTTGAAATATGTGTAAACCAGTTTCTATTGTATACGTATACATGCTTATGTCTGGGGTTGACTTTGTATAACTTTCATACTGCTTTGATTCTAGATACAAAAGAACTGTACTACTCCCCCCACAAAAAAATAACAAGATTTATTTTTTACAAAACTTAACTGATGCTCAGAGTATTTATCAGAAACAGCCATGTGTTTATCAAAACCAAGTTGTTATAACATTTTATAGTATCTTTCCAAGGAAGGTCAGAGAATTCAAAATTTGAAAACAAATATAACATGCTTATAGGATATTTCTGCAGAAAGACACTGCTTCAGGGTAAATCTCTAAACAATTTAAAAGAAAACTGCCAAAAAGTCACGTTCTGTTGAAATATGAGAACTTGGCAAAAATCACATTGAGTCATTTCCTGTGAGAGAAACTTGTTATGGCAGTTTGCATTTAAAATACCTTAATGCCCAAATAAATGTCAAAACAATGCACAAGCATTTTTTGTTGCAACATTCAGGTTTTCTCGTTCTTACTACAGGCTTTTTAAAGATGACTGTGTGACATCAAATGTGGAACATCCTTCCACAGCTGGTGCAGACTGACCCTTCAAATCTGCCGTAGTTGCTGCTGGCTGAAGATGCTATCTAGTCTGGTCCCAAATGTTCCTGATGGGCGAGAGGTCTTGATACTTGCTGGCCTAAGAAACATGTTCGCATCATGAAGGCAGGCCAGAGATACCTATGCTGTGCGAGGCCGGGAATTATATTGCTGGAAAATGGGTTCATCAAGCGGCAGCAGGAAGGAAAGCACACATGGTTGCTGAATTTCCTGGAATTATCACCATGCTATCATGGCTACTTCAATCACTGCCAGTGGGGAGCTGGAATCATAACAAATGGCACCCCGCACAACGACCCCTTTCATTAGGCTGATATATTGCTGTACAATGAAGCATGGGTCACTCCTAGTTGCCTAGATATGGTATTGGTTGACACAGACATACCCCAGCTTCCATGCGGAGGATTATACAAAATGTGAGGACTGAATGCAAGACTGAAAAACATTGTCTTTGAAGTAAGATCTAGAATGACTGGTTGAATTACAGATTCATTAGAAACATGCTAAAAAGTTCCATGACAAAATGAAGGAGGTGGACCCCTTCCATCTGTAAGTCTCCGATCTGACTGAGAGTTGGTACAACGAATTTTTTTTTTGCTAGTTGTTTTACGCCGCACCAACACAGATAGGTCTTACGGCGACGATGGGACAGGAAAGGGCGAGGAGAGTGAGAAGGAAGCGGCCGTGGCCTTATTAATTAAGGTACAGCCCCAGCATTTCCCTGGTGTGAAAATGGGGAACCACAGAAAACCATTTTCAGGGCTGCCGACAGTGGGGTTCGAACCTACTATCTCCCGAATACTGGATACTGGCCGCACTTAAGCGACTGCAGCTATCGAGCTCGGTAGGTACGACGATTTCAGTATGAATAATTTATTCAACCATGTCAAAACTAGATGCCCAGTCATATATTTAGCACCTGTTTTGGGGCGTCAAAGTTTGCTCATTTAAGCACCATGTAGACAGGAGTGAGAAGCAGGAAGCAATTAGAGGTGGGGAAGTAATGTGTCTGCAAGAGAGAAAGAGTGAGAGCATGACACATGAACTGGCTGGCAGCAACTATCCTTGTCTCATACCGGTTAAGGTAATATTTTTTTATCGACAGCTGTATATGAATATTTTAGCAATCCAAAACCTCAAAAAATAGAAGGCTACAATGTACATATATCATGAAGGGTACACTTGAAAAGAGCCAAAATGAGGTATGTTTTTTCATACAAAAGTATACAGATATCCCTGAAGAAGTTAAAAATTTGTACATATTTTCTGACTGTTGTTTGGAGCAAGTTCAAAAACACACAGTCACACGTTTTGTCTCAGCCGTAACAGTTACTAGCAGATTTGAATTTGTCAGTTTTTGTCAGTATGGATCACACTTCCCTTCCTTGTGACTAGGATTTCAGGGTTAAAAAAAAAAAGACATTAGTGATCAATCAACAAGAGTCTACAAACAAGTAGGTAAAGTTATAAAGTTACAGTAATGCGAAATGAGAATGGAGATGCCACTGATTACAAAGGACGGTGGCCAAAATATTATTTTTACTACTTGTTATAACCCTTTCAGACCATGTACGCAGAATTGTGCGGGTTTGTATTTTATTTACGTCCAAGCTTATTTGAATTTTTCTTGGTGCTAGACTGGACTGCAGTGCTTGTGTGAGACAGTAGCATGTACTTCAGTTGTTTATATTTAGTGCTTGACCACCAGGGGGCATGAAGAAGAGTTTAAAAATACAGTTCATCGGCAAGATGGCAGGAAGCAGTAATGCCTAAAGTTAAGTATTTATTTATTGCATTCATATTAATCTAGAATCTTTACTGAATATCAGAATGTAATCAATGAAGTGTGTAAATTGTTTAGCAAACAAAAATTGTGAACTTACAATATCGTACATAATACCATGAGGTTTTGAATGTTGATATGCACAATTGTGCGGGTTAGTTTTCCCTATAGGCAATGCATGCGGGAGTGCTGGGTGCTGCCACAAAAAAAGACTATGAAAGCAGAACTCGTACTGTGCGTGAAAAATGTAATGTATAAGATTTTAATTGTTTAAAATCATTCCACACTGATCACATACATGTGTATATTCACATGTACTGAGCTGAATGTTTTTATTTTTTATAAGTGGTGAATTAAGTCCTGACACACACAATTGTGTGGGTGCTGTTTTTCAGACGATAGTATGTATAGAACATGTATTTAAGAGCATTTTAGTATGTTTCTGATGTACAAAGAAAAGTTCCCACCTCCAGCTTTCTTTCAGGTCTGACGACAAGGTGCTGCTGCCAAAAGGACTGTAAAAGCATAACTCTTCCTCAGTGCAGAAAATGTAATGTACTGTACACTTGTGTTTGAACAAAGATTTTAATTGTTTTAAATTATTCCACACTGTAAAATAGAACATTTGATCATGTACATATGTATATTCAGATGCACTAAGGTAATTTTTCTTTTTTGTAAGTAGTGAATTAAGTCCTGACACACACAATTGTGCGGGTGCTTTTCTTTTTTCAGATGTTAATTTTTATTTTGTAGAATAAACTAAAGCATTTTAGTCAGTTTTTGACGTAGGGTACAAACAAAAATTTGCACTGCCAGTTTTCTTTCAGGTCTGAAAGGGTTATATCAGTGTGATGCAGACAGGTATTATGACAATGAAGGGCCAGGAAAGTGCTAGGAGTAAGAACGAAGCAACCATGGTCTTAAGGGCTGGTGTGAAAACAGAAAATCGCAAAAAAACCTTATTTACAGCTGCTAACAGTGCAATTCGAACCCACTTTTTCCCCGAATGCAAGTTAACAGCAACATGACCCAAACCATGTACCCACTCACCTGGACCAAAGTATCATAAAGATGTGTTGCCCATTAAGTCACCAGGGAAGAGCATCCTAAAGGAACAGAAGAGTCAGTCAATTTTCACACAGTATACTGCTAAAGAACTCCTGGGGCATATACACATGCACTGATGGATTGTTAAGGAATACATTTACAGTAAGTTGCTGAAAAATCACTGAAAGTGAAATTCACAGCATACTAGTGCCAGCATCAAAAGTCTATGATCAGAGAACTTCCATTAATTCAAAAAACTTGAGGATAAGAAATTAATCTGTATATCCCCAAAGAAACATTAGGATTTTACGAAAACATTCTGGCATGGCCAACAATCAAGTGTGAGCATGATGTACTGTAATTCTGATAGCCAGTGTTCCTTAACTGTTACTGAGTAACACACATTTTCCGTTTTTTTATTTTTTATTTTAAAAAGGAAACAGGTCCACCAAGTTGTTTCTAATAGTGTTCTCTCCATTATGTACACTTTTTTAATATTTTAGAAATACAGCGTTTTGAGCCAAGTATATAGGCTATACTATACAGTCGTATGGTTACCTCACCACATGCAGCAGCAGTAGTAGTGGATTTATCTGCCAGCAGCTGATCAGGGGTATGTAATGTTAATATGCAAGGCTGATAAATGATGATCAAACAACTGATCAGCATTCAGGGCTGTCACCCAGATGGCAGATTTCTTATCAATTGTTTACCTACCTGTAGCCTTTTCCTAAATGATTTCAAAGAACTCTGAAATGATGGATGATGATGGTTATTGTTTTAATGGGCCAAAATTTAGGTCATCAGTCCTCGCCAATAAATGAAGATGTCTTAATGACTGATAATAGCTTGATATAAAAACATTTGTTTACATTAGAATATGTTTTCACTGTAAAGTGCTATGCAAAGTATTTATCTATCATGGAGAACAGGCTTCAATTCTTGGGCAGTCTTCTTGGCTTACATCTTCCAAATTTGAATTTGGTGTTTAATATAGTAAAGAAGTTTCACACCACCAGGTCTGTTCTTAACAAACAGAAAAATACAAGGCAACTGCTGAGATTTGCCAAGTGTCTACAAATTGTTTAGGAGATGCCAACATGTTTTAGAGCTGAGGGATGTCAGCTTGAGCATCTCCTTCAATGCCAGGTAAATTTTCACCAGAAGTAGCTTTCTACGACTGCTATTTAGGCGCTGAGTAGTGTGCAGATATGATGCACATTTTACAGGCCAACTGACAAATGTCAATACAGCCTTGGCTTGAGTGATACTGCTGTACAGTTACAAAATTGAGACCTGTAACACAACCGAAAACTACATAAAGAGGGTCGGATTACAGTTTTTTGTCTGTCTGCAAAATATGTTGTACCATTTCAAAAACATTTTTTTTTAACATTGTACTTGTTATCAATAAAGAAACCATTAAGATTGGCACTAAAAATAGTACAGTAGTCTCGATTATCCGACCTAAACGGGACCTGGAGTACGTCGGATCACCGAAAATGTCGGATAATACAGAATAACTCTGAAAATGAACTGAAACAAACAGGAAGGCTATACTCTAGTACTAAAATAATGACATGTTTTACGGCACTCTATTTATTGAATTATCAATTAAATTGTACATTACATGCAGTATTGAACGAAAACATTCCAAATGTCTTACGAAAATAAACTTGTCAACAATGTCTGCTTGCCGGCTGATCCACGTTTTCTTGCTGCGAGATTGACAAAATATCAACACCTCTGTTGTGCTTGCTTCCGACTGTTGCTCAACGTAGGTTAACGCCATTTCCAATGCACTTAATCCTTCACTCTGAATCAGTGTTTTCTCCTTTTGCTCTGCAATGCCTCATTCTTCTTCTTCATCATCCTCATTTTCATTAGCTTTCACAAAATCAATAATATCAGAGTCAATTAGTTCAAACTGCTGATCTTGTGCACACCACTTACTCACATCTTCAACCATAGCATCCTTACAGCCAGGAATGCAATTCAGTAAAGGCACAATATTTTCCATGCCTTCTTGTACCACATCCTCTCGATATTCAACCTCACTCAACAATTTGTTCTAAGACTTTGCTAATGTCGTTGTTTCATCTTCTTCCCAATACTGCGCTATCCAGTATGCCACATCTTTCATGTTGATTCGTTTTAACTTTTCTATCATGTCGTTGCCATTTTCTATTTCCTCTATCAGGGATGAAAGGAGTTTCCGCCGATATTTCCTCTTCAATGTTTCCAAGTTGTTCTTTATTTGGGTGTGATGGTGTGTTGTCTAGTAGAAGAAGAGCTTTTCTAGGGAGATTGTTCGAAGCTAGATATTTTTCTACATCTGGAAAAACTGTGGAAAAATCCAGTCTTTAAAGATATCAGCAGACATCCAGGCAGCCTTCTGATTCGTGTAATGGACTGGAAGAGCATTAACAGAAATGTTTTGAAATGCCCTGTGCTTCTTTGCTTTACCAATCATAAACAATTTTGCTTTTAAGTTCCCAGTAACATTACTACAGGCAAGAACAGTGACTCTTTCCTTACTACGCTTGTAGCCAGGTGCAGACGTCTCTGCTTTGGCTGGAAGAGTTTTTGATGGCAGCATCTTGAAATTTAGCCCAGTCTCATGACAATTAAAAATCGGATCACCGGGTAATCCTTCATCAAGAATTATTTCCTGAAATTCCTTTTTAAATTTCACAACCTCATCAGATTTAGCTGACAGTTTTTCTCCACAGATATCAAGCTGTCTAATGCCGTACCGTATTTTCCACCGATCATACCACCCAGCACTGGCAGTAAAATTAGGGTCCTCTTCATTAAACTCCTTCTGGAAATACACCGCCTTTTCTTGCAGAATAGGGCCAGATATTGGCAGGCCTTTTTCTCGGTGTTCAGTGAACCAAAGAAATTGTGCTTCACTTATTTTGTCGTACTCACATTTTTTCATTGTTTTTCTCTTCTCTGGTAGAGCACCACTTTTCAATTCCTTCCCTCTTTTTTCCAGTCTCCCACTGTAACACGTCCAGCACCATAATGTGAAGCCACTTTTTGAAGAGATTCCCCTTTGTCCAGTTTCTTTAAAGCACTAAAATTGTTCTCCATAGAAACAATCACTTTCTTCCATTTACTCGCCATACTCACAGAGGATATGAAAACTATAACATCCGCATCCGATCAATACTACAATGAACAATGACAGAAGACTCACTGCACCCGTCCTTGAGAAAAAACGCTCCTACTACCAGCAGTCAGACCAGTGCTTGTCCCACGGTCGCACCTTCCACATCGGGTGTCCCTGAATTTAAGTTAAAATTAAGTCTACTAGTGTCGGATAACACAGAATGTCGGATAAGCGAAGGTCGGATGAGCGAGACTCTACTGTATGTTTATTGGTCAGTACATTACCTTACATTGAAGCACAGCGAAACCTCGGAATGCGAGTAACTTGGTCCATGAATGTTTTGCAAGACGAGCAAACATTTTAAATAAACTGTAACTTGATAAGCGAGTGAGGTTCCGCAATATGAGCGTCACGTGTGCCTACGTTTTCCCCTCCCCTGTTCGTTTGTTTTGAATGGATGAACGAGGTCTTTGGTTCTGCAGTGAAGAAATACCTTGGACAATGCTCCTGTTCATCCTCCATGCCTTGAGGCCTTGAGGACGACTTACTGGAGGAATTCAAGTTCGTTAAGGTTAAGTTTCTTCCTCCCAACAGTACTCCACTACTCTAGCCTATGCATCAACAAGTCATTTCGAATTTCAAGAAGCTATACACCAAAGCACTATTTCAAGTGATGCTTCGAAGTGACCGAAGAAACAAACCTTACCCCCCGAGAGTTTGGGAAAAATCATTTCCCCAACGTGAACTGCCTGAAGATCATTGATAAAGCCTGGGATGAAGTCACCAAGAGAACTCTTACTTCCGCTTGGGGAAAGCTGTGGCCTGACTGTGTTCTTGGACGTGACTTTGAAGGGATTGTTGGTGACAATGAGCCGCCGATTGTCGATGAAATTGTGTCCTTAGGGAAGACTATGGGACTGGAGGTGAATGACATGGACATTCAAGAGCTGGTGGAAGAACATAGCCAGGAACTGACCAACAACAAGCTGATGGATCTGCATCGCAAACAACAGGAGGAGGTTATGGAGATCTCGTCCGGGGAGGAGGAGGAGGAGGAGGAGGAGGAGGAAAAGTCAGTGGAAACTCTGACCACAACTGAGATTCGAGAGAAATGCAAAATGTGGAAAACGGCGCAAAATTTTGTAGAAAAACACCACCCGAATAAGGCTGTAGCAGCGCGAGCGATGAATCAGTTCAATGACAATGCAATGTCACATTTTCATGAAATCCTCAAAAAGAGGCAAAATCAAGTCATTGGACAGGTTCCTCGTTAAAGTTGCATGAAAAGAAAAACAATTCCAGTGAGCCAACAGATAGCAGTGATTCCGTTAGTGAAATTCGTGCTACACAGTAACTCTTCTCGTGTCATCTCTCGTCTCCCGCACACCAACAATGATTCTATTATAAGGAAAAGTGCACTTTAATTTTGTTTTAGAAATGGTATGCAAATAAATTTTTTTGTGTTGTGGACGAATCATCCGCGTTTCAATTGTTTCTTATGGGAAAACTTGCCTTGATATACAAGCGCTTTGGATTACAAGAAAGTTGCCGGAACGAATTATGCTCGCAATCCAAGGTTCTACTGTAATGATGAACACTGATGCATAAAAAATTTTTTATAACAAAGTTTAACAGGAAAGAATGTCCCTAAACTTTGTGCAAGGACTTTGAAATATTTAGCACCATAATATGTATTATAGACTATGAATCTAATGTTAGATCCATATTGACAGTTGAACTTCTTAAAAAATATTATAGCACTGACTAGGAGGATATTATCATAATTTTGTATAATTTTGTAAAAACCCAAAATATGTAGACGAGAAAAATGGATCATGGACTTACCCCTCGATCACCAAAGAAAAGCTTAGAATTCTTAACATGGATGACCTAGTATTGCCAATACATTCATTCGACTGCGAGGCCTAAGAAGACTTGTACCTGAAGAACGATGTTCTTATGGAACTCAGAATCATGAAATATGTCCCCATGAGGAACTATGTTTGTTTCCAAATATCCACAGAAAAAAATTGTATCAAGGAAGAGTATGATGAATAATTACTTGATGAGGTCCGATAAATGAAAAGCATTTAAATAATTTCCTATAATCATTGAACCATTTTAAATTTTAGGTCGATTTTCACAACTTCTTCACGGTAAAAGTTGCCCTATGTTATATCTTTCTGTCTTGTGCACATTCTTCCAATGTTTTAAGTTTGTCCATTCTATACAAATAATAAAGCATGAAATATCAAAAAAAATTATAAAACTACACAGAAATCTGGAAGTTTATTGCAGATATATCACATCCAACACAAACAACCAAGTCATGAAGAGAAAAGTGCCCAATAACTGAATTATGGATTTACGTTCATCTTCCTATCAAGTAATTAAGCCAAATTGCAAAGTGTATTTGTATCATACTGTACAAGACTTCAAAAGGAGCTCTTGCAAATTTTTTAGAAAGTTCATAATAGTTCACAATGATCAATACTAACCTGAATTTTTAGTCAATATCAATACATTACAAAGACCACAGTACACAAAGTCATATATACCAACAGATGTGCAACCGAGTAACAAAAGTATTTCTGCTATTATCATGCACAAAGGCAGAACATGATTAGCTTTATTGTGATATGGAAATAAAGAACGAGGCAAAAATGCATGTTTTTCACAGCTATTATTTTGCATTTTCAACAAAGATTTCAAGACTAAGACCTCAGAGATTCACAGATTTAGCACAGAAAGGGGGTAAAGCAATAGTGCTGACAAGAGGAGAAAAGGAAGGGAAAGGACTGATAAAAATAAAGGGATAAAACCTTGAAATTGTGAAGAGCTTCAAGTACTTGGGAAAAAGACTGATGAAGGATGCAGGACTGGACATGGAGATCATTAAAAGAGTTCAGAAGGGGAGGGTATTCTATCAGTGTGTGAGAAACCAGGTGTGGAGCAAGGGAGTTTGTGAAGAGGTGATGTAGAAGACGTACTACTACCCAATACTGACATATTATGCAGCAGAGATCTGGACACTGACAAAATGACAGGAGAATAACATCCAGGCCAGTAAAATGAAATTTTTAAGAGGTACAAGAGGAAAGACAAGAAGTGACAGGACAGAGTAAGGAATGAGGACATCAGGCAGGAAATCGGAGAGGAAAACCTTATCGGCAGAATGGAGAGGAATAAACTTAGATGGTTGGACATGTTAAGAGTATGGAAGAGGTAAGGATGCTGAAGTGGATGGTGGAGACCCAGATAGGAGGAGGGATGAAGGAGGGCAGACTAAGATGGTTGAAAACAATCGAGAATAGTATAATTAAAAGAAATATGGATTGGAACACAGTTAAGGAGGAACAATTGTGGTTGGATAGAGGAAGATGGAAAGGTGCCACAAACATCCCAACCCAGCAGATGAGGGAAATGGATGGACTTGTTTTACATTTGAGTCATATGAAGATGATACTTGTTTCATATTTGAGTCACATGGAGAAGGAATTTTGTATAATACCATAATTGTATGTACAAAAACACCAGCGAAGGACTTCAAAAAGGACAAGGTGACAGTAAAACAAGAAAATTCTCTCCCTGAGGAAAGTAGTTAACTACTTTATTGCCTTAGGTACTTCTAATATACAAACAATGAGCTCAAATAAAAATTATTATTTGAGAAAGTACAAAATTTCATTAATATGCTAACTATCAGTCTTTCAATACTACTGATGTCTGCAATGGCATTCCTCAAGAACTGATACAAGTTTTAATTCAAAACTTCAGAATTCTGGTATTTTGATTTTTATACCAGCAAAATGTTAGAACACAATATGTGTAATCCCATACATCTCTTTGGCAGAAAAATGTAATCCTGAGAAAATACAATGACTTCCCAAAACACGTTAGGGTGTATAAATGTCAAAACTGCTAGTGAAGTCTAGTAACACAGGATACAAATAGATGCATGAACAGTATCGAGTAGTAAATCAGTTCCAGAAATGCACCACTATAAACACTGTGCATATGATATTTAAAAAAAATATTCCCATGCATTCTTTACTCTTATAAGATGATGAATATTTTGGAAATACTGAGGTTTACACTGATAGGAAAATGAGCTTTTATTTTAAAAAATTGCAGGACTTGAGTTTTCTTTCCATAAAATTTCCAGTCAGTTGCCAAAATATTCAGCACAGTAAAATTATTAGTTCCTGCACACTAAGATATTTTCAGTCATTCAAGTAATGATAAAAACTTGAGATATTTCATTTAAATAAAATAAACTCCTTGAAGATTTAAGAGAAGTCACAGTAATACACAAGCAATACCATGACATAACATATTACAATTATACTTAAGTTTCAGTTAATAATGATCAGAATACCTGTACACTGTATGATGAAATGTCCATGACAACACCCAAAGAAATACAATTATTTTCAGCACTGAATTAGATTTCAAATTATAAATTTCATTACATTCTGAAATGTTAGTTTATAAGACCATATTTATTAGTATCCCTTTAATAAATAATGTTACTTATTTTTACATCCCATTAATTACTTTTGCAGTTTTCGGAGACACTGAGGTGCCAGAATTTAGTCCTGTGGGAGTTCTTTTCTGTGCCAGTAAATCTACCGACGCAAGGCTGACATATTTGAGCTCCTTCAAATACCACCGGACTGAGTCAGGACAGAACATGCCAAGTTGGGGTCAGAAGGCCAGCGCCACAACCATCTAAACCACTCAGCCTGGCATATTAGTATCTCTGATTTATTAGCAAGCTGTACCGAAGATTAAACTCAAGGCAGCTTAGATTTGGTGGAGAATTCTCAATAAAGATTTAAATCCAAAGTGATCATGAAACACAGACACATAAGCTTGAAAAAATTGTATGCATGTGCCACTCAGCAGGTGCAGTAGGCGGAGCTGGGAGGGAGGGTTTTGTATTTAATGGTCAGTATAAATCAATACATACAACTACATTATTTATGCCAATTTACATTACGATACTCCAAAACATTTCCCCTTTCAAAGCAACAGAAAATGTGCAACCTATTTTAACAGCATGTAGGTAGTGGTCAAGCTCAAAACTAGACAGGGGAAGATATCTAGCCGTTTTCTTTGAAATTTCATTTCCCATACAAAGCATATGCTGGCCTAATACTGTACCAATAGAAATATTTTTTAAAGTACCGGTATAGGCTACATATTTCTGTACTATGTCAATTGTGAGTAGGCACTGCTATTTTGAAGGTTATATATATATATATGAAATCTTGCAGATTCATTTATAAATCTTGTTAAAATTACTTAAGGATAAGAAGAATATATTATTTAAGAATAATGAAGTATTAAAAAAATTCCACCATGGTTATGCACCTCCAATGACATTTTGTTTTCGTATGAGTTCACTTGAATAAACTTTAAGAAAATACTTTAAGCTCCCTGTGAATAACAATAATTACTATTAAAATAATATTTTATTATTATTATTATTATTATTATTATTATTATTATTATTATTATTATTATTATTAATAAACAAATGCAATGAAAATAAGAAACACATGGCAAAATGCTTGTTCAAAAATTTGAAAACAATTGCATGACTAGCCCTTCAAGTCTATTCTATTTGAATGAACGATTTTCAAACATACAGAAGAGAATCCATTATTTGTATAGCCTATCTTGTTTATCAGAAAAATTAGTTTGCTGTACAGGTATGATGAACATGACAGGGAACCTAGCATCTAAAGACACAGAAATCATTCAGTCCTCAACAATGAAGTAAACCTACAGTAATTTAAGAATGAAATAACACAGTTGTCAAGTGGCCTGGACTATAAAAAGTCAAAAGTTGAAATTCTTTGTAATAGTTATGTGGCCAGTACCATGGAATGAAGTAATTGCCACTATATCATATGACTGATATCACTATCAAGGAATTCCTCTGAGGTCAGGAAATACCCTCACCAAACATGTTGCAAGATATCTGCATATTAAGGATACCTGCATGTGAAAAGTTATCATTTAGGTCAACATTCTGGTTTCACTTCTTTGAATAATGTAAGCTTTCCTGAATCCAAAAATACATCATTTTAAGTTCCTCCATAAAAAGTGTATGTACGTTAAAAGGCTATATAAATATGGCTGTACCACTGCCACTCTCCTTTAGTTGACAATTAACATTATACCGTATTTCTCTGAAACCAAAACAACATTTTTCCCCTCAGAATCCCATGTGAAAAATCAAGGGTCGTCTGGCATTCACAACCTAACAGTAATGAAGGCCACTGCCAGCTGCCACGGTAATCGCACTGCTTCCCTCCACCCCCGCCCATGTGCGCAAAACTCGTTGACCATCAACGTCCGTGACTTTAAAATACATCGTTAGCTGCGGCAACCGGTTGTACAGTGCCTCTGTGTAATATCACTGGTTCATGGGAAATAGTAATGAGAGAATGACATTCCATTAGCCTCTACAAAAAGTTTCTCAAATCCGCAGAATGGCATCAAAACATGCAAGCTTCGAATTCTTAACAAGGCCACAGTTAATCAGTGGCCGAGTTATAATGCGTCTACTGCACCTGATGCTTAGTAAAATTAACAGTTTTATAGACAGCAAGAATATTTTCAAGATGGATTGTCGTACTGCAGTCGCGCATGGAACAGGTATTGTCAGCAAATTTTCAACGGGTTCTCATCGATATCATGATGCCAATTTTAAGTTAATGGTTATTAAACACGTGGAAATGAAGGATAATTGAGTAGCTGCAAGAAAATACAGCATAACTAAAGCCAATGTTCGGCGTTAACGTGAAGACAAAGATAGCTTAAAAAATGTGTACTGTACAAAACCCGCAACAAGGATGTCTTAAAGAAGTCAAAGATGAAATTGTCAGGTATGTGCGCGAAAAACGCAAGGATGGAATGGCCATACCACGTCGCAATAAATTCAATGACCTTCAAAGTCCACGCCTTTATTATACATCACTAGCCGCTGAAGTCGGCCCAAGCCGGCAAGCGAGATGTGCGTTTAGCAGCAGCCGGTTGTATGTGATGCTTAGTACCAGTACTGTCTTTTAAACAGCAGGAATATTTTCCTGATGGATCGTCATATTGTAGAGACGTGGAACAGGTATTGCCGGCAAATTTTCAACGGGTTCTCTTCAATATTACGATGCCAATTTTAAGTTAGTGGTCATTAAACTCACAGAAATAAAGAACAATTGTGCAGTAGCAAGAAAATACGGCATAACTAAAGATGATGTTCGGTGTTGGCATGAAGACAAAGATAGTCTAAAAAATGCGTACTGTACAAGAAAGGCGTTCATATGATTTTACAAAGCACTTTTAAGCCTGATTAAATATTTTTGAAGGAAAAAGTGGGGGTAGTCTTGCATTCAGGGTCGTCTTGGCTTCGGAGAAATACGTCATTTTCAAAGGTGAAATTTTTAATCTTTACATTTTCTTTTCTTAAGAGCCATAACAGTTAGGAGCAATCAAACTCAGTTCATTTCTTTAATTGCCTAAAAGCTACAATGAAGACTTTAAAAAGTATATTTTTCCCCAAAATGTTAGTAACCTGTGGCACTTGACACCCCTTCATATTTTTTGGGAGACTTATTTTCATCTTGAGATTCCATTTTAACAGCAAAAAATATTTTGAGGATACATTTGTAAGTCTTTATTGTAGGTATATGTGTTACTGACTTGTAAAAAAAAATATATATATATATATAATACGGTACCTTCCATGAAAATTGTACCTAAAGTTGTAGCAGAAATGTGAATTTTTCAATGTGATTTATTGCTATTCACATCACTGTTGATGAACTAAGGGAGATAGACAATTTATATTATGCATATATTATACCATAGTTGATGTTAAAAGGTCAGCAATATTTTGTAGTCTTAGAACAAATAGTTTCTTAGATATGAACGTATAAAACAGGCCTTACAACATGGAAGTTTCACATCCAGGTGCCCTTAAATAGCTAGCTGACCTAATGAAGTTGGTTTAAAGTCGCATAAACACACTGAAAGTTTTTGGTGATGCAAGGATGGGAAAGGGCTAGGATTCAGAGGGTACAGCCCCAGCATTTGCCTGGTGTAAAAACGAGAAACCACAGGAAACCATCTTCAGGACTGCCAATGGTGGGATTCAAACCCACTATCTTCCGACTGCAAGCTCACAGCTACGCGACCCTAACCGCACGGCCAACTCGTTCGGTCATGAAGCGTTATAAGCAAATTATCACAAAATAATTTATTCTATCATACTACCTATTCAATACACGCCATGTGCTACATGGGTGAAATTTACATAATACTATGTACACTTCTTAGGAACATGTTTCGCCCCTTGTTAAGGGCATCATCAGCCTGTAGGTAACCTTAAGGTCAAAAGTCCGGATCATTAACCAATCATACAAGGAATACACTGAAAATACGTTACACTTTAAAATCATCTTAAGCTAACATGCTACAATTATAACGTAGAAAAATGCCTATGACTAACCAATCATACAAGGAATACACTGAAAATAATAATTTCCACTTTAAAACATCTTAAGTTAACATGCTACAATTATAATATAGAAAAATGTCTATTACAAACTAAGAGTATTGAGAATAAATAGTGTCTGTACTCATGGGAAATAATTTTTTTTAAATGTAAATGAAAACTGAAGAATATTTTAACAAAGAATTCTGTATCTGAACTTGATACGAAAACGATGTCCAATAGTTATAAACAACAGCTAGAGATTGAGAATAATTTGGGTAAGTTGAGTGTTGAGAATTAAATGCTGTAACATTTGAAAATTGATCGTATGTTTTTTCTCTTTACGTGACAGACACTATTTATTCTCAATACTCTTAGTTTGTAATAGACATTTTTCTATATTATAATTGTAGCATCTGCCTGCTGTCATTTCTTGATGGATACAGTACTTTTGCATCCATCTCTTGGAAGAGGCCAGAGTAAAGTGTAGCTTCCACCGAAGTCCCAGTCAACATCCACGGCTGTGACAATATGGAAGTTGCTGGGGTGTGGGTAGTGCTGAGTAATGACATTCAGAGCACGACTAGTGCATCTCAGTGTTATGAAAGGTGCTGCCCATAGGGTCAGTCGTGCTGCAATAGTACTTTCTGGCCCAGTGAGGAAAGCAATGGCAAACTACCTCACTCCTCATCTTGCCTAGTACGCCTCATTTTGGTGCTGCCATTGGTTTTTGGGGTTTCCATATAACTGCATAACCTTTGCTGGTGCTATTTGAGGATCCAACCAGCCTCTGGGCTGATGACCTAACAGACAGACAATTGTAGCATGTTAAATTAAGATGTTTTAAAGTGTAACTTATTATTTTCAGTGTATTCCTTGTATGATTGGTTAGTCATAGGCATTTTTCTACGTTATAATTATAGCATGTTAACTTTAGAAGATTTTAAAGTGTATCATATTTTCAGTGTATTCCTTGTATGACTGGTTAATGATTCGGACTTCTGACCTTAAGGTTACCTACAGGCTGATGATGCCCTTAACAAGGGGCAAAACATGTTCTTAAGAAGTGTACATAGTATTATGTAAATTTCACCCACATAGCACGTGGCATGTATTGAATAGGTGGTACGATAGAATAAATTATTTTGTGATAATTTGCTTTTAGTCAGCTTCAATACGGACCAACCATGAGAATTGTCTCTTGCAACATGAAGGGTTAATCATCATAAGTAACTCCCATCTGAGTTAAGAGGAGAATATCATTAAATAACGGTGTATATAACAAATGAACATTAAGAGAATAAATACAATCATTTAAACAATCCTATGGTCTGGTCTAGCTCATCTATTCCTTCTCAGCCATACTTTTTAGAGGTCTAAGTGGCCTGTGCTGTATTTTCAATTACCGAGAAGTAATCCCTTATCCTGATCCAATACTGTAAATGCATCTGTATTCCTTAACAACAGATAAAAAACACAGATCTAAAGGGGAGTCACCATGGGAGTTAAACTACATAAAACCCCCAAATGTAAAGATAATGATACACTGTAGGTTTCAGGTTAGAAGGTTTTCATGATCCTTTTACATCAACATTAACACATCCAGTTTTGTTTCACTAGCCAAGTATTTATATGTAATACCTCCCTCTCTGCTTTCTATAATCATGCAAAAATACAAGATTTGTGAAGAGGTACAACACAGCAAAAACAAATACTCAGCATAAAAAAAGGTGGGGTTAGGTTGATGAGACATTTCCTCAAGGAATCAGGACACCAAACACTAGAATATCCTCATCAGGAAGAAGATACAATTATTTCTGTATGCAGGAGAATGTGAAATCAATGAATTCATTCAGTCAAAGAAGTACGATCATTTCAGCCAATGAGAGTTGATGTAGTCAGCACATAAATTGCATATAGGGTTCTTCTCTTGGTACCTTATTAAGTAGTTATGTGATGCAGGAGAGAGAAAAAAAAAAAGAAGAATGTTCAGGGACAGAGTTGAAATGTTAACACATCCATAAAATATTTCAGATACATGTCCAAATTTAGGGGACAATGAAAATACTTAAAATACTCCAGAGGCTAAGCACAATCTGGAAGAGCACACTTCTTCAATATTAACATTCAGTCTCGTCAATCCCTTCAACATTATGTATTTGAACTGAGTGCACGTTATCACACCGGGATTGTTCTTGTTCAAGTTCAACATACTGCCAACTGAAATGAAACTGGCACTGACTTACTTCCACTCTAATCACTGTCACTTCCAGAATTTTTGCCATCTGCAAGCAAAAAACATGAGCATAACTTGATGCACAATGAGCTTACAAGCAACTAACAAAATAAATAACCAAAGCTCTTAGAAAAATAGACATTTCTAAGACCAAATAAATATAAAATGTTGAAATTTAAAAACATTGAATACCATAAAGATCAAGAAACCAGCATATAGTTTCACATACCAGAGCCTTTACTACGGGAACGACTAGAACGACGAGACCCAGCATCGCTACCAGAACCAGATTTCCTAGACCCTGGTGAGCCAGATCTGTAACAATGGTTTATCAGTTAGGAGGGAAAACACTTGTTATTGTGATTTTAAAATTAGTAGAACATAAAGATGTGCAGAAATTACTTTTTTGATGAAAGAGCAAGAAGATAAAGTTTACAACATGTCCAAAAAAACCAAAGAGGTAATCACAAAGAAATGTTTTCTTTAATTTGTGTCAGACGCAATTGGAACATTATAAAAAAATACATACCATATTTACTCGCCTACAACACCCCGCTGCATTAATTTTTAACTATTATCGAGGTAAATATAATTGGAAAAAAAAAAAAGTAATCAGAGGAATAAAATTGCAGCAAATGCAACATTTCAGTTAACAGTAAAACCCATGCTTCTGCCCAACCTGCACTGCCTAGGCACTCTCTCGCCCTACCCTCAATTTCTAAATGCTCTTCCAGCTTCTGAACTCTGTGTCCCGCGTGGCCAATGTAGTGCATAATTAGGATGCATCCACAAGCAGAAGTGAAAATGAGCAAGAACAGATGTTTCACAGCATCTTTCAACAAGTTGAATGTGTTAGAATATGCTGCAGAAAGTGAAGTGAGATCAGCAAGTCACAAATAAGAAGTTCAGCTGTATATGATTCGTAATTGGTGATGCTAGAAACAATTGGGAGCAAAACAAAACAAAAACAAAAAAATCCCTCCCCAGTGTGAAGGAAAGAAAATACAAAAATGTGAACATAAAAGTTCTTAAGTAGGTTAATAGAAGCAAGAGGCAATGGCAAAGTTGTAAATCAGAAAATGATACAGTTTAAAGTACGACAAGTTGCATGAAGTCTTGGTATAGCGGGGAAAGATTTTAAAACAAGTAGATGTTTCTCTGAACACTTTTGTGCCAAAAGGGACTAAGTTTGCAGAGAAGGACATATGCCAGCGGCTTCCATTATATTGCACCGACAAAGTGATCAAATTTCACTGCTCTGTCGCAAGGCTCCTAACACTGCAACACTGCGCAGCCTAGGAATCCACATTTAAATCTGAGAATTTCATTTTGTCCGTATTGAACTGAGAATGGAAGATAGGAAACTTAAAAGGGTCCACCTTTTCAATACAAAAATGTTACAGTTTATTTACAACATATATTTACACTTGGAACTAGTTTCGACGCTGTTTGGCGTCATCTTCAGCCAAAATGTGGGAAATAGGCTAGCATGTAGACATTTATATTACACAAGGCATTAGATTAAACAATACACATCTTACGAGGAGATAAAAACAGGGACGAATGTAGAAACAAATGAATCGTTGAGAAAACAAAAGTTATAAATATTAAAAATAACCTTAACCACACATCTTGCAGTGCGAAAATATTTGCCTTGAATGATTCTTGAATATAAAACGCACGCGCACACATTTCTGAAGAGCCAGCAGGCAGGAAAAAGTAAAGTGAAACCTTAAGAGTTCTTCTGAGAAGAGTTCATCATTTTTTCTATGTTCCGACTAACTAATAAACTACAGACCAAGCCCCTTATATAAATGATCTCAATTTATCCAACAATTTCTTAATAAACATTATAAATTCTCATCAAATAAATCCACAGGAACACTGTAAGTGAACAAACTAAACAGTTTCAAGCTTCAACCATATCATTCAATGCACTCCTTTGATATAGTCAATATGTATCCCAGTATAAAAACCAACTCATTATTCCCGATCATCGAAAAGAACTTACTTGCTAACAATCAACTAAGTAAACTAGAAGTTCAAGACTTTATGACCATATTAAGATTACTAATTAACAATAACTATTTCACATTCAATAAGATCATTTACAAACAAGATGGTTTGGCTATGGGTTCACCAGCCTCAGGAATTTTAGCAGAGATCTACCTTGATTTCCTAGAGCACACCGCCATCGACAATAACATCAAATTTGCTAATATCCAATTCTGGGCTAGGTACATAGATGACACATTTATAATCCTAGATGAACGCTCCATAGACGCGCCATCCACCCTCAAAAACCTTAATAACATTGATCATGACATTAAATTTACCTTAGAATCAGAGATAAACAACTCCATCAACTTCCTAGACCTAACAATCAATAGGCACCCCTCTTCGTTCCCATATAGTATCTATAGAAAGCCCACTCAAACGGCCACTACTATAAGAAATGACTCACTACACCCCCAAACACACAAAGCGGCTACATATAATAGCTTAGTAGAGCGAGCATTCAAAATTCCGATGTCAAGAAAAAACTTAAATAAAGAATTGAACACCATTCGCTCTATAGCAAAATTTAATGGATCCAAAAACCACCCTAATAAAAGACAATACTAACACTGCCATGTTTTCCACATTTACCTTCAATAAAGAAATTTACAACGTCACTAACGTTCTTAAAAAACACAACATTAAAATAGCCTTTTGTACTAACAATAGAAGCACAGAGATCCTACACAACTCTTCATCAATAAATAAAATTAGTCCTTTTTCTAAATCAGGTGTATATAGGTTTTCTTGCCAAGACTGCAAAAGTTCTTACCTAGGGCAAACAGGACGCAGCTTTAAAATCAGATATGCAGAACATGTCAATGCCATAAAACACAACCGTTTTTCCGCGGTCGGCCTACATATAAAAGAATTTAAGCACAACTTTACTGAAATAAATCAAGATCTTGAGGTATTAAATATTCTAAACAAAGGTTCTTTCCTAGACGTCACTGAAAACCTCTATATTCATTTAGACCAATATTTCAATCCCAACCTAAACTTAAATGATATCTCAGAGAAACCAAAGATCCTATTCGACTTTCTCATTGAATTTTTCAAAAACATGAATATCCCGAAAAACAGATCTGTCTTTCACATTATGCATAATACTTTGTCACGCCACACACTTTCACCACATCACCCTCCATATTTCCCCTCCTTCCACTCCTCCTCCCCTACCGCTCCTTCCCTCTCCCCTCCTAATCCAACAATGGCCGCTCCCCAGACCTAAACTATCCAACACGCTCTGTTCCTCTTCATCTCGCGCCATAGCTTTACCGCCTTATGTCCCGCAATAAACATCATAGAAACCTGCCCCCACCCTACACGTAACGCTGCAACAATACACCACAAATACTGGCACAGTCAACCTCCAAACTCTCAGAAAACGTATTCCTTAATACCAATTTTATATTCTTGTCGAGCTGAATACCGGACCTGTGAAGATTACAAGATTATTTTGTGCATCTACAGAATGGTGGTGTTAATGAAGCTATGTAATATAGAGAGAGACTTTCAAAAGGTGGTTAAATGAAGAAGTTATATCATGTTCAAGATCATGCTTTCAAGTCTCTGCACAGTATTTAAAATACAATTTACCGTTGGTCTTTATAGCTATTGTTGAGAGTGAAGGAGAATTTCCTGTTGTGTATGTTTATCAGGAACTCAAGGGAGACTTCATTAGTTAGTCGGAACATAGAAAAAATGATGAACTCTTCTCAGAAGAACTCTTAAGGTTTCACCTTACTTTTTCCTGCCTGCTGGCTCTTCAGAAGTGTGTGCGCGTGCGTTTTGTATTCAGGAATCATTCAAGGCAAATATTTTCGCACTGCAAGATGTGTGGTTAAGGTTATTTTTAATATGTATAACTTTTGCTTTATCAACGATTCATTTGTTTCTATATTCGTCCCTGTTTTTATCTCCTCGTAAGATGTGCATTGTTTAATGTAACACCTTGTGTAAAAAATTGGGTTAAATGAAGAAGTTATATCATGTTCAAGATCATGCTTTCACGTCTCTGCACAATATTTAAAATGCTATTTACCGTTGGTCTTTATAGCTATTGTTGAGAGTGAAGGAGAATTTCCTGTTGTGTATGTTTATCAGGAACTCAAGGGAGACTTCATTAGTTAGTCGGAACATAGAAAAAATGATGAACTCTTCTCAGAAGAACTCTTAAGGTTTCACTTTACTTTTTCCTGCCTGCTGGCTCTTCAGAAATGTGTGCGCGTGCGTTTTGTATTCAGGAATCATTCAAGGCGAATATTTTCGCACTGCAAGATGTGTGGTTAAGGTTATTTTTAATATTTATAACTTGCTTTCTCAACGATTCATTTGTTTCTACATTCGTCCCTGTTTTTATCTCCTCGTAAGATGTGTATTGTTTAATGTAACGCCTTGTGTAATATAAATGTATACATGCTAGCCTATTTCCCACATTTTGGCTGAAGATGACGCCAAACAGCGTCGAAACTAGTTCCAAGTGTAAATATATGTTGTAAATAAACTATAACATTTTTGTATTGAAAAGGTGGACCCTTTTAAGTTTCCTAGGAATCCACATTTTGCACATTTAGTCATGTGACCTGTAAGCTGTGGTAATGGAGGAGAGAGCTGATATGAAATTAATTTAATATGCTAATTAACTTTTTGCATAAATAAAGCATAGATTTAAATAACTATTTTGTGTGTTGATTTAGAGATACTACATGTTCCTACTTTTAAATGATGCCCAAGCTGAAAATTAGGGGGGTAAAGGGATGTTATAGGTGAGTAAATACAGTAAATACAGTATACTAATTAATTAAAATTAACCCAAAACTGGGCTATGTCAACAGCATTTTTTTGTCTTGAACAATAGATGTATTTTTTCAACATGTTAAGAGCTATCATGTGCACCGATCATGTGTAGAATGGTTTTATCATCTCTGCACTCACACAGGCTCAACTCAATAGGAAATACCCATTTCATGATTTTATACTTCAATCTCCTCACACAGTCATGCAGCCAATTCAGTATACTCCATACAGACCATTCTTGCTCATGATCAGGCAGTAAACAACTCAATGTTCTTGGCCAGCTATATGAACTCACCTTCCATAGTTCAAGTGCACTCTTTGGAGGTTGGGAATATACAGTACATGAGCTGCATTGGTCGTCTCTTTTATCCTTTCTTTCAGAGCAGCATTTCTGCATCAGAATTTTGATGGAAGGATACCAATCTAGAAAAATATTTTTGTTTAATGGAATCAAGTTCAGACATCCTATGATCAGCTTAGTTGTTTGGTTTAAGATAACTTGTTTAGCATGTTTCAATCTCGTCGGCAGCAGCCGATACTCGTATCAGAGTTTTTGTTTCTCGCCTGCAGTTCCGTAATCCTTAGTCCACATGATGAAGGTGGCACTGATCGCTTATCAGACCAATTCTTGCATAAAACATGCGGCCACACATGTTGCATCCGATGGAAGGTGGGGGGCGTGGCAGTGTTTGACGTAGCTTCTTTCTCCGGTGAGTTTCCTTTCCTGTCTTCGACGTTCCTGCTCAAACTGTGCAACTGTAACTGTAACTGAGATGGTAGCACGCCAGCAAGGGCGATCCAATGCGAGAGTATGCCAAGTATTTGGATTTATATCTACTCTCTTCACGGTCTGCTTAAGTTGGTCTTTATATCGCTTCAGAGAAGCACCACAAGTCTTCTTGCTAGTGCCGAGTTCACCATACAGGATTTGCCAAGGGAGTGTGCTGTCACTCATACGGTGGATAGGCCTGCCCATCTAAGCCGATGACCTACGATAGTGGCTTCGATGCTGTTTAGCTTTGCTTTCTCGAGAACTGCTGTATTAATTATATAGTCATCCCATTTGATGTTCATGATGGATCTTTTTTGCTGATGAAAGCATTCCAGTTTCTTAATGTCCCGGCGATATAGGGTCCAGCTTTCACACACGTAGAGTAACGTAGAAATAACAACAGCTTGGTGCACCATTATTTTTGTGTTTTTCTTCTGGAATACACGATGTGAGAGACATCCAAAGGCCACATGGGCAGCCTGTATTCTGTTTTCCACGTCCTTCACAGAGGTGCAGTACATTGAGAGAATACTCCCAAGGTATGAGAAGTGCTCGACCCTTTCCAGAGCTGAGCCAGATATGATATCAAAATCTGGAGGGGTTCCATAAGCAGGCTGAGTAAGTACTTTGGTCTTCTGAATGTTGACAGGTGGGAAATATCTACAGAGCGATCCAACTCCACCAGTGATTCCATGATGAATTATTGCAAGTTATGAATCTCATTCCGTATTGACAGTTATCACTTTACAAAATAAAATATTTATAAAATCCTCCTATCAATACAAGTCAAGTCATCTGTTAGATGAAGCAAAGTCTATACATGTTTCAGCCTAATCTCAAGGCCATCTTCAGTAGTATAACAATGATTACATAATAAACAAACAAATTAAAAATTGTAATGATGTGAAGTGACAGTGATCATGATTAGTGAGTTAAAAACACATTGAGGTACAAAGTCTTCTCGTCTAATAGATCTTGCTAACTGTTAAATAAAAACACTACGCTGAGGAGTGTAGTGAGACCGTCAATACTACGAATAAAACGTTTCTCATTACAGATGTTATGAAAATGTATAAAATATGTCTTTACTTAAACTAACTTATAAGTTAGTTTAAGTAAAGACATATTTTATACACTAATTTTAAGACCTTCAACATAATATTTTAGACATACAGTTGCAATATTGTACAGAATGACATATACGCCAGTTCACGCTAAGACGTGCCCCATTTATATGTGGACTAAATGTACATCATCATCATATAGCATTCCTTTAACAACACAATCTTAATCAAAGCTTCATTATATAAATATGCATGTATGGTTCAGCTGAAGATGACCTTGTATATGAGGTCGAAACCAGTCCTGTAGCTTAATATATGCAATAAATAAGTACTGATTGGTGGAAATCCTCTCCTATTTTTAATTGTGCAATTCGTCAATATGGAAATGAAGATTATAGATTACGACGCTACTCTTTTGTCGGAAATCACCCAGAACAAATCGAGCTGCTTTTGATTTTTTCTAGTTCTTGAATTAGGTAATCCTGGTGAGGGTCCCATACACTGGAACCATACTCTAGTTGGGGTCTTACCAGAGACTTATATGCCCTCTCCTTTACATTCTTACTACAACCCCTAAACACTCTCATAACGATGTGCAGAGATTTGTACCCTTTGTTTAAAATCCCATTTATGTGATTACCCCAATGAAGATCTTTCCTTATATTAAGAGCTAGATACAATGATCCCCAAAAGGAACTTTCACCCCATCAACGCAGTAATTAAAACTGAAAGGACTTTTCCTATTTGTGAAAATGACAACCTGACTTTTAACCACGTTTATCAACATACCATTGCCTGTTGTCCATCTCACAACATTATCAAGGTCACATTGCAGTTGCTCACAATCTTGTAACTTATTTATTACTCTGTACAGAATATCATCATCTGCAAAAAGCTTACCTCTGATTCCACTTCTTTACTCATATTATTTATATATATACATATAAGAAAACATAAAGGTCCAATAATACTGCTTTGAGGAATTCCCCTCTTAATTATTACAGGATCAGATAAAGCTTCGCCTACTCTAATTCTCTGAGATCTATTTTCTAGAAATATAGCAAAACTTTCAGTCACTCTTTTGTCTAGTCCAATTTCACTCATTTTTGCCAGTAGTCTGGAGACAATAGTCGTTACTATGCAAAATTGCCTGCACGTCAAGAGCGAAAGTGTGCGGTATGGGGTCCAACAAAAAAGAGGGTAAGATCATCACACTGGTGCCCAGGGTGCAATGTGGGAATCCATGAGAAGTGTTGGGGACAATTAGAGCACTATCACAGACCAAAAGGACTTAAAAGGAAATTGCCGTGTGACTAAAGGCTAGGGACCTAAAAATTGTTGAATCTCTATGTAGTGTTCAATTCGAATGTTCTCCAGTGTTCAGGACACAAGTACACACTTGGAAGCCTGAAACATTCTGTGATGTTAGTTCATGATATTTTCAACAAATTGTATATTCCAAAAGTATTTACTTACTAGGCAATTTTTTTCACAAAAACACCTCAAACTTTGAATCTAAAAATAAAAAATAAATTTAAAAAGAAGACTTCTGTCAAAATGTTTTGAAATATATCTCTTGTATTGATGTTGCAAATAATGCACAAACCTTCCTCAAGTAATTTTCTACATTATTTGCCTGACACTACAGACTATACTGCATGGCACTTGCAGGTTAAATTCATGCTTTTTACGCCTCTAAATGTTACATATTGCTGTCGGTATTTAAACACCCGAAGATAGTATGCTAAGTATATGAGAGGATGTTTAGATATGTCAGGAACAGATACATGACCGTGGTGAAGGATTTTTGGGGGGTTATATGCTATTACTAGGTCTATGAACATGACACAGAGCACAGTTTTCTGCGAAACGTTATGAATTTCACCTTATTTTCTTGACATGGCACAAGCCCAAATTATACACAAGAGAGTTTTCCACCCATTCAATACTAAGTTGTATTTACAATGTTATTTACATTACATCAGACTAGTTTCAACCCTACACGGGGTCATCATCAGCCATAGTAAACATACACAATATTTGACGATATCCTAAAACATGTTTCTAAGCAGTAACAATCTTATGAATATATAATTTCCAATATGAAGTATGGTTGAATTAGGCAAGGGCTATGGTGCTCAAAATCTTGCAAATGAAAGTGAAATATTATGTGTGACAAGGTGAGCAATAAATAATACAAGTACACTAAACATGCTAAAAAGTCTGGAATAAAAGTACAAATGAGATGCTCTGTGTTGTAGGTTAAAAATTTCAGTATGATTTTAGACTCATGGAATTCAGTAGGTCCTGGTAATACATAACAGTAGTGAACCGAGTGCTATGGTACTAAGAATAAACACAATGTAAACTGGCACATATATAAAAATATAGAAGTATGTACAATGTCTGAGTAACAAAATGTGTAGTTGATATTCTCTAGAAGAAGAGTTGACTATACACTGTATCAGCTTAAGTGGAGAATTTGGTACTTGGTGTACTAAGTAACCAAGCTATGTTAATAGGGCTGCATGGTTGATTGTTGGAATTGTGCAGACAGAATATGAAGTTTCTGAATTCTTCTTGAGAAGAAAGTAGACACTGCGCGTGGTGATATTAATTGGTGGAACTCTCAGTTTATAGCGAAAAACAAATTGGATCTCGCTACTTGGATCTGTCTAGTTTGAGAAGATAATGCATAGACAAATAGTTAAATACTTAGAAAAGCATTCTCTACTTGATCCCTTACAGTCTGGTTTAAGAAAGGACACAGTACTGCAACAACAAACCAAAGCAAAGTAAAGTCACCTCCGTACAGGCCATGAAGGCCCTGGGAGGAGTGGAAGGTAAAGGCTTCCAACATTGTTAAGTACTGCAACAACACTAATCAAAATCACGGATGACATCAGACGGTCTATGGACGAACGAAAACTGACTATACTTATCCTACTTTACTTTAGCAGTGCGTTTAACACTGTAAATACAGATTATATTGTTAGCCAAGTTACAAAAACTTCACGTGGCTCGTTCTGCTATTCAGCTCTTGGGCTCATACCTCAAAAATATATGACAGCGAGTTGTATCAAACATGACGACTACAGAATGGAGGACTAAGCTATCTGGCGTTCCCCAAGGATCTATTCTTGGACCTGTTTTATTCCTAATCTACGAGGCATGTTTTTTAAGTAAGTATCGTTTTGATATTCCGCCGATGCAGCACTGCGGTTGGCATTCTGTGCATGCGCGCCACATACCTGCATCTATTGGCAAGGCTGAGACGCAATTACGGCAATAGTCACCCTTGTGTACATTTGTTGGCAAGCATTTGAAATGGCCTCACCGATCAAGAGTCCCACCGACTGTGAAGCCCGGTCTGGTATTCGTTTTCCGAGTGTAAAAGGTTTGAAAGCTATCGATATTCATCATGAGATCTGAGCAGTTTACAGACCAAACATTATGAGCATTGGAATGGTTAGGAAATGGGTTGGAGAATTTAAAGGTGGCCACAAAGATGTGCATGATGAAGAATGGAGTGGGCGACCTTCAGTCATCAGTGAAGATTTGGTGCAGGCAGTTGACCGAGCAGTGACAGAAAACCGACACTTTACAATTACGTAGTTATCTGACGTGTTTCCTCAAGTTTCTCAAAGTGTTCTTTATGAAATTGTGAGTGAACGATTAAATTACCGAAAGGTGTGCTCACGCTGGGTACTGAAAATGTTGACGGAGCAACACAAAAGCAAACGTTTGGGCAGTGCCTTAACTTTCCTGGAGTGTTACCACGAGGAAGGTGATGACTTTTTTAGTCAAATTGTAACGGGGGATGAAACCTGGGTGGCCTACGTTACACCTTAATCAAAACAGCATTCAACTTCATCAAAGAAAGGGAAGTTTAAGCAAACAATGTCAGCCCGGAAAATCACGTGTACCGTGTTTTGGGACAGAAAGGGGGTGTTACTGGTGGACTTTTTGCCCCGTAGTGAGACAATCAATTCAGCAACGTATTGTGAGACCTTACACAAATTGCGCCACTCAATTCAGAACGAAAAGCGTGGCATGCTCAGTAAAGGCGTCCTTTTGCTTCATGACAATGCATGCCCACATGCGGCTCATCGAACTCAAGACCTCATCACATCATGAACGACTCGATCACCCTCCATACAGTCCCGATCTTGCACCCAGTGATTACCACTTGTTCCTGCATTTGAAGAAACATGTGGCCGGCAAACGCCACAACGACAATGATGGTGTCAAGATGGCCGTGTTGCAGTGGCTGAAAAATCAGGCGGCCAACTTCTATGAGGATAGTATGCAAAAGCTCGTTGTACGATATGACAAGTGCCTCAATATTGGTGGGAATTATGTTGAAAAGGAGAGTAATGTACAGGCTTTCATATAAAAATAAAATTGTTAAAAAATCTCTGTTTGTTTTTCATTTATTTCAAAACGGTACTTACTTAAAAAACATGCCCCATATATTAACGACATTTCTTCTCATCTGAATGACTGCAACTATCACCTTTATGCTGAAGATCTTCAGATATACTAACACTTTAAAGTCACCAACACTGACAAAGCAATCCACCAAATGAACTTGACTCTAAATTCAATTAGCTCATATGCAAAGGAGAACTGCCTATTAATTACCCCGTAGAAAACGCAAGCAATCATAATAGGACAATGTAGGCTTTTAAATACGCTAAACATTACAAAACAGCCTACTCTCATGCTCTGTGGTGAAGCTATACCTTTTCAGAAGTCTGTAAAAAATCTAGGCGTTCTCATGAATGACACATTAAACTGGAATGATAATATAACAAGTGTGTGCAGAAAGGTATATGCATCTCTCCATCCTCTAAAAATGAAACAATCTATTCTTCCACATGGCATGAAAATAAAACTTATTCAAACTCTCATTTTTCCAATAATTTATTACTGTGATGTTGTATTAACCAATGTAACTGTAGAACAAACCATGAAACTTCAAAGGGCAATGAACTCTTGCATATGACTTATATTTTCTTTGAACTTTAGGACACATATTCCCCCTTATTATGAGGAGCTATCCTGGCTGAAAATCAATCAACTAAGAAATCTACATACTGCGACACTAATTTTTCGACTTCTGAATTAATCTACACCTGAATACCTATCCTCATACTTTAACTTCCTCTCATCTATCCATGGACATAACACCAGATCGACTTCTACCCTTATGATACCGGTTAATCATTATCTGTATACAGCCACTCCTTCCAAGTGTCTGGGGCAAGACTACGGAACACTCTCCCTATCAGTATACGTAATAGTACTTCAATAGTCTCATTTAAATGGTCTTGTCGAGATTTCCTCTTAATACGTGATCAACTTGTATGAATGTTAGTGTGTATAAGTGCAAGTATGATTTAGAGCTAGGTGATGTAGAAAGATGATATTAATCATTAAAAACAACAATTATAATAAGTTATAATATTACTCCAATAATTTAGGTAGTTTCTTGAGACTGTTAACAATGCTATTTTTCTAATTTATATGACTATATACTGTATTTTGTGGTTAAGTGTAAGAGAGGGCTGTGAACCCTAACGTCACCACATACAAAGGCAAAAAATAAAAAGTAAATAAATACCTACTGAAAATCTACAATCTGTTTTCTAGTCAATGACCGGGTCAGGGATGGAATGAATGAAGCGATGAGGATAGGAATTGTGCCGGCTGCTGAAGCCTGTTACACTCCTCTGGGGCAATGATTAATGACTGATAGATGAAATGAAATGATATTGGAGAGTGTTGCTGGAATGAAAGATGACAGGGAAAACCGGAGTACCCAGAGAAAAACCTGTCCCACCTCCGCTTTGTCCAGCACAAATCTCACATGGAGTGACCGGGATTTGAACCACGGAACCCAGCGGTGAGAGGCCGACGCGCTGCCACCTGAGCCACGGAGACTTTTTGTAAATACCTACTGATCCCCGGAAATCTTTCACAAGTTTATTAATTATTTGCATGACAGGAACTTGTGTATGATTACTTCTAACAAAAAATTGTGGCAGGTTTTAGCACTATATACTACTATGGGCATTACTACTAAAAAATCCTTATACAGTTGTTTAACACTTGTATAGTTATACTTTGAATAAACCCTGCATAAGCGTTGCATATTTTTCTTTCTAATAAACGTGGTATATGCACTGTATTACTATACTGCACATATACACTCGTTCAAAGCCGCAGGAATCTCTTCCTGCAGTTCACCGACATATTTTTTCACGTTCATAGTCGCTTTGGCTGGTTCGGCCTATCTGTATATAAATCTGAATGTTATCGGTTGAAATAGGTGAATATCCAGTCATGTACAGAATTTCATGCCACATCTAATGCTGTTAACAAAAATATACAGAATTTTCAAGCCACATCTAATGCCGTTAACAAAAATAATGTTAAAAAGTAATTGAGTGTGAAAATATTACTATAATGGAAAGTTACATCAAATAAAAAATCTTCATTGCATGGAACCTATCATGCCATAACTCCCATTTCATCTTCATTATGTTTGTAATTTTCAGTCATGTACAGAATTTCATGCCACATCTAATGCTGTTAACAAAAATATACAGAATTTTCAAGCCACATCTAATGCCGTTAACAAAAATAATGTTAAAAAGTAATTGAGTGTGAAAATATTACTATAATGGAAAGTTACATCAAATAAAAAATCTTCATTGCATGGAACCTATCATGCCATAACTCCCATTTCATCTTCATTATGTTTGTAATTTTTTCACTGCTGGTAAAGAAACATTTTGGCTAAACGTTGATAAATTTGATTTTAAATTTGAATGATAAAAAAAATTCAGTATGCGTCTTTCCTTACAGTCATGTTCAAAAATCGGTATGCGCAAGCACGAAAAAGTCGTTGGCCAACGTCTTTACTATTAACTTTACACGGGGGGGGGGGGGGGGGGGGATCAAAGCGAGGCAAATGGTCTTCGGATCCAGAAATTATTTTTAAAACAAACCTCAAAGCTTTATCTCGCTTAGTTCTTAATTTTTGACAAGAAGAACATCTCATTTGTTTACGTTTCACGCATGACACTGCTGGCTGGCTGATTTGCCAGTAGAGATCTCCCAAACAGTGTGCATTTAAATCTCCAGGCAGTCGTATGCAGTGCAGTGTTCATTTTATCAGTAGTATAACATTCATAAAATAAAAATCAGTGATAAATGTACAAATCTTGAGGACAAGTGGATTGTGTTTGTGAAGTCTGTGTAGTTTGCGAGTGCGTGCTTGTACGTGGGGGTTCTTAGTTCAAGAAACAAAGGCAGAAGGGTGCACAATGGATCGCCAATTTAAGAAGAAACGTTCCATAGTAATAACCGTCATTGATAATAATTACTAACCTTTTTCCGCGCTCATGTCCATAGTGCTGTGAGAACTTGAAGTTTGCAAGATATAAAGCCACCTCTAGGATCTTTCATTACCGGTAAGTCATTTCTGACTGTGTTAATGAGAATTCGAGCACACTCCTTCGTAAATCAATATTTAATTTTAAAACTTCCATCATCTCAGAGAAATAGGTCACTCCGCCTCTTGAAGTGTTTTATTTTTCGAACATTTCCAGCCTCCACAACCTCGAAATGTTCTGTCTTCTACTGTACGTTAAAAATATTGTGGAGATCATCAACCAACATTATTTTCAGTTCTTTCAATGTGTGCACAATGGATAAGTCAGATATATTATAGATTATATTACTGCAGACAGTTAATACCACTAAAACAAACTGATCACTTGTTTCTTTTTCGTCACTCGCTGCTATACAATGTTTATACAAGGGTCCTGGTCTGTATAAGTAATTCAGTGAATAACTATAACATGTATACTCAGGAGGCTTATACATGGTTTATTAGTAAAAAATTGGACATAAACTGTGTATATACCTGGTATAAAAGTTTATTAGTAAGACTGATGAATAACTATAACGCATGTATACATAGGAGGCTTATACATGGTTTATTAGTAACAAATTGCACGTAAATGGTGTATAAACCTTGTATAAAAGTTATACACCGTTTAATAGTAAGACTTTGTATGTATATGGCAGAATATTCATGATCCACATCAAAACGACAGCCTTCATGAAAATTATCTGTGTGCATGCTGATACCTCTGTTTTGCCTACTGTGACTAACAAATTCAGACAAACTTGCTCAAAGCAGAACCTCAAGAGACTACAATTTTTTTTTACAAATTAGACAGATCTCCGCATTACACAAAACAGTGGTTTTTTTGTTTCGCCTCGAAACACCTATCATCACCACCGCTACACAAAACATAATCCAGTTTACAGTAATTTTAAATATTATCTAGAGCTTACCTGTATCTGCCTATGCATGATGCTCTGCTGTCCAGATTGATGTACGTAGTACTGTAATACACCAATTTGTTAATAATTATTATTATTACTGCGCTTTATTATTAAATACGTTTATTATTACATACATTATGATACACAGTATGTAATTTTGGCACTATCACAACACTGTATTATGCTATTTCACAACAATGGATATACGCTCCTTAAACTTATTTCCACCACAACACACTATACAGTATTCACAACACTAAGCTTTTGTCCACAGATCAACCAAAGAAACTTGGTTCCTCTTCTTTCTAATCATGTATTTATTTCTGAATGCAATCCTGAGCTGAGTACATTAGTTCAAGAAGCGTGGAAGAGTTAGATGTAATGGCAAATTGCTCTATGGCACAAATAAACTGTAGGGTCTGTTCGTGGGTTTGAATCCTGTTTTGATCTTCATCTTCTTATTCGTCTCCTTCCGTCTCCTCCTCTCTCTTGGCCTTTCCCATTGCTACAAGGGCTATAACTGATTTGAAATTGTGATGTGTGGTAAGTTGTTCATCACTTCGAATAAAGTTCTCTGATGTGCAGGGAACGTTTCTTGTCTGACACAAGTCAGATCTTGCCGATACATTTTCAAGTACTTAGTTCATTCCATCATCTGTATCACTGTACCTATTTATCTTAGAAGACAGATTAATGGCCTTTCCCTCACAGAAATTCCTGAAGTGCCCCGTGAAGAAACGGAAAGGCAGGTGCTCTGGTAGCAGATATGTCCAAATACGTGGTTCAGTTTTTCCATACAATGACACTGATCATACCAGCACCAGAATTGCACAAATGTGACTGTATCAGTTCATAATATTTTCAGCATTGTATATAGGTGGTTTGAATAGTTCTCGGAATGTACTAGAATTAAGTATCTTACCTCGGTGGAACTGCTTTTATATTTCAACATGGTCTCCCTGTAGACTAATGCATTTGGTCAAGCGATGTTCCAATGCCTTGATCCCATCTTAAAAATGAGATTCCTCCAGGCCTGCAAAATACCTCTCCAATTCGGCTGTCAGTTCTTCCCGTGTAGAAAATCTCCGTCTACCGAGGAAAATTTTCAGCTTGGGGAATAGATGAAAGTCAGATGGTGCCAAATCAGGTGAATAAGGTGGATGTGGCAACAATTCGTACCCCAGTTCATGAAGTTTTGCCATGGCAATAACACTTGTGTGCGGCGGAGCGTTGTCCTGATGAAAGATGACATTTTTCCTTGCCAAACCAGGCCTTGTTTTGCGTATTTTTTCCTGTAGTTGGTCTAGGAGGTTTGCATAAATTGCCCCGTAATTGTTTGGCCAGTAGGAAGATAATCTATCAGCAGAATGCCTTTTGCATCCCAGAAAACTGAGGCCATGACCTTTCCGGCCGAACGCACTGCCTTTGCTTTCTTTGATGGTGGTGAATCAGCACGTTTCCACTGCTTTGACTGCTGTTTTGTCTCTGGGGTATAGTAGTGGATCCAAGTTTCATCTGTAGTCACAAACCGGCGCAAAAAATCTTGTTGGTTGCACTGAAAACGGGCCAGACTTTGTTCGGACATTTCCAATTTGGTGCGTTTATTGTCCAAATCAAGAGCCGCACCCATCTTGTTGATAATTTTTTTCATACCCAATTCTTCGGTTAAAATATAATATACCCGTCCAGAAGACATCTCTACAGCTTCAGCAATCTCCCGCACTTTCAGTCGACGATCCTCCATGACTATTTTATGCACTTTTGTGATAAATTCTGGGGTCGTAACACTTTTTGGCCGTCCACTATGCGGATCATCATCCAAGCTCTCCCGACCAAATTTAAACTCGCTGGTCCACTTGCCAACAGTTGAAAATGAAGGAGCAGAGTCCCCCAATGTGTTCTGAAAGTCGGCATGAATTTCCTTTGCTTTCATACCTTTCTTTACAAAGTATTTAATCACTGCTCAAATCTCAGTTTTTTCCATTGTCACAAATCACTACGCGGGAACAACAACAAAGAGTCGTCACTATCACACTCCTACAGCTAGAGCACTGACGCGCCACGTGTTCACTCACAAAGGATGTGCGATTATTGTGCGGGAACCTCGTTGCTCTAGCACTGACATCTAGCGGTGATTCCGAGAACTTTTCAAACTGTCCTCGTACAAGCAGATTTTAAACAATTCCTTCATTATGGTTTCTGTTTCCGCATTGAGGAGATTCCACATTATACAAAAGTAAAAATATAATGCCGCAAGCTTCGGCGGGATCAAAAACAAATTCTGTAGTGGACAAATTTCTGCTTTATTCAAGTTCTGCTTTGAGCAAGTTTTACTGTATAACTTAACCGTTAAGTGCTATATATTTCTACATTCATTAACACCCCTGGTCTGAATTATTTTCACACAACTTAGCGTCATTCTACATCAAGGTCCTAAGTTAAACACATTCTCTCTCCTCCTATTTGTTCCATATAATACATTTGGTTCACTTTATACACATTCACATGTACAGTATTCTCACCATAGAGATTATAAATGTAAAGTAAAAGGTTCAATAGACTATCACGAGATAGCACGTAAGTCTACTTTCAAATGACAGCACCTCAATAGCATTATGGCTCAGCAGCACTCATGACAAACTGTTTCGACAATAGCACCTCAAACAGCTGGAATGAGGAACTAAAAAGGTAAGCTCAGTAACAACCTGTTTCATCAATAGGATTACTGGGTGATAGCACACAGGATAAATCACTTCATCAAGACCTCCTCAAAGAGCTGGAATAATATGGAACTAAACAGTAGCGTGAATAGCGACAAACTGTTTTGTCAATAGCATTATCACACGGTAACACTTGTGATACACTGTGTCATCAATAGCACTCTGAAGGTTTATAAACAGACTCATCTACTGACACGTGCAGCAGAGCCCTGGACACTGACAAAAAGGCAGGAGAATAAAATCCAGCCAAGAGATGAAATGTTTGTAAGCAGTATGATAAGACACAAAAGGAAATGTAAGAAATAAGGATGTCGGGAAGTAAATCTGAATAGAAAAGGTTTCAGACAGATTGGAGAGAAATAAACTGAGATCATACTGAGATCATTTGGACAAGGGGAGGGAGGAGTGAAGGATACCAAAAAGGAAGATGGAAGCTAAGACTGAAGGAGGGAGAACAAGAGATATACCTAGACTAAGGTGGCTGGGCTCTATCTAGAACAAGAACCTGGACTTGAACACAGCTGAAGAACAGAAATGGTGGTTGGACAGAGGAAGATGTCAAATGGAGCTGGGAAAGGAATATTGACAATGACTATGATAATGCATCACTGTCAGTAAAATACTACTCAGGATAGCAATATTCAATGTCAGAATTAAAAATACTACTTACCAAACTATGTAGATACCTAGTCTACCATGGAAGGGAATATAAATATAGCATTTAGTTACAAAGAGAAGTACTAATACAGAATAGTTGCAGTAGCTTACAATACATAGTGTATGTTTACAGAAAAGAAAAAAACAGTACTTGAGAGTAATATCTACATGCTGTCTTCCACTGGGACTTTACTTCTTAGTCTTTCGCACTTTTTCATTCCCCTAAAATTTTGGAATAAAATCATTCTTATTCACCAATAAACCATAAAATTAGGCAATTAAAAACACATACCTTGATCCACTTTTTGATCTGGACCGTGAGCGACTCTTCGATCTGGATCCAGACCTTGATCGTGATCCACTCTTTGATCTTGATCTAGAACGAGATCCACTTTTGGACCTTGATCTAGAACGAGACCCACTCTTCGATCTTGATCTGGAACGTGAACCACTTTTAGATCTTGACCCACTTTTCGACCTTGATCTGGAACGTGAACCACTCTTGGACCTTGATCTGGAACGTGATCCACTTTTTGATCTGGATCTGGATCGTGAACCACTCTTGGACCTTGATCTGGAACGTGATCCACTTTTTGATCTGGATCTGGATCGTGAACCACTCTTTGACCTAGACCTCGAGCGAGATCTGCTCCCAGAACGTGATTTGGCAGATCCAGATCCTGAACGAGACCTTGATCTACTCGAGTCAGAACCAATACGACGTTTCTTCTTCCCTCTACTTCTTCGATCACTTCCACTCCCACTATCACCACTGGAACAAGAAAAAGAGAGGTGTAATATTCAAATATTAATTTTGAAAACATATAGGCCCAACTATTATTATGGAGGAACAAAAAACAAGGCAATATAACTTGGAGTGGAACACACTAACAGATGATGAATAGTGGGAAAATAAGGAAGAACCATGTTCGTTGCATTCTAGATACGAGGAAATGATTCATTTAATTTTAAACATTCATAATGATGATGATGACAATGTATTTTGAGTAGTCAGTACTAGAGGTTGATTGGAACCTCAACAGTTCTGCCATCAGCTGTCATACTGAACCCGAGTAACTTAGGCCCAAAGTCAATCATGATTTGATTTATGAAGGGAAATAGTACATTTATTGAAATATAGAAGTGTAGTTGAAAATATTTCATCTGTGTAGTGTTGAAATATGAGCTAAGGAACACGACAGACTGGAGCCTGACGGATTAGCTCGACACAACAACATTTAGCTGCTTCACAGCAGGAGAGCCCATTAGTTGGCGACCAGAAAAATACAAGTCCACAAATAAGTCTTGGTCAGAAAGAGAAGGGGGTAGTTTGACACAAAGGAAGCTTGCAACATGAGTAGTGCGCTGGGATATTTTTGGCGGACGGAAACTTCCGCGATGTCATGAATTCCAGGAAAGGTTGAATGGAAAAGTACAGTGGTTGCGAGGACATTCGCTAGCCTAGGTTATCGCAGGTGGAAATTTAAATCACGTGACCACTTGCAGGCCAATCACGAAAATTTAGATTGAGACTCAGGGATACCAACTTAAGGAATGATGGATGAGATATTCTCGTAACTTCAAAAGTAATCAGTAATAAATTATTGTGAGTACACGGATCGATGTAATGAACTTATTAGATGTCACGTATAAGAAAATAATCGCTAATTATTGGCAAATTAAATAAAATGAAGGCTGGATTTCTTGGAAACCAGACAGCTTGAATGTCATTGGCTGGACGAAAACCACGTTGTAAGGGACGCTCCCCAAAGGCGTGAAATGTGAGGAGCTAAATCCACCCGTATCTCCTAAATCTATGATCGCCAGGAGTTCATATTTAATCCAGCAAATAAGCTAGAGGAGTGGATTAATTTGATATAAATTTTAACGTCCAATTCGGAGTGCAAGTGCCGATATTAAAAATCCACCCCCTCCCTCATGGGTATGACGTCAATGAATCCGCGAGGGGAAGCTTCATCCATATATACGGGCGCAAGGGATACTCGCAACCACACTTGAAATGAATCTCTGGAGCTGAACCATCATTCGCAGCTGACTTCAAATCCGTCGGGCGTACAGTAACTCTACATTTAATGGCGCGAGCATCCGCCAGTACTTATAAAATGTGATCGCGCTCAAGCAACATGAACTGAAAGTAGTTAACTTAGGACAGTGTTTGCCAGTTATAAATATCATAGTGAAGTAAATTAATTGCATTGTAAGAGTGAGTAATATAAATTGCACCGCAATAAGTACGTAAATAACATACTGTGTGACGAACAGTACTTTGAGGGAATAATAGCCTGTACTTTGGAATATCGCACCGCTATCGTGAACACTTCAAGAGGGCCGTATGAAACAGGCGTATCGCGTCGGACGACATAAATCGCGACGGGCGTAAAATTCGACACACCGTCGTACGTGCCCATGTCCATGTGTGCGGTAATTGGACGAAGCTTAAAACAGTGTAAAATATTAAATTTTTCGGTCTAGGGTATTAATTTGTTTTATAAAAGTAAAGTTTTCAGTGTTAACATTGTCAATGGTGAAGTATTGTGATAATTAAGGTATTAGTGTAAAAATGGTATGTGCCAGGAAATCATTTGTGGAACTACGCCATCAAGAATGGAGGAGTAATATGGCGGATAGGGGCCGAAAGGAGCCTCTCATCTGCCAAGCTGCAATGGATTACCAATAACTAAGATGAGTACTAAAAAGTAGATAATATTTGGGAAATGTTAGCGTGATTGGAAAAATGGCAATAATTTGATTAGGTTGGTTACCTTCTGTAACAAGATGAGTCGCTTAACGACCCCATCCTAAATTTGTAGCACGGACAGTATTAAATAATAACAATGTAAATAATCGGGTCTTTTTATGTATTCAGTTTGTTGTAGATGTAAATTTTGTAGATATAGGGTAGTACGTTAAGTCATGCATGCATTCATATTTTCTTTGTAGTCAATGTTTGTGTTTGATTTTGAAGTAAAGGAACTTGGTGCCTTCTATACTTTATTGCATTTGATATGTCTTAATGATGCGACATCACAGCTTGATGACGGACATGACTGTTGCATGCGTAACCATTTTCAACAATACAAAATCATCTGACCAATCGGAAATAGGCTTAGAAAGTGCCAACTTCAATTAATGAAATAATTTTACAAAAATGAAAAGTCTCTTCATAACATCTTGCCCCCCTTGAAAGGAGTTCTTTCAACTAAACTATTATAACATTGTAATCTTATACCTATTGTAAAAACACTTATTCTGAACATATGCATTAATACAAAACTCTATACATACATATTTTTATCATTAAAAGAAAATAATATTGAAATTATATCTTTGATGAAAAATAACACAAAGTTAAAAATATCACAGGAAATCTTGAATTCAGTTCTCCTTGTCATCCCCTTCAATGGGAAGAGGGCATATTTTCTTGATGCTTCGGGTGAAAGTTCCACCAGCCGTCCGAACGGTGACAACCCTCACCTCACCATCTCGTCCAGGGTGAACTTGAACTATCCTACCTCTGGGCCACTCTAGAGGAGGGATGTTGTCCTCAATTAATAGCACCAAAGAATCAACATCAATACGTCGATTGGTATCATGCCACTTGACGCGTTTTTGCAATTCCTGCAAGTATTCTCGCTGCCATCTCTGCCACAACCGTTGCCGAATTTCATGTAGCAGTTGCTCTGGGGGACAATGCTTCAGACGACGATGTTCATTTTCCATGATCATTCTGGTGATGTGATGATTTGCTGGTAGAAGCACAGGATGTCTCTGTTCTGATGTTAGCTCAGAAAAACGAAGCCTTCCTCCAACCTTAATCAATCCGTCACTATCCAGAAACGGACTGAGTGACTTTAGAGAACTCTTCTTTGGGAGGTCTTGATTATTAATTAAGCAATGTAGTACTTGAGGGAATGCTTCTAATTGTGTCCATTTGACTACCTGCTTCTCTGCTTTACAAGTTTCTTGTATTTCTAGTGAACCTTTTTACCTTTCTGGCGGCTTGAGTTTGCAATTATAAATGAATCTTTGACAATATGCTACTATACGGCATAATTTCGGAAATGACGAGAATTTATTCAGTAGAATGCTGGTTGATGTTGCTGTCAACGTAACTGCTGTAACCTTCAGCTCTGGTAGTTCTGTTTCGAATTCTTCTGAATGCTCCGGTTGTTGACGTTGTGTGCGAAGCCAAGAAGGTCCACTCCACCACAGCTTTTTGTCTTCGAGTTCTGCTGAAGTAATTCCTCTTGAGAGAAGATCAGCTGGATTTTCAGTCGAAGGAACATGCTTCCAGGTGGTTGAATCAGTGGCTTCTTGAATCTTTGCAATCCTGTTTGCCACAAATGTCTCCAGCAGCCTTGGCTCAGTGTTGATCCATCCCAAAACAATTGTACTGTCACTCCATAATCTGATCTGACCAATTTTTTCTTTCAAAGCACTCACTGTTGTTTTGACAAGTTGTGCAAGAAGAAGGGCTGCCTCCAATTCGAGTCTTGGCAACGAAATGGTTTTTAAAGGAGCTACTTTCATCTTCGCACAAAGTAAATTGGAAATGTAGATACCACTTTGCGTTTGACAAACTGCATAAATGCATGCTCCAAAAGCCTTCTCTGAAGCATCACTAAATCCAAACAAATCAAAAGAGCCAGAGCAATTCCCAGGATTTATGTTTCTCATAATTCTGATGTTGTTCAGTCTTTCTAATGACGTATAGTACTCGTTCCAAATCTGAAGGTGCTCTCGAGACAATGGCTGATCCCATTCAAATCCATCTACCCATAAGTGTTGCATCAACAACTTCCCTTTGATCAGTACTGGACCCACGAGTCCTAGTGGATCAAAAATCTGTGCGATTTTGGAGGCAACTTCTCTTTTGGATCTTGGTGACTTCTTTGTCAGCTCAACTCGAAACTGAAGGCAATCTTGTGCTGAGTCCCAGAGGAGTCCAAGAGTCTTACTAGCTTCACGTTTGTCTAAAACCAGTAAAGTCCCTTCGTCGCTTTTGCTCTCCAAATCCTGCAAGATCTCTTTGCTGTTGGACCTCCATTTCCTCAAATGCATTCCACCACTCTTGAGTATATTTTGTATTTGCCGCCGTAGCCCGATCACGTCTTCTAGCATGTCTCCACCACTTAAGCAGTCATCCATATAAAAATCATCGCGAATAGCCTTTGCTGCTGCTGGAAATTCATTTTCATGAAGAGTAGCCAATTCATTTAGGCATCTCATGGCATGGTAAGGTGCTGATGCTGTTCCATATGTTACTGTATTCAACTGATAAATCCTCACAGGGGCTGAAGATTCCTCTTTCCACAAAATCTGCTGGAATGCTCGATCTTCAGGATGGATGAGGATTTGCCGAAACATCTTTTCCACATCTGCCGTCATGACGTACTTATGGCTGCGAAATCTAAGTACAATGTGAAAAAGATCTCGCTGTAAATTAGGTCCTGTCATGAGCTTGTCATTGAGTGATGTCCCGAGTGATGTTTTTGCCGAGGCATCAAATACCACTCTGACCTTTGTGGTGTCACTATCTGGACGTACCACTGGTTGATGGGGTATAAAGTATGAATTTGGTACATCTTGATTTTGGTTTGTTTCAATCAAGCTCATATGTCCTAGTTTTTCATATTCATTCATGAAATCTGCATAAGCTGTCTTGAGTTCAGGGTGTCTGCTTAATCTCTTGACTAATGATTCTAGTCTGTTTAGTGCGTGTTTTCTTGATTCTCCGAGGATGACATCTGGCTTGATAGGGAGCCTTACGATGAACCTACCTGTTGTATCTCTCGAAACGGTGTCCGTGAACTGTCTTTCACATATTCTTTCTTCTGATGTGTAATGTTGAATCTCCGGAATTGCTTCTTGTTTCCAAAATTTCTCCATCTGATCTGATAATTGTTGATTGCTAATTTTCATGCATGATGTTGTTGATCCTTGTTTGTTCTCAAAAACTTCACCACCTATAATCCAGCCTAATCGGGTGTTTTGCAGAGCTGGTTGTCCTTCAGCTTCATTCTTGGGTGGACCTATGACTATTTTCCAATAAAGTCCTGCACCAATTAACATGTCGATGTCTCTAGGCTTGTTGAATGTTGGGTCTGCCAAGCGAATGTCCTTTGGAATAATAATCTTGTCCTTCTTGATCTCCAACTGTGGCAATCGTCCTGTTATAGTTGACAAAACTAGAAATTCTGCTTCCACCTAAAATCCGTCATTCATTGAAGCGAGGTGTACTCTCATAATTCTTTTTGTTTCCACTTTGGAACAGTCTACTCCAATGATCTGTGTGTTTGTCTTGACATTCGGTAAACCAAGTTTCTTATACAGACCTTCCTTTATTAGATTCGACTGAGATCCCGGATCCAGTAAGGCTCGGCATGTCATTCTTCTTCCGTGAACATCTTTCACATCAATTAAAGCTGTTGACAAAAGTATTTGTGATGTTATTCCTTTCGCCAAGCTCACATTGAGTGAAGCAGGTGAATGCTGAGATTCGACACACAGGTTTATGGGCACTTGATTTTCTTTAACACTTTGTTTCTGTTTGTCATCTTCCTCAGCATGTAAAAGTGTGTTGTGAAGAAGTCCACATTTCTTGCATTTTGATCCTCTGCAATTTCTTGCAATATGTCCTGGTTTCAAACAGTTATGACACTGTCCTTTTTCTCGAAGCAGTTTTCTTCTGTCTTCAACTGATCGTTTAATTAATTCTTCACATGTAAAAATGGGGTGACTTCCACCACACAGATTACAGCTTCCCTGAGTCGTCGTCATAACAACTTTCTTGCTAGGTTGTTTGTCCTTCGGATTTGCCTTTGTGTTCAATGCCTTGGTTTTGTTATGATTTAAAAGCATGTATGATTGGGAACGCTCAGTTAAAAATTTCAAGAAATCATCCAATGTTGGCATCTTCTCTGGAGTGTTGCCTTTCACCCTTTCCTGCCAGTCTCTTTGCTCAATGAAATCCAGCTGCTTCTTTGCTAGATGAATAACCAATGTGTCCCAATATTGTACCAGTTGCTTCATTGCTTTTAATGAAGCCATGTGTGTTTGAATATGAAATTGTAATTGCCTGAGTGATTCAGATTTGTTCTCTTTAAAAATTGTAGGAAACTTGAAAAGTTCATCTAGATGTGTCTCGATTATCATCATTTGATTATCATATGTATCTACAAGCAAGTTCCACGCACTTGTGTAGTTTTCTTCTGAAATGGTAAAACCTTGAATGACTTTGCATGCCTCGCCCTGCAGAAGACCGATCAGATACTGATATTTTTGGATATTTGTTAGTTGAGTATCATTATGAATGGTTGACTCAAAACTGTTCTTAAAAAGCAACCATTTTGTGAATTCACCGTTAAATTCCGGTAATTTAATTTCTGGTAATTTATGTATTCTTCTGTTATGATGTTGTGGAACTTCCTGTTGATGAACGGCGTTGTTTACTGCCGTGTTCATTTGAGCTAGTAAATTATTTTGAACATCCTCTGCTTCATCTATTATCGTTTGCAGTTGTGTAACTGCGCTGAAGTAAATAGATTCAAAAAGCTCTCGCTCTCCCTCACATTCTTCTTCAAACTGTAATGCAGCTGTTTCATCAGTGATCTCAGTTTCCTCTATTTTCATCTGTACTTCTTCAAAAGAATTCCATAGCTCTTCACATTTTTTAATTCTAACCTTCGCCTCTGATTTTGACGTGTCATCTGTAATCGACTTTATTATTCTTGTTAACGTGCCTTTTACTCGACTACGCGATTGTTTCAATTTCGTTAGTTGCGACATATTTAAATTGGATGGTGTTATGCATCAACTAACCAAGCGCCAAAATCGATTTTTTTAGATTATTGCACCATCTGGTAGCGAAAGGTGTAAACTTTACATAGGTTATGGTTCGGACTTTTATTCTCAATATGATTTCGCAGGAAATGCATTTTGACCAAACGCCAACCTCACAATCATTAAATTGAAGTTTTGCATCAAGTGACCAACCACCATTTCTGAGTCTGAATTACGCATCAAATGACCACACGACACGCGTGCAGTCACTTGGTCGTATGATGCTAAATGTGCATTCCCGTGTCGCAGATTCACGAGCAGGTTTTCTTCCTTGTTACACAGCTTTCGAATTTGCATTGTTTCTCCGCAATGTGTCATCATTGTAGTTAACCTACTCTTTCTCTATTCACTGAAATCCGTCATTGTGGTAATAAGTACTTAAGTCTAAGAACATAGCAATGGATCGTTATCCTCATAAATCACGGTCTGAGCGAATTCTCTTGTTAGAATCAGATGCTTCAATAATCTTCTGTTAATTCACAAATCAGAGCTTATATGTATTGTTTTATGTATTTAAAATACGTTCCTATCTTAGGAGTCCAAATATATTTTAGAGGGTTCCATCACACCTGCAAACGCTACGCCCATTTCAATAAACGCAGATCACTGGCAGTCGACGAACAGCTTCATAACGCTGAGTTCATTGACAGATGACCGAAATTCTTTGGTTACATTATGCGAATTTGTGGTAAGTTGATGTGGCCCGTTACCATTACACCTATTAGATATCATATGTCACGATACAATATCCTGTTAAACACACTTGTAAATTTTTTAAAAATGTAGTACTTAATCGTTCAGCATAAATACATGCTATATCAGATTACTGTTGACAAGAGATAAAATAAAAACAACCAAACAAACTACAAACAAAAATCTTAGTACATAACAAAACACGGCAAAAATAATCACTTACTAAGGACGAGATTTGAAGTCGACCTCCTGTAGGCCCTTCTGTAACTAGAATAAGTGAGGAGAGTTTGTAATAAAGTGCTGGAAAAGATACACACACGGATAATAAAATTTTAAAAAATAAAAATCAATTGGTCACTAACACAAAGAGATGTTCCAGTTTTTCTAGGCAAGGTAACTCTTATTTTCTTGGTAATGCTTGTTATACTAATATTTCATTGAGAAGTAAATGGGCAGTTGAATAAAAGAAGCACTGAGCATCAATAGCACTCGAGTGGAAATTCGTTCACGTTGATGTATTTTATTTTTGATAAACACAAACATTCACTGTTCATGTTCAGATTCTTCTCTTGGTGAAAGTAAAAGATCTTGAGGAAGTCTACTTTTAATCCGTCGTGGAAGTGTGGATCGTTTTCCAAGGGCGAAGAACACAGCACCAGGCACATTTTGGAGTTTCTTGAAGAACGTCTTGGCGTGCATTGAAATCACGTGTTCCAAAGTGTCTAACTGAAGTTCACGATGTAACTGTTTGTTTCGGACGTACCAAGGAGCGTTGGTGATGATACGGAGAACTTTGTTTTGGAATGATTGCAGGCGTCTGATAGTGGTTCGAGCCGCCCCTCCCCAGACTGGACAGGCGTAGGTGAATAAAGGATGGAGCAGTGATTTGTAGAGAAGTAATCCACATTCAAATTTGAGGGAAGATTTCCTGTTTAGAAGAGGATATAGTCTTCTTAGTCGTGCATAACTTAGATTTAATTTCTGATTTATATGGTATTTCCATGATAAGCGACGGTCAAGGAATACTCTCAGGTACTTCACGGCCTTGTCGTTAGGCGTCCATTGGATGGCTGTTCCATTTAGGAAGATTGGTGGTGGGAGAGGTGGACGTCGAAGAGTAAAGATCATGGTTTCACATTTTGGTACATTCAGTGAAATTCTACAGTCATCTAACCACGTTGATATAGTTTGCATAGTGGCACACTTGTAAATAAGGAATTCAAAATGTGTATGCACGTTTCCTAGCTTTCCCTAAAATGTTTTTTTGTAATCGATGAAAATAATACAACAGAGGAAGCTGTTCCAATTGATAAGAAACATGCAACTGAAGGTGTAGATCCCACAACATTCTCTCCAGCAAAAGTTAACCAACAACACTTGACTGCAGTAAACGAATTTCAGGTGTGTTAAATGCGTTACTAAATGTACTTAAATTTTCATTGATCTATTTAAGTTCGTCGCCGGCCTCAGAATGAAAATGGATCAGCTCTACATGGTCTACTCACTCCGTTATGGCCCAATGGAAAACCAGTTTCAGAAGCGAAGCTGAACGACCTGCGCTCCCTCATGAAGCGAATTCCCAACGATGCTAAGCCTTTCTATAAGGACCTGTTTAGTGAACCTGGAATAGACGATGATATAGATGGGTCTGATTGTGGAAATATGGATTTTGAACTCGAAAATTCTTAAAATCCTGCATTATGTTACACCAATGTAATTTCTATACTATATTCTACAATTCATGTTTTTCTATGTCATGTTGTATTCTGTTATGTATAACTTAATCCTGAACTTAAATAAGGAATAACATTAGTTAACAAGGATCATATTTTACACTGCACTGAATTTTTGAAAGTCCATTCAGTCACTAAATGACAGTTTTATTTGTTGGTCAAGTGATGCTAAACAAAAAACTAAGGTAACCGCAATAAAGCATCAAGTGACCAAGCGCCATTATCTCAGATTACGACAATATACTTCAAATATCCCTAAATTTTATACATTAAGAAGAAAATTTATGTTTCTGTCTTCATTTTGGTATAGAATACCTCACATTTAACAGAAAATGTGAATTAATACAAAGGATTTTGCGTTTGTGTCAATATCTCAAAATCTACTTTTGGCGCTTGGTCAAGTGATGCATAACACCATCCAATTAAGGTTATGCTGTGAAAGTTCGAAGGGATTGCGTGAAGGTTATGTATAAATTTAAAGGAATCGTGTTGCTGAATTGAGGTTATATGACAAAAGAATATGGATCTTTTATATTTACGACAACAAGAGGATCAATGGGCTTGAATTATTTTTTTTATTATTATGATGTTGATCACTGCATGTTTATGTTACGAAAACGTGCGCTGAGAGAAAGAGGCTAGAATCTAAGAGAATGTATAGCAAGGATGGTGTATATGTCAAAGAGACTCACGCTCTCACGGAGATTCTTGCCTTGAGCGGCGAGGAGAATGTAAATCTTGAAATCTTGTCTTTACTTCTTTGGATGTACCAAGTACGAAAACTCGAATCGTACTTGCCTGATTACTGATTTATGCTGTAATCCGTTGAAGTTGTTGGCTTCAGCGGTCTGATCTTCGTTATGAACGAGAATGCAATATCCGTGAATGATTCCACGAATTCGAGATGTGTTGTATTTTTGCTCCGATGCTTAACCTCAATTGCGACGCATTGTTTTCACTTCTGGATTTCACTTTTCATGATCTTGCTTGTATTGAACATCTCAGGTTATCGAGAGCCGTGCTGTTGGGCGCCAATGTTTGTGTTTGATTTTGAAGTAAAGGAACTTGGTGCCTTCTATACTTTATTGCATTTGATATGTCTTAATGATGCGACATCACAGCTTGATGACGGACATGACTGTTGCATGCGTAACCATTTTCAACAATACAAAATCATCTGACCAATCGGAAATAGGCTTAGAAAGTGCCAACTTCAATTAATGAAATAATTTTACAAAAATAAAAAGTCTCTTCATAACAGTCAAGATTTTTTTTTTTTAACATTTGATTTTGTTATCATAGTCTAATAGACCCGATATGTGCTTTTCTGTTTGTCATTTTAACGAGTTATGTAATGACACTGAAGGAAAGTCCAGCCTTGTCATACCAGTTGTGTTTTGTTGTTGATTAGTGTGTTCATATTTTCAAAGTGAAGTTGTTAAATTTTGTGAGAAGCGATATTAATAATAATAATAATAATAATAATAATAATAATAATAATAATAATTCAAGAGGTATTGGAAGTTTAGTGAGCAGTGCGTATTAATAAAATTCAAGTGATAAGATGTTGAGTTTATCGGGAATCATTTAATGACGGGATGTCGTTTTTAATTCGGAATTAAAGTGTGTGATAATTTAATTTGATCAATTAATAATATTGAAATTTAATGTCGGTGCTAATAATCCGTACATGTTAATGAACGTGTGGTTTAAATTACGGTCCAATATTTTTTTACGAATAAATGTCGTGTCTTAAAGTTGCAATTCAGTAGCCGGAACACGTAGGACTAATATTACGAAACCATGATTGTCAAATTTTGGTAAATAGAATTTCAAAATGTTACGATTATTTGTGGAGAACGAACTAAGGCGTAGATCAAAATGAGATAGAAAAATGTTAAAGAATCTGCAGGCAGATAATAAAAGGTCGTACGATGTCAGAAGTGGAATAAATAAGTCAGTTGATGATTCTGTGAGAAATAAATGAATCAAGGAATCTTGAGATAGAAAGGGATATAAATTCCGTACGAGAGACACTTAGGATATTGAAATGAGTGTAAAATGTATGGGCAGTGTCACAGAGAAATACTGAGTTACGTAGCGGGTAGAATTCGAACCCGTGAAAGCATGTACGAAATAAATAGACTGCACCGCTATTCGTCGAGATACTACGGATCTAAGGATAATGAGAGTTCGGATTCCACATAAATGGTCGTATATTGTAATCATTGTAATAAATAAGTGATGACAATCATGATGCCGTGATGATAATAATAAATATTGCAGATAAAGGGTTGGACCGCCTTAATTAAATGAGCGTTGATCAAGATGTTGAACGGAATCTAAATGATAATATGCAACCGATAATAATAATAACAACGTTAGGACGATGATAAATCATCGTGGTCAGATTAATAATAATTGTCATAATAATAATAGTAATGATGTCGTTGGTTGATTGTAATCACGACCGATATCCTAATGCATTTTTGGCGGAAGTGACCGGTTCAGTAATAATAATAAAATCTTGAGTGACATTAATAATAATAATAATAAAATCTTAAGTCACCTATTCATTAATAATAATAATAACCACAAGAGGGATATAATAATAATAATAATAATAATAATAATAATAATAATAATAATAATAATAATAATAATAATAACAGTAATAACCATTTGTGTTTGCGTCCCGCATAATAATGACGATATTAACCAAACGTGACAGTGCCAGGAACCGTTGAGTAATAATAATAATAATAATAATAATAATAATAATAATAATAATAATAATAATAATAATAATAATAATAATAATAATAATAATAATAATAATAATAATTTCAAGGATGATGATTTCGTGGATAAATGAATATTCTGACGATAGTGAATTAATTAATTGGTGACAACATCCCTCTACTCGTATGTTTGAATAATAAGAATGATAAATATTATAGTCATTTGTTACCTCGTTATCATACGGTTTCCGCACGGGACGAGTTACAGTAATACTTAGTGTGTTTGTTTACTTCGCTTGCGATGCGAGGGGAGGTCTTCGGCACAGTATTTCCCACCGCTTCTCGTTATCTCATCTGTGGCAGTAGTCTACTGAGGCTACTTTGTAACATTTCAGATCATGTGTAAATAAAATATAAATGTTAATGCAGTGGTATGGCATCAGCTGGACATCGTAAGATAGGAACTGTCCGTGTAATCCATTTTTCGTAATTCACGAGAAATATTACCCAGTCCAAGTACCGGTCTCGGAAAAATGTATATAGCCGGGGTACGTCATCTTAGTTAAATCGAGAAGCCGACCGTAACATGGGTTATGCTCGGGCTCCCGATAGAAGGAAGCTATATCCTTGAACAAGGGTTCGATTCAAATGGAATCGATCCATAAGTTATACTCCAATTGTAATTTCTTTCAGAAGCAACCCAGCAACATATTGATACCACTTGCAGTATAGCAAGTGATTTATTTATGTAACGTGTGGAAATTTAAATATCATTGCCAAATGTATCAAAGTTTCGTACGTCGGATGGCGTAATAAACTGCTCCTTCTGGCAATTATTTCAAAGGAAACCATTCTCATAATCTTTTTATTGTAGTTAGATGATACCCTTTTTAAAGTTAACTGCAACTTCCTAGTCCTATCATGGAGTCCTTAAATTCAAGTTTACTATCGAGCTCTCCCCATTTTAATTTTAATTGCTCCGTTCATTCCCGTGTTCTATTACGCCTCTATATTTATATATTCGTGCAATACATAGCCTAAGCATCTCTGAAGAGTCGTTCAAGGGAAAGGAGGAGTGAGGTAGTTTCCTGTTGCTTTCCTCACCAAGCCACAGATTCTTACAAATGCGTTTGCCAAGCCCACTGAAATGTATGCACCAACCAATCCTATGAGCAAATTTTCCACACCATTCGTAACACTGACCAGTTTCATAAGGAATAGCATTACTATCATCGCTTATACCTCAGCCACTTTCATGTTACTTAAGCCCAGGGCAAAACTGAGATAGGACAACAAAAGTAACAAATTTGTTCTAGCCCATACCAGAAGCCATAGTGCACTGTAAACACTAGGTCTCACCAGCCATGATGATGACAATGATGATCATGATGACTAGTTTTGTCCTCAAAATAGAAAGGAAATATTACACAATATTCTTACAAAGCCACAAAAAGTTATCAGTGGAGAAACCTTTTAAAATACTGAAGAATAGATGGCAGAACCTTAAGCGTAATATTAAATTCTTATAATTAAAGGCTGTAAGGAATGGATCTCCATAATAAAGAGAGAATAATAAGGAGATAATGTTGATAAACGAATCTAGATAACTAGGACACAAAACAAACACCATCCACTATACATAACATAGTAATATAATCTATAACCTTCATTTCTGTATTGACGAATTACACAATTAGAAATAGGAAAGGATTTCCACCTATCAATACTTGTTTATTGCACTTATTATGCTACAGGACCAGTTTCGACCCTTTACATAAAGTCATCTTCAGCTGAACCATACATACATATCTATGTGATGAAGCTATGATTAAGATTGTATTGTCAAATTGTATTGTCTAATTGTAACATGGTAATACTCGCTGACAATTTACAGATCTTCAATTCTTTTTGAAAAGCATCATACGAGTAAAACTAGGTTTCAGCCTTAAACACTCAGAAAAAATTTATGGTAATCAGGAAATAGATATTCTCTAACGCTGTTATCACCCTGGAAGGAATTAACAGTGAAAAGGTATCACGTTTCAAGTATCTAGGATGCTGGATAACACAAAAATGGAATCTAGATGTAGAAATCAAAGCTAGAATTAGCATTGAAGAAGTGTGTTTCTAAAACAGCTTATGTACAACCATGACCTTTGACTGGAAACTTATTAGCATGTCATGAAAGTTTATGAATTACTGGTGCTGCTTTATGGTGTTGATGGATGGACACTAAAGGCTTCTTTAACCTAGTGACTGCATTTTACAAAGGAAATTTAATCATTAGATGGAGTAATAATTGTAATAATAGTCTATTATTGTTATTACTGTTATTAATAAATTATTGTTATTAATAGATACTTGAACTCTGGAGTTTACAAATTAGAATGGCAATCCTGTAATTCCAGCTATGTCAGTCAAACAGGCCGCAATTTTGTCATAAGATACGCCAAGCATCGCAACGCTCTCAAATATAATAGTTTTTCAGCTATGAGTGAGCATCATAAAGAAGCCAGTCATGAATACACAACAATGGATAAAGATCTTAAAATCTTGCATTATGAGCAAAAAGGCACCTTGCTCAACATTCTCGAGAGCATCGACATCGATATAGATCAGTTTAGGAACCCCTCCTATAAATTATATGAAATCAATGTAAAAAAGAACATTCTACTTGAAACATTCATTCCAAATATTTGTCAGCACTTCTATAATAAAAACAAACCCCACCTCCAACTCTCCAACTCAACACCACCCCTCCCTCCCCTTCGCCCTTCACTCCTCCCATCCTCACAAACATAGCTGAGCCAACAATAGACATGTCAGTGAGAACAGGACTGTTAACTTTGAGAAGGTCAGGTTGTTCGAGAGGGCAACTATTTAGTAAGTTTGAAGTTTTCTTCACACTTATTTTTTACTTATTAGCCCAAGTTTCTCATACAACCTCATTTTTTCCATTACAGATTTGAACTTCATTGACGGTTTCCACTATGTGTCACACTTTACCTGACATTTGTTTTCTTCTCAAACATAATTTCTCAATTTTTCACTGCCCTCTTGACTATTTGTGATGGTGACTCAACAAAGACAGACTGTCATTTTAAATTTTAGCACAGTGAATTCGCCCTTGTTTTAAATTGTAACACACTGAACGCTTTAGACTAAGAAGTCCACGACCTTGCCATGATCACTTATTGTTTTAATTCCATCACGTCTCTTTGTTTTCATTCTTTTCATTATGGTTTAACATATTTCTTAGCATCAATTATGTAAAAAAATTCAACCTTTTTCACTGAAGATGGCTCCAACAAGTTGAAACATGTATGACTATTATTACTCCAACTAATCATGGAGATGTGTATGTATTGAATAGGAGGACATACTAAATTTCCTTTGTGAAGTGAAAATCGTCAATACGGAATGATTCTACTATCTTGTAATGAAGTGACTGCAAGCCCCTGAGAGAGAGAGAGAGAGAGAGAGAGAGAGAGAGAGAGAGAGAGAGAGAGAGTGTGTGCTGTCTGACTTATTTGTCACTTGTTTGTTCCTTTCCATTACTTGCAGTGACCTGTCACTGCATTATTTCTGTGTGGATGTTACGAACCAAAAACATGGCTTCCACCCTGGTCATCTCTTTCTTAACCTTGTGGAAACATTTATTTCTTTGCAGTGCATCTTCTTCCATGCGACCCAATTTTCTCGTGTTCCCATGGGCAGTGATCAGCCAGATGGTTACAGGTCGACCCTGTTTCTCTTTATCCCATAGTGATAAGCATTTCTACATGATGTAATCATCAGGTCTGAGCATCACATATCCATACCGACTCAAATATAATTCTGATATTTTATCTGTGATTGGTGCTGCTTTTATAAACTACCCGATATATTCATTACGCATCTTGTCTTGTAAACATGGCATGGTCCATTGTAGTATGCACATTTCCACACTAAAGTTCCTGTTTATAGATATTTTTTACTGGCCAAACCTCAATAATATTCAACATGGCAGGCCTCTTGGCTTCTTTGTAAATTTTGCCTTTTGTTCTAACAGGCATATTTTGCATTACATAAAACTCCAGTTGGTGAGCACTACTTGCTCCAGGCAGTGGTGGTTTGTGTATATCAGTGTCTATCATCCCATCATCCGAGGTAACAGATCTAAAGTACTTGAATTTGTTTATTCTTGGTAATTTGATAACATCACACATGAAACCTTCATTTGGTGTGCAGTTTTTTGTAGGATAATAATTACAAACAACATGTTTGATTTTGGTTCTGCTAATATGGATACCATTGTTCTCAAGGAATTCTCCCATTATTCGAGACTATCCTCAATTTCTAGTTTGTTTTCGGAGATTAGTACACGTCATCCACATGTAAGATATTCCACGGGATTGGTGTTTGAATCTTGGCTCTAAGGTAGTTCATCACAATGTTGAACAGGGGACAGTCTGGAGATAAATATTTTTACTAATGCATGAATTTCCACAAAACTTTGTAGGAATAATACCTAAATAACAGTAGGGATAAAACAAAAATTTTATATTCCATTTTTCATGAAATGTAATTGAGATGTTAATGAAAATTTGGAATTACTTGTTTAAAAATCACTGCGTATTGATTTTTCTGTACATAATTTATATAAAGAGGTATATCGTACTAAAATGTGTAATTCTTAAGTTCTAATATTTTGAACTTAAAGATCCCTACTACTTGAAAAAATTCTGCAATAAAAAATTCCATGCACAGGTTTCCTAATATAGCTATGATACACAGATACCATACAAAATGTGTTACATTTGGCAGAATATTATGGGAGAAAAATGGGAATAATATGTACAATTAGAAATACCAGGAAAATGAAAGCAAAGTTCAGGTGACGTTTTCTTCCTGATCCATTACCTAACAGTCACCATAACCGTATGATTTTCCTTCCTTTTCTTTCTTAGCACCTTCTACCATGAATATTCGCAGCTGTTGAAACATGTCTCTTCTTCTTCTTCTTCTCCTTCTCCAAAGAACTGTGGACACATTGTTTCACTCTACGACTATCCCTGAGGATTCTGTTCACTTCACACATCGAACTCCTATCTGGAGTTCTGACAACTTCAGTACTGTATTGCCCTTGGCAGACCAATAAAACATACAGGAATAACAAAACTTATTCATTATCTTGTCCCCCATACGTCCAACCCCTCATCCACGTCATGGGGGACGGGCAACGGTACGAAGTAGGGGATAGCCTGTAAGGGTGAAGTACAGCGGGGACCTTGTGTGCCCGAGGACCGCTACGGTACCTGTGAAGGCCTTGCAGGAACCCTGAAAAGTAACGGCTAACAGGGCTCTGGTGAAGTCCTTAACGGCAACTGAGGCGGAGAAGGAGACCTTTGGTACGGCAAAGTTGGCGGAGGAGGTAACCCTTCCTCTTGGGGTAAAATAAAGAGGAAAACCACTGCCTTGTGGTGAAGAGGGATCTTCAAAGGCTAAGGGAGACTACCCCAACAGAAAACAGCAGGCTTGGAGGCGTAGGTGGCAGCCCCAACACCAAGCTCAGGTGCTGTGGGCCAGTAACTCGCAACCTTAAATTACCTTATTACAGAAACATCAATTCGTTATCTTCCACTTACAGGAATACCAATACAACCATACGATGTTACTCAATGACAGTCGAGTACTGAAATTTTAGTCCATAGCAGATTTTATAAATTCATTCAGAAATTTGGTAGATCTTAGAGCTCAATTCAGTACAAATACATCATGAGGAGACGCATATTTGCAAAGTACATGCATATTTGATTGAATGGAAATTTCTCAAATATTTATGTTATTAGTGGTCCTATTGATAAATACTACATAACTAAAATTATATAGAATTAAATTTCCGACCATTTATGTCTTATACATTTTTACCGTAATGGCTATGATAACAGAGATATTCATGAATTTATATTTTTGTTGCTAAGTCCATATCAACACTGAGCTACGAGAAAATGAGTGAACAGAATTTAATGAAAATCAGTATATAGAGTCAGGGAATAAGAAACTACAGTATAAGCTATAAACAATTTTATTCTCCCTGGATGAAATGGTAGTTTAGGGGAAAGCGAATAAAATTTAATTTTTAAATACCTATGTTATTGGTCTTATCGAAAAGTACTACATAACAAAAGTTGTGGAGAATACAATTTCCGATCATTTATGTTTTATTCAGTTTCACCGTACCGACTATGATAAGAGTGGTATTTCAGAGTCTGAAGAAAACTAAATGTAAAGGCCTACAATACCGCAAGCTCATGGAATTGATCAACAATAACACTACATTGACCAGTGTTTGTTGTGATATTCTTTGTCTCTTATGCTGCCACTCACTTCGATAGATGGGATTACTGCTGCGTACCGAGTAATACAGCCTGCCTGAATATTGGTGGGAAATGGCTAGGGAGTTAGATAACTTTCTTCTTTAGCATGCCATTCCTCTGGTTCATACATTTTCTGATACTGCTGGTACCTAACACACTGGTTCATCATAGTATTTCATTTTTCGATTCCTACTCTGACACACCGATTGGAATGATCAGTGTGCACACTTAATAGAATATCAATCGATCGATCGACCAATCAATCAATCAATCAATCAATCAATCAATCAATCAATCAATATTCTAAAGGCTAATGCCTTGTCGATGCAACCATTCTTTTCTTTCACTGGCTGTTCATTTCAGTTCCATGTAATTGACACAACCTAACCTCTTCTTGATGTTGTCCAAATACTTCATCCTAGGTCTCCCTCTCTCTTTCCTTCCCAGCACTTTCCCTTCAAGTATGTTAGTGATGAAAGCATTGTATCTGATGACATGTCCAATAAATTTTAATTTTCTGTTTTCCATTTCGTTTAAAAAACTTCTCTCTTTTTTAACTTCCCTTACGACTTGCAGGTTGGTTTTTCTTTACATCCAGCTCGTTCTGGTCATTTTCCGCCATATCCACATTTCAGCAGCTTCAAGTTGATTCCTTTCTAATTTACCCAGAGTCCAACTCTCACTTCCATACTGAAGTGTACTCCATACAAATGATTTTGCAAAGGATTTTCTGACATCTATATTCATGTGTGTGCTGCTTAAAATGTTTTTCTTGCTCATAAATGACAGTTTTGCCAATGCTATTCTTCTCTTTACTTCCAGCAAGCATCTATTATCCTCTGTTATCATACTACCAAGATAACAGAATTGTTTCACCTGATCAATTCTGTTAAATTAATAAATTTCATTGTTTGTCCGTATGAACCAAGATTACAACTTTTATTATAATTTGGATCCACCTTATTCAATACATAAAAACTGTTGTTTAGATGAAATTACAACATATATTTCAATCAATATTCTATTTGATTTCCTTACTGAGTTTTTTAAAATGTACATATTCCGGTCAATAGGACGGTGTTTCATATTATGTGTAATAGCTTTACTAGTTGCTTTTTATGACCACGCCCTCCGGAGCTCCAACAGGTTGCCGTTCCTCAGTTGCTCCTCCCACTTTCCCCTATTTCCGCCCCCCTTCGGTCCCGACCAACCTTGGACACTTGATTACTATCACAACACTGCTCGCTAGACTTCACTGCTTCACATGGACAGTGATCTTTTGAGGTGATTCACGTAAAAACGTTTATATTATAAGACGTAATTTTATATATTGCCTCTTCAGTTAAGTGATAGTTTATTACATTCCTATTATTACAGGTCCGCATTGAACTGGGAACGTTGTACTTGTTAACATCTTAAAGGACCGACTGTTCGTTTCCACCTCACTAGGATAGCTCCATTAAAGCGACTCTGAAGATTTTATTGAAGTATTTTAATACGATTCTATGTCACGTTTTAAGAAGTGTGATAAATTAAGCTAATGTTTCTTCAAGATTATTTTATTTTTTAAGTTGTTGTTCTTTTAAATCCACGTTATTTTATAAGTGAGCAAACCAATTTGCATACGTTTTCATCAATTCATGGTTTAAGACTCGCAAGTCTCGGACTTGTAGAAAATATGGACTTTGGTACAGTATAATCGTAACACAGTTTTAAGTTGTTAATGTGGTTTTAAATTGTGTTCAATCTGACGTAGATAAACTTATGTGATTGCCAATTTTTCTAAAAATGTAAACAGACTCTGGGATGGGTTTAAAGAAATTGTTGAGGAATGCAAAAACAGGTTTGTACCTTTAAGGGTGGTAAGGAATGGTAAAGACCCACCTTATTATAATAGAGAAATAAAGAGACTAAGAAGGAGGTGCAGACTGGAAAGAAATAGAGTTAGAAATGGCTGTGGAAGTAAGGAGAAATTGAAGGAACTTACTAGAAAATTTAATCTAGCAAAGAAGGCAGCTAAGGATAACATGATGGCAAGCATAATTGGCAGTCATACAAATTTTAGTGAAAAATGGAAGGGTATGTATAGGTATTTTAAGGCAGAAACAGGTTCCAAGAAGGACATTCCAGGAATAATTAATGAACAAGGGGAGTGTGTATGTGAGGATCTTCAAAAGGCAGAAGTATTCAGTCAACAGTATGTAAAAATTGTTGTTTAAAAGGATAATGTCGAGATAGAGGAGGAGACTAAGGCCAAAGAAGTAATAAAATTTACATATGATAACAATGACATTTACAATAAGATACAAAAGTTAAAAACTAGAAAAGCGGCTGGAATTGATCAGATTTCTGGGTATATACTAAAGACAATGGGTTGGGATATAGTACCATATCTGAAGTACTTATCTGATTATTGTTTGGTCGGAGGAGCTATACCAGATGAATGGAGAGTTGCTATTGTAGCCCCTGTGTATAAAGGAAAGGGTGATAGACATAAAGCTGAAAATTACAGGCCAGTAAGTTTGACATGCGACATGTTTGTGAAATTAATAACTGGTTCGATAGAAGGCAATTCGGTTTTAGGAAAGGTTATTCCACTGAAGCTCAACTTGTAGGATTCCAGCAAGATATAGCAGATATCTTGGATTCTGGAGGTCAAATGGACTGTATCGCGATTGACCTGTCTAAAGCATTAAATAGGGTGGATCATGGGAGACTACTGGCAAAAATGAGTGCAATTGGACTAGACAAAAGAGTGACTGAATGGGTTGCTATATTACTAGAAAATAGATCTCAGAGAATTAGAGTAGGTGAAGCTTTATCTGACCCTGTAATAATTAAGAGGGGAATTCCTCGAGGTAGTATTATCGGACCTTTATGTTTTCTTATATATATAAATGATATGAGTAAAGGAGTGGAATCGGAGGTAAGGCTTTTTGTGGATGATGTTATTCTCTATAGAGTGATAAATAAGTTACAAGATTGTGAGCAACTGCAACGTGACCTCGAAAATGTTGTGAGATGGACAACAGGCAATGGTATGTTGATAAACGGGGTTAAAAGTCAGGTTGTGAGTTTCACAAACAGGAAAAGTTCTCTCAGTTTTAATTACTGCATTGATGGGGTGAAAGTTCCTTTTGGGGATCATTGTAAGTATCTAGGTGTTAATATAAGGAAAGATCTTCATTGGGGTAATCACATAAATGGGATTGTAAATAAAGGGTACAGATCTCTACACATGGTTATGAGGGTGTTTAGGGGTAGTAGTAAGGATGTAAAGGAGAGTGCATATAAATCTCTGGTAAGACCCCAACTAGAGTATGGTTCCAGTGTAAGGGACCCTCACCAGGATTACCTGATTCAAGAACTGGAAAAAATCCAAAGAAAAGCAGCTCGATTTGTTCTGGGTGATTTCCGACAAAAGAGTAGCGTTACAAAAATGTTGCAAAGTTTGGGTTGGGAAGAATTGAGAGAAAGAAGAAGAGCTGCTCGACTAAGTGGTATGTTACATGTTATAAACCTCATTTTAGGTCCGTATTGAAAATTTTTTACAGTTCAACAATAATAAAGGTGTTTTAATTTGTTCCACCTATTCAATACTTATATTTTCACTTATAGTGGTTATTTAAATAGATTCTTAGTTACATGGGACATGTTTCACCCTCAATTAAGGGCATCTTCAGCCTAAACACAATCATCAACAATACAACTAAATTAAAAGTGGAAGTTAAAAAAGTTTAGTCAGTTATTAAAATTCAGAATATAAAAATGTGAAAAGTGATACAATATATAAAGATGCTAATGGAAAACTGTCTTATGATTAAACTATAATCTTGTCGGAGACTAAAACTTCTTCTATTAAAATTCTAATTAAAAACAGTTCATATAAAATATTAGTGGAAAACCAAAATGGTAATAATATAAAGCCAATGACATGAGGGCATGAACACAAGCATAAACTTGATTGTCATGAATACAATCTTTCCAAGGCCGCTGATGAAATTTGTCAGCAAGTGAGACTGAAGCATCTGTTGAAAAATTGTAAGTGGCCCTTAGCACCGGTAGGTAATTCACTCTGTTTGAATTTTGAATGCTATTTACATGAATGTCTGGTACATAACCTTACACCAAGGATGGACAGAAGAGATACTGAGCTATCGCAAGCTAATTGTAGGAATTTTAAGAATATTACTGGTCTGCGTATACACTTATCAAAGTCGCATCAGGACAAATTAACCTCTGAAAATATAGTTTATCATGCTAGCCGCACTGATTCATTACTACCATCATTGACGTTAGACCCACCATCAACATCATCTTTGGACACAGGAGTCAATTCTAACCTGGGTAGATATCATCGCCCTAATTATAGAGAATCTGATTCAGAATCAGATGATAGTTTAAATTCTTCTGTCAATAATATATTTGAAACTATCAGCAATGGCGAGGAACACCATAACCGTAAATGGGAACAGTAATCCTGATACTTGTCCGTATTGTGGTAAAACATTTCGTTGTGTCAACATTCATATAGTTCATGCTCATCCCGATAAACACAGGCAAAACATTACCCAGCGATATGGGGTGCAGGATGATCTGATACCCCGTCCTGTCAAAACTTATAATTCGGATGCGAATTCCGATGATGATAATTTAATGTTTTGGGAACAACAGTTCGTAGAAATTTAAAATGGAGTTAAAGATGAAGAAAAATTTGACAGTGTAATAGAGAAGTTCACTGAATTTTTGCGTAGGGCAACATCTAAATGCAAAGATCCTGTACATCCAGCAGTAAAATATTTCAGAGCTCGAAAGGCTAGGCAAATTAAACATGAACCTTCAAAATGTTCTACTTGTAGCAATCCTCAGCACCGTGATAAACGATTTAGGGATAAGAAACGAAATCAGTATAAATATGATCTGATTCAACATTATTACTATTACAGAAGAAAGAAGGTTGTTCACAATATTATGACAAATACTGAAGGTAAACAAAGTACACTTCCTGCTTTGGAAGTATATGACTTCTATTCAAATTCCATAGGCACAGAAAATCCTGCTGTTCTAAGTAACTACACTTCTTCTGATGATGAGTATAACGAATATGACTGTTCCGTGACAGACGAGGAGATTCAACAAGCTATGAAGGGAATAAATGTTGATACTGCTCCTGGCCCTGATCGAGTATTTCTTAAGGTCATAAAGGAAATCGAATGTTCGAAAATCATCAGTATTATAGCAAATATAATGTTAACCTGGGATTATGTTCCGCGAAGTTTTAGAAGAGGTCGTACTATCCTGTTATTTAAATCAGGAGATCCAAATGCACTTAGTAACTGGCGTCCAATAACAATTTATTCTATTTTAAGAAGGATCATCGAAAAAAGTCTGGAAAGAAAAATTAGACCTTTCATTGACTTATCAACCCAGCAAAGATGTTTTGTGTCTACACCAGGTACATTCGTAAATTCATCTTTGTCAACAGTTGTCTTAAAGATGCGAAACTTTAAAAAAAAAAAATTTGTGCATCACTTTTCTAGATATATCCAAAGCGTTTGATAATATTGGTCATAATCATTTGGAATATGCACCAAATTCGACATCTGTTCCCAAGAAGCTAAAGTCTTTAATAATATCTCTTTTCAGGAATAATTTGATTCATGTGGAAATAGACGCGATCACTCGAACTAAGGAAATTCAAGTACATAGGGGAGTAGCTCAAGGATCGCCTCTTCAGTTTAATTTGGCAATTGGTTTCATGTTAAGGGAGTTAAACGACTTAGAACATGCTTCTCAATTCGGCCACAATCTTGTGCAAGATATCGACAATGTGGCAGCGCTAGGTTTTGCTGATGATATTGCGTTAATATCTAAAGATTAAAAATCAGCAGCGCTTATGATTGACACATCAAGCCAATGCCTTTCCAAAGTAGGGCTCACACTGAATACTTCTAAATCAAAAGCTATAGTTATTGAGAATGGACAACTGATAAACGTTGTTATTAGGACTATCAATGGACTTCAGGTTTCATCTACTGATAAGCAGGAAAACCTTAAATATTTGGATGTTACATACAACAACGAAATAATATTAGATGAAAGGAACATTATAACTAAACTAAGCGATAATTTATTGAGACTTGTGAACTCAATTTTTCTTAAACCATATCAGAAAATTAACATTATAAATCAATACATTTGGCCGAGTTTGATTTATCCTTTACAGTGTGCACCCTTATCAAAACTCAGACGCGGGTTTTTAGACGATGTTGATAAATTAATCAGAAGTACAGTAAAAGAAATAATTGGTTTACCAACGGATTGTCCAGATTGTATGCTCTACAGCTCAAAAAAATGTCGTGGACTGGGCATTATGAGAGCGTCATGGGAAGCTTTCCTTCAACACATTAACATCTGTAACAGACTGGACTCTGTTGCTGACCCACTTCTGGTACAAACAAGAAATTATCAACAAGAAATAAAGGGTAGTCTGAGAAGCCTTGGCTTCGCTCCCGATGAACAACCTAAGGTACAGATTCTTCAGAAGAAACTGAGAGATTAGCAGTTTGAAACATGGAAAAGAACTACCACACCATGGAAAAGGTGTCTCGCATTTTTCAGAATGGACACAATCAAACACCTGGATTACAAAGAAGAAAGGACTTTCACCTTCCCAATGGACTAATGCCATTAAAATGAACTGTAATGTGATAGCAGTCCGAAGAGTTCCCGGTAGAAGCCAAGAAAACCGTTGCCGTCACTGCAACAAGATAGAAACCCTCCCTCATGTTCTTGGTTTCTGCTCGAAAGGGGAACTATTGAGAAATAACAGGCACCATAGGGTCAGGAGCAGGATTGCAGAACTTCTCAAAAAATCTGGCAGATTTGAAGTCTTTGAAGAAGTGCACTGTATCTCTAACATACCTGCCAACTTTACAAAACCAAAAATCAGGAGATTTTGATATGAAAATCAGGAAAAATCAGGAGATACAATTGATCAAAACTGCTTATTCTACATGTCTTGCACAATACAGTACTACAATATATTTATAATACTTATTGTCTCAAAGCCCGATTGTAGCTATACGAGACTACAAGGCTAAAAATTACACATCTCTATTCCCTCACAGAAAGTATGTGAGTGAGATGATCGGTCCCTGATAAGCCTGCTGAAAATAGTATGAACGCATGTGAGAATCAGTCATGCACTTAGATGCCATTAGGCTACTTAGCAAATGCATAGATTAATATATTGCACCAAGTGCCCGTGCGATAATGCAAAGCGCAATGCTATTTGGATCAAATAACTAGCTGATGAACCCGTGCTTCGCTACGGAATTGTCAGAAAGACTGTCCTTATAGTTTTCCCAACTAAAGTCAACATAGGTCATTACAATGACGCCAGTATGAATGTTGCGATAAAAAGCAATGTTGTCATATGAAATATTCGATAAAATGAAAACAGCACATTTTCTCACTTTTAGTGAAATGTACTACGGTGTCGATCTAACAGTTCAAAAGTTTCAGATCTAGAATGACCAGGCTGCAGACAGCCGCGAATACTCCTGTGTAATTATTCCGTTTAAGTGTGCACACTGCTCATTCCAATCACTGCCTCAGAGTAGGGATTGAATAGCTGGAATACTATGCTGATCCAGTGTGTTACGTAACAGTAGTATCATAAAATTTATGAACCAGAGGAATGGCATGCTAAAGAAGAGAGAGATCTAACACCCTACTCCCCAGCTACTTCCCGCCAATATTAAGGCAGGCTGTTATACTCAATACGCAGCAGTAATCCTATCTATCGGAGATAAATGGCAGCAGAATACACAAAGCACATCACAACAAACAATGATCAATGTAATGTTATTGCTGATCAATTTTATGAGCTTTCTATATTGGAGGCCTTCACACTCAGTTTTCTTCCAAATCTGTGATTTAGAGCATCCAATGTCAAGTGAATCCTCCTTTCTTTCACGACAATCTCTTGTGTTATTTAAACAATTGTTCCTTCATGACTTTTTTCTCATTCTTATAATTATCTTCACAATTTAATCACCATCACCACCAATATTATTGTAGTCGGTACGGTAAAACTTAATAACACATAAATAATCGGAAATTGTATTCTCTGTAACTTTTGTTATGTAGTACTTTTCAATATGACCAGTAAGATAGGTAATTAAAAATATTTTTGGCACCTTCCCCTGAACTACCATTTTGAACAGAGTGAATAAAATTATTTATAGCGTAGACTGTAATTCCTTATTCCGCGACTTTACATAAAATTCTGTTCACCAATTTTCACGTACCCCGGCACTGATATGGACTTAGCAAAAAAATCCGAGTCCATGAATATCTCTATCAACATAGCCGGTACGGTAAAAATGTATAAGACGTAAATGATAGGAAATTTTATAATATATAACTTTAGTTATGTAGTATTTATCGATAGGGCCAATAATAACATAAATATTTGAGAATTAAATTTTAGGCCTTCCCCTAAACTACCATTTCACTCAGCGTGAATAAAATTATTTATGGCCTAGATTGTAGCGACTTATTCCCCGACGTTATATACCGATTTTCATTAAATTCTCTTCAGCCGTTTTCTCGTGATGAGCGTGCGTACGCACGTACGTACATACAGAAATGACGGAAAATTAAAACGTGCATATCCCCTTGTTACTATGGATGGTCGCGACCGGTACGCAAATATCGTTCTTTTTAAATTGTGAGCAATGTACGGACAAAACTCTTGTTTTATTTATATCGAGATAAATAAAAATTAGTCTGAATTGTCTCCAAATGGCTCGTAAAATCTCTAGAAAAGTCACTAGTAGTTATAGTAGTTATCATTGAAATTCTGTCACTAAATTACTAAGAAACACTCAATATCTAGCGACGAGTCTCTAGAATCGACCGAAGAGAATGGAATCGACTAAACTGATGTGAACGAACACCAACATAGAACGCCAGAACGAGAGATTGACAATCGATACACGCGTCGCGATATAAAGGTTTCAATAAACATCGTACATTCGCGAACATTTCTCGCATTCATAAACGTCGATGTTTCGTTTGAAAGCGGCCAATGAGTGAAGGATTTCCGGCCACTGGCGTAAAAAAGCTGAAACTGCGGGATTTGAAAATAAATGTTTGAAGTTCACCAAAAAATAAGCTAAAATCGGGAGAAATGATAGAATAATCGGGAGGCGGGAAAAACTGTCGAAAATCGGGAGTCTCCCGCCTAAATCGGGAAAGTTGGCAGGTATGCTCTAGTGATGGATCCAGTAAACGTGCAGACAGTGTCGCGATTGACAGGAAGAGAAATATTGGCGTTGTTATTGATCCATTGAGAGTAACAGTTCACAAGCCAAAGAAGTTGATTCTGAAAAGAAGACACACTACGAACCCTGTTTTAAGTACTTTGAAGAAAAGTATCACATACCCGCCAGTTGCTGGGAAGTGATTGGGTTACTCTTCGGTCACAAAATTTTCAGTGAATTTCTTCCTTCGTTTTGGTATTCCCGTTTCGTATCTAAAAGATATTTGTTTAGATGTTTTACAAGATTCTTTGGCGATGGTTAATCATCATTTGTATGGTATGTGTGAAGAAAAATAAAGTTTTCCTGATCGAGGATAGCTGTAGGGCTACAACAGGGGAAATTCAAAATTAAAAATATATATATATATAAGCTCATTTTATCCTAAGATAAATAGTGCAAAAATAGATAATAATTTGATGCTGTTACCATACTGTACCCCTTGTTCTAGGGCAGCTATCCCTTGTGGATCCTCTCTCTTTCTTATAGATTTCTTCAGTAGCATAAGGAATATTAGAGTTAAGACAAGGAGTTTATGTCGACCCACTGATGCGTCAGATGGAGACGCCCATCAAATAGACTGAAAGTTAGGTAACATCACACTCTGCATATCAACCTTTCTCTAATTCCACATAAAATATACTGTATATTCAAGCACCCTGAGAAGATGGCTGGGATTCCTTTTACGTACACCACTCTGGATGTGGGAAGGGCATAATATGTATCATGAAAACACATTTCAGGCAAACGTAGAGAAATGATTATCTCCTCTCTACAAATTTACATGGGAGCCTTTCCAAAATTTAACTAGACGCGAGAAAATATAAACTATCCTCTGAAATCAGTGATGTACTCTGCCATATCTTGAGGTGTACCACATTCTTACTTAATTTCAGTATTCTACCCCACCTGCGTCCAAGTCAGATTGTAGATAATCCCGGTAGCATCTCAGGGAAAAAATTTATTTCATCAATATTCTACTTATTCACCGTAGGTTACGAGAAAGATCACCTTCTAGTCCTCTAAGTATCGCTCAATAAATCAATTCTGTCAGTGGACGTCTTCATTCGACATTCAATATGAATAATTCTTAACGCAAAGGAATATGTTAGCTTAACTCTACATATCTTATCTATTTTTCATAAATTATAATCCAACTTATTATACTAATTTATTAGCATGCTAATCTGATGAAAAAATAAAATAAATTCTGTTAATACGAGAAAAGAACAATGGGCTTTCAATCAAAATCAAACATATTTTACATTTCTATCTGGCAATGAATCACAATTGAAATGGGATCTTCCTCTTGATAATAACTCATCAATTCAATACTGAACTTCAAAATATTGGATTATTTATCACCATCTGGTAACATATAAATCACACTTCGACTCCTCCATCGAAAAAAAAAAAGGTATAATGATGAATAATATGCCCTACTGAAATATAATTCATGTAGATCAGTTGATTTTCATCCAACTTCATTCATATTTAATATATCTGACGTCCCTACACAAGACCTTCATCCTTATTCGCTTTATTATTTGGGAAATTTCATAATTGGTTTCTTATGACTTTGTGTTTCACTTGTGAGATCCGAGATATTTGATAAGTTTCCTTAATATGGCTATAGATTGTCACCATACCTTCAAAAAATGTTGTTAGAAATGAAATATTCATCTATTTCTCCTATATTAAAACTCATCTGCAATATTAGCAAACGTAAACAAGATAAATATACTTTTCATTTATCATCCACTAGTATAGTAAACGAAAGGATGTGCCAAACATTCAGATATATTCTACCCTCAATCATAGTCTAACCTCATTTTCATATTCCACCATGCCATTCATTTGAATTTGCTCAATATCTCAACCTACAGTTTGCTTGGGAAAGAAAGATCCTAAATATGTCGATTACTCTTGTCATATATCCTTTTATCTTCACCATTATGCATGTGGAGGCTAACAACTACTCTATATCACTGTGCGTCTTAATTTGATGTAAAAATCAGCTAATCTCTTGCTAATATACTCTTCTCAACATGAACCTAACCCTATAATATCTATTCAATACGATCCTCTATCGATATGTATCATACAACTTCCTAACATCCTCTTCTTACATATAACTTCTTGAAATATAAACATTTAACTCCTAACGTCTCTACTAATACACAATTTAAATCTATATCTTCTTAGCCATCATTCTTCTCATTTCATCATTCCTCCTTATAACATCTCATTTATTATGATATTATTCTCCCTCGACGATATTACTTCTGCAATACCCATATAATTCAAGTAGGATCCATCTCTTCCTTTAATTCATACAGGTGCGGTCATGTTAGTCAGTATAATTGCCTCCTAGAGCTCATCTACATCTTACAAGACATGCATTCTTCCCAATGTTTTCAGAATCATATCTGAATAGCCTTTCCAATCAGATTAGTATAATATATCGATATACTCACTAAAAGCATCAACATAACCATATCAATTCACATGCCAGTATACATATCAATGAATCAATTATGATCAATTAATCAATTATGATTAAGATCTGTCGCTGATGGTTAGAATTTGGTACATAAACTAAATCTGAACTAAATATTTAATTGAAGGAAATTATTTTCATCTAATGATATAAATACCTTCAAACAAGAAACTTATCTCATATCTCATCACTGCTCTAGGAACTGCTGCCTTTTCGTCGGATGTTACACGAGTTCCATGCGGCCGGTTACCGCCTCTCCAGAAGTCATCTCTGGTCCGGGTGCATTCCTGCTGCTCTGCTTTGTTATGGCATCCTAGGTAATCTTCTCCCTCAGCTTAAGAGGATTCCATGATGTTACAGGTGTTCAAGAAAGTAGAAATTAAGATTGGATTGGTAGAATACATATTTAAAATATTCATTTAGCCTCATAATATATCTCGCTGTTTCTAC